>NC_089504.1:158481393-159100030 GCF_036850995.1 Saccopteryx leptura
TATTTTTTATTTTTAAGGAAACTTCATACTATTTTCCATAATGACTGTACCCATTTATAGTCCTATTGACAGTGTAAAAGAGTTTCCTTTTCTTTTTTTAAAATTTTTATTAATTTTAATTTATTGTGTTAACATGAATTCAATTGTCCCACTCAATATAACACACTCACCCCCCACCCCCGTGTTCACCATTATACCCCTTTTGTCCCCCTCCCCCTAACTCCTTCCCCTATTCCCTCTGGGATTTGCTGTCCTGTTATCTGTATATATGTGTTATTTATATATAATTTCACTAATCCATTCATCTTCTCTGATCCCATGCCTTCATCCCCCCTTTAACCCCACCTCTGCCTCTATTCCATTCCTCAGTTCACTTTGTTCATTAGATTCCACATATAAATTAGATCATATGATATTTGTCTTTCTCTGCCTGGCTTATTTCACTTAGCATAATAATCTCCAGGTCCATCCATGCCATCAGAAAAGGTAAGATTTCCTTCTTTTTCATGACCATGTAGTATTCCATTATGTATATGTACCACTGCTTTTTTTTTTTTGTATTTTTCCTGAAGCTGGAAACGGGGAGAGACAGTCAGACAGACTCCCGCATGCGCCCGAACGGGATCCACCCGGCACGCCCACCAGGGGCGACACACGCCCACCAGGGGCGACGCTCTGCCCACCAGGGAGCGATGCTCTGCCCCAATAGAACCTTGGCTGCGGGAGGGGAAGAGAGAGACAGAGAGGAAGGAGGGGGGGGTGGAGAAGCAAATGGGTGCTTCTCCTATGTGCCCTGGCTGGGAATCGAACCCGGGTCCCCCGCACGCCAGGCCAACGCTCTACCGCTGAGCCAACCAGCCAGGGCCTGTACCACTGCTTTTTAATCTACTTGTACACTTGGGCTGTTTCCAGATCTTGGCTATTGTAAACGATGCTGCAATAAATATGGGAATGTATATCTTTTTTTGAATCAGTGATTTAGTATTCTTAAAATATATTCATGGCCCTGGCCGGTTGGCTCAGCGGTAGAGCGTCGGCCTGGCGTGCGGGGGACCCGAGTTCGATTCCCGGCCAGGGCACATAGGAGAAGCGCCCATTTGCTTCTCCACCCCCCCCTTCCTCTCTGTCTCTCTCTTCCCCTCCTGCAGCCAAGGCTCCATTGGAGCAAGGATGGCCCAGGCGCTGGGGATGGCTCCTTGGCCTCTGCCCCAGGTGTTAGAGTGGCTCTGATCGCAGCATAGCGACGCCCTGGAGGGGCAGAGCATCGCCCCCTTGTAGGCAGAGCTTTGCCCCTGGTGGTTGTGCCAGGTGGATCCTGGTCGGGCGCATGTGGGAGTCTGTCTGACTGTCTCTCCCCGTTTCCAGCTTCAGGGAAAAAAAAAAAAAAATATATATATATATATATATATATATATATATATATTCATGAAAGTTGGATAGTGAGTCTTTGAAAACTTTTTGAGGAAACTCCATACCGTTTTCCACAGTGGCTGCACCAGTCTGCTTTCCTACCAGCAGTGCAGGAGGGTTCCCTTTTCTCCACACCCTTGTCAGCACTTGTGTGTGTTGATTTGTTAATTAGCGCCATTCTGACAGGTGTGAGGTGGTATCTCATGGTTTTAATTTGCATTTCTTTGATGATCAGTGACATTGAACATTTTTCATATGCATATTGCCATTTGTATGTCCTCTTTGGAGAAATGTCTATTCAGTTATTTTGCCCATTTTTTAATTGGCTTATTTACCTTCCTGGTTTTGAGTTTTAATAGTTCTTTATAAATTTTGGTTATTAACTAACCCCTTATCAGATGTATTGGCAAGAATGGTCTCCTATTGTGTGGGTTGTCTTTTTATTTTGTTAATGGTGTCTTTTGCCGTGCAAAACTTTTTGGTTTGATATAGTCCCATTTGTTTATTTTGTCCTTTATTTCATGTTGGGGACTGAATAAATAAACAGGGTATTTTTGTAATTTGGATATATTTAGGAGACAGAGGTGCTGGGTCCAGCCCCCAACCTCACCTGCCTGGTTGGCAAAGGGGTCTGCCTGATTCTCGCTGGTCTCACCCATGTTCTCTGGAAGAGGATAGAAGCTAGTTTTTTATTGGTATAAAGTTAGATTTGAATGGTATGGTGGGGGTTGTCTTTGAGTTGTCTTGGAAACAATTGAATTGCTAATGGACCACGTTTTTTTTCCCTGAATAAAAACGGAAACTCTTCTGGGAGCTGCCATTGCATCGGCTTAGGAGCAGTAGAGACTGTTCGCCGTGCCATCCTCCCAAACCCATCTATATGTATATGTCTTTGTTTCTGTCTATCGTTTATTTAATTCCATACCTTTTCCTGTTCGAAGACCCCGTAATAAACTCATCGTGGCTGGACTGTGACAATTGGCACCCATACATGGGGCCATCAAAAAAGGGAAAGAGGAGAGGTAATGGAATCCCCCAGAAGTGAGCACACGAAGTAAGTATAAAGCTTCTAGAGAGTGAAGCTTTTAAGTACAGTGTGGGAGTAGAGAATAATAATAAAATATTTTGGGAATAAATAACCATGGGACCAAAAGGTTCAAAAGTGAGGGACATTTTTCTTTTTGTACAAATGTTTTTATTTGAGAATAAGTTGTTTGATCAGAATGAGGTAGAAACAAAGGAATGTAAATATGAGAAAAACTTGGAGTATGAGAATAACTTGGGAAATGAAAACATTGTGGCTATGGCCATTTTAAACTTTGTGCCTCCGCCGCCCTCTGCTCCAAAGGTCTTTGTCTCAGACCCTTAGAAATCCCCACTCCAACAAGTTTGGGATCAAGCTCAAGATGCAGGGGAAGAAATGGAGGAATTCAGCAATATTAGGCAAGGTCCTGATGAGCAGTATCAAAAATTTGTTTCACGGCTAATTCTAGAAGTTGAAAGAATAGTGGTAAAAAAAGAAGTTTATATCAAAATATATACAGGTACTAATATTAGGCCTTCATACATGGAAGGTCTTGCTTTTGCTACAGGCATAAGGGCAAGAATTCCAGGGTATTTTAATAAAAGGCAAAACAAACAAAAGAAGGAAAGTCAGGAAAATATTTATGCCAGTGGACCTTGTTTCCAATGCAAGAACTTGGGGCATTTTGCTAGAAACTGCCTTGCTCCCACCAAATATCATCCTCGGCCTCCTTTGCAAGCCTGCTAGCTCCTAAGGATCCAGACCTTTGCCCATGCTGTAAGAAAGGGAAACACTGGGCGAACGAGTGTAAGTCTAAATATAATGCCAAGAGGAAAAGAATTCAGAGAAGCCACTTTGCGCCAGAGCAGCCACCAGCGCGGCCCAGCCGTGGTCTCCTTTTGGAAGCGCAAACCACAGCAGTCGGCGTGTGGAACAGGGTCCTGGCGCGGGGCCTGTGGGCAACTCCGGGCCACGATGGGTGGGGCAAACCTGGAGTGGTGGTGAAGAAGCATCCCCCTCCCAGGTGAGCTGAATCTGCCATTAAGTGGGGGTTGAAATGGAGGGATTTCAGCTGCCGATTTTAGCAGCTATTAGAATTTAAGAATGATTAGAAGACTGAAATGCTTTTTAAAGTTGTATTCCTTTCCCGTTCTATGCCTGATAAGAGGGCAAAGGGAACTCCTACTTGGATATAGCTAAAGAGAATATCATATATGGCCATTCTCGAAACTTTTCCAAAAAGAGTTCTGTTTAGTTTCTGTCCTTTATGTTCTTATTAAAATAGCCCTACGTTAGATCAAGCAGGCCATGTTCTAATCTCTAAAATCCTGGGTTTTCTCTAATTTGTCTACTTTGTCTAATCCTTGTTTATGTTTGGTCTTTGTTTAATAATGTTTAAATGTGTCTGTTTTTAAGGCCTGAATTAAGTTCTTGCATGCAAAAATTGGAAATTTCGGCTCTTATATTGAAAAAATAAAATTATATCATCCCTACAAGTTTTTAATTTTAATTAAAATAAAGTGTACATATTTAAATTTAAATAAAATGGAATGTGGGTCAAATAAGTTTGTAAATATGATATATATGTTTGCTCGCTTATAGTTTGCATTGTGTGTGGGAGACAGGCTATAAGCAGGCAGGATTCTTATAGCCTAAGGCTTAGTTTTAAGACTAAGTTTTTCTCGCCCTTTTAATCCTAAAATCTTTTCAAAACTAAGCTTTTCCCCACACCCTTGCCTGTTGCATGATGTGAGGTAGTGCACTCTTATGAGGAATCCCATTTATGCCTCAAATAAGTGACTTTGTATCAGAGACTTCCTTATTTATATACTGGCTTAAGGGTTTTGATTTCTACACTATGACATGAGGCAGACTGAGGGCTTGCTCTCACTCAGTTCCTGAAATTAGCATTGCAAGGAGAGCAAAGAAAGGCTATGTGGAGAAAAAAAGAAGCAGCCAAAATAGCAAAGTCATGACTGGCTGCTGTTATAGTTCCCCATGGCTGTCCTGTTAAGGACTGTAGGCTGGCTTTTACAGCCATGTATATGGAAACCAAGTACTCTGTGGAAGAGGCTGCCTGGGACCTGCAAGCCAAACAATAGAATAAGCCGGAGAAAATGTGGGAGAAAAAAATGCCAAACTTTGGAGCTGGAGCAAGCACCAAAGAAGGCCAACCAAGTTCACAAAATTCACCTAAAAATGGAGCAGCCACTGAAAAAGGTATCACAGGTTTGTAAATTGCAAATTTCCCTAGACATTGTGAAGAGCCAACAGCGGTGGCCCGGGCTGGAGCCCAGTGGCAAAAGCTGGCATTTCCAGTTCCTCTTAGGAGAATGAGGAGAATTGGGCTAAAGTTGTGATCTACAGTCTCCAGAAGTTGAGAGCCCAGCAGCAAAGAGTACTTACTATGCCCCTGGTAGGTCTGCAATTTTGGGATATAAGGGTAAATGCCATCATGCTCTCCAAAGCAAAGATGGAAATGCTGACTGCCATTGCCATGTGCTCCTCTTTGGGACAGTGTAAGGCCTGCCAGAACAGCAGGAATGAGGGGGGTGGCTGAGGCCCCATGTGCATGGACTGATTCCTGAACTGTGACCAGAGTGGGCACTGGCTCCTTTGTTGCATAGACTTACAAATTTTAGACAATGTGAAATATCCTGATGGGAGTAAAAGGCAGCTTTGCTAAAGGCCCTCCCCCTGCCCTGGGAAGCTTTTCATATGGCTAAAAAGAAGTCTGAGGACATTTTGCGCTTTTGGCAAAGTGCTCAAACACTGGTGAAGTTTATCTTTTTAATTGTTGAAGTTGTATAATTTGTTATGTTGTTATAATTTGTGTAATGTGCCTAATTTCTTTATGCAGGAATACCTGAGCTTTAGATTATACGTGAGCAAAAGGGGTAGAAATGTTTTAATAATTATGGGAATATTACTTAAAAATGCATTTACTGCCTGACCAGGCGGTGGCACAGTGGATAGAGCATCAGACTGGGATGTAGAGGACCCAGGTTCGAGACACCGAGGTCGCCAGCTTGAGTGTGGGTTCATCTGGTTTGAGCAAAGCTTACCATCTTGGACCCAAGGTCACTGGCTCGAGCAAGGAGTTACTTGATCTGCTGAAGGCCCACGGTCAAGGTACATATGAGAAAGCAATCAATGAACAACTAAGGTGTCGCAACGAAAAATTGATGATTGATGCTTCTCATCTCTCTCTGTTCCTGTCTATCCCTCTCTCTGACTCTCCCTCTGTCTCTGTAAAGAAAAAAATGCATTTACTATATTTTGCTAAAAATTAACATAAAGAAAAGTATTTCTTACAATTTTTGAAGTCAAGGTATTATAAAATGTGTTCAACAAATGCTTAAAAGTCAATTATAAATAATATAAAAAAGGAGGGGAATCATATCCTGGAACTCCTGCAAATCTTTGTTATCATGCTTTTTACTTTAAAAAATTTCTTTCAAATGCTGATGTACAGGGTTATTCAGCAGCTGAGAGACTCTGGAATCCTACAGGAGACGCCAAACCTCTTTCTCCTGCAAACTTCTACCCTCTTATTTGATCCAGCTAATAACGCTGTTTTGTCTTTTTCCAAATAGCTCCAGATATACAGAAAAAGTTTATATAGGCAGATGAGGACCCTCAAACCCCTCAGCGAGATCTTCTGAGCATGGCTTTTAAGGTCTATAATGACCAAGAGGAACAGAAAAGGCAGACAGAGCCTAAAAGAGATCAGGAAAAAAACAGCTCTTGGTATATGCCCTTAACAGCTCCAATGCCCCAAAGGGCTTCATAGGACTCCATCAGGGCCTTGCTTCAAGAGTGGAAACGAAGGTCATTGAGCTAAAGCCTGCCAGGCTTCTCAGCCCCCCACCAAGGCCATGCCTTTGCTATGGGAAAAAGGGACACTGGAAGGTAAGCTGCCCCCTTGTTCCTCTAAGGGAGGAACAGTCTCTTTCAGCCTTGCTCCAGCCACCTGTGACCTAACCTTACCCAACCTGCTGGAACTTGCCAATGAAGACTATAAGTGCCCAGGGTTGTCGGCCCCATCTTCCGTTGCTGTGAATGAGCCTAGGATATTTCTTCCAAGTAGCTGGTAAACTGATCTCATTTCTTGTGGACACAAGGGCCACTTACTATGCCTTGCCTGAATATTCTGTTTTTATTCATCCCTTGAAGATCTCTGTTGTGGGTGTTGATAGTCTTATTTTCTGCTGCTTTGTTTATTATATAGTGTCTCCTTTATTCCTCTTGCCTCAATGCCCCATGCCTATTTTAGACTGGGACTTGCTCCTAATTTAGATGAATTTACCTCTGCCACCCAGCATAGTGTATCCCAAGGTTCTCTTCACCATGCCACAGTTGCAGAGCTCCAGGGAAAGGCTCCCTGAGTTCATCTCTCCAGTTTAAAGAAAACGGAAGCTCCATCTCCATACGTGCTGCAAATGGCTTTTCCAGTCTACCTGAATCATTGCCAGCTAGAAGCAGCGGTCATTGGGACTTGGACTCTAGCTGCAAAGTGTGAAAATGTGAACACAACTCCAGTGCCTTGTGGACTTTTCCTGAATGTGTGTGACTCCTGCTCCTTGAAACAGTTCTCAGACTGAAGTGGGGTTGGGTTACATTTACAAACAATGTGAAGTGATGATGGCATCAACACGGACTTGGTAAAATTATATTAACATGTTAAGAACATTTAAGACTATAAGAATTTTATTTTAGATCCTGTTGTATTAGTTAAGACTTTGCTTGATAATCTAATAGGCTTTAATCACTTAATTGTATTAGGACAATTGTTATAGTATCTGTTAGCACTGGCTATTTTAATTTTGTTGTTTATTTTATATTTTTCCAGTCTTCCTCTAAATAGGAACATGGGAATTCAAATAAGTATGAATCACAGCACACAAACTGAAGTTTTAAAAAATACAAAAGGGGACTGAATAAATAAACAGGGTATCTTTGTAATTTGAATATATCTAGGGGACAGAGGGGCTGGGTCCAGCCCCCAACCTCACCTGCCTAGTTAACAAAGAGCTATATCTAATTCTCGCTGGTCCCACTCATGTTCTCCGGAAGAGGCTAGAAGCTAGTTTCTTATTGGTGTAAAGTTAGATTTGAATGGTATGGTGGGGGTTGTTTTTGAGTTGTCTGGGAAACAATTGAATTGCTAATGGACCACTTTTTTTCCCTGAATAAAAATGGATGCGCTTCTGGGAGCTGCCATTGCATTGGCTTAGGAGCAGTAGAGACTGTTTGCTGTGCCATCCTCCCGAAACCATCTATATGTATATATCTTTAAGTCTCTGTCTATCATTTATTTAATTCCATACCTTTTCCTGTTCAAAGACTCCGTAATAAACTTGTCGTGGCTAGATCATGACAATTTCACTTGCCCTTGGAGATAAGTCAGCAAAAATATTTCTACAAGAGATAATCAGAGAGCTTACTGCCTATGTTTTCTTCCAAGAGGTTTATGATTTTGCGACTTTAAGTCTTTTATCAGTTTTGACTTTATTTTTGTGAGTGGTGTAAGTTGGTGGTCTAGTTTCAGTTTTTTGCATGTACCTGTTCAGTTTTCCCAATACCATTTATTAAAGAAACTGTCTTTACTCCACTGTATGCTCTTACCACTTTTGTCAAATATCAATTGACCATAAAGGCATGGGTTTATTTCTGGGTTTCCTGTTCTGTTTTATTGATCTGTATGCCTGTTCTTATGCCAGTACCAAACTGTTTTGATTACTGTGGCCTTGTAGTATAATTTAATATCAGGAAGTGTGATACCTCCCACTTTATTTTTCATTTTCAATATTGCTAACAGTATTTCTGTTCTTTTTTGGTTCTACATAAATTTTTGAAATATTTGTTCTATGTGTTTGAAGTATGCCATTGGTATTTTAATAGGAATTACATTGAAGCATTAAATTGCTTCAGATGATATAGATATTTTAATGATGTTTATTTTTCCTATCCATGAACATGGTATATGCTTCCACTTGTTTGTATCTTCCTTGACTTCTTTTATCAATGGTTTATAATTTTCCGAGTACAAGTCCTTTACCTCCTTGGTTAAATGTACTCCTAGGTACTTTATTTTTGTTGTAATAGTGAAGGAAATTGTTTTTTAAATTTCTCTTTCTGACAGTTTATTGTTGGTGTATAAAAATTCACTTATTTCTGAATATTAATTTTATATCCTGCTACCTTGCTGAATTTATTTATCAGGTCCAGTAGTTTTTTTTACTGAGACTTTAGGGTTTTTTATGTAAAGTATCATGTCATCAGCAAATAATGATAGTTTTACTTCTTCTTTTCCAATTTGGATGCCTTTTATTTCTTCTTCTTATCTGATTGCTGTGGCTAGGATGTCTAGAACTATGTTGAATAATAGTGGTGAAAGGGGGCACCCCTGCCTTGTTCCTGATCTTAAGGGGATTGCTTTCAATTTTTGCCCATTGAGTATGATGTTGGCTGTGGGTTTGTCATAGATGGCCTTTATTATGTTGAGGTATGTTCCCTGTATTCCCACTTTGCTGAGAGTTTTGATCATAAATGGGTGCTGGATTTTATCAAATACTTTTTCTGCATCTATTGATATAATCATGTGATTTTATTCATTTTGTTTATGTGATGAATCAGTTGATTAATTTGTGAATATTGTACCAGCCTTGCCTACCTGGAATAAATCCTACTTGATCATGATGTATGACTTTTTTAATGTATTGCTGGATCCAATTTGCTAATATTTTCTTGAAAATTTTAGCATCTATGTTCATCAGGGATATTGCCCTATAGTTTTCTTCGTTTGTAGTGTCTTTACCTTGTTTTGGAATGAGGATAATGCTTGCCTCATAAAAGGAGCTTGCAAGTCTTCCCTCTTCTTAAATTTTTTGAAATAACTTGAGAAGGATTAGTGTTAGTTCTTATTTGAATGTTTGGTAAAATTCACCTGTGAAGCCATCCAGTCCAGGACTTTTGTTTGCTGAGATTTTTGAAAACTCTTTCAATTTCATTTGTTGTAATTGGTCTGTTTAGGTTTTCTGATTCTTCCAAATTGAGTTTTGGAAGATTGTATGTTTTTAGGAATTTATCCATTTCACCTAGAATGTCTAATTTTTGGTGTATAAATCTTCATAGTATTTTCTTACAACCCTTTGTATTTCTGTGGTGTTAGTTGCTACTTCTCCACTTTCATTTCTAATTTTATTTTATTTGAGTCCTCTCTCTTTTTTTATTGATGAATCTGGTTAAAGGTTCATCAATCTTGTTTATCTTTTCAGAGAACAAGCTCTTGGTTTCACTGACCTTTTGTAATTTTTTTTTTTTAGCCTCTATGTCATTTATTTCCACTCTAATCTTCATTATTTCCTTCCTCCTACTTCCTCTGGGCTTTAGTTGTTCTTTTTCTAGTCCTTTTAGATGCAGGGTTAAGTTGTTTATTTGAGCTTTTTCTTCTTAAGGTATGCTTGTAATGCTATGAACTTCCCTCTCAGGACTGCTTTTGTTGTGTCTTATAAATTTTGAGTTGTTGTGTGCTCATTTTCAGTTGTTTCAAGGAAATTTTTATGTCTTTTTTTGATCTTGTTAACTCATTCATTATTTAATAGCATGCTATTTAACCTCCAAGTGTTTGAATGTTTTTCAGTTTTTCTTTTGAAGTTGATTTCTAGTTTTATGCCACTGTGATCAGAGAGGATGCTTAATATGATTTCCATCTCCTTAAATTTATTGAGACTTGTTTTTTGTCCTAATATGAGGTCTATCCTAGAGAATGTACCACGAGCACTTGAAAAGAATGTATATTTTATGGCTTAGGGTGAAAGGTTCTGAAGATATCAATTAAATCCAGTTGATCTAATGTGTTATTTAAGGCCACTGTTTTTTTGTTAACTTTCTCTCTGGAGAATCTATTCATTGATGTTAGTGGGGTATTAAAATCCCCTACTATTATAGTATTGCTGTTGATCTCACACTTTATATCTATCAATGTCTCCTTTATATATTTAGGTGCTCCTATATTAGGCACATAAATATTTACAATGGTTATATCCTCCTGTTGGATTGCTTCCTTTATCATTATATAGTGACCTTCTTTATCCCTTACTATAGTCTTTGTTTTAAAGTCTATTTTGTCAGTTATAAGTATGGCTACCCCAGCTTTTTTTTTTCCATTTGCATGAAATAGCTTTTTTCATCCCTTCACTTTCAGTCTATGTGTATCTTTTGTTCTGAGGTGGATTTCTTGTAGACAGCATATGTATGGGTCCTGTTTTCTTTTTTATTACAGAGACAGAGAGAGAGTCAGAGAGAGGGACATACAGGGACAGACAGATAGATAGGAACAGAGAGAGATGAGAAGCATCAATTATTAGTTTTTCATTGCAACACTTTAGTTGTTCATTGATTACTTTCTCATAAATGCCTTGACTGTGGGCCTTCAGCAGACTGAGTAACCCCTTGCTCAAACCAGTGACCTTGGGTCCAAGCTGGTGAGCCTTGCTCAAATTATTTATTTATTTATTTATTTATTTATTTATTTATTTATTTATTTTGTGGGAGAGACAGAGAGAGTCAGAGAGAGGGACAGACAGACAGGAAGGGAGAGAGATGAGAAACATTAATTCTTCTTTGCGGTTCCTTAGTTTTCCATTGATTGATTTTTCATATGTGCCTTGACCTGGGGGCTACAGCAGACCAAGTAGCCCCTTGCTTGAGCCAGCAACCTTGGGCTCAAGCTGGTGAGCCTTGCTCAAACCCAATGAGCCTGTGCTCAAGCTGGCAACCTTGGGGTCTCAAGCCCAGGTCCTCCACGTTTCAGTCGACGCTCTATCCACTGCACCACCACTTGGTCAGGTGAGCCTTGCTCAAATTAGATGAGCCCGTGCTCAAGCTGGCGACCTCGGGGTCTCAATCCTGGGTCCTCTGCATCCCAGTTCAATGCTCTATCTACTGCGCCACTGCCTGGTCAGGCGGGTCCTGTTTTCTTATCCATGCAGCTACCCTATGTCTTTTGATTGGAGCATATAATCCATTTACAATTAAGGTTATTTTTGATATGTATTATTTGTGTGTATTATTGCTATGTACTATTGATATGTATTATTTATTGCCATTTTATTCTTTAAATATGCAATCCCTTTTTTCTCGATTTATTTTTTTCTTTGTGCTTTTTACAGCAGGCCCCTTAACATTTCTTGCAGTACTGGTTTGGTTGTAATGAATTCCTTGAGTATTTTTTTTGTTTTGTTTTGTTTTTGTCTGGGAAGCTTTTTATTTCTTCTTCGATTTTAAATGATAGCCTTGCTGGATAAAGAAGTCTTGGCTGTAGGTTCCTTTTTTGTATCATTTTGAATATTTCTTGCCAATCCCTTCTGGCCTCAAGTGTTTCTGTTGAGAAGTCAGATGTCATTCTTATCAGGGCTCCTCTGTAGGTAATTAACTGCTTTTTTCTTGCAGCTTTTAGTATTCTTTCTTTGTTTCTTAACTTTGGCACTTTATTTATGATGTGTCTAGGTGTAGGCCTCCTTGGGTTCCTATTTAATGGGACTCTCTGTGCTTCTTGAACTTGTGTGACATTTTTCTTTATCAATTTAGGGAAATTTTCTGCTATGATTATTTCAAACAGGTTCTCTATCCCTTGTTCATTCTCTTTCTCTACAGGAAACCCTATGATGAATATATTGTTTCTCTTCATGTTGTCACAGAGGTCTCTTAGAGTTTCCTCAGTCTTTTTGAGCCTCTTCTTTTTGCTGCTCTGCTTCTGTCCTTTTGTTTATCTTGTGCTCTAAAGTGCTGATTTGATCCTCTGCTTCATTCAGCCTACTGTTGATTCCTTCTAATGCAATCTTCATTTCTGATATTGTATTTGTCATTTCTGACTGATTCTTTCTTATGATTTCAATGTCCTTTTTGATGCTTGCTGTCTCTTTATTTATATGCTCATTATGACCATCCAATGTTGCTCTAAGATCCTTGAGCATTCTAAAAATCATTATTTTAAACTCTGCGTCTGGTAGTCTGGTTGCTTCCATTTCATTTTGTTCTTTTTCTGGGGATTTCTCTTATTGATTCATTTGGGTCATTTTTTTTTTTTTTAATTACAGAGACAGAGAGAGAGTCAGAGGGAGGGATAGACAGAAACAGACAGACAGGAATGGAGAGATGAGAAGCATCAATCATTAGTTTTTCATTGTGCATTGCAATACCTTAATTGTTCATTGATTGCCTTCTCATACGTGCCTTGACCGCAGGCCTTCAGCAGACTGAGTAACCCCTTGCTCGAGCCAGCGACCTTGCCCCAAGCTGGTGAGCTTTTGCTCAAACCAGATGAGCCCTCGCTCAAGCTGGTGACCTCAGGGTCTCGAACCTGGGTCTTCCGCATCCCAGTCCAACACTCTATCCACTGCACCACTGCCTTGTCAGGCTTGGGTCATATTTTTTTTGTCTGCCCATTTTGTCTGTGTATTAGGTAGTGCTGTCTGACTTTGAAATTTGTTGTAGTGTCTTTATGAGGAGGATGGGCTTGGTGATACTGACCTTCAAGCCACTTGTTTCCCTTGCTTTAAGAATGCTTCTTGAGGGTACTATTTTTACTCTTGTTGTATGTGAATATTGAATGCAGTTGGTCCTTTTGTGGATATGGTTGTCCCCTCATGCTGGCTGGCTCTAAAGGTCAACCTTGATCATGTGTATTACACACTGTGTGATATCTGTCCTGTTGGGTATATTTATTCTCCACAGTGTCTGGTGCCTGCTAGACTCCTCCTTTGGGTGTGCTGCTTGTGTAGGTAGCTGAGTCTAGGGTTGGTGCTGTCTGCCACCCACTACCAGTTGTGTTGCTCTAGATCTTCTTGGGTTGGCATCAGCTGTGGCATGTAACCTGCTGTGGGTTACCTGTGTCAGCTACTGCTCTTTTTGCTGTTTGTGTCTGCATTTTATGTGCCTAGGCAGTGTGGGAGAAGCCAACCTTTGTATAAGAATCAGCTTCCTCCTGCTTAGAGATGACAGTAGCTCTGTAAAAGCCCCAAGCTCCATAAAATTTATCTCCACTTTTCAGCTGCTTCTCCTTCTCTTGCAGCTGCCTGGTCTTCCCACAGAGTCTTCTGTAGAAAAACTGTAGTGTGGGTCCTGGCTGGATAGTTCCATTGGTTGGAGCATCATCACAATAACAGAGGTTGTCAGTTCGATCCCTGGTCAGGGCACATACAGGAACAGATTGATGTTCCTGTCTCTGTCTCTCTGTCTCTCTACCTCTTCCTCTCTCATTAAAATCAATAAATAAAATTAAAAAAAAAGACTCTTGTGTGGGCTCAGACTGGCTTCACCCAACCAACCCCTCTACAGGTTGCCTGCTTGGTGGGTTAGGGCAGCTGAGGTTGGGAATACAATGTTAGTGAGACCCTCTACTTCAGGGATCTCTTGGTCAGTAGCGCAGTATGGGGGATGTGGCCCCTACTACAGAGCCTAATCCCTGTCTCTGCTGGATACTCAAATTTTATTTCTCCCCAACAAGGTGAGCAGCAGGTTCATATCAAGTGAGGCCAACAGTCCCCTCTGCAGAAGTCCTTATAGCTGGTGAGACTCTGGTCTCAAGGAGGAAGATTGAAAGAGTCCTCTCCTGAGGTTGACTGTGGCCCCCCAAAAAGTGGCTAAGCCCCTCGACCAGATCCAAGAAGAGGCTCACAGAGAATCACATGTTAAATGTCCATGCTCCAAACTTCTCTCCCTTCCCCCTGTGGAATCTAGCCCAGCACAGGAGGATATCTAGTGCCCAGGCTGGCTGCCTGTAAAGCTCCACCCTATCCAATGCACATGAGCCACTGTGCTAGTGCTGATCACAGAGAGCAGAACTTGACTCAGTTGGGCCAAGTGTGAGGAGCTTTTCCTTAGGATACCACTCTACCAAGGGTTGATAGGTTCTGAACCGATGCTTTCCCTGGCCCTTGGATTTGCCAGCCTTGGGCCTCCCTAGCAGGAGCCCAGCACAGACCAATGGGAGGCACTGCCTGTGACTGGCCCTAAGCAACCTTCTTGGAGTTACAAGCAATCCAGTGTTTGTGGCTGCCTCTGCTGGGCCCAGGTGCTCATGGAAATACCAAGTTGCACACATAAGCTGGCTTTTAGCCACACTGGGCCTGGGGGAAGATTCCCTTAAAAGGCCAAGGTCCCCTGAGTCCTACATCCTACAGTCTCTGTCTGCTGGATGTGTTTGTTGTAAGGTGCCAAAAGCTACAGAATTAATATTAATATTTTAGGAAGTTTAAAGAACATTTTGTTGAATTGAGCTGGGCATACAGAAAGTTTTGTGGATGACCGCTCTGTACTTGTGTGATTAGCATAAAACCAATATGGCCAATAGCATTGTATTGTAAATGCAGAAGAGAAAGGAGACTTGGATTCTCTGACCTTCCCCCATATCTATGGGGGAAGGGTGAATAGCTAGCCAGGTACAGGAATAAAAAGATTAAATTAAAATCTTTTCTTATACTGATAAACCATTTACAGGCATCTGTCCC
The DNA here is from genome assembly GCF_036850995.1 of Saccopteryx leptura. NCBI lineage: Eukaryota > Metazoa > Chordata > Mammalia > Chiroptera > Emballonuridae > Saccopteryx > Saccopteryx leptura. The sequence goes on from NC_089504.1 coordinate 158,496,343, forward strand.
TATGGAAACTATCCCTCCCCTCCTGAAAGCATGTAGTTAATGTATGTATCTCTAAACAAAAGGTATAAACTTATGCTGTGATGCCAGGTTTTTTCCCCTTCCAGATAATTAAGAGTATACATTTAGCCCCTGAACTATTTTTGGAGTCTGCACAATTTGGGTCTGTTGCCCTGTGTCAGCCATACGCAGCCAGCACATTTAATAAATTTCCTCCTTTAATAAAACTTTTCAAAAACTTATTTGGACTACGTGCCTCTATGAAAACCCGTGAAATTGTGGATTGTGTACTTTATAACAGATGTTAGTTGGGCTCGGCCACTGAAAAAACCTCTGATAGAGTCTAGTGCTTGCAGCAATTCAGGGATTAGGAAGGGTGGTGGGAGTGGCTCCACCCTTCATCCCCAGGTGTCAGTCTGTTCAGACTTTTTTGCCAGACCTCAGTAGGGTGTGGCCCAAGGAGTCTGGTGGGTGTTGCCTCTGAGACTCAGAGGTCTGCTGCACTCTGGACAGTTTCTACTGAGTTTCCTGTGAGGCAGAATTACCAATCCTAGACCCAGAAGAGTGGGGGGGGGGGGCTTCGGCCTCAACACTAGAAAATTGAGTTACTGACGCATCTCCTGCCCACTGGCCTCCCAGAACAACGCCATCTCCATGACTGTGGTAGAAGAGACTCCAAGAGTGGATCAGGGGCCTGACCTGTGGTGGTGCAGTGGGATGGAGCATAGACTCGGAACACTGAAGTTGCCGGTTCAAAACCCCAGGCTTGCCTGGTCAAGGCACATATGGGAGTTGATGCTTCCTGCTCCTCCCCCTTCTCTCTCTCTCCTTCTTTCCCTCTCTCTCCTCTCTGAAAATTGAATAAAGTCTTAAAAAAAAAGAGTGGATCAGTTGCTTTATCCCAGGCTGATGTGCTCAGAAGGGACTGCTGCACCCAATAAAGATGGCAATAGCAGTACTGGAAAATGACTCAGCACAGTGGTTCCAGTGGCCATCCCCCACAGTGTCTCTCCGTGGACCTCCAACTTTACACTCTCCTCATGCAACTTTATTCTTAGCTCTCCCTCCACTGGAGTTCCGGGTAAGTGGCTATGAACAAGATTTTCTGCACAGCCCTTTAAGATGGAGCCTCTGAGAGCTCCATCTCTTTCTTGCAGACAGAAACCCAATTCTTTCCTTTCTTTTTTTTTTACAGAGACAGAGAGAGAGTCAGAGAGAGGGATAGATAGGGACAGACAGACAGGAACGGAGAGAGATGAGAAGCATCAATCATCAGTTTTTCGTTGTGACACCTTAGTTGTTCATTGATTGCTTCTCATATGTGCCTTGACCATGGGCCTTCAGCAGACCGAGTAACCCCTTGCTCAAGCCAGCGACCTTGGGTCCAAGCTAGTGAGCTTTGCTCAAACCAGAGGAACCCACGCTCAAGCTGGAGACCTCGGGGTCTTGAACCTGGGTCCTCTGCATCCCAGTCCGATGCTCTATTCACTGCGCCGCTGCCCAGTCATGCAGAAACCCAACTCTTTTCACCTCCAAATGCTGTGTGGGCACCTCTTCTAGGCTCTGGGGCGTTAGACTGGGGCTCCAGGCCTGGGGCTGAGGACCCACACCTCTCACGGCAACACTCCCTGCAGTGAGAGTCCTTCTCCACCCTCAGTCGCTGCTCGCTCCTGCGAGTGGGTCAGCCCTTTCTGCATCTCTGCTCTTCCTACCAGTCCCGGTGCAGCTTCTTCTGTGATCCTTGGTTATAGACTCCTCTTTATTTAGTCCAAAGTTGGTTTTTCAAGATGATTATTCTTAAATTAAGTTGTAATCCAATTTGGTCCTGGGCAGTGGCAGTTGGAATGTCCACCTACTCTATCACTATCTTGGAATCTTTATTTTTTAAATTTTATTTATTGATTTTAGAGAGAGAGAAAAGGAGAGAGAGAGAGACAAGAACATCAATCCATTCCAGTATGTGCCCTGACTGGGGATCAAACTGGCCATCTCTGTGCTTCGAATTGAAGCTTTAACCAACCAAGCTATCCAGCCAGGGCAAGTCAATAATTTTCCTTTTTTTTTTTTTAGAGGAGGGGAGACAGAAAGACTCCTGCATGCACCTAGAACCAGATCCACCTGGCAATCCCCATTTGGGGCAATGCTTGAATCAACTGAGCTATCCTTAGCACCTGAGCCTGACACTTGGACCAACTGAGCCACTGCGGGAGGTGAAGAGAAAGAGAAGAGGGAAAGGGAGGGGAACAGCAGATTGTTATTGTGAGTCAGGGGCACAGAGAGTGAGATCAGCACACAAAATATTTGTGAACTAGCAAAGGACCACCACTCACTCAGGCAAATGGCACCAAGTTTTGCTGTGTCCTATTTTTATTCACAAGATTTCGAAAAGCTTGTTTACTTAGAAATTGGCATAGCATCAAGCATAATCTTTACTTAAAGATACATGGAATACATCTGCATGATAGCTTAATAACAATACAATATCAAAAGGCATTAACTGCTATTGCTTCTATAGTTCTCACAACATTCCTCTCTTTATCTCAAGGAATAGCCTTGAAGGGAACAGTAAAATCTTATGAGAATGTTTTACTGAGAAAAGAGTCCAGCAACCGCTTTCAGTCACATAGACTTGTTTCAGTGACTCGCCTTCAAGTCACAAAACAATTCTCTTGGCAAAACATTCTTTTCTTGTTGGCTGTGTTCCCATCCAAGGTCATGCAATGGATTATTCCACTACAGCAGATTATTTTTTCTCATGTGTGCCCTGACTGGGGATCAAACCCAGTATGTCTGCATGCCAGGCCAACACTCAATCCACTGAGCTAACTGACAGGGCCAAGAATATTCTAAAAGCTATGTAAAGTTGGGTACTAAATTTATCAAGATAATGACTTAATAAGTTATATAATGTCTAATCACTTGGGTGTACACTTGAAACTATTATAATATTGTATGTCAATGGTAATTGAAAAATAAAAAAATAACTTAAATTAAAAAAAAAACACTTCCTCAGAGGTACTGTCTTTACCTTCAGTGTAGATCAAGTTATGTGCTGTCATTAAACATTACCCTTTTATATTTGTGTGGTTTGTTTAATAGCTGATTTTTATGCTAGATGGTAAGTTCTAAGAGGACAGAAATCATATCTATTTTATCATTATCATTGTATCCCAGCACCCAGCAGAGTGATGGCAGATAATAGATGCTGAATGAATATTTGTTTCTTATAAAAATGTCCTTTGTCTCTTGTAACAGTTTTTAAAAAATCTGTTTGGTCTGATATTAGCATAGGTTTCCCTGCTGTCTTTTGTTTGCTATTTGCATGGAATGTCTTTTTTCCATCCTTTCACTTTCAACCTATTTATGTCTTTGGATCCAAGATGAATTTCTTCTAGAAGACATACAGATGGATTATGCTTTTTTTAAGTGAAAGAAAGAGCCACATGTTTCTTACTTTAAATCAAAAGCTAAATTGGGTAGAAGAAGGTAAAGAAGGGATAAATGGTGATGGAAGAAGACTTGACTTGGGGTGGTGAACACACACTACAATACACACATGATGTACTATTATAGAATTGTACACCTAAAACCTATATGATTTTATTAACCAGTGCCATCCCAATAAATTTAATAAAAAATTTTAAACAGCCTGATCTGTGGTGACACAGTAGATAAAGCATCAACCTGGAATGCTAAGGTTGCCAGTTTGAAACCGTGGGCTTGCCCGGTCAAGACACATATGGGAGTTGATGCTTCCTGCTCCTCCCCCCTTCTCTTTCTCCCTGTCTGTCTGTCTCTCTCTCTCTCTCTCCGCTCACTAAAGATAAATAATTTTTTAAAAATATTTAAACAAGCCCTGGTTGGTTGGCTCAGTGGTAGAGCGTCAGCCTGACATGCGGGGGACCCGGGTTCGATTCCTGGCCAGGGCACACAGGAGAAGCGCCCATTTGCTTCTCCACCCCCCCCCCCCTTCCTCTCTGTCTCTCTCTTCCCCTCCCGCAGCCAAGGCTCCATTGGAGCAAAGATGGCCCGGGCGCTGGGGATGGCTCCTTGGCCTCTGCCCCAGGCGGCAGAGCGACGCCCCGGAGGGGCAGAGCATCGCCCCCTGGTGGGCAGAGCTCCCTTTTATGGTTTTAGGATTTCAGCTTTCTGGAATGCTCCTTCTTGGGGCAGGTTGACCAGCTTCCTGGAACTCTTCTGCCTCATGGGCGATTATCCAATAAGTAAGGGTGAGGTCAGGCAGCCAGATGGGACAACAGAAGGGCAGTTGGAATTTCATATATCTATCAGGGACATAGTGCTACTGCACACTTAATCAACTATAGTATTGTTACTGAACTCATGGGGGTCGCTGCTTGGAGCATTCTATTTAAGAAGGAGATGTAGTTTTCATTGGGTAGTTTTATTTACTTGCAGCAAGTAAAGGAGACAGGGGATTCATACCCAAAGCTCCCTCTCCAAGAAGGGAGGCTTAGTCAGTACTTATTTACACAATTCAGTTAATTACATGCTACCTTCTTAGCCGTTGGTTAAACTTATCTGGTTAGGTTCCCAGTCAAGCTCATCCCATTAAGCTGCACTATATATTAACATTTAGCAAGAATAGCATTGTCAGAACCACCCAGGCCTAAGACCCTTGTTCTATCTAACAATATAGTGGAACATAACTTCATATGCCCTGGGAAACCAAAAAATTCATGTGATTGGTCCTGTTGTGATACTGGCTTTATTGTAGTGGCCTGGAGCCCAACCTACAATGTCACTGAGGTATGCCTGCAGTAGGTCCATAACCTCTCTACATCTTTTCTAGTCTCATTCTCTTCAGTATCTGGGTACTTTATTCTTTCCTGCTTCCTTACTCTCTACTCAGCGAACCTCCAGTCCCCACCTCTGTGGGATGGCAGAGTTGTACATTTTCTTTTTAATGAACTTTAGAGAGAAAGCAAGTGAGAGAGAAAAACATTAATTTGTTGTTCCATTTATTTATGAGTTCATGGGTTTATTCTTGCATTTGCCCTGACCAGGACAGAACCCCTACCTTGGTCTATTGGGAGGGCACACTAACCAAGCTACCAGACACCAGCAGAGATCCGTATTTCTAACTGCTTGGGAACAAACACTACAGCGAACTCAAACTCAATTAGTCCTAAACTAAATTCATTACCTTACCCTCCTGTTTCCCCAACCCAAACTCTCCAGAAATTTGCGTCTTTACAGCTCCTGGGAATCCTTCTCATTTCTCAGTTAAATAGCTGCACCACCCACCCACTTCCTCCAAATTCTAACTTGGCAGTTAACCTTCCTTGGCCAAACCCTTCCTGAAAAATCAAGTGAAAAAGCCCTAGGCCTGGGCCTGGTCCGGGAAGAGGTCGCCGGCCTGCTCCAGTCCGGCTCGGACAGGGCGCAGTCGCACCGAGGCGGGTGCGGCCCCAGGCGGTGGGGCGGGGCTCTGGGTCCTCTGGCTCCGCCCCCAGGTCAGCGCGGAGGGGTCAGCAGCTTCCGGGTTGCGGCGGGAGAACCCGGATTCCCGAGGCGCTCCGAGCGACCGGATCGTGGAGCAGGTACCTGGGCGCCGTGGGGTGTTCGTCGTTTTTGGCGCAGCCTGGTGCGCTCAGGGCGGCCGTGAGCCTGGAGACCCGGCGCGGTGGGGCTGCCCGGCGCGGCGCTCAGGCCCAGGGCTTCGGGAAGGAGCAGTCACACTGGGCTTCGCGGTTCTCCTTTCCGAGGTGACAGACTGCATGTCTGCCTTCTAAAAGTTGGGTTTCAAAGCAAACTTTTGCAAAAAGCCCAGGATTTTGGTAGATATACTCAGGGAACACTGTGGGTAATTGGAAACACCGTACGTTAGTCCTTTGACTTACTGTCAGTTAAAATCCAAAGTCGCTGAGGAGCTGAGTCATTCAACCTCAGCCTGGAGAGAAAACAGGGCGTTGCCTAGTGTTCGGCCTTTCCACTCTGGGTTGCGGAATAAAAGTAAACATGAAGATCCATAAACTGTGGCGTTAGAATGAAGGAGAAATTCCCTCCGGATGTATGCATGTTGCATATCCTTTCAGTGCACTGATTGATCGTGTATTTAGTGAGGACTGTCTGTGTGTTCAGAGTTGTGACATGCTACCGGAGTTGGAGCAGCACTAGAGTAGTTGGTCTTTCTTTTCCGGGGTTCAATAGTCCCATTATAGTGTCAGAAGGCTCTTCTGTAAACCTACGCTTTTTTTTTTTTTTTTTTTTTTAGCGAGAGGGAGAGACAGAGACAAACAGGAAGGGAGAGATAAGTTGGGGCACTTTAGTTCATTGATTGCTTGTCATACATCCATTGTTGAGGGGAGGGGCTCCAGCTGAGCCACTCATCCCTGCTCAAGCCAGAGACCTTGGGCTCAAACCAGAGAATTTGGGCTCAAGCCAGCGACCTTTGGGCTTAAGCCAGCGACCATGGGGTCATGTCTATGATCCCATGCTCAAGCCAAAGACCCAGCGCTCAAGCTGGATGAGCCCGCGCTCAAGCCGGTGACCTCAAGGTTTCAAACCTGGAATGGCCCAGGTCGATGCTCTATCTGCTGTGCAACCACCAGTCAGGCTGTAATCCTAGGCTTTAATATTTTTGAGTTTTTAGTAAGCAAACGTTTATTGAATGCTTACTGTGTACCCTAGAGTTGAGGAATGTAAAGATCAACAAGTCATAGCCCTCACATGGTATCTGCTTTCCTGGAAAAACCAACAGTGTTAAGAAAACAGCCAGTGGTTATAGAAACATCTGTTACTACAGCTACCTGTTGGAGGAAGAGAGGAAAACACATCCCAGCTGGATCAGAGCTCCAGGGTTCCATGATGGCTCCCTCCTGCACCCACGGTTTCTGGATAGAGTGGCCATAATTAGTGAGAGGGAGGCTGAGAATTTCCCAGGACCTGGCACTGTGTCCCTAAACCAGGGTCTGTTGGCTGGGAGTGACACTAGTTAACAAAATTATATTGGTTTCAGATGCATGATTCTAAACACATCTCTATACACAGTATTGTGTGTTCATCACAAGTCAAATCTCTATCCATCACCATTTATCCTCCCCTTTACCTTCCTCCAACTCCTCGCAGCCCCCTCCCTCCAGCAATTATCACACTGTTGTCCCTGCTTCTTTTTCTTAGAAGTAATTATTTTCTATATGTGGAAATGTAAAAGAAATTATATTAGCTTTAACTGTGTATACACACACACATCTCTTCCCATTTAACCATAAGTTGTGTTTTTTATTACTAGTTGTTCAATTTGTCTCTAGAATAGCTTAACAGAAACCCAAATAACTAATAAGTCTCTTTGAATTTATAGAAGATTTATATATAAAATTCATGGTTTTACTATCACATAATGTAGATTTTTTTAAGTGAGAGGAGGGGAGGTAGAAAGACAGACTTCCGCATGAGCCCCCACCCAGGATCCACCCAGCAACCTTCATCTGGGGCTGATGCTCGAATCAACCGAGCTATCCTCAGCACCTGAGGCTGACACTCAGACCAACCAAACTATCCTCAGCATCCCAGGCCAACACCTGAACCAGTTGAGCCACTGGTTGTGAAAAGGGAAGAGAGAGAGAAGGGGGAGAGGGTAGGGAAGAGAAGCAGAGGGTCGGTTCTCATATGTGCCCTGACTGGGAATCGAACCTGGGACATCCACACGCTGGGCCAATGCTCTATCCACTGAGCAAACTGGCCATGGCCATAATATTAATTTTTAATTTAGAAATTAATACTTCTATATTCTTAAATCATATTTGATCTGTAACTGAAATCTGTCATGTTTTCCTTAAAATATATATATTATGAGTTTATTCAAAAGGATTTTGGGATATCATATCACCCATAAAAGCTAGAAATGATTCTAAAATCAACATACATATTACAAACTCAGGTGATATTCAACTTTTGTGATTATAATATGATTGCAATATCTTTTTTAAACAGTAATACTGACTTACCATTTGCATATAGAACAATTCTAAAGTCACTGTCATTTATATTCAATGAAAAGAAAATCCTTGAAAGCTATGACTTGAAACTTCTTTTTCCTACAGGATGACTGTGGGAGTCTTTGCAAATTGTACCTTTTGTTTGAAAGTCAAGCAGTTAACTGGTCAACAGAAGAAAAAGCTACAAACTGACATTAAGGAAAATGGTGGAAATGTGTCCTTTTTATTAAATCCTCAGGTATTTGCAAATTTCCTAGGTATTCTTGCGTGATAAATGTGCCTAAGGGGAGTGCAGGTTATGGTGAGAATAGTAGGCAGAGAAAACTGGCAGCAGGGAAATCAGTGAAGGCTGGGGAAGTGACATTGCCAACAGGGAATCTGGGCTGGAGAGAGGCAGAGAGGGGAAGACCAACCACTCCCATCTCCAGTTCCTGTGAACTACAGGACAATCCTACATGCCCCATGACTCTGATAGTATTAGAGCACAGCCCAGGACATCCATAGAAGTAATATCAGACCAGCCAAATCTGTTCTCAAAGGAGAAAAGTTAGAATGTGTAGCATTTTCCAAAAGTATTTGTAGTCACTTCCCAGTATGTCAACACGAGTGACACCTGCACTAGTAGCTCCCAGGGGACAGAGGGGGAAAAAAGCATTGTAAACTGGTCTTTGTGTTAAAGGCAGGAAGAAACTACCTTCTCTGTTGAAATGAACTGTAAGCTGACAGTTTAGATATGGAATTTCACAGCTGGATGAAATCTTAAAAGGTTACCCTGCTCTGTTTTAATCACCTTATCATAAGAAGTAAAAATTGAAATTCAAAATCAGCAGGTGCCAGGCCTGCAAGTGCAGGCCCTGCCCTGTGCATGCTCTTCCCTGTGTTGGTCGGCTGATGGGGCTGCCCCTTTGGACCACAGCCCTGGGCTTGCTGATGACAGGGAACTAGATTTGTTCTGTGAAGTGCAGTCAACTCCAGCTGGATGCTGGGTGCTTTTCTGGCATTTGGTAGTTTGTCCGTTAATATCAGAAATGGAATGGCCCTGTTTCCTCCTTGTCATACAGAGTTGTATACACTTCCCTTGCAGGCATTTCTCACTGACCAGTCTTACCATTTCTGTGGGTGATGAATAAGTCATGCCTCTCCTACCCTCTGGGCTTACCTTCTGCATAGAGAAGAATATCAATGCAAGCTGTTACTTTTAGAATCTCACTTATGGGGCAGCAACCTTTTCAGCAGTTATTTTGCCAGTGTCTGGAAACATTTGAAATGTGCATAACAGCTATTGTAATATAAGAATGCTCTCCAAAATAAATTGTGGAAAAGCTGTGTGTTTAGTATGCTGCCATCTGTGGCTACAAAGAGGGCTGTGGACTTACTTGTGTGTGTGTCATCTACATAGTAGCTCTGGGTGGATACCTGAGAACAGGTTACAGCAGGTACCTCTGGGGAGAGGAACCTGGAGAAATGGAGGGGAATAAATTAACTTATTATAACATTACATTTTAGATATTCTCAAATGTGCATGTACTACTTATTTAACAATAAGTTCATAAAATTGCAAATTAACAAATTTAAAGTAAGTAATAATATATACCCTTTAAAACTCCTATTCCACTCCTAAGGGAAAAAGTTGTACAAAGAAGTGTATGTGAAGATACTCAGCACAGCATGTTTAAAAGAGTGAAATTTGGAAACAACCTTTAAGACTGGTTAATCAATTATGGTACATCTATATCTATACTCTTTTTAAAAACTGTTGATTTTTTAAAACTTTAATGTAACAAAATGTATTATTTATAAGAGTTTTAGAAATCTGAGAAAAAATGTTATAAATTACCTTCAAACAAGATTTTTCAAGGGTGAAAATTAGATACAAAATCATTTAAATTGTTTTTACTAATGCATAATAAACTGATTCTGTTTTTCTTAGTGTACACATATAATTTTAGACAATGCTGATGTTCTAAGTCAGTACCAACTGAACTTTATCCAAAAGAACCATATCCATATTGCAAACCCTGATTTTATATGGGAATCTATCAAAGAAAAGAGACTCTTGGATATAAAGAATTGCAATCCTAACAAGTCACTGCCCAGCACACCACCTCCTTGTCAAGAGGCAGGCAGTTCTGGTAAGTATTTCAAGCACTCAGTGTATTATATATAGGTGCTACTGTAAACATTTTGATTTGTCAAAGATATTGTAACCATCATGGCCAGATCACGTGGTTAGTTAGAGCAACGTCCAGATGCACAGAGGTTGCTGGTTTGATTCTCAGTCATCAGGGCACATATAAGAACATATTGATATTCCTGTCTCTCTCTCTTTCTCTCTCCCTTCTCCTCTCTCTAAAATCAATAAATTAAAAAAAAAAGATATTATAGACAAAGCATGGACCAGAAATACTACCAGAAATGGGCAGCAAGATAGTAAAGGACAAAGACTAGTTTAGCAATAGGAATAGATTTGTCAGTATCCAGTCTAGTGTGGTCAGAATCAAAATGACAGAAAAAAACACTGATAAATCTCAGAAAACTGTATATGTAATTTTAACTGGGAGGAGGAAGAAGCTTTGTTTTAAAAAATTACCATCACAACTAAATAACTGGAAATTTTATGACCAGCATTTGGCTAAAGAAGTTTTTTCCAGAAAATGATGTCTCCAAGAGCAGCATATTTTCTTTTTTTTCTTTTTTGTATTTTTCTGAAGCTAGAAACAGGGAGAGACAGTCAGACAGACTCCCGCATGTGCCCGACCGGGATCCACCCGGCACGCCCACCAGGGGGCGATGCTCTGCCCCTCCGGGGCGTCGCTCTGTTGCGACCAGAGCCACTCTAGCACCTGGGGCAGAGGCCACAGAGCCATCCCCAGCGCCCAGGCCATCTTTGCTCCAATGGAGCCTCTCTACGGGAGGGGAAGAGAGAGACAGAGAGGAAGGAGAGGGGGAGGGGTGGAGAAGCAGATGGGCGCCTCTCCTGTGTGCCCTGGCCAGGAATCGAACCCAGGACTTCTGCACGCCAGGCCGATGCTCTACCACTGAGCCAACCGGCCAGGGCCGCATATTTTCTTTATAAACCCAGATTTTATTTTGGAATCTGGCTGAGAAGAAAGCCTTTGGACATAAAGAAATGTATTCTACTGAGACACATCCAAAGTCAGACAATTCTGATAAATACTAATAAGCACACTCTATGTTAGGTATCATCTTGTACGATGTTAATTGTATTATTTATAAAAGTTTTAGACATTTAAGTGTTTTCCTGTAGTTTGGCCTCTTTAGACAAATGCTTGTCTGGAAATGCCATCATCACACTTTCTTGCTGTTTCAGAAAAATGGTAGCTGAAACAAAAAGGTGGGAGGATAAACTCCTTTTACACTGAAAACATTTTTCAACATCTAGAATAATACAATCAGATTGAGAATTATCACAAATATACTGATGACTTTTGAAATCTTGATAGCATAATAAAAACTGAAAAGTCCTCACATCAGAAGATGCTATAGTATTATGATTTTTCTGTAAGAAAAGTATGAAGGAAACATTGCTCAGCCTCATGTAGGAGCCCCTGAATGTCCCTCCTCTCAACTAGTACATGTTTGTGACCTGATGACACATGGGCACTCGTTCCGATCCTATGTTGTGTTAGAAATGCATTTCCTAATCGTGTTCACCATCTTCAGAGGAGAAAAATGCCTGTCAATGAATTTCAGTTACATGAGAATTTTCCTCACATAGCTTCTAAAATAAAATTAGAATAATATGCTCTTTTTTTTTTTCAGACAGAGAGTCAGAGAGAAGGACAGATAGGGACAGACAGACAGGAAGGGAGAGAGATGAGAAGCATCAATTCTTCATTGTGGCACCTTAGTTGCTCTGTGATTGTTTTCTTATATGTGCCTTGACTCTGGGGGGATACAGCAGACCGAGTGACCCTTATTCAATCCAGCAACCTTGGGCTCAAGCCGTCAACCTTTGGGCTCAAACTAGTGATCATGGGGTTATGTCTATGATCCCATGCCCAAGCCAGCAATCTCGCACTCAAGCTGGTGAGCTGTGCTCAAGCTGGATGAGCCCGCGCTCAAGCTGGCGACCTCGGGGTCTCGAACCTGGGTCCTCCACATCCCAGTTCGATGCTCTATCCACTGTGCCACCGCCTGGTCAGGCTGTTCTCTCTATCTTTTAACCTATCCTCTTCCTTTCCTACTTGTCCTTAGATCACCAATAACTAGCTAATTTAAGGACACCTTAAAAAAGTAGAATAGCATGGCAAATAAGACCCACATTCAAGAATCTTAACAGTTCTAGCATTTATTATTAGTCAATTTTAGTAAATCTTTGGGTGGTAAACAAGTGTTTTGTTTGTTTTAATTCTAGAAATGAAAACAGATAAACTGTGCCTGGACAATGATGCTGCTGAGACAGAAAACATCGTGAAACTTACTGAGTAATTTATTTCTAGTCATTAAGACTAGACAGAGTTTGCAAAATGTTTTATAAGCCTTACGCACAGTATTAAAATGCTATTAGCTTATCAATATTTTGGTAGTATTTTAATTTATATTGGTTATCTAATTTTAAGTTTTTATTTATTTAAGACTTTTTACTTCAACTGGTATAGTGGTAATTATTTGTGTCTTCTCAGTATTATATGAGATTGAATGTAATTGTGACATTGATTTGAAAAAAGAAAAACCACTGGAAATGAGATTTGGGCAGTCTGTTCACTCTGTTACCTTCCTGAATAGCCTTTAGAGACATTCATTACTTGCTATTGGATTTTTTTTTTTTTTTTTTTGCTGAGACAGAGAGAGGGATAGACAGGGACAGACAGGAACGGAGAGATGAGAAGCATCAATCATTAGTTTTTCTTTGCGCGTTACAACACCTTAGTTGTTCATTGATTGCTTTCTCATATGTGCCTTGACTGGGGGCCTTCAGCAGACTGAGTAACCCCTTGCATGAGCCAGCTACCTTGGGCTCAAGCTGGTGAGCTTTGCTCAAACCAGATGAGCCCACATTTAAGCTGGCAACCTCGGGGTCTCGAACTGGGTCTTCCACATCCCAGTCCGACGCTCTATCCACTGCACCACCGCCTGGTCAGGTGCTATTGAATATTTTTTTAAATGGAAATCATAACAACCTTCCAAAATGGAGTATATGAGTCTGACACTCTATATGGCTTCTTAAAGCATACCCAGATCTGCAGTATCAGTTAGGCATCACATTTTGCTGTATTTTACTTGTTAATAATAGTGCTAAAAGAGAGAATGAGTATCAGAATTAAAAGTACAGATTAGGAGGAGTCGAATACTTTATTTTGAAGGGGAGTTGACTATAGTTCAGAGAGATGTGGGCCTGTCTAGAGTGGCACGGTGTCTGAGGGTCCATAGGGTGAACGCAGGCCGCTGTCTGTGGAGCTGTGCCTTCTCCCACACACTGGCCTGTTTGATGCCTGTGCTTTATGCCACTGCTGCTGTCCAATGCAGACACTCGTAGTGTTTGGCTTCATAACTCTAGAATTAGGTAAAGGAGGAATCTAGCTCATTCCACAAGACCTTTAAACCATTTTCAGACTATCAAAGGAGGCATTAGGGACTTATACATGTGTGTGTATATATATATATATATATATATATATATATATATATATATATATATATATATATATACATACACACACACACACACACATACACACATATATTGAATTATACATATATATATACACACACACCCATACATATACATACATATATTGAATTAAGTGAGAGGCATGGAGGCAGAGAGACAAATTCCTGCATGTGCCTTGACCAGGATCCATTGGGCAAGCCCCCTATAGAGCAATTCTCTGCCCTTCTGGGGCCACTGTTCTGTTGCTAGGCAACTGATCTGTTTCAGCACCTCAGGTGAGGCCATGGAACCATTCTTAGCACTTGGGCCAACTTGCTCGAACCATTTGAGCCATGGCTGCAGGAGGGGAAGAAAGAGAGAGAGAGAGGAGGGAGGGATGGAGAAGCAGATGGGAGCTTCTCCTGTGTGCCCTGACTGGAATTTAAACCGGGGACTTCCACATGCCAGACTGACATTCTACCACTGAGCCAACCTGTCAGGGCCTATAGTACATTTTAAATGGAGCCTGACCTGTGGTGGTGCAGTGGATAAAGTGTTGGTCTAGAATGCTGAGGTCACTGGTTTGAAACCCCTGGCTTGCCTGGTCAAAGCTCATATGGGAATTGATGCTTCTTGCTCCTCCCCTGCTTCTCTCTTTCTCTCTCTCTCCCCTCTCTAAAATGAATTTTAAAAAAAGAAAGAAATGGAGTTAGGAGAGGTACAAGAAAAACTTTATGAAAATCCTGTTTAGTCTAAAAGTCAACTTTATTTAATATTAAAGTTTTAATTTTACAAATTTCAGGTTTTATACAGAGAATGTTGAAATTCCTCATTTTCCTCAAGATTTTGAAGTTGCAAAATATAACATCTTAGAAAAAGTAAGAGTCTTATTTCTATTTGGAAAAATAATCTGTCTGAATATCTTGTAATTATTCTTTCTGTTTGATAATTTCCTCATTGTTGTGAAAAATTGTGCATATTCTGAAAAATACTTCATAATATATGAGTTGATATCTTTTAAATTGAATTTACTGGGGTACAAGTACAGGTATGCAGCTCAATAAAACATCATCTACCGACTGCATTGTGTGCCCATCGCCCCAAGTAAAAGCTCTTTCTGTCCCCCTTTCTCTCCCTTTGCCCACCTGCACCTACCCCCACCCCACTTTCCCTCGGGCTGTCACCACACTGCTGTCTGTGTCTCTGTGTAATCTATACATGCTTAATCCCTTCACCTTCTGTCATCCAGTCCCCCTCCTCTCTGACAGCTGTCTGTTTCATGTGTCCATGCCTCTGTTTCTGTTTTGTCAGTTTAATTTGTTCCTTAGATTTCACATATAAGTAAGATGAGTCAAGAAAATTTTTATGTTTAAAATTTAATATTTAATATTTTAGTGTAAAAGTAATTTCTCATAATTATTGTAAAAGTAATGCATGCTCATGATAAATGTATAAACAGCCTGACTGGGTGGTGGCGCAGTGGATAGAGCGTCAGACTGGGATGCGGAGGACCCAGGTTTAAGACCCCGAGGTCGCCAGCTTGAGCGCAGGCTCATCTGGTTTGAGCAAAGCTCACCAGCTTGGACCCAAGGTCGCTGGCTCCAGCAAGGGGTTATTTGGTCTGCTGTAGCCACTGTCATGGCACATATAAGAAAGCAATCAATGAACAACTAAAGTACCACAACAAAAAACTGATGATTGATGCTTCTCATCTCTCTCCATTCCTGTCTGTCTGTCCGGGTTTATCCCTCTCTCTGACTCTCTTTCTGTAAAAAAAAAAAATTAAAAAAAGTGTAAACAGTATAAAATATTAATATGACATTAAAAATAAGTTCCTTCCAGCCCTGGCTGGGTAGTTCAGTTGGTTAGTGCATTGACCCAATATGCCAAGGTTGCATGTTTGATCCCTGGTCAGGGTATGTGGAAGAATCAACCAGTGAATGCATGAATAAGTGGAACAACAAATTGATGTTTCTCTCTCTCTCTCCCCCCCCCTCCTTCTCTCTAAAATCAATTTTTGAAATGCTATGTATGCTCTTTTAAAAAATAAAATATAAAAAAAAATAAAGGTCCTATTTTTAACAGTTTGTTAGATTTTAAAAAGTAGATTTGACACAAGTATTTACACCATCTTGAATACCTATTACTTTACATACAACAAAAAACTTTTCTCCAATGTTACACAAATGCGAACTAACTTCAGCATTCAAAATGATGCTCCATTTGTAATTTTTAGATATTCTAATAAAATATAACTTGAAAATGACATTTCCTCTGTGATAAAGAAGATTGAAAAGTGATACTATTTAAACATACACAGCTATAGCTATAGTAAGATATGGAAGGGAAATACATTGAAATATTAATAGTGATTATATGTCTGTAGTATGATTTCATGTGCTTTATGTTTTTCTTTGTACTTTCTGTATTTTCTACATTGCATCTCCAAATGAGCATGTACTAGTTTTATAATCAGCCTTTTAGAATAGTGTGTAAAGTTTGTCGTTTAATGAATGCAGCTTGTGAAAGCCCAAGCTTTCTTCCAGATGGGGCCGGAGAAGGGACGGGAGACCGCAGTGGTGGAATTGCAGTGTTCGCAGGACCCCGGGGACCCAGCCTTCCTCATCACTGCATGTTTCCTCCCAGCTGGTGGCACTGAGGTAAGGGTTTTATATCAATTCCTATGTGTTTGCTCATCCTTGTTCCTAAATAGTTCCCTTAACACCAGCCAGTGAACCAGCCAACCTGGCCATATTTCTCATTTTGCCTGGTAAATAGCTTTGAAAAGTAGAAATGTATTCCCTTTTGGAAAGGGGCAGATGAGGAGAGCAGGCTGAGTTCAGGCCCTGACCAGAGCAGTACAGAGGGCTCGTCAGAGGAAGATACTCACTGTGTAGGGGTTTTGCTCCTGTTCTGAGTCATTACAGAAACTTTCATAATGTATAGACCTCTCAAAGCAATCCATTCAGATACCTCATTAAGCACTTACTATGTACCAAGCAGTATACGAGAGGCTGGAACCCAAGATAAAAAAATCCTCATACCTGCCCCTCAGAAATCACCTCCCAGGAGGGAACAACACAGCCATGATTGTACCCTGCTGTGGCAATGAAGTGTCTGTGAACTGTTGTGGGCTCTAAGCAGCATGGAAGACTTTGCAGAGACAACCTGAAACAGTTATGAAACAAAAATAAATTTAGAACTAATACCTAAAGTTCAAAGAAAATGCTATAAAACCACCAGGTTGTCTTCTCTCTAGACGTGCAGCTGTTGATTGGAAACAGCAGAGTGCACAGGCACTGCTCTGTGGGGTGGGTGGTCCTCCCAGCAGCTCACTCAGGCTGTGGACGTTCTCACTTTGCCCCCATGCCAGGGTCATCTCTGGACAAGGAAGGAAGCTCACGTCAGGTAGGTGTGGATCCACCTGACTTAGAAGCCCCCCCATAGGAGTCCGTACCTCCTATAATGGGCCTGGGGTTGAGATGCCCTTAACCCATTTATGCTAGAAGTTGAAATTTTTGAAATTCAGTTCTTCAAAAATTTTTTGAAAATTTACATCACTATTTTTTTTTTAACAGAGACAGAGAGAGTCAGAGAGAGGGACATTTAGGGACAGACAGACAAGAAGGCAGAGAGATGAGAAGCATCAATTCTTCGTTGTGGTGTCTTAGTGTTCATTGATTGCTTTCTCATATGTGCCTTGACTGGGGGGCTACAGCTGAGCCAGTGACATTTTGCTCAAGCCAGCAACCTTGGGGTTATGTCTATGATCCCATGCTCAACCTGGTGAGCCTGCACTCAAGCCGAATGAGCCTGTGCTCAAGCTGGCGACTTCAGGGTTTCACACCTGGGTCCTCTGCATCCCAGTCTGGCACTCTATCCACTGCACCACTGCCTGGTCAGGCAGTTCACATCACTTTTTGACAAGCTCCTAGCATGGCAGTATCTACAGCAGTGACTAATTCTGTGCGCCACATGATAACGTACCCTCAGGAGGCAGAGGTGTGAAAAATCAGACGTCAGTGATGACCTTGAGCAGTAGGATATTAATAACTCTCATGTCACTACCATTCCAATAATGGAACATCTATATAAATAAAAATGTAAATGTTCATTTGTTCAAAATCTTAAATCTCCAAAAGTTCTTCACCGATTGCTTTGAAATTTTGACACAATGTTGCATTTGAATACACACCCTTTTTTATATACCTACTATTATATAGATATAGATGTCACACCTGTGACAGGTAAAAACATGCATTTTTAAAAAAAAACAGCGTCATCTGTTGGACATAAAACATTTCCTATCAAACATCAGGAAATAGAACTCATGCTTCCAAATGACATCGTTCGGTGCAGAAATTGTAACAGCTCAATTCATGCCAACTTTCAACATACGCTATACTAAATATTTTATGATTCCATTTCAATGTTTCCAATTTACGATCCATTTACGTGCAGCCAGACTTGAGGATGCACGGTTGCGAGCACAGTGATCGCGTTCTGCAGGTTTAGATCTACTTTGTTCTCAACAGAATGAACGCAACAGGCAGAGAGTGGCTGAAAGACGTCGATGAGAAATAGATCAGCATCAAACATGACTCCGTGCTCAGTAATCACGTGATTTCAATCGCCTTGCATTGTGGTACAACCCAGCTGATGATTATAGTTTGAGCTGGCATGTTCTCATCAGCACTATGACTGAAGTGTGTCCTTATTGCAAGGCTCTGAAATTTAATGGAGAAGTGAAAGGAATGTGTTGCGCTGCCAGAAAAATTAAACTGCCTCAACTTGGAGAACCCCAGAGCCATCCATTAAAAACTTGCTTGCTGGATATACTGCTGAATGAAAGCATTTCCTATCTATTATCAGGAAATAGTACTCATGCTTCCAAATGACATTGTTTGGTGCAGAAATCATAACAGCTCAATTCATGCTGACTTTCAATGTGAAAGGACAAATTTATCATAAAGCCGGCTCCCTGCTTCCATTCCCAGATGGTCAACATAAATTCCTACAAATGTATTTCATTGGTGATGGCAATGATGAATTGAATGCACGCTGCGGAATTTCTACCTGCATGAAAAGGTCCATCATTTCCCAACTGCAAGAACTTCTTCACAAAATAAACAATTTAGTGCGTTTGTTCAAAACAGCAGTTGACATGATGCCATCTGATACAAGACTGTTATTTATGCTGACAAAATGGCTTCTGGAGAACATGTGCAAAGATTCAATGCTCCAACTATAGACGAAGTAGCAATTGTTATAGTTGGAGATCAATTCCAACCTAGAGATATTGTTCTTCATTGGAGAAACAATCAATTGACAAAAGTTGCAGAAACTCGTCGATGCTATGATGCCCTGCAATATCCAATCATTTCTTGAGATAGTGCTGATGGATATCACTTCAACATTAAGATGATAAATTCAGTCAGTGACAAAGAAACAAATATGAAATGCAGCGCAATGAACTATTATTCACACCAATTAATGATTCGAGAGAATGAAGAAAATCACATTTTGAAATGCTGTCATTTGTTTCACCAATACATCGTAGATATGTATGCAAAAATCGAAACAACGTTTGATATTCATCCGTTTGAATCAGACCAAGCTTTGCTCTGAAGAATATGTTCATTTATGAGATGCAGTTGTAAATGACGGTAATACAACTAACGTTGGAAGACTTAACGATTTTGCCATCTTCATATACAGACAGTCCACGTCATATGCATGAATATGATCAAGATGCAATTGCGTATGTTCATCACTACGGGCATCTAGACCTATTCATTACATTCACATGCAATCCAGCTTGGGATGATATACAGCAGATCTTACTTCCTGGGCAATCGCCGGTGGGTAGGCACGTATTTCACAGCACGTGTTTTCAGACAGAAGCTGAAATCACTGATGGATTTCATGGTAAAACATGAAGTGTTTGGGTCTGTGCGCTGTAAAAAATTAATGAGCAACATCATAGAAGGAACAATCTTGACAGGATCTTTCAAAGGTGAAGATGTCCTCATTCCTCGCATTCCTATGATTCCAACGGATATGCATTTCAATTTAAGAGATTGCAGTTCCCAATTCAATTGGCGTTTGCAGTCACCATCAACAAAACTCAGGGCCAGTCTTTAGAATTGTGTGCTTTAGATCTACACATGGGTTGCTTTTCACATGGACAATTATATATTGCATGTTCTAAACTCAGCAAACCAAACAATCTCTATATCTGCACAGACAATGAAACAACAAAAAATATTGTATACCCACAAGCATTGTGAAATTAAATATATTAGAAACGTGCGCTTTCTCTTTTCTTTCTCTTCCATTTAACCAGACTGAGCCACAGCAATGCGTGGCCGGGTACAGCTAGTAAGGCATAAATGGGTTAAGGGAAGTACCTGATGTTGGAGTCATTGCTCCAAGGGACTCCTGAGGCCCAGGTTTCCCCCCTGCTGTTTATGGTTCATTCATTGAACTCCCAATCCCGGTGCAATTAATTAAGGACAGGTCACTATTATCCAAGCAATTTTGCCTAATGTTACAGCTAACACTCCACCCTTATCAGGTTTCCATAGGAACAACTATAAAAAGTTAATTCAAGGTCATATGTGTCCAAGAAGGAGAAAGTGTTTTGTTCACCTTTTACCCCCAAAATGTAGACTATATTTGGTGGAGAAGGTAGTTGTGTGGGTTAAAACTAAGGAAAAATCAGTTGAAAACCATGATGAAATATGTCATCATATTTTTCTTCATTGAGGAAGAAAAGTGATGCTGCCTAGGCCAACCTGTCCCTCTCTGCTTTATACGAAGAGCTCTTGCTGGGGGCCTTCCTCCCTCCAAAGCCTGAGCCTCCTTGGCGAGTCTGTTCACCTTGACAGACAGATGAACCTCACTTACCCAGTAGACTCTTCTAGCTCACCCTTCTCCTTTGTTAAACCATTTTGGTGGAAATGATGTTGAACTCCACCTTCTTAAATGAAGTGACTTGAATGTGACATACCTCCGTTTGCCAAGTGTGAGAGGGGTCCTGTAGCCAGCAGTTCAGTAGCCACCAGGTGAGGAAGAGGGTTATTGGTCTCGTGACTAATGCTTTGTTTATGCTGTTCTCCAGCACTTAGTAGATATTGAATAAAGGTTGATACCAAGTTACTGTATCCTTGTATTCTAACACTGTGCTACATATTATATTCACAGCCTAGAAAGCAGTTCTCTGTAAAGAAAACCTCTGCAGATGCATGTGAGTATTATGAAAATTACATCGAAGAGCTGAAGAAACAAGGATTTCTACTAAAAGAATCTTGTACCCCTGAAGCCACCCAATTAGCATCTGAAAAATTACAAGCAGTAAGATTGATTTATCCATCTTTTGTGTTATTGATTTATTATTTTTAAGAGGGATGTTTTCTTTATGGCAAATAAAAAACTGGTAGGAAAGAAGAGTGAGAGTTATAAAAAGGACCAATGAACCCAGAGAGAGGCATACATGCTGAGAGGGGAGTGAGTTCTAAGATGAGCCCCAAAACCTATGGCAACAAACCATCACAGCTTTCAAAAGATTTCATTAAAACGTAGGCCAGGAGTCAGGGATTCATAACCCTTAATACCACTTAACCTGTGATTCCACTGGCAAGCCTAAAATTTACAGGGTGAAGAAAAAGACAAAAGGAAAAATAAAATGGGACTAAAAGAGAGAAGGGAGGACAGAGAGAGGGTATAGGAAGGAGGTTGAGGGAGGCTAAGCAAAAAGAGGAGGCCCAGAGTATTAAAAGGTTCATTGGAGTGGGTGGCTCTCTCTTGGTTATAATTATTTCTTCTCATGCCTCTGACCATCTCCATTTTAAATAAAGCTACCCATGAAAACTTTCTCTTGGTGTCTTTTTGCCATTTTGTTGCAGTTGCTTTTGGAGGAGGTAATACATTCTAGTAGTCTGAGCCAAGAGGTGAGCGATTTAGTGGAGATGATTTGGGCAGAGGCTCTCGGCCACCTGGAGCACACACTCCTCAAGTCCATGAGCAGGATCAGCCTCAATGATGTAAGTCACATGTGTCCTTGAAACACCCCCTCACCTGACAGACCTGCTTTCCTGGTCTCTTAGCTTTAATGGTACCACTTTCGTTTGAGTAATTATTCTGTTGTTTTTGGATACACTCCTGTTCTTTCTTTGTATCCTGTAGCAGGGGACACTGAGGGCACTGAGGGGAGATCAGCTTTTAAGAAAACTAAGGCCTAGCCAGTTAGCTCAGTTGGTTAGAGCATTGTCCCAAAACACCAAGGTTGCAAGTTTGATCCCTAATCAGGGTACATACAGGAGGTCACCAGTGAACACACAACTAAGTGAAACAACATATGAATGCCTCTCTCTCTCTCTCTCTCTCTCTCTTCCTCTCTGTCTCACTAAAATCAATCAGTTTTAAAAAAAGTAGTGGCTCAGTGGATAAATCATCAACCTGGAATGCTGAGGTTGCCAGTTCAAAATCCTGGGCTTGCTCAGTAAAGGCACATAAGACAAGCAACTACTGTGAGTAGATGCTTCCAGCTCCTCCCCCCACTTCTTTCTCTCTCTCTCTTCTCTTTAGAATCAATAAGTAAAATCTTTAGAAAGAAGCCCTGGCCAGATGGCTCAGTGGTAGAGCATCCGCCTGGAGTGCAGGAGTCCCGGGATTGATTCCCAGCCAGGGCACACAGGAGAAGCGCCCATCTGCTTCTCCACCCCTCCCCCTCTCCTTCCTCTCTGTCTCTCTCTTCCCCTCCCACAGCCGAGGCTCCACAGGAGCAAAGATGGCCCGGGCGCTGAGGATGGCTCTATGGCCTCTGCCTCAGGCGCTAGAATGGCTCTGGTTGCAACAGAGCAACGCCCCCTGGTGGGCATGCCGGTGGATCCTGGTCGGGTGCATGCGGGAATCTGTCTGACTGCCTCCCCGTTTCCAACTTCAGAAAAATACAAAAAAAAAAAAAAATCTTTAGAAAGAAAAAAAGAAAGAATGGAAGAAAGAAAGAAAGAAAGAAAGAAAGGAAAGAAAAGAAAAAGAAATAACCAGACATTCCCACATGTGAAAGGTCAGACATGGTTCATCAGGAGGCCTGCTCTTCTGAGTCAGGAGGTTTACAGCAGGCCTGACAGACATGGATGTTCTTGGTACTCCATTAGATGCTCAGACCCCAATCTACTCCACAGTCCCTGCTACAGAGCCATGTGCCTGTGGGAAAGGCAGGCAGCCTCCCAGCCTTCCAAACATGGCTATTGTTAATGATATGCAATTTAAAGAGCAAATGAAAGAAAATGTTCCCAGGTGTCCAACTTGTACAAATACATTGTCATATTCAAATAATACAGACAATTCTTCTATGGAATTAAATGAGTTTATTTCAGGGCAAAAAGGTTTCCTGAAGTAAATGTCAAAAAGTACTTGTGTAATTCAAAGCATGTTCTGGTAGGTTTTGCTCCTAGTTTGATTCTAACATTTTCTCAAAATGTCTTACTTGAAAAGCAAATCTCCTAACCATTGCATGTGGATATAGATATAAATATACAGATTGTAGATATTGAAGACTGCTCCTTTCCTCTAACTAAGCCAAGCCCAGTTTTGGAAAACTCATGGCAATATCAATCCAACAAAGAGACATCTCCAGTAAATACTGCGTTCTTTTTTTTCTTTTTCTTTGTGATAGAGACAGAGATAGAGAGGGACAGATAGGGACAGACAGGAAGGGAGAGAGATGAGAAGCATCAAGTCTTCATTGTGGCACCTTAGTTGTTCATTGATTGCTTTCTCATATGTGCCTTGACTCGGGGGCTACAGCAGACCGAGTAACCCCTTGCTTGAGCCAGCGACCTTGGGTCCAGGCTGGTGAGCTTTGCTCAAACCAGTGAGCCCACACTCAAGCTGGTGACCTCGGGGTTTCAAACCTGGGTCCTCTGTGTCCCAATCCAATGCTTTATCCTCTGCACTACCACCTGGTCAGGCAACACTGCATTTGTTTTATGACATTTCCAGAAAACCAATAGTTGCAACATGTCTAACAACTATTTTAGCTATTTTTATACATTTCTCCACTTTCTCTATGATTTCTTCACTTTCTCTAAGATCTAATTTTAATAAGCATGTATCATCTTCTATTTTATTTTATTTTATTTTTTCCATCTTCTATTTTAAAGGTGAGCAAGGCAGAGGGAATTCTCCTCCTAGTAAAGGCAGCACTGAAAAATGGAGAGACGGAAGAACAACTGCAGAAGATGATGAGTGAGTTCTACAGATTGATACCTCACAGAGGTACAGCAATCGAAAAAGTTAACCTGAGACTATTAGCCAAGAAAGAGGACCTCTGCCAGGTAAGTCTCTGAAATATAGAATTCAACTTAAAACATGTTGGGGAAGGGGTCTTTTCAAATCTGATGAAGAAGCTAACACTGAATCACGGAAGTTAGCTCTAGAGTTGACTCAAAAATAAATTGCTGAGCCATTTTGGAGTGCTTTGAGTTCTCAGAACCATGTTCCCAAAGTAGAAAGTATTGGAATAGGAGTGCAATTGCAAATATGTTTAGAATTGCTACCCTGTAAAATAATTTTCCAGATCAAGAGATGAGGTAGGATTCTTTCTACAAAGAAACAGAGTTGCAACTGACTTGAATAATGAGGACACGTATCACCCTGAATAACAAGAAGTCCATATGTAGCATGGCTGCTGGCCCAGTTCACTCCAAGGTTCCATATCTGACTTATCTGTAAAGTGACAGCTTCCCTCAGCCTGGCTCCCCTTGCCATCAGCTTACAGCTACAGTAGTTCAGAGCATCCCGCCTGGCATATAATTTTTGGTGTCTCCTAGAGGAAACACCTGGCAGAATTGAGTCGTGTACATTTCTAAGGCAGTCACTGCCAGGAGACTAGAGTTATTGTGACTGCTCAGAGATGGGTCGTCCCCCTCAATCGATATGGGGAGGAGCCGGGCTCAGTCAGCCAGAAGGAAGGCAGGAAGGCAGCCCTTCCACCCTACCATGGATGGACCCATGTCACTCTCTGGCTCTGAGTTGCCTCATTCATGCAAGACAGATTGGGATAAAGCCAGAGATGTGTGACCTAGACTTCAGAGAAGTTTGTAGATGAGAAATTTTGCATGTTTGGGGGAATTTATAGCTTTCAGTGGGTTCTCAGTGGGGTCCGCACTCCCAAGTAAGTGAAGAATCAAGAAATGAGACGAGCCAGTAAGTGACATGGTATAGGACCCTTCCAAATGTCAAGTCCACGATTGCCTCACATCCAGCATGAAGAGCCTGGGGTCATTGGCTTTGCTACTAAGAAAGTACATATGCTGCCCATCCAGGTGGTCTTTAATTTAAATTTCATATTTTCAATAAATTGAGCAGCATAATTTAAAGTCAAATTATACTCAAAAAGTACACTTTGAACCATTTCTGTTCTACACTGTCCTCTCTGAATCCATTCCCACTTCGCACCATAATAGATACCCATTTTTTACTAGTGTCTTCTTTGTCTTTGCACAGTTTGTTTATGCAAATCAATATGAAATAAGAACCTAGTGCCTGACCAGGTGGTGGCACAGAGGATAGAGCGTTGGACTGGGACGCGGAGGACCCAGTTTCGAAACCCTGAGGTCGCCAGCTTGAGCGCGGGTTCTAATGGTTTGAGCAAGGCTCACCAGCTTGGACCCAAGGTCACTGGCTTGAGCAAGGGGTTACTCGGTCTGCTGAAGGCCCACGGTCAAGGCACATATGAGAAAGCAATCAATAAACAACTAAGGTGTCATAATGAAGAATTAATGCTTCTCATCTCTCTCCCTTCCTGTCTGTCCCTCTCGCTGTCTCTCTCTGTCACACACACACACACACACACACACACACACACACACACACACACACAAAGAATCTAGCATGTCCACCCTCATTTTTATACGAGGAGGTCACTGTCTTTGTCGCCCTGCCCCTACTTCACTCATTTAATATACCCTGTACACTGTGGGGAGTGCCACAGTGGTGGGTGTCCCCTGTCACCACACACTTCAGTTGTTTCTGGACTTCACTGTCCCAAACAGTATCACAATGAATAACCCTGCATAGTTGACGTCTCCTACTTGTACAGGGGCATCTCTGGGATACGGCCCCAGAAGTCGAAGTGGTGCTGGTTCAAAGGATGTAACTATGATAGACTTTGTCTGGTTTCTCCACAGGGTGGTACTGTTCTGTCATACCACCACCAGTGCCTGAGTTCCTATTTCCCATATTTGTACCAACAATGTATTTGTCAATTTTAGACTTTATAAACCTATGGGTGAGAAGTGGCCCCTCTCTGTGGCAAGCCTGAGCATTTTCAAATGGTTAAGGGACGTTCATGTTTCTGTTTCTATTGTCCACTCATGGCCTTTGCTTCTGTTTCTTTCGGGTCTTGGTCATTTTCTTCATGATTTTTAGGTCTTTTTTATAAGATAGGGAGCTGCATCTGTGATGTGAGTTGCAAATATTTTCTGCAGTTATTTGGTTATTTTACTTTGGTTATGGTGAATTTGTTGTTGGTGGTTAACTTATTCTCTTTTGCCTTACAGAAAGTTTTTACTTTTATTTATAAAAATGCATCAGTGTTTTAAAATTTAATTTTCAGTTACTGTTGCCATACAGTATCATGTTTGTTTCAGGTGTACAACATAGTGATTAGACTGACACAAATGACAAAGTGATCACTCTGATAAGTGTAGTACCCACCTGGCACTATACAAAGTTAGTATAATATTGTTGACTATTTCCCCTGTGCTGTACTTGACATCCCTGTGACTGTTTTATAACTGGCAATTTGTATTCCTTAACCCCTTATTTTATGGCTGGTGGATTTCAGTTATAGCTAGAAAGCCCCTCCCCATGCATCATAAAGATGTGTGGCCTGCAAATATTCTCGCTGTTTTGATTTCGTAATAATCAGGGCAGGCTAAACATTCGCTATAGTAAGACCATGCATGTGTCCCCAGACCTAGTTCTTTTCCCTCGGTCTGGCTTTCTAAATGCTGGTGATAAAAGAAAAAAGAAAAAAAAAAAGATGTGTGGCAGCAGAATGCCTGGTGCTCTCCCTCCATATCCCTTTAGTCTTAAAAATGCTAAAAGCAACACATTCCTCTATTAAACCTAGTCCAGTTTATCCAGGAACTGTGTTCCCTTCTGTGAGCTCCAGGACCTATGAGAATATTAATCTTGGGTTACCCCTTGGGGAATGGACCCATGTCTTATGCATCTTTGTATTTTTTAATCTAATACAATGCTTGGCACACAGAACATGCTTAATGCACTTTTGTTATGCAGAATTCACCTTGCTGTCTGTGGATCTGAGTTACTGTTTTGTCACTATCCTTTCCTTGCTGTGGGATCTTGAGCAATTAGTTTAACTTTTCAGAGCCTTACTTTCTTCATCTGTACAAAGAGGGCAATAGACCTAATAATTTAAAATTTAATTAAAAAGATCTAATTATAATAATAAGTCCAGTGTTGTTGTATAGGTTATAGTAATAATGAATCCCCAAAATGCTTTATGAACAATAAAGTGCTATCCTTGTGTACACTTATTATTATTATTATGTATTTTGCTATCACTGAAGTAACTATATTACTTCTAATATTCCACTTACAGTACAGGCAGATAGTAATCAAAAGATTTGGAAAATAAAGCTTATTTTTTTCAATCTTTTTGAGAAAGTATAGCTTGATATAAATATTTGGATATGTGGTAATTCTAATGTCTGCGTATCACTTCCATCCACAGCTAATAAGAGACATGGTTAATGTCTGTGAAACTAATCTGTCCAAACCCAACCCACCATTTCTTGCCAAATACCGAGCTCTGAGGTGCAAGATTGAGCATGTGGAACAAAATTCAGAGGAATTTGTAAGGCTTAGAGAAAAGTTATTGCAGAATAATCACAGGTAAGCATAGCATAAGGATATGTGTTCAAATCTGTTCTTCTGTAATGATATTTCAGATTTGAACACAGAGTCCATTAATTACCATAATAATAAGATAACTGTGTTGACTAGTTACTTTCTTCTGCATTTATTATAGGCAGTGTGCTATGTTGAAAACATTCACTACTCTTCCACTCAGATTTCAGGGTTACCCAATCTTGATGAGAATTAAGTTTAAAATTTTTTTTTTTTTTTTTTTTGTATTTTTCTGAAGCTGGAAACGGGGAGAGACAGTCAGACAGACTCCTGCATGCGCCCGACCGGGATCCACCCGGCACGCCCACCAGGGGTGACGCTCTGCCCACCAGGGGGCGATGCTCTGCCCCTCCGGGGCGTCGCTCTGCCGCGACCAGAGCCACTCTAGCAC
The DNA here is from genome assembly GCF_036850995.1 of Saccopteryx leptura. Lineage (NCBI taxonomy): Eukaryota > Metazoa > Chordata > Mammalia > Chiroptera > Emballonuridae > Saccopteryx > Saccopteryx leptura. The sequence continues at coordinate 158,524,250 of NC_089504.1, forward strand.
CTGGGGCAGAGGCCAAGGAGCCATCCCCAGCGCCCGGGCCATCTTTGCTCCAATGGAGCCTTGGCTGTGGGAGGGGAAGAGAGAGACAGAGAGGAAGGGGGGGGGTGGAGAAGCAGATGGGCGCTTCTATGTGCCCTGGCCGGGAATCGAACCCGGGTCCCCCGCACGCCAGGCCGACGCTCTACCGCTGAGCCAACCGGCAAGGGCCAAGTTTAAAAATTTTAAATCAAAGGGTATTTAAGTTTGTGTTTGTAGGGTGTTACATAAGAAAATGCACTTAAGCCCTGGATGGATAGCTCTGTTGGTAGAGCATCATTCCAAAGCTCAGAAGTTGCTGGTTCGATACCCAGTCAGGGCACATACAGGAACAGATGTTCCTGTCTCTTTCCTGCTTTCTGCCTTCCTCTCTCTCAAAGCAATTGAAAGAAAGAAAGAAAGAAAGAAAGAAAGAAAGAAAGAAAGAAAGAAAGAAAGAAAGAAAGAAAGAAAGAAAGAAAGAAAGAAGGGAGGGAGGGAGGGAGGGAGGGAGGGAGGGAGGGAGGGAGGGAGGGAGGGAGGGAGGGAGGGGAAGGGAAGGGAAGGGAAGGGAAGAGAAGAAAAGAAAAGAAAAGAAAATGCACTTAAATTAAGATTTTAAAATACAGAAATATGTGTTGCAGTTTTTAAAATGACCACTGTATGGTGTAAACACCTGGAAAACTTCTCAAGAGCTATGACACCCCTCAGTGTCAATCACATCAGTATCCTCGTTGACTGTTCACGTTCCTGGTGCTTGTGCGCAGTCTGCAACCTGGCGCAGTAGCAGTAACAACAAACACAGATGCTCAGCTGCTCACACAAGCCCTCAGTGGTGTTGGTACCTCTGTGGAATCACCTTGGCTAAGAGCCTGGACCCAGCTTTAGAGATTCAGAAACTACTTTTGTTGCTTATTCTCAAGGATGAGGATAACTTTCATTGGCTTGGTTGTTCAACCCATGGTAGCACTTCTCTGCCTGAAGTCTTTCTTTTGGGCATTGCTGGCATCTTAAATCTCAGATAGCATCCAGTTAAACCTGCATCAGCCTGACTCATTCTTTAGAGTCAATGGTGCTCATAACAGCTTGCAGGAGCCAGCAGTTAAATTTAAATTTTTAGGAATTTTGTTAACTGGTAAATCATTAGTAACTTAAAATCAGCTCTGGTAGGAGAATTTACACCGTGGAAATCAGCAAATGCTACAGATCAGGGTTACCTGTGGTTTTGTTGTTGTTAGGAGTCCGTGTTCTAGCACTCCACTAGAACCAGATCCAGCCACATCTGCCTGTGGAGGGATTCGGCCCTATCTCATATATGTTATGTCTTCCTCGGGAAGTCATCCTTAAGTTCTATTCCCAGTGTCACTTCCCACCCACTGAAACGGTTATATTTTATTTTATTATTTGTGTGTGTGTGAGAGAGACAGAGAGAGGGACAGACAGATAGGAAGGGACCTTAGTTGTTCATTGATTACTTTCTCTCATATGTGCCTTGACAAGGGAGCTACTGCAGAGTGGGTACACCTTGCTCAAGCCAGCAACCTCGGGCTCAAGCAAGTGACCATGGGGTCATATCTATGATCCCACACTCAAGCCAGCGACCCTGTGCTCAATCTGGTGAGCCCATGCTCAAGGCGGCGATCTTGGGGTTTTGATCCTGGGTCCTCAGCATCCCAGTCCGATGTTCTTTCCACTGTGCCTAGTCAAGCTAACATGGTTATATTTTAAAAGGTGGAAAATTATAAGTGTTGATGGGGATGTGAAGAAATAGGAACCCTCACACATTGCTTGTGGGATGGTGTAGCTGCTATTTGTTGATTCCTCAAAACATTAAACACAGAGTGGTCATATGCCTCAACAAGTCCACTCCTAGTTATAGACCCAGAAGAAATGAAAGCAAGTACTCAGATACTTGAACATGAATGTTCATAGCAGCACTATTCAAAAGTAAATGGTAGAAACAACTGAAATTTCCATTAACGATGAATGGAATAACAAAATATGGTATATACATATAATGGAATATCACTTGGCCATGAAGAAGAATATCACTTGGCCATTACTATATACATGCTGTAACACAGATAAACCTTGAAAATGTGATGCTGCCCTGGCCGGTTGGCTCAGCGGTAGAGCGTCGGCCTAGCGTGCGGAGGACCCGGGTTCGATTCCCGGCCAGGGCACACAGGAGAAGCGCCCATTTGCTTCTCCACCCCTCCGCCGCGCTTTCCTCTCTGTCTCTCTCTTCCCCTCCCGCAGCCAAGGCTCCATTGGAGCAAAGATGGCCCGGGCGCTGGGGATGGCTCCTCGGCCTCTGCCCCAGGCGCTAGAGTGGCTCTGGTCGCAATATGGCGACGCCCAGGATGGGCAGAGCATCGCCCCCTGGTGGGCAGAGCGCCGCCCCATGGTGGGCGTGCCGGGTGGATCCCGGTCGGGCGCATGCGGGAGTCTGTCTGACTGTCTCTCCCTGTTTCCAGCTTCAGAAAAATGAAAAAAAAAAAAAAAAAAAAAAAAAAAGAAAATGTGATGCTGTGAAAGGAGCCCGATAGCAAAGACCACTATTATATGTTTCCATTTATGTGAAATGTCTAGACTAAATAAATCAAATCCATGGTGACAAAAAGCAAATTGCCTGGTCCCAAGAAAGGAAGAATAGAGGCTGTTAAATGGGTATGTAGCTTTTGGGGTGATGAAATGTTTAGGACTTAGACAGAGTGGTGGTTGCACATTTTAATGTACCAAATACCACTGAACTGTACACATCAAAATAGTTAATTTTATGTTATGTGAATTTTACCTAAATTTTTAAAAATCCATCCTGTAGATATTTTCCAGGTCTTTAAAAAAATTTTTTTTTAGATTTTATTTATTCATTTTTCTAGAGAGAGATAGAAGGGGGGGTGGAGGAGCAGGAAGCATCAGCTCCCATATGTGTTTTGACTAGGCAAGCCCAGGGTTTGGAACTGTGACCTTAGCGTCCCAGGTTGATGCTTTATCCACTGTGCCACCACAGGTCTTCCAGTTCTTTCTTTTATATATAATCAAGTTATTTTTATTTCTTTTGGTTTGACTTTTGACCCCCTCCTTGGCATTTGCTGGGATCTAATACTAATAAAGAGACTGGTGACAGTGAAGGTAGAATCAGGAGGGCACTGATTGGCGTTCCCCAAGGAATTAAAGGGAGGGAAGAGCTATAGCCTTAAAACCTGAGGGGGGTCCAGTTCAACCAGCTAATGTAAGTCAAGCAAGCCCTTGGAGATTTCACCCCCCCACCCCTGCACCCAAGTATTCATACAACAATGGTGGGCTTCTTCCTAGGAAGAGATTCTGCTGCTGGGAAAAACTAGATTTTCTCTGTTTCATTTCACTAATAACGATATTTTTCATATTTTTTTTTGCTCTAAAGTCTATATTCTTTGCTGAAAGTTTAGAACCTATGAAAAACATGAAGAGAATTAAAGTTCATCCCAAATCTTACCACCCAAAGATTATATAACCATGGTTAACACCTTGGTATAGAGTGAACACATCCTAAATTGAGTTAATGGTTCTTTTCTCCACCCAGTGGCATGCTGGTAGGCTAACTCTCTGAGTAAAAGTTCTGATTTCTGTGGTGTAACTACTGCTACCATAGTGCATAACAAGCTACTGACGTGACACCACTGAGCATGGACCTAGGAACACGTGCTCAGTAGCTCTCATCACCCCTTGGCACCCACAACACTCTTCTTCGGTAGTAACCCAGTCTTTCCCATGCCTGCCTGTCTAGGCCACCACCCTGAGCCATGGACGGTTCTCTGTCCCTCACCCCCATATCACCATATCGTGTCTCCTTTAATCCACTGGCTTGCTTTCACACGCCGCCATCCTTAGTGCAGACCACCGTTGTCTCGTCTGTACCACCTTTCCAGACACTCTTGTCACTCCTGCCCTGTCCAGTATGTTTTCCCATACAAACAGTTAGATCTTAAAAATATGTACTGTATTACACCATGCATGTCACCTCTAAAGAGAGGTCTTTCTTGACCACTGTCTCTGGACCTGCTTGTTTTCATTAGCAGTGATTAGAATCAGGCATTTGTTAACTGGTTGATTTTTGTCTCTCATTAGAGAATATAAGCTCTGTGAAGCTTGAGACCATGTTATCTTACTTGCAATGCCTGGCAGAATACTTGGCACAGAGTCTTCTTATTGAATGAATGCATGTATGAATGAATGAGTGCGTTCTATCTGTATATTCTGTATAGAATATATGACAAATTTTGGAGTTGTAGTAAGCATAGTTTTGTAACCTACTTTTACAATTTATATTTTATTGTAAGTTATACTTCAAATTCTTATTTATTTTTTAGTGTAACTTTTTTTAATGACTGTAATGGCTACACACTATTTCCAGATAGTGTGTGCTGTGATTCATTGCATCAGACACTTGTGCTGTTTTGTGGTTTCTGCTGCTAATAATGATTTTTAACTTTGCTTTCAATTATATAACCTCAAGCCTTTTCTTCTAATTCTTACAGTAAAAGTCCAGTGGACATCCTGCATATATTTAGAATTGGCCGAGTGAATGAAGCCACAGAGTTTTTGAGCCACCTTGGCAATGTGAAGCCCTTGTTGCACGGCTCTCCTGTGCGAAGCTTTGTGGGCATCCTGTCCCGGTAAAGAGCGCATCTTCATTGCCAAACGTATCAGCCTCACATATATGAGTGACTTATTTTTCTTTTCAAAAAATTTTTTATATATGGGACACAGGTCTCTTTAGTTAAAATCAGCCAGCTAACTGTATTCCAGAGGAAATGAAACACTTCAAATTATAAGTATATAATTAAAATGATGTGCTAATTATTATACTATATATATTTTAAGTGTAGTATATGGATATCAATTGCTTCTTGAAGATAGTATGATATGAAAGAGGTGATTTTCAATTTTACAAATCTTTCATGTGTATCTAATCTAGAGATAGTTTAAAACTTAAAGACAGTCTAATTAGAGTATCCAAATACTATTTGATACATCGCTATTTTTTGTTTGCTTTGAACAACTACTTAACATTAGGGCTGAAAATGAAGTCATAGGAAGTAGGTGAAAATATGATTGAATCTGGATCCTTAATTAAATACCTAATAAGAAACTTAAAAAGAAACATACAAGATCTATCAGGAGGCCCTGGCTCAGTGGACAGAATGTCAGCCCAGCATTCAGACATCCCCGGTCAGGGCACACATAAGAAGTGACTATTGGCTTCTCCCCCCCTCCCCCCCCCCCGGCCTTCTCACACTCTTCCCCTCTTGCAGCCAGTGGCTCAATTGGTTCGAGCATCAGCCCAGGGTGCTGAGGTCAGGTGCATGCAGGAGTCTGCCTCTCTCTCCTCCTCTCACTTAAAAAAATTTTTTTAAAAGATCCATCAGTTAAAAACTTTCCACAGCCTGACTGGTGGTGATGGCAGTGCATACAGCATTGACCTGGATGCTGAGCTCGCCAATTCAAAACCCCAAGGTTTCTGGCTTGAGCATGGGCTCACCAGCTTGAGTGTGGAGTTGCTGGCCTAAGTGTGGGATCATTGACATGATCTCAAGGTCACTGGCTTGAGCAAATGGTCACTGGCTTGCCACGAGCACTGCCCCACCCTGGTCAAGGCACGTACGAGAAGAAATCAATGTACAACTAAAGTAAAGCAATGATAAGTCAATGCTTCATCCTCCCTCCCTCCCTTACTCTTTCTTGAAAAACAAACAACTCTCCACAGTTCTTGAGGGACCCTAATCAGAAGGGTGCTAATTTTCCTTGAAAAAGCACTAACAAGATTTTTCTTTTTCTTTTTTTTTACTTTTTTTATTTTTATTTTTCTGAAGCTGGAAACGGGGAGAGACAGTCAGACAGACTCCCGCATGCGCCCGACCGGGATCCACCCGGCATGCCCACCAGGGGCGACGCTCTGCCCACCAGGGGTGATGCTCTGCCCCTCCGGGGCGTCGCTCTGCCGCGACCAGAGCCACTCTAGCGCCTGGGGCAGCGGCCAAGGAGCCATCCCCAGCGCCCGGGCCATCCTTGCTCCAATGGAGCCTTGGCTGTGGGAGGGGAAGAGAGAAACAGAGAGGAACGGGGGGGGGGGGGGGGGGGGGGGAGAAGCAAATGGGCGCCTCTCCTATGTGCCCTGGCTGGGATTCGAACCTGGGTCCCCCGCACGCCAGGCCGACGCTCTACCACTGAGCCAACCGGCCAGGGCCAGATTTGTCTTAAAAGAAATAAAAAGCTGATTTTACAGCACAAAAATTTCTAAAAATTTGACATTACCATAGTAATTCAAATAGAAAATTGGACCCGTCTCTCATTTCTTAAATAAACTCCACATGGAGCAAAGATTTTTTTAAATAAATTTTTATTAATTTTAATGGGATGACATCAATAAATCAGGGTACATATGTTCAAAGAAAACATGTCTAGGTTATCTTGTCATTCAATTATGTTGCATACCCATCACCCAAAGTCAGATTGTCCTCCGTTACCTTCTATCTAGTTTTCTTTGTTCCTCTCCCCCTCTCCTTCCCCTCCCACTCCCACTCCCCCCCAACCACCACACTCTTGTCCTACATGGAGCAAAGATTTAAATATTAAAAGTAAAATTGTAGCCTGATATGTGGTGACGCAGTGGATAAAGTGTCGACCTGGAACGCTGAGGTCACCAATTCTAAACCCCAGGCTTGCCCGGTCAAGGCACATATGGGTAGAAGGATGCTTCCTGCTGCTCCCTGCTTCTCTTTCTCTCTCTCTCTTTCTCTCTCTCCTCTATAAAAAAATGAATAAATAAAATCTTTTTAAAAATAATAATAAAATACAATTGTAGGCCCTCGCTAGGTAGCTCAGTGGTTGGAGCATCATCCTAATATGCTAGGGTTGCAGGTTCAATCTCAGGTCAGGGCACACACAGGAAACAACCAATGAATGCGTAAATAAGTGGAACAACACATCAGTATCTCTCTCTCTCTCCTTGCTCTGAAATCAATCAGTTAATAAAATTAAAACAAAAATAAAATTGTAAAGGTACTAAATGAAAAACGGGAGAATATAAAAAATAATAACCTTTGAGTGAGAATGGCCTTTCTAAGGAGGACTAAAACCCCAAGCCATTTTACAAAATTAATTCTCTTATAATACAAAATTTGAACAGGAAATGTTTGTATAATAAAAGGCAGACATCTCTTTTCCAACCTTCCCAGAGATAATTGTGAGTTGTCTGAATGCCACACGTTCAGTCGGAATTGCATATGACCTTAAGCAGAGGAGAAATAACAGTGCTGGGCTTCAACACTGCCTGACTGAGCACTTCGGGGCTTAGGCCTGAAGGAGGCTGAGCCCTGGAACAGGATAAATAGCCAGCAGCCCAGGGCTGCTCAAGACAGTGATGAGAACCAGGCCACACCTGGGTCACTTTCATGGTACCTGGAACTTCTAAGCGATTACTTTGGAATGCATTTTTCTTTTCATTTCATGCTATTAATATGTTGCTTTTAATTGGTGTGTTTATTTTTATCCAGCTTTATTAAGGTATGACTGACAATGAAAACTATATATTTAGGTTGTACAGTGTGATTTTTGAAAAATATACAGGCCCTGTCCAGTTGGCTCAATGGTAGAGCATCGGCCCGGCATGTGGATGTCCCGGGTTCAATTCTTTTTTTTTTTTTTTTTTTTTTTTTTGTATTTTTCTGAAGTTGGAAACGGGGAGGCAGTCAGACAGACTCCCGCATGCGCCCGACCGGGATCCACCCGGCACGCCCACCAGGGGGTGATGCTGTGCCCATCTGGGGCATCGCTCTGTTGCAATCAGAACCATTCTAGCGCCTGAGGCAGAGGCCACAGAGCCATCCTCAGCGCCCGGGCCAACTTTGCTCCAATGGAGCCTTGGCTGCAAGAGGGGAAGAGAGAGACAGAAAGGAAGGAGAGGGGGAAGGGTGGAGAAGCAGATGGGTGCCTCTCCTGTGTGCCCTGGCCAGGAATCGAACCCGGGACTCCTGCACGCCAGGCCGATGCTCTACCACTGAGCCAACCGGCCAGGGCCCCGGGTTCAATTTTTGGTTGGCACACAGGATGAGTGCCCATCTGCTTCTCCACCCCACCCTCTCGCTTCTCTTTCTCTCTCTTTCACTCTCTCTCTTCTCCTCCCCTCCTGAAGCTATGGCTTTATTAGAGCAAGTTGGCCTTAGGCGCTGAGAATGGCTCCATGGCTTCCACCTCAGGCACTAAAAAATGGCTCCAGTTGCAATGGAGCAAGGGCCGCAGATGGGCAGAGCCTCACCCCCTAGTGGGCTTGCCAGGTAGACCCTGGTCTGTGTGCATGCAGGAGTCTCTCTCTGCTTCCCCTCCTCTCACTAAAAAAACAAAATAAATAAAATAAAACGGTATACAATGTGATTATTTAATATAGGTATGCATTGCAAACTGATTACCACAATCAAGTTAATTAACACTCCATGTCTCATATAATTATCTTTATTTATTTATTTATTTTTTAGTGAGGATTTGATGACAGAGAGGGACAGACAGGCTGGAAGGGAGAAAGATGAGAAGCGTTAATTCTTTGTTGCAGCATCTTAGTTGTTCATTGATTACTTTCTCATATGTGCCTTGACCATGGGGCTCTAGCAGAGAGAGTGACCTCTTGCTCAAGCCAGCAACCTTAGACTAGAGCCAGCGACCCTGGATTTCAAGCCAGCAACCCCTCACTCAAGCTGGTGAGGCTGCACTCAAGCCAGATGAACTGCTCAAGCTGGCTTCTGGGTTCGAACCTGGATCCTCAGCATCCCAGGTTGACACTCTATCCACTGCACCACCACCTGGTCAGGCCTTTATTTTTTTCTTGTGGTGAGAATGCAAGATCTACCCTCATAACCAATTTCAAGTATACAGTATAGTATTATTAATTATAATACTATGCTGTACATTAATTATAGCTATAGAATTTATTCATCTTATAATTGAAAGTTTGTGCCCTTTGATCAGCATCTCTCCATTTCCCCAGCCCCTAGAAACAACCATTCTATTCTTTGATTCTATAAATTCTCCATTTTTAGATTCCACATATAAGGAGGTCATACAGTATTTCTGTCTGGCTTACTTCACTTAGCATGACACTCTTTAAATAGCACCTGTCTCTGCTAGAATTATGAGGCTATAATAAAAAGAATTTATTTTTTCTAGTAAACATTATAATGTCCTTTTATTTTTAGGGGGTTGCTTTTGCCCAAAGTAGTTGAAGATCGAGGCGTGAAAAGAACAGACATTGGAAATCTTGGGAGTGGAATATATTTCAGCAATTCCCTCAGGTTAGTATTGTTGTATCCTTAATCATGTTTCTCACACCATTGACCAAGAAATCATTGCTGAATGATTGCTATATGTATTCCTCAGTCTTTCCCTGATGAGGGGTTTTTCACCCAAGAAATAGGGAACTCATTTATTTATCAAACTAAAAAAGCTTCTTCTGCACAGCAAGAGAAACCACCACCAAAACAAAAAGGCAACCAACCAACAAATGACAGAAGATATTTGCAAACAACAGTTCCGACAGGGGATTAATATTCAATATATATAAAGAACACATACAACTCAACACCAAAAAAACTAAACAATCCAAATAAAAAATGGGCAGAGGACCAGAAGAGACACTTCTCCAAAGAGGACATAGAGATAGCCAAAAGACATATAAAAAGATGCTTAACATCACTAACCATCTGAGAAATACAAATTAAAATCACAATGAGATACCACCTCACACCTGTTATAATGGCTATCATTGGTAAATCAACAAACAAGTGTTGATGAGGATGTGGGGAAAAGGGAATCTTCATGCAGTATTGGTGGGAATGCAGATTGGTGCAGCCACTATGGGAAGCATTGCAGAGTTTCCTCAAAAAATTAAAAATGGAACTGCTTTATGACCCAGAGATTCCACTTCTGGGTATATATTCAAGGAAACCCAAAACAGTAATTCAAAAGAATATATGCACTCCTATGTTCATTGCAGTGTTGATTTATAATAGTCAAACAATGGAAGCAATTCAAGTGCCCATCAATAGAAGAGAGGAAAAAAAGTGATGGAACATAATACAATAGCATATTACTCAGCCATAAAAATAAATGAAATCTTACTATTTGCAACAGCGTAGATAGACCTAGAGGGTATTATGCTAAATGAAATAAGTCAGCAGAGAAAGAAATACCATATGATTTCACTTATATGTGAAATCTAAAGAACAATATAAATGAACAAACAATACAGAAACAGACCCATAGAGACAGAGAACAAACTGATGGTTGCCAGAGGGGAAGGGGACTAGAGGACTTGGTGAAATGGGTGAAAGGATTGAGAAGCACTAAATTGATAGTTACAATATAGTCATGGGGATATAAAGTACAGCATAAGAAATATACTAACTTACCTGACCAGGTGATGTCACAGTGGACCTAGGACGCTGAGGACCCAAGTTCAAAACCCCAAGGTCACTGGCTTAAGTGTGGGGTTGCCGGCTTGAGCATGGGATCATAGACATGACCTCATGGTTGCTGGCTTGAAGCCCAAGGTCGCTAGCTGGAGCGAGGGGTCACTCGCTCTGCTGTAGCCCCCTGGTCAAGGCACATATGAGAAGCAATCAATGAACAACTAAGGTGCCACAACTGTAAGTTGATGCTTCTTATCTCTCTCCCTTCCTGTCTGTCTGTCCTTGTCTGACTCTCTTTTGCTTAAAAACACACACACACACTAACTGTATAATGTCAATTGGGTACTGGAAATATCAGGGAGACCACTTTGTAAAGTATCTGATTGTCTAGCCACTGTACTATACACCTGAAACTTAATACAAAATAATATTGAATGTAAACTGTGAAAACATTTTAAAATTTTGAAAGAAATTTGATTAAAATATTAATTGGCATTCAGATGAATTTAACCAAATTGAAGTCCTTCATGACTTTTAGCAGAGTGGCTTTGGTGAAGAAGTATTGAGAAGCAGTCAGCAAACAAGCCAGTAGAGGTGGTGACTGTCTCCATGGAGGGTAGTGAGAAAGGAAGGAGACGGAGAGGGAGAAGTGGGGAGGATGTAAAGGACAAAGTCAAGGTCCATGGGAAGGAGTTAGCATGTTCGTAATTAAGGAAAAAAGCCCTCAGAAAGGAGAGGTGTATAAGAGGAATGGGGTAATTGAATTTTCTTTAAGTGAGAAGAGGGGAGATAGACTCCCACATGTACCCTGACTGGGATCCACCCAGCAACCCGTCTGGGGTAGATGCTCGAATCAACCAAGCTGTCCTTAGCTACTGAGGCCAACGCTCAGACTGCCCAAGCTATTTTCAGGGCCAGAGCTAAAACCAACAGAGCCACTGTGAGAGGGGAAGACGGAAAGGAGGGGAAGAGAAGCAGATGGTCACTTTTCCTGTGTGCCCTGACTGGGGATTGAACTCAGCTGTCCGCACACTGGACCAGTGCTCTATCCTCTGAGCCAACTGGCCAGGGCCTGCCTGATTTTTTTATTAAGTGCAAGTCTTAGAGGGCATAGAACAAATGGTCATCAGGCAACAGTTTTACATTTGGGTCTTGCTCTTTGAAAAAGTGGTATGTCCCCAAAATGTTGCTCTGAAAGGTTTCCCAACATATGTTCCCTTAGCAAAAGTTGCTTTATTAAAGCTGCTGATTCCTGAAGTTACAACAAAATCTGTCATTTAGGTGTCATTTGAAATTTTTGTTTTCTATTTGGATTCAGAAGGTTCATGAGACTACAGTGCCCATCTTTCCCTTTGACCAGTTCTTACTTACTTGGTATTTAATGTTCTTTAGTGCAGAGAATTAATCTACTTTTTATTAATTAATTAAGTACGTTTTTGCCCTTCTCTTACACCACTCTGGTGTTTTTTAGACCAAAATGCATATATTTTAGTAGCTAATAAAGATTTGGAGAACAGTGGAATTCTTCTGTCTTTGAGAACAAAGTACTTTCAGTGCTGCCTAGTACAATAAAAGAGCAATTTTTGTATCTATTACATCAATTTTTTTTAATTTATTGATTTTGAGAGAGAAAAACATCAAGTTGTTCTACTTATTTATGCATTCATTGATTGATTCTTATATTTGCCCTAACCAGGGATTGAACCCACAACCTTGGTGTAGTGGGACAGTGCTCCCACCAACTAAGCTACCCAGCCAGGGATATTACATCAGATTTTTAAATAAATAAATGAATAATAAAATTCCAGATGAATCTTCAGAGATTTTTTTTATGATTTTATTTATTCATTTTTTTTGGGGGGGGAGAAGAGAGGAGGAGCAGAAAGCCTCAACTCCCATATGTGCCTTGACCAGGCAAGCCAGGGGTTTCAAACCGGCGACCTCAGTGTTCCAGGTCAACAGTCTATCCACTGCACCACCACAGGTCAACCCAGAGATATTTCAATAACAGTAAAATTTGGAACATTCTACCAACCAAGTCTTTTAAAAAATATTTCCTTATGTATAATAAAACATTATTGCTATGTTACTATAAACTATAAATTTGTACTTTGTTTTCACATACAGTACAAGTATTAAGTACTCACACCCAGGACAGACAGATGGCACTAGACTCGTGGTCATCTGTGATGTCGCCCTAGGGAAGTGCATGGACTTACACAAGAGAGACTCCTCCTTAACGGAAGCACCACCAGGTTATGACAGTGTCCATGGGGTTCCTGAGACAGCCACTGGCACCACAGACTTCGAGGTATTTGTATCAGGAAACAGGGAGAGAGCCTTCTGTTTTTACCAAATATGCTTAAGCTTAAATAAGTATTGCATCTGTAGTGTCTGAATTCAGTATTTTCCTATTCAATAATTAGCAAACATGAAACTGTGCATTTATGAAAAGGTGCACCACTAAAGGTTTTTTTTGCCTATTTCTGTTTGCTCTAGGATGACGAATTTGTTGTATATAGAACCAATCAGGTTAAAATGAAATATATTGTTAAATTTTGCATACCTGGAGATGAAGTAAAGGACTTTCATCCCTGTAATACTACTGAATTAGAGGAGTACATACCTGAGGTTTCAGATTATTCAAAGGTTGAAGGTAAGACAATTTTCTTTCTTCTTTTTTATGACAATTTTCTTGAATGCTGTTTCATGTGATATATATGAAACTCAGTATTTTATTTCCAGTGGAATTATAATATTCATGTTTGGTAATTGTACTTAAGACCTCAGACATAAACATTTCATTTCCTTTTTTTATGTTGTAAAAATGAAAACCAGGATGCTTGAGAGAGTTTAAGTGATCTCAGAATTACATGTTACTTCACTAACACACCAGAGTTCTGCTCATCCACCCCAGGATAGTCACAGAAACCCACTGAGACATTTAAGATGTCACTGTACAAAAAAAGTGTGATGGAGGCCTCATAGGCTAGATAGAAGGCACAGCGTTAGCATCAGGCATCTTGGGTTCAAGCGTCACTTACTAGGCTGTGCTATCTGCAACAAACCACATCATGTCTCCAGGAGTCAGCTGCTCTACAAGAAGAATAAGACCAATATCCACACCACAGTGCTACTGTGAGGACTGCATATGATAAGTGAAGGCACCCCCATCAAAATTGTAATGTGCAGCTTATACATTAGTAGTATGGGTAAATGAGGGGATGGTAGCTTCTTAGGAAATCAGAAGCCCAAACTACTATAATATTATTAATAGCATTGTAAATATACAGAAACATTTTTTAACTCTGATCAAAGTATTTTTTTTATTAGAAATGTATGACTTCCTGTATGTTCAAGAATACTCCCATTTTTCTCTGGGAGTCATTAAATGATGTGTCTAGGAAGAGTACCATATATCTTTTTTTGTGTATGTGACAGAGACAGAGAGAGGGACAGATAAGGACAGACAGACAAGAAGGGAGAGAGATGAGAAGCATCAGTTCTTTGTTGCATCACTTTAGTTGTTCATTGATTGCTTTCTCATTGTGCCTTGACTGGGGGGCTACAACAGAGCAAGTGACCCTTTGCTCAAGCCAGCGACAATGGGGTCATGTCTATGATCCCACACTCAAGCCAGTGACCCCATGCTCAAGCTGGTGAGCCCGTGCTCAAGCCAGAGACCTCAGGGTTTCGAACCTGGGTCTTCTGCATTCCAGTCCAATGCTCTATCTACTGCACCACTGCCTAATCAAGCAGAAGGGTATATCTTAATACCTCTAACCACATCTGTATTTTTGTACTACAAAATATAATATATGAATTTTTTTTTTTTTTTTGTATTTTTTTGAAGCTAGAAACGGGGAGAGACAGTCAGACAGACTCCTGCATGCGCCCGTCCGGGATCTACCCGGCACGCCCACCAGGGGGCGACGCTCTGCCCACCAGGGGGCGATGCTCTGCCCCTCCGGGGCATCGCTCTGCCTTGACCAGAGCCACTCTAGCGCCTGGGGCAGAGGCCAAGGAGCCATCCCCAGCGCCCGGGCCATCCTTGCTCCAATGGAGCCTCGGCTACTGGAAGGGAAGAGAGAGACAGAGAGGAAGGAGAGGGGGAGGGGTAGAGAAGCAGATGGGCGCCTCTCCTGTGTGACCTGACCGGGAATCGAACCCGGGACTTCTGCACGCCAGGCCGATGCTCTACCACTGAGCCAACCGGCCAGGGCCTAATGAATATTTTTTTAATATGCTGTATTGGGAGTTTGTTTTAGTCATCCTTGGAATCAAAAGTCTAAGGAATCTTTCCCTGGCCAGGTGGCACAGTAGATAGGGCATTTTTCCAGTATGGCAAGGTCACAGGTTCAATCCCCAGTCAGAGCACGTACGGGAAGCAAGCAATGAATTCACAACTAAATGGAACAACTAAGTGCAACAGTGCGTTGATGCCTCTCTCTTCTGCCCCCTCCAAATCAATGGAAAAAATGAAAGAAAAAAAAAAGTCTAGAGAATCTCATATTTCTCCAACATGCTTTTGTAGCACAATAAATAATACTGACTGACCAGTTCAAAATTACAAGGCAGGGAGTGCAGATATCTAGTCAGATAGATAGAGTCAGTCTAAGATGCTCTTATTCAGATCTTCTTAAGACCATTGTGTACCTGCCTGTATGCTTACATGTGTGCCTTTCAGTAGTAGCATGACGGTTTTCAAGATGGCCTCTCAACGTCTATAGATTTAAATGGCAGAGTGTCTGTTGACGGTGCTGCCTCCCTTCTTTTCATGTGGAACCACTCGCTCTTCAGAATTGGCTACCAAAAAATCATAAAATGATATTTGTCTGTTTCTCCTAAAATATCATGTATGAAGGGGAGGAGAAGGATTAAACGTCAAGATAACAAAAGTAGAGAGTTCAGGGATGGTTTTAAAAGCTAACATGAATATTTTTAATGTCTAGAGTACCAGTTACCAGACACTAAACCTTTCAACAGCATCAAGGCTGGCCTTCAGGACACCTCTGGGAATTTAATTCCTCTTAAGGACGTGCATATCAAGGGGAAAATAATAGACTTTGTAGCCCAGGTGAGCTCTTTGTTGTTTTATGGTACTTAAACCAAATGGATGTCAGTCATAAATGAGAACTGGATTACAGTTGTGTGAACTCAACACACATGTACCATTACATTTCTAAATCCATTTATTCATTGAGCACCTACTGCATGCTGGACCCTGTTCTAGGCTCTGGGTATATGGCAACGAACAGTGTGAAAACTCTGCCCTCACAGAGCATACGCCACATTGGCGGACCAGGTAACAAACGTGATCAATAAGTACATGCCTGCCTAGCCTGTGATGGTGCAGTGCATAGAGCCTTGACCTAGAATGCTGAGGTTGCCAGTTCGAAGCCCTGGGTTTGCCCAGTCAAGGCACACATGACGAGCAAGCTATGAACAACTAAAGTGAAGCAACTATGAGTTAAAACTTCTTGTTTTCTGCCCCCCTCCCTCTCCTCTCTCTGTAAAATCACTAACTAAAATCTTTAATAAATAAAGTACATGCCATGTCACATGGTGGTAGGTACTACAGACAAAAATAAAAGCAGGAAGGGATGGGAGCTGTGCAGGTTGGAAGGGTTTCAGCTTGGAAATGGGACAACCAAGGAAGGCCTCACTGAGAAGGTGACACCTGAGCACAGATGTGTAGGAAGTGAGGGACTAAACCATGTTGACATCTGAGGGGTGTTCATTCCAGGCAAAGGAAGCAGCACATGCAAAGGTCCTGAGATGGGAGTGAGCCTGATGTGGTCAAGGGACACCAAGGACTTCCACTGTGACTGAAGTGTAGTGGAAAGGGGAAGCCTGGTAGGAGCTGGGTCAGAGAGGGGTGTTAGGAGAGGGCAGCTCACGTCAGGACCCAGGACATTATGTCCATAACTCTTGAGTAAAATGGAAACCTTTCAAAGATGTTTGTCAGAGGAGTGATGAAATCGGGATCACACTGACCACCACTCATGTTGACGACAGACCAAAGAGAATCAGTTAGAGACATCATAGATCAAGTTCTCTGGAAAAAGACTCTAGATGGAAATTGTTTCGGAAAGCTTATTGGGAAGTGCTCTCTGGAGGACACTTGTTAAGAGAGCACAAGAGTCAGGATCTGGCAGAAGCAGAAGTGGACTGTGACAGGCATACAAGCGTCCTGACAATCTCAGCGGGAGCTCTGAAGCCAGTCTTTCAGAGATGTTCTGAAGTGAGGCCAGGGTGTCAGGCCTTCTACCCCACAGGGACCAGTCATTGGATGTGGCTGCCCCTTGGGGGGCAGGGTCATAACCTTGAGTGAGGCAGTTAATCTTTGTCAGAGTTCATTGACTGGGGAGGGACACAGCAGGTGATACTCCCAGCAGCCTTAGTCCTGAAGGGGACAACTGGGGGCACCCCACAGCACCAAATGTAGGTGACTACTGAGTAATTCAGTCAAGGGTGATGGTACTTGGACCAGAATGTTGGTAGTGGGGGTAGTAAGAAGTGATAGGGTCTGGCAAGGATTGACGGTAGAACAATAAGATTTGCTGATGGATATGGGACAGAGAGAAAGACGGGAGCCGAAGATAACATTACCTGCATGTAGGTTTGCCCACTGTGGTGGAACTCTGGAAGTGCTCAGTTTTCTAAAACTCTTTATTTTCTAAGAGTTGACCTCACTATTGCCTCTAAACACTAACGATTATATTGAACAACCTGAAAGACCTCTTAGGAGAATAAGAACACCTGTTGTGGTATAAATCCAGTGTTGTGGTATTGCTCTCTCTTCATAAGGAAATCAAGTTAAATTTAGTGATTGCCTTAACTGGGGAAAATGGTGGCATGGGCAAGAGCATGCTACCCACATGTATGCCAGCTTACATCTCTCTGACCTCTACACTGGCCCCGCTCTGATCCATACCCACAGTAGGTGAGGGTGCTGATGCTCAGAGACATAAAATGATATGAGAAGGCACAAGGCTGAGCTGACTCCCGGTTATATTTCTTTCCCAAGGTGTAAACAGCTGATCATTGTTTAAATTTTGGAGCAAGTCCTTTACATGTTCACAGAAGTCAAAGCTTTACTTGGAGAGATTGAGTTCTGAGGTACAACTCTGGGTAGTCACAGTTGTTTGAAAGAGATTGGGTAGGAAAAAATGAAAGGATATCTGGGTGAATTTGAGATTGTAGCAACCCTGTGCCCCTCACGCCTTCTCTAAGGTAGAAAACCCTGTCATCAGCCTGAATTTCTTCGAGAGTCCAGGTTCTTAATGACTGTGCTGTAATGCAGCCTGGTATGGACTGGACAAAGCACAGGAGTTGGAGTTTGAAAGGCTTGCTGTGAATCTGCTCATTCCTTTCTAGCACTGGGACCTTGAAGAATTATTTAACTTCTTTGTACCTTAGTTTCCTCACATGAAAAATGGAAATAATACCTTTCTGCAAGTGTTGTGCTTACTACATAGAAGAACCCAGGGCATTTTTTTCATATACAGTAGACACAAAACAAATGACTATGTTACAAGAAGAGACATGTGCCCTCCATATGTTACTTTGGATAGACAACTTGCACCATCTGGTATTTCAAACCTCATAAGGCTTTTTTCTTAGGGAAGTTTGCTCATATTAACTCATGACTCAGCCATGGCTTTTTTTATTCAATGGTTATCTCATTTGACTCTTCTTGGAATGAGTGCAAAGTTTCTAGTTTAGTTATATAGGGTGGGGCAAAAGTAGGTTTACAGTTTAGAGTACAGGAAATAGTTTATTCTTGTATTATTACTTCTTAATCATTGTATTATTTTTCATATGAACAACTATAAACCTACCTTTGCCTCACCCTGTATAATAGTTTTGCCTGGAGGACAAAAATTAAGATATCAAAAATTTGTACGGTAACTGTAATGCCGGTGGCGAAGGCCAGCTAAGTCCACATTGGATTCTGGCAGCTGGTAGAGAAACTGTGGAGCCAGAAAGCATCGGGCCATTCCATTTAATAAAGTCTCACAATGGCGGACAAGCACACAGGCAGGGAAAACCTCTTCTCTGGCACATAAACAGGAAGAATGGCCCCTCACAGTGGCGGGCAGGCAATCCGCCGTCCACTCCCCTCTTCCTGAGCACAAGCACCCACAGCCTTACATAGGCCACACACATGTGGCTTTGCCATGTGCTCAGGCACCAATCAGGCAAAGTGCTTGCAGCCGGTAAAGCAGTGAGCAAGCCTAACACAGCTGCCCCACAGTATCTTAGTTTTAAGTCCTAGTAAAAATACTTTTATCAACATTATCTAAAATTGCTTACTTTTTGAGTGCCCGATCATACAAAGAAAATAGGCATAGTTTTCATTTATGGTGGGTCTGCAAACAGTTGTTCCATACGGTTTCAAGTTCATGTTTTTACTTCTTCTTCAGGTTATTATTTTTCAGACATACACAAATCAGAGTCATGTACCCATTGAGGCAAAATATATTTTTCCTTTGGATGATAAGGCAGCTGTGTGTGGTTTCGAAGCATTCATCAACAAAAAGCACATAGTGGGAAAGGTAAGGATAAAAATGCATTGTGATTACTCTTTGGTTCTAAAGTCAGTTTCCCATTTATCCAAACCTTCATTATTTGAGTCCCTACAGTTTGGGCTTGAGCAGCAGTCTTATCATAAAACAAAAGTATTCTTTGAAGAACAGAACACTAAGCACTTATACAATTAACTTCTACTCACACATCTCTCCCTGACTACCTGGTTTCTGTTCCAACCCGTCCACTCTTCATTGGCCAGTGCCTTACAAATTATTTGCCTAGGCACTTGAACAGAAAGTGATTTCACTTGGCCTGTGGTGGTGCAGTGGTTAGAGCATTGACCTGCAATGCTGAGGTTGACCGGGAAGGCTGAGGTCACTGGTTCCAAACCTCAGGCTTGCCCAATTAAGGAACATACAACAAGCAATCAATGAACAACTAAAGTGAAGCAACTATGAGTCGATACTTATTCCACCCTTCTCTCTCTCTTCTCTCCTCTCTCTCCTTTTTCTCTCCTTTCTGGGTAAAATCAATAAATAAAATCTTTTTTTAAAAAAAGTGATTTCACTATCAAAGGTTTAAGAGAGACATGTTAGGTACAATGGACCATCAACCTAGAATGCTGAGGTCACCAGTTTAAAACCCTGGGCTTGGCCTGACCTGTGGTGGCGCAGTGGATAAAGTGTCAACCTGGAAATGCTGAGGTCACCGGTTCAAAACCCTGGGCTTGCCTGGTCAAGGCACATATGGGAGTTGATGCTTCCAGCTCCTCCCCCCCCTTCTCTTTCTCTGTCTCTCCTCTCTCTCCCTCTGTCTCTCCCTCTCCTCTCTAAAATGAATAAAGAAAAAAAAATAAGAAAAAATAAAAAAAGTCTGAGGTTTAATATAGTCTTATAGTCTGTCAAGAGGCATTTAAAAAAATAAAAATAAAATAAAATAAAAAATAAAACCCTGGGCTTGCCCAGTCAAAGCACATACAGGAAGCAATCACTACAAGTTGATGCTTCCTGCTTCTCCTCCCCCCCCTTCTCTTCTCTTTCTAAAAATCAATAAATAAAATCTAAAAATAAAAAAAGGCGTATTGGAAAATTGGTGAAGCCCTTTGTAATGCTGGTGGCCAAGCCAAGGCAGGTCCACATTGGATTCAGGCAGACGGTAGAAAAACTGTGGAGCTGGAAAGGGTTGGGCCATTCCATTTAATAAAGTCTCACAATGGGGACAAGCACACAGGCAGGGGAAACCTCCTCTCAGGCAAACAAATAGCAAAATGGCCCCCCACACAGTGGCGGGCAGGCTATCTGCATAGCCACAATCCCCCCGAGCATAAGCACCCACAGCCTTACACAGGCCATACACACATGGCACTGCCACGTGCTCATGCACCAATCAGGCAAAGTGCTTGCAGCGGGTAAACCAGCAAGCAAGCCCAGCACAGCTGTCCCACACCCTTACATGTTTTTGCAAAAAATGATCCTCTGCATCCTGCTATAAAGTCTAACTGGGCAGTGCCCTCAGCTGGCCCCCAGATCTATCTCTTATTTCAGCAGTGTTTGGATGGAACAGACCCAGGGATGCCCCTTCTTCCAGCCTTCAACCACCCCCAACCTCTTCCCCAGTCACCACCCTCAGAACCATCTCAGCTATCATCAGCCTCCTAGACCAGCAAACACTGTTTTTTTTTTTTTTTTTTTTTTTTTTTTAAGAATTGCCTTTTTTTTTTTTTTTTTTTTTTTTATATATAATTTTATTTTTTTAATGGGGTGACATCAATAAATCAGGATACATATATTCAAAGATAACAAGTCCAGGTTATCTTGTCCTTCAATTATGTTGCAAACCCACCACCCAAAGTCAGATTGTCCTCTGTTACCTTCTATCTTGTTTTCTTTGTGCCCCTCCCCACCCCCTATCCCTCTCCCATTCCCCCCTCCCCCCCGTAACCACCACACTCTTATAAATGTCTCTTAGTTTCACTATTATGTCCCACCTACGTATGGAATAATACAGTTCCTGCTTTTTTCTGATTTACTTATTTCGCTTCGTATCATGTTATCAAGATCCCACCATTTTGCTGTAAATGTTCCGATGTCATCATTTCTTATGGCTGAGTAGTATTCCATAGTGTATATGTGCCACATCTTCTTTATCCAGTCATCTATTGATGGGCTTTTTGGTTGTTTCCATGTCCTGGCCACTGTGAACAATGCTGCAATAAACATGGGGCTGCATGTGTCTTTACGTATCAATGTTTCTGAGTTTTTGGGATATATACCCAGTAGAGGGATTGCTGGGTCATAAGGTAGTTCTATTTTCAGTTTTTTGAGGAACCACCATACTTTCTTCCATAATGGTTGTACTACTTTACATTCCCACCAACAGAAACACTGTTTTTTGACCTTAACTAATTCCTCATTGCCAAGCAACCATGAGCTCCCAAACTCATCAGAATTATTCCACTGAGGTGGAAGCTGGTCACCCTGCATCTGCGGGCCTCCTACACCCACCTCTCTCTGAGCTTTCTACCACAATGCTATGGCTCTATTGGCTGAGAAGTGTGAGGACCCCCAAGTATCTCTTGATGCAAGACCAGCATGGTGGCGTATTTTCTTCCACAATGTGTTGAAGCTGTCCCAGGATGAGTAGAGTAAAATGCAGGACACTGTAGGAGCCACATGGCCATGGAGAAGTACCCAAACCAGGCCCTTTGGGTCTGCAGGTCCTGGGTTCTGCCCACACAGACCCTCATCTTGGACTTCCCGAAGAACCACTTCCTGGATGAGGGGGTGAAAATTATCATGAAGATGGGTGACCACCTCACCAACCTCTGCAGGCTGCCCTGCCCCCAGGCTGGGCCGAGTGAGTGTCTCTTAAAGCCTCACTCTCAAGCATGACTTAGCCTTTGGTGCTGAGGCCTTTGAGAGGCCTCTCTGCACCGCTGGTGTTCAGCTTCTGCCTAAGCTGTTGCTTGCAACCAGTAGGTATCCTTTTAGTTACCCTGGAGCCCTCTTCCATGCCTTGGGCCAAATGGAAACAATAAAGCTTTTTTGCAGGAAAAAAAAAAAGGTTAAACTGAAGTGAAGTGAAGGCTGTTGTTCTAACCTTTTAAGGAAAATTGTAACAAAAGTAACAGTTGATTCTTTCTTTGTTAAGTCTAAAGATTAGCCCACGTTGCAATAATGCTTCACATTTCATTACATTTAAGATAAGATCAACTTATTTTTTTGTTCAACATAAAGTTCCAAACATTTTTTTTTCCACTATTGACTAAAATATTTTGATCCCAACTTAAAGAGAATTCTCTTTAGTTGGCCTTTTCTGATTCAAATTCTTTTTTCCAAGATTTTATTTATTGATTTTTAGAGACAAGAGAGAAAGGGAGATGGGAGGAGGCGTGGGAAGCACCAACTCATAGTAGTAGCTTCTCATATTTGCCTTGACCAGGCAAGCCCAGGGTTTTGAACCAGGGACCTCAGCGTTGCAGGTTGACGCTTTATCCACTGCACTAACACAGGTCAGGCTTTGATTAAAGTCTTACTAGATAAGAATGATCATTGATGATTATTTTATATACATCTATTCATCTTAGACTCTTAGTTTTCTCTTTTTGCATAGGTTTGAATGATGAAGTTTTCTTTAGTAAAGTCTGAAATCACTATTCATATTATGACTAATATAAAAATCATCTTTTCCAGATCAACGAAAAGGAGGCTGCCCGCCGAGAATACCGAGAAGCGATCAGTCAAGGCCATGGCGCTTACCTGATGGACCAGGAGGCACCCGTAAGGCTGGACATTCATCCATTAGTCTAGCACACTTACTAGGAAGGGAAAAGGAGTTGGAAAATGATTTGAAATATAAAAATTCATAGTCGGAACTAGATAATTTAAATTATTTTGGCCCTAGGCTTTCACGTGCTGTTAGCAAGGGGAGGTCAAGCTGGTCACACCCACTGGGCTTATCTAAATCATGTGACCAAACAAATAAGAGCCATTTCTGTCTTTGGGAACTGGTTTCCCTGAAGTGACAACAAAAAGAAGACATTTAGGATACATAATTTTCACCTTCTGGTAAAATATGGTAATTATTTAGTGTTTCCTAGAATGAAGCTCACTTAGCAATTTATTTCATTTTCACCAAATCATAACCCAGAGAGGCATTTCTATAGGGTTCTGAAGTATGTTCTCATACTATAATATATTAATGGCATAATATATATTATGTGATTATATATAAATAAAATCTTTTTGACATTAAACAATGCCACCAGTGCTTGGCTTGTAGGCTCTATTCTTGTTTTCTGATGAAGAATCTGCCACATTGAAATTCTGGTGGTTCATGTCATAGGGTTAGCTAGCATATAATGGATATGCATTTGAGTCATAAGCTAAGTAACATGTTTCTGTCTCAGGATGTTTTTACTGTAAGTGTTGGAAACTTACCCCCCAAGGCTAAAGTTCTCATCAAAATTACCTACATCACGGAACTCAGCATCCAAAACACCGTGGCCATCTTCTTCATGCCTGCCACCGTCGCACCCTGGCAACAGGACAAAGCTTTGAATGAAAATATCCAGGTTCATGTGCTTAAGATAAGATTTAAATAACCTTTTTTGTGTGTGATTTATGCATAGAGAAGAAAAAATATCCAAAATAATCTAATCCTTTTGGCATAGAGTCAATGTTACTGACATATATGCATTTAGACAAATGTACTGTTTGTAAAATAAAAGAATAAAGACAGCCTAACCAGTGGTTAAAGTGTTGACCTGGGTTGCTGAGGTCACCAGTTCAAAGTCCTGATTTTGCTGGCCCTGAGTGCCAACTCGTCAGCATAGATTCTCTGGCTTGAGCAAGGGGTCACTCAGTCTGCCGTAGCCCCCTGGTCAAGGCACATATGAGAAATCAATGAATGAACAACTAAGGAGCCACAACAAAGAATTGATGCCTGTCTGTCCTTCTCTGCCCCTCTCTGTCGCTCTCTCTGTCTCTGTCACACACACAAAAAAGAAATTGTATGTATACGTATATGTGTATTTATATGTATAGTTGAAAAGGTTATAAATTATCCTGATTATCAGTTACCTTCTAGAAGTTACTGTCATCCCATGAACAAATGCTTAGTGTTTCACTATTCCAAAGTGAGACCAGCTGTCTTGTTGCTGCTATAGGTTGTGGCCTTTGTGACATTACATTCAGTTTAGAGTCTCATTGGAAAACTTGATACTTATACAGATATTTCTTTTAACAGGATAGAATAGAGAAGATTTGTATAAAGGAAATCGGAACAAAGCAAAGGTTAGTGCCTAAAATGTAAAACCTGACAATCATTCAATGGGCATTCATTTTTTTATGGCTTAAATTTTTATAAAATTATGTGAAACAATTACAGGTAGCTGTTTAATAGTTAAGATAGTAAACTAACATAACTTTCGCTTCATTTTTGGTAGCTTCTCTCTGAGTATGTCTATTGAGATGCCATACGTGATTGAATTCATTTTTAGTGATACACATGAACTGAAAAAAAAGGTTAGTAAATCTTTGCTTTATTTCTCAAGAGCTCTTATTTTAATATTAATTATATGTTATGAAAGCAAGACATGCACATGTTTTAAAAGTGTGAAATGCTACTGACAGCTTGGGGAAGCAGCAGCAGTCCCAAGGCAGCGAGCCACTTGCATATTGTAGCTCTCTTCTAGTGGCCCCAAAGTTTCAGATTAAACAACTTTGCTGCATGTTCCTGATCTATTTCAGAAATTTTCTTTTAATTCTTGTTATGGTGGAAGTCCTCACTCACTTTGCTCCCCACTTTTCCTCTCCCCTTTATTCCAAAAGTTACTTCACAATTTTTGGTTAAATCAACTTCAGTGTTTACATTATTATGATTATGTAAGTGATGTTTACTATTGAACCAAGAAATGTGTTATGATGACATTTTTTTTACCTCTTTATATATTTTTTTCTGGGGAAAAAAATTGCATTTTTTATTTGCTTAGTCTTTGAGGACCGTTCTTCTCAAATGCTTTAAAAGCCCTCTACATACCATTCACACTGTTGAATGTTTCAGAGAATCCATTAATTTATGTCCTCCACTCCCAGATGTTGTCCCTCTGTCTCTCCATTCCACCCAGCTTGGCTATCGAGGCATCCTATGGGTTTATCTTTTTCTTCTTTCTTGTTCCCTCAATTTGGCACAACACAACCTCATTTCCTTCCTGAGTAAGAGTGATGGGAAGCAATGTTGGAAAATGTCCTTATTCCACCTGCTCTTGGTGAGATGCCGAATCCAAGGCTGGAAATCATCTTACCTTAGAATATTGAAGACATTGCCTTCCAGCTTCCAATGTTACTTTTGAGAAGTTAAATTATATTTTTATCTCCCATTCTTTGCTTGTAGCCTGTTATGTCTTTTTTATTTTAATTCTGCAAAGATTTCAGATCTTTTATCCTTGGTTTTCTGAAATTTCATAATACTATGATATTCATTCATTATATATAATTCATGGGTGTGCATTCTGGGATTTTATTATATTTTTTTAAAGTATAAAAAAATAAAATAAAATAAATGTAAGCTGGTTTTCTCTCTCCTCTCTCTGTAGCACCCTCCATCTGTGCCCTGAGTTTTGTGCCCCTTATTTTTTATGTCTTCTCTCCTATCACCCATTTTATTGTTTTTTTGTTTTTTGTGTTTTTTTTCTGGGTGATTTTCTCAATTCTAAATTATCCTGAAATGTTTATTTTAGTCCTGGTATATTTTTGTTTCCAAGAACTCTGTTCTGGTCTGGCTTCCCCTTTTATAGCGTCTTGTGTATTTCACAGATACAAGAGCATCTCTTTCGTGTCTCAGAGAACATTCATCACACATTTTTCCTTCTGTTCTGTGTTGTGTCTCCTTCCTTTGAGTTCTTTCTGGATTTTTGTGTGTTTGGTCTCCATATGTCATGTTAGAAGCTTTTCCTCAAATGTTTGGGTGACCAGCCTATGGCCACCTTTAACTGCGACACCAAGGAAGCCTGTGAGTCATTCTGCAGTGAGTGGGGCGAGCAGGCCAATGGCCCGCATCAGAGGTTGCTGGCAGCTGTGTGCTGGAGATACCATGGTGGTGTTTCAGCCACTTCTGTCGTTATTCAGAACACCTCCAGGATGTTCATAAAGTAGGGGAGGCAACCAAGGGTCCTGTGTTGTGGGGTGCCAACTATCACTTCAGTCCCATGGGTAGCCCTGTACTCCTGTACTCCATGATGCCTGGGATTCCTGAGTCTGGATTCCATTTGGTTGAATTTCTCTTAGTAATAAATCTTCAATTTTCTTTAGTGAGAGAACAGGGTGCTAGCTCCTGGTGCCAGCGACTTGACTTCTTAGATAGGGGAGAGGGCCTGAAAGTCTGACAGTTTAGCACTTAGTGTGTTCATGGCAGGTATGGTCACTGCCATACCTGATACCTTATCCCTGCATGAACTGCCCCGGGTGCTGCAGGACCACTGAGTCCACTGCAGTGGCCATGCCCTTCAGTGTTGTGGAAGATGATTTTCAGTGCAGGATTCAGCACCTCACCAAGAGCAGTGTGCAGAATAAGGACATTTTCAGACATGGCTGCCCGTCACTCTTACTCCGGTGGTCGCTTCCTCCACTCCTGCTAGGTCACTTACCACACCTCTATCAACTTTCCGTCCTCTTAAATTTATTGACATCTCTTGTCTGCTATTGTCTTTGTTCCTGCTCTCAATATCTTTAGGTTTCACATCCTTTTTTTATTGCTTTCCTTTCACTGTAGGGAAGTTTAGGGTTTTCCTAGGGCAGTGGTTGGCAAACTCTTTAGTCAACAGAGCCAAATATCAACAGTATAATGATTGAAATTTCTTTTGAGAACCAAATTTTTTAAACTTAAACTATATAGGTAGGTACATTCCTTATCGAGGTAGCACCCGCACGTGGTATTTTGTGGAAGAGCTGCACTCAAGGAGCCAAAGAGCCTCATGTGGCTCGCAAGTCACAGTTTGCCAACCAGGGTGCTAGGGAATGAAGGTAACTACATGGATTTAATCCATTCTGAAGAACTCTTTTGTATCAGATAGCTTTTGCTATATAATAGACAATCCTAAAATTTGTGTTTTAACACCACAAGCAGGTGTTATTTCTCAGTTTGTGGGGTGGCTGGGGTGGAACAGGATTGTCTAGAATGCTCTCAAGCACATACTTGGCCTGGTGTCAGTTAGGATATGACCATGTGTCTCCTGTCATCAAGCAGGTGAGCTCAAGTTCGTTTATATAGTAGCAGAAGGTCTGGCAGTAGCAATAAGGGAGGGCAGGCCCCATTGCACAAATATTTTTCAAGCCTCTACGGGCCTCACATCTGCTAATGTGTCATTGGCCAAAGTAAGTCATGTGGCCAACTCTAGACTCAAGGGCAGAGGAAGAGATGCCACCTTCTGACAGGAGAAGCTACCAATAACATTGGAAAGGGGCAGGCACACCAGAACAAACTCTGGACCACATTGCCTTTATGGTTTTAAAGCTTAACGTCTACTTCTTGTGTGTGTGTTTTTCTGAAGTGAGAAGCAGGGGAAGCAGAGAGACAGACTCCCACATGCACCCGACCGGGATCCACCCAACAAGTACTAAGTACTAAACTGTCAGGTGGTGATGTTCTGCCTATTTGGGGCATTGCTCTGTTTTAACCAGAGCCATTCTAGCACCTGAGGCAGAGGCCATGGAGCCATCCTCAGCATCCGGACCAACTTTGCTCTAATGGAGCCTTGGTTGCAGGAGTAGGAGAGAGAGAGAGAAAGGAGAGGGGGAAAGGTAGAGAAGCAGATGGGCGCTTCTCCTGTGTGCCCTGGCCAGGAATCGAACCCAGGACTTCCACACGCCGGGCCAATGCTCTACTGCTCAGCTGGCCAGCCAGGGCCGAAGTCTACATTTTTAAAAATGATTTTATATTTCAAAAAATATAATTTTAAAATAAGGTATAATTCTAAGTTTTCTGTTGAATTTTTCCCTTTGCTATTCTAAGTTATGACTAGCTGGTGTACTTTCTGCTGTCAACAGAGAAGTCTTAACTGAATTCATAGATCTTTCATGTTTGTACCCAGGGTGTGAGACTGTCTCAAACTTGCCTAAATTATACTATTTATATTCACCTTAGAACTTCAGGGGGTAAGTGATGATACTGGTCACGCTTCTAAAACCTGCATTTTATAATTTTAGAATTTGTTACTACATTGTTGATTCTTAGTGGAATTATCTAAATTATGCAAGGCCTTGCTACTTGACAGGTAAGTGTATATTGATGCTATGGTATAGTTCTGTATTCACTTTGTTGTCATTGCTGTTTGTTTGTAGAGCACAGACTGCAAAGCTGTGATTAGCACTGTGGATGGGAGCTCCTTAGACAGCAGTGGGTTTTCTCTCCACATTGGTTTGTCTGATGTGTATCTCCCAAGAATGTGGGTTGAAAAACATCCAGAAAAAGAAAGTGAGGTAAGTCCTTCTTACTTAAAAGTAGGAGACTATTGAAAAAAATATTTCATTCCTAGACAGGTAGTTCAGTTGGTTAGAGCGTTGTCCTGATACACCAAAGCTGTAGGTTCTACTCCTGGTCAGGCAACATATAAGAATCAACCAATGACTGCATAAATAAATGGAACAACAAGTCATCCTCTCTCTATATATATATCTCCATTCTTTTCTCTGTCTCTCTCTCTCTCTCTCCTCCCTCTCCCTTCCTAAAATCAATCAATCAATAAAAAATTTTAGAATAAATTATTTAAACTTGGAAATTATTGCTAGTCTTGAAAACAAGCATTACTAAATGAGCTCTCCCTCCCCCACCCAAGATACTACAACTAAAATTACTGATTATATCAAACATGACAAACTTCTGAGGTTTCAACCAAAACCTCTATGTAGTTTAGTTCCTTGTAAAGATTATAATTTTTACATAATCCCCACTAAAGGGAAAATTTGCCTTCAGATATTACACTGGTTGGCTGTGTAGTTTTTGTAGATTTTAAATATTGATTCTTTAAAAACATTCAAAATTATTTATAGCCATAAGACCTTTTGTATGGCTGTGATGAAGAATCTCTTCTTATTAAAGTAAAAATAGAGAATGACATAAGCAAGATGACTATGTCCCTCACATGTATTTCTGCCACCAACAATAATTTGGCATCCATCCATGCATGCTGTCTGCATATGTAAGAGCTTTGGGATCCAAGTAGATGATTGTGTCACCCCATGCAGTCTAAGACTGAGGAGAGTCATTCTGAGTGAGCACACTTACACTCAAGCAGCCAATTTGCTGACCGTGGTTCCAGCTGCTGAAACAGAAATAGCTTCATATCCCTGAGAAATTGATTACAGCCCAGCTTGGCTTGGTGCTGTCATTAGCACCATATACTAGGGGACCCAGGAGGAGTCATGTCCACCTGTGCACCAGATAATAGGCATACAAGACTTGGTCCTAGCTATGAACCCTGATGTGGCCAATGAACTGGCTCTAGCCATTGTCAGCTATGATCAGAAGTCCCTGGAGGTAAGGCCACCAAACTTGGTCAATATACGAAACTCAATCATATTTCAGTACACTAACAACAAACATTTTGAAAAAGAAATAAAACAATTAATTTACAATCGCATCAAAAATAATAAAATTTTTAGGAATAAATTTAATCAAGGAGATGGAATTGAGAACTATAAGACATTGATAAAAGAAATTGAAAGCCCTTGCCAGTTGGCTCAGTGTTAGAGTGTATGAAAGTCCTGGGTTTGATTCCCAGTCAGGCACACAGGAGAAAAGACCATCTGCTTCTCCACTCCTCCCTCTTCTCTCGTTTTTTCTCTCTCTCCTCCTCCTGCAGCCATGGCTCAAACGGCTCAAGCAATTTGGCCCCAGGCACTGAGGATGGCTCCATGGCCTTGCCTCAGATGCTAAAAATAGCTTGGTTGCCAAGCAACAGAGCAGCAGCTCCAGATGGGCAGAGCATCACCCCCTAGTGGGCTCTCCAGGTGGATTTCCGTCAGGGCACATGTGGGAGCCTGTCTGCCTGCCTCTGTCCCCACCTCTCACTTAAAAAAAAAAAAAAAAAGAAATGAAGAAAATAAATAGAAAGATATTCCATGATAGAGCCACACACCACCACAAAATGCCAGAGATATCTTGAGAAAGAAAAATAAAGCTGAGCCTGACCTGTGGTGGCGCAGTGGATGAAGCATCGACCTGGAAATGCTGAGGTTGCTGGTTCGAAGCCCTGGCCTTGCCTGGTCAAGGCACATATGGGAGTTGATGCTTCCAGTTCCTCCCCCCTTCTCTCTCTCTGTCTCTCTCTCCTTGTCTGTCTCTCTCTCCTCTCTAAAAATGAATAAATAAAATAAAATTTAAAAAAAAAGAAAGAAAAAGAAAACTGAGCCATCACACTTCTTGATTTCAAATTATACTACAAAGCTATAATTAAAACAGATACATACACCAATAGAACATAATTGAGAGCCCAGAAGTAAAACTATGTATATATAGTCAATAAATATTTGAAAAGGGAGCCAAAAATATTCACTGAAGAAAGGATAGTCTTTTCAATAAATGGTTTTGGGAAAACTATATATCTATATATCTTTTGAAGTTGGACCCCTATCTTACACCACTCACAGAAATAACTCTGTGGATTAAAAAGATAAACATAAGTTCTAAAACTGTGTAACATCTAGAAGAAAACAAAGGGAAAAAGCTCCTTGACATTGGTCTTGCTGCATTTTTTGAATGGCACTAAAAGTACAAGCAACGAAAGCAAAAATGAACAAGTGGGACTACATTAAAATAAAAAGCTTCTTTTGCAAAACAAAGAAAATCATCAACAGAATGAAGAGACAGCCTATGGAGTAGGAGAAAATATTTGCAAACTATGTATCATATAAGGAGTTAATGCCTAAAATATGTAAGAAACCCAAGCATGAGTGCATGTTCACTGGCTTGAGCATGGGATCATAGACATGAATAGACATCTTGGTCTCTGGCTTGAGCCTAGAGATTGCTGGCTTGAAGCCCAAGGTCACTGGCTTGAGCAAGGGGTCCCTGGTTCAGCTGGAACTGGAGCCCCCTGGTCAAGTAAGGCATGTATGAGAAAGCAATCAATGAACAACTAAGGTGCTGCAACTACGAATTGATGCTTCTCATCTCTCTCCCTTCCTGATAGTCTATCTCTATCAGTCCCCCTCTCTCACTCGCTCACTAAATCAATAAACAAATAAGTAAATAAAATAAAAATAGGCAAAGGACTTGAATAGACATTTTCCCAAAGAAGATGTACAGATGGCTAACAGGTACATGAAAAAAATGCTCAACATCACTAATCAACAGGGGAATGCAAATTAAAACCACAGTGAGATATCACCTCACACCTGTGTGAGTAGCTGTCATCAAAGAGACAAAAGACTGGTGTTAGCAAGGATGTGACGAAAAGGGAGTTCTAATGTAACTGTTGATGAGAACGCAGATTGTTGCAACCACTGTAGAAAAAAGTATGGAGGTTTCTTAAAAAATTAAAAATAGAACTGCTATATGAAGCAATCATACTTTGGGCTATATAGCCAAAGAATATGAAATCAATATTTTGAAAAGATATCTACAACCCAATATTCATTGCAGCATTATTTATAATAACCAGACATGGCCCTGGCCGAATGACTCAGTGGATAAAGTATCATCATGGCGCACTGAGGTCACAGCACGTAGAAGCAATCAATGAATTCCCAACTAAATGGAACAACTAAGTCAAACAGCAAGTTGATGCTTCTCTCTCTCACTGTCTGTCTTTCTCTCCCCCTTACCCTGTCCCTTCCTCTCTCTGAATCAATAGAAATATTTTAAAACATTTTTTTGTGTGTGTGACAGACAGAGAGAGGGACAGACAGGAAGGGAGAGAGATGAGAAGCATCAATTCTTCATTGCACACCTTAGTTGTTCATTGATTGCTT
This sequence comes from Saccopteryx leptura, assembly GCF_036850995.1. Classification (NCBI taxonomy): domain Eukaryota; kingdom Metazoa; phylum Chordata; class Mammalia; order Chiroptera; family Emballonuridae; genus Saccopteryx; species Saccopteryx leptura. Next base: position 158,556,210 of record NC_089504.1, read on the forward strand.
TCTCATATGTGCCTTGACTGAGGGGCTGCAGCAGACCGAGTGACCCCTTGCTCAAGCCAGCGACCTTGGGCTCAAGCTGGTGAGCCTTGCTGAAACCAGATGAGCCCACGCTCAAGCTAGTGATCTTGGGGTTTCGAACCTGAGTCCTCCGTGTCCCAGTCCGACGCTTTCTCCACTGTGCCACCACCAGGTCAGGCAAAACATTTTTTTAATTAAAAAAAAGTTTAGGGATCATCTGGTCAAGGCACATATGAGTGTTGATGCTTCCTGCCCCTCCCCCTTCTCTCTCTCTAAAATGAATAAATAGAAATCTTTAAAAAAAGGATATCCTGTCATTTGCAAAAACATGTGGACCTACAGGATATTATGTTAGGTGAAATAAGTCAGACAGAGAAAGACAAATTCTATATGATCTCACATATTTATAGTTAACAGTACTGAATTATATACTTGAAAGCTGCCAAGAGAATAGATCGAAATGCTCTCACTACAAAAAAGAAATAGATATGTGTGGTGATGTATATGTTAATTTTTTTTTTCTAATTCAGTGAGAGTAAGGAAGGCAGAGACACTCTGGCATGTGCCCAGATCAGGATCCACCTGGAAAGCCCACTAGGGGGTCACACTTTGCCTATCTGAAGAATTGCTTCATTGCTCAGCAATCGAGCTCTTCTTAGCACCTGAGTCAGGCTATGGAGCCATCCTCAGCTCCCAGGGCCAACTCGCTCCAGTCAAGCCATGGCTGCAAGAGGGAAGAGAGAGAGAGAAAGAGGGGGAGAGAGAGAGAAAGAAAAAAGGGAGAAAGGGAGGGGTAGAGAAGCAGATGATTGCTTCTCCTGTGTACCCTGACTGGGAATCAAACCTGGGACTTCAACATACCGAGCCAACGCTCTACCACTGAACCAACCAGCCAGGGTAGATATGTTAATCTTAATTTGGTGATCATTTCACAATATTTATGTATCAAATCTTCACATTGTATAACTTCAACTTGCGCAATATTATATATCAATTGTATCTCAATGAAGCTAAGAGACATTTTTTTTAAGATTTTAGTTAATGATTTTTAGAGAAAGGAGAGAGAGAGAGAGAGAAAGGCAGGGTGGGGGTGGAGGAGTGGGAAGCATCAACTCATAGTTGTTTCTCGGATGTGCCTTGACCAGGCAAGCCCTGGGCCTTGAACCAGCAACCCCACCATTCCAGGTCAATGCTTATCCAGTGTGCCACCACTGGTCAGGCACTAAGGGAAATTTTTTAAAAATTGAAACTTATGTGATAGTAGTTGCACATTATTTTTATTTATTTATTTTTTTTTACAGGGACACAGAGAGAGTCAGATAGAGGGATAGATAGGGACAGACAAGACAGGAACAGAGAGAGATGAGAAGCATCAATCATCAGTTTTTTGTTGCGACACCGTAGTTGTTCACTGATTGCTTTCTCATATGTGCCATGACCGCAGGCCTTCAGCAGACCGAGTAACCCCCCGCTCGAGCCAGCGACCTTGGGTCCATGCTAGTGATCTTTTTGCTCAAGCCAGATGAGCCTGCGCTCAAGCTGGCAACCCCGGGGTCTCGAACCTGGGTCCTTCCGCATCCTAGTCTGACGCTCTATACACTGCGCCACCGCCTGGTCAGGCAGTAGTTGCACATTAAAGTATTGTTTGGTTAATAAAAGTTAAGTGTGTATATTTTAGTAGTCACAGTAGCATCTACGTTCCTTTTAGAATAATACATGCATATATGTGAGACAAACACATATTATTTGTTCATTCTGCAGACTGTTGATACCATATACACTTTCAGATATTAATTCTGTATTAATTTTTTACCTCTCCAGGATTTATGGACTGTATGTTGGAAACTCCAAATCTCACATTCTACTTTTTATTTGAAGTCCTGTTGTTGAATAAATCTTGCTTTTTTTATTTTTGTAGTATTATCTTACCTAGCTTAAAAAAAGTTTTTGAATTTTACAAGTATATCTTTTCCAATAAAAATGACACATTTATATCAAATTCTGCAAACCCTAGCTCTGTGTACATCTTGCTTTGTACTTAGAGGGATGCCTGAAATATTAGTAGCATAGAAACTTAATTCTCTTCCAAATGCCATAGTTGAGCATGGTAAACTGATTATCCCTTTAGTCACAGGAATAAGCACAATTTAATTCATCTTTTCTGTAAACCTGGATTTTTGTACATTGATTGTGGTGCTTAAAATGAAACACACACACACACACATGCCTACATTGGTATATGTTTATGTGTCTCCCTTTGAGGTTCGTAGGCTATTTCTGCCAGCTGTTCCCATGGCAGGCAGCGCCTGACCAGAGCCTGAGACCCAGAGAAAGCATGTGCCTTACCCAAGGGGTCCTCACTGGTTACAGGGGCCATGCTTTACTTTGTGTCATGCTGTTCCAATCACATGGCCATTGTTTAGAGAGTTTGTATGGGTGGGGTTTTGGATCAAAATGTTATGGTCTTTTGACACAAATGTGTGCGAATTTGAACAAGTGAACCAGTTTAAGTTGTGAGAAATGTCAGCCCAGTGCCTTTCTCCCTTTAGGCCTGCATGCTCGTTTTCCACCCAGATCTCAGCATCACCCTCCCTGACGCAGCCAAAGAGAGTGAAGTGATTATCTGTCTTGACTGCTCCAATTCCATGGAAGGGGCGGCATTCTTGGAGGCCAAGCAAATTGCCTTATATGCCCTGTCCTTGGTGGGTAAAAAGCAAAAGATAAACATTGTCAAATTTGGCTCAGGTAAGTGCTCTTAGACTGCAGTTCACAGTGTACTTGCTCCTTAATATCAGCATATTCATGGGTTGAAGAGACAGCTGTCAGTACCCTTGACCTCACCTTTGGAGTGAGAGGTAGCACAGCACAGTGTTCAAGAACTATGGACGCAGCTCCCTGGTTTCAAGCCCCAGCTCTACAACTTACAAGCTCCAGGTGTCACCTTAGGCAAGTTACCTGAACTTTTCATGCCTCAGTTTCCTCATCTGTATTCTGAGGTTAACAATCTCTATCTCACAGTGCTGTGAGGAGTGAGCTAATGTACGTAAAGGATTTGAAACAGGGCCTCATTCATAGTAAGTGTTTTATAACTATTACAATCATTATCACCAGCTGAACCAAACACAAGAACCTTGATCTGACAAGTCTGAGGGTCCCAAGGATATGGACAGAACATTTTAAATTAGCACAGTAGTAGAAAGTTTATAAGGAATGATCTAAGCAAACATCAGATCAGCCCTATGAGAAGACAGGTAATTCCATCTCCAGGTGGGACCCACGGCCATCTCAGCCACCAGAAGAAGGCACTTTAGAAATGAGAGAAGGACCACAGAGTGGAGTGAAGGGACATCATGTTATATTGCTTCTTCTATATCATTTAGCAGAAGGCCCAGCCCCTTTATGAAGGTGCCAGGGTCTGCTAATGCTGGAGGCAGAGGTCATAGAAGGAGAATGTGTCCCTCTGGTGGCCAGTCTGCCTGTGCTGTCTGGTGCCTGCATCTGACTTTGCATAAGCAATCTACTACAAAATGGAGTATAAACAAATAATTCATAATTTAATGCATAACCTGTTGCACAGTAAAGTGCATAGTTTGCACTAGAATTATTATTTAAAGGAATGCTGTGGTGAGTTTTTATATGTCAAAATGATCAGTTGTTAGTGTTCAATAAAGTGAATAATAGTAACACCTCACACCAATTTTATTACACAGGTTGCAAGGAGTTATTTTCATTCCCTAAGTACATCACGAGCAATAATGTGCCAGCTGAGTTCATTATGGTAAGTAAAAGCACCTTCCTTTGTCTCCTGAGTCTGTTTTATCCAGTTTTTTTAAAAAAATTAATTTTTTTTTTTACGTGAGAGGAAAGGAGATAGTGAGACAGACTCCCACATGTTCCCCAACCAGGATCCACCTGGCAACCCTATCTGGGGCCCGATGCTCAAATTATTTTTAGTGTCTAAGGCTGATGTACTCCAATGGAGCTTCCCTCAGCACCTGGAGCTGTCCTCAGTACCTGGGGCCACGTCCAACCAATTGAGCAACTGGCTGCGGGAGAGGAAGAAGGAGAGAAGGGAGAGAAGCAGATGGTCACTACTCCTGTGTACCCTGACTGGGAATCGAACCCAAGAATCGAACCTGGGAAGTCCAGATGCTCTGTCCACTGAGCCATTGGCCAGGGCCTGTTTTACTCAGTTTTAGTGATGCTGCCCCAGAGAACACTGTTAGAACACCCTTGGCCCTGGCCGGTTGGCTCAGCGGTAGAGCGTCGGCCTGGCATGCGGGGGACCCAGGTTCGATTCCCAGCCAGGGCACATAGGAGAAGCGCCCATTTGCTTCTCCACCCCCCCCCCCTTCCTCTCTGTCTCTCTCTTCCCCTCCCGCAGCCAAGGCTCCATTGGAGCAAAGATGGCCCGGGCGCTGGGGATGGCTCCTTGGCCTCTGCCCCAGGCGCTGGAGTGGCTCTGGTCGCAACAGAGCGACGCCCCGGAGGGGCAGAGCATCGCCCCCTGGTGAGCAGAGCACCGCCCCTGGTGGGCGTGCCGGGTGGATCCCCGGTCGGGCGCATGCGGGAATCTGTCTGACAGTCTCTCCCCATTTCCAGCTTCAGAAAAATACAAAAAAAAAAAAAAAAAGAAAGAACACCCTCGTTCTTTCCATTTTGTGTATTGGTGGGCTCTGTTATTTCACTGATAAAAGAAATTATGAATTCAGTGAAGAAAATTTGGAAGTTAGTAAGGGTAGAAAGAGACTGACCTGTGATGGTACAGTAAATAAATCATTTGACCTGGAACGCTGAGGTCGCCGGTTCAAAACCCTTGGCTTGCCTAGTCAAGGCACATATGAGAGAGAAGCAAATGCTATGAGTTGATGCTTTCTCCCCTACCCTTTTTCTATCTCTCTCCCTTTCCTCACTCTAAAATCAATACATAAAATCTTTTAAAATAAAAAAAAGAAGAAAGGGTAGAAAGAAAATAAATCACCACAATCCCACCACCCAGGGGCAACCAGCATTGTTTTGCATTGTTTTCTTCTGTCCCTGTTTCTGTTTGTTTTAAATGGAACAAGCGCAGAATGACAGTCACCCTTTCAGTCCTGGCTGGCAGGCCCAAGAGTGTTTAAGATTTCTTTAAAAGCCATAAAAATGGGCCCTGGCCGGTTGGCTCAGTGGTAGAGCATCGGCCTGGTGTGCAGGAGTCCCGGGTTCGATTCCCGGACAGGGCACACAAGAGAGATGCTCATCTGCCTCTCCACCCCTCCCCCTCTCCTTCCTCTCTGTCTCTTCCCCTACCGCAGCCGAGGCTCCATTGGAGCAAGGTTGGCCCGGGCGCTGGGGATGGCTCTATAGCCTCTGCCTCAGGCGCTAGAATGCAACAGAGCAATGCCCTAGATGGGCGAGCATCACCCCCTGGTGGGCATGCTGGGTGGATCCCGGTCGGGCATATGCGGGAGTCTGTCTGACTGCCTCCCCGTTTCCAGCTCCAGAGGGGGGAAAAAAAAAAAGCCATAAAAATGAAGTCTGACCTGTGGTGGTGCAGTGGTTAAAGCGTCAGCCTGGAACTCAGAGGTCACTGGTTTGAAACCCTGTGCTTGCCTGGTCAAGGCACATACAGAAAGCAACTACTATGAGTTGATGCTTCCTGCTCCTCCCACCTATCTCTCTTTCTCTCCTCCTCTCTCTCCTCTTCTCTCTAAAATAAATAAATAAAATCTTAAATAAAAAACATAAAAAAACAGATAGGTGCTGATTGATAATATTATAGTTATTGTGTGACATGAAATAAACTCAAAGGATATAAATGTAGTTGTTAAACAAATGTGTAACTAGGGAAAAATACCTTTTCAGTGACAAAAATGCTGAACACTCATTGAGAGACATGCTTAGTAAGTAACTAGAGTCAATGGTAAATATTCCCAAAAAGGGGTAAATAATTTTTCTCTCATTTCCTGCAGTCTGCTTCGCCTACCATGGGAAACACCGACTTCTGGAAAACACTTCGATACTTAAGTTTATTGCCCCCTTCTCGAGGGGTGCGGAACATCCTCCTTATTTCTGATGGTCACCTGCAGGAGGAGGGCCTGACTCTGCAGCTGGTGAAGAGGCACGTGCGGCAGACCCGGCTTTTCTCCTGCGGCGTCAGGTGAGTGGGGTCCCTGCAGAGGCCACAGTGACTGGCAGCCTGCAAGCAGGCGTCTTGCTGGCCTGCACAGGATTCTTGGCAGTTGTGAAGTTGATACTTGTGTATAGAAGCTGTTCAGGGTACAGATGGGGAGCTCTGGGCTGTGAGCTAGACTGCCTGGGTCTCAACCCCCCAGCCAGCCTCTTATTAGCTGTGACCTTGGGCAACTTGCTAAATTTCTATAAAATGAAGGTGGTGATGCAAACACTACATCTGAGGATTAAATGGACTTACCTATAGAAAGCGCTTAGAACAGACTGGCCCCTGGCAAGCACCAAGTCAGTGTTCTGTTACCCTACTATCTGAGGTTTGCAGTGTCACACCTCGTGTCAGACACGTACAGAGAATCTTTCCCTGGGGAGGCTAAATCCCATGATTGTTGAGATTAACCCCTTCGCCAAATAGAGCTAGCTTTTCTGGTTGAATTAGCAGATGGTGTAGCCGTCAGGAAAACACCAAACCAAAGGTGCCAGACTGGAGCTTGCACAGAGCATACCTGCCCTGGGCCTCCCTGTGCACCCCCCGCCCACTCAGTCCCCATTGTGACAAAGCTGCACCAGGCCTCCCCTCTCTAACACTGTGCTCTCCTAAGCCTCTGGGCTTTGGCAGTGATCCGGGACCCTCGATGCCCCTGGCTGGCCCTCCCTGATGTACCCAGGCCTTCCCTGCCTGCCTAGAGTGCTCTTCCTCTGCCCGTCCTCAGTCCCAGCTCCTAGTGCTGTTCTCCATATTCTGAGGCCTAGGACATCACAGACCAACCAGGACATGTGTCCAACCCCCAGCAACTCTCCCAGGAGTAATTCCTAACAGGACTTTACCTGAATGACTTGCAGCTGTGGACAGCGGGTAGGTGGCCAACCCTACGCCTGCCATATCAAAGTGTCTTCTCCCTGCCTGCGTTGGCACCCTATTTCATCTTCCTCGTCACAGGAACACCTGCCTGCTCCTCCCACTGCATGTCAGGGGCCCACCGCTGCAGTCCGTGCTCAGATATCTCAGTGCAGGAGGGACTGTGTCTTTGCTGAGGGTCCATCATGGGAAAGGTACTGCTCAGCTCAGGCTGTAGGACTGTGTGGGAGACAGACAGCAAACCTCAAAGAGAGATGGGTCCTGAGTACTAGAAATGAAAGAAAGGGGGTGTGGTGGGGTGACTTTATGCTGGTTGACATAATCCAGCTTGAAGGAACTGGAATGGTTACTGACTTTCTGTCCAATATTTAGGATCTTTCTAAATGTTTTTGCCTCATTTACATACACTCACTTGTGTTTCAAAACTCCCCCAAAATGCTGTGAGCTCTCCAAGAGTAGACACTATTCCTCCTGACATTGTAACAAATTGCCCTGAGTCTTCACACAGAAAAGGTTCCAAGTAGCCTCACTAATTGATGGAACTTATAAAATGTAGATATGCTACTCCAACTGAAGGATTTTCTTATCAGTGTTGTAATTGCCACCAGTTAATTTTAAGGTTTGAAGACAAATCTAACCTTTATGAATAAGCTAAAAAGTGTTTCAGAGATAACTTTCTTAAGCTCTTTTTCTGAGAAGTTATTGATCATTTCTTTAATATTTTAGGAGAAAACTCTTTAAGAAAGACATTCCTTATAGGTGTAGAATGGTTATAGAGAGAAATTTAATAGGACATGGTCACTTAATTTTTTTTTTTTTCAGGGACAGAGTCAGAGAGAGGGATAGATAGGGACAGACAAGACAGAACAGAGAGAGATGAGAAGCATCAATCATCAATTTTTTGTTGCGACACCTTAGTTGTTCATTGCTTGCTTTCTCATATGTGCCTTGACCGCAGGCTTTCAGTAGACCGAGTAACTCCTTGCTCGAGCCAGCGACCTTGGGTCCAAGCTGGTGAGCTTTTTGCTCAAGCCAGATGAGCCTGCACTCAAACTGGCGACCTTGGGGTCTAGAACCTGGGTCCTCCGCATCCCAGTCCGACGCTCTATCCACTGCGCCACCGCCTGGTCAGGCTAAGACATGGTCATTTAAATATGAGACTTTATCTTTGCTGGAATGAAGGTTACTTCTTTGTACTTTTTGTTACCTAGATATGGATGTAAATTTTATTAACCCTTTTGCCAGTTCTTGTCCTTTAGAGTCAGATTTGGAGAGTTTTGACACTCCTTGAAAGTAGGTGATCTTTATCAACATTCTGGTACCTTTTGGGGGTTTTCAGAATAATCTTTTCCCTTTGTCAGTAAATCAGGAGGCAAGAATTTCTGCTTTTATTCTGTTGTGAGAGAAATAAGTCCTCTGATGTGTGGGAGCTTAAGTTACCCAAACCTTCTGATGTTTTATACCATCTGTCATATGTTATATATTCTTAATCTCGGCTACAGAAGAGTCAGTTCTTCTACACGTAATGTCTTCTGTTGAGTTTTTTTTTATTTTTTATTTTTTATTTTTTTTCATTTTTCTGAAGCTGGAAACAGGGAGAGACAGTCAGACAGACTCCCGCATGCGCCCGACCGGGATCCACCCGGCACGCCCACCAGGGGCGACGCTCTGCCCACCAGGGGGCGATGCTCTGCCCATCCTGGGCGTCGCCATGTTGCGACCAGAGCCACTCTAGCGCCTGAGGCAGAGGCCACAGAGCCATCCCCAGCGCCCGGGCCATCTTTGCTCCAATGGAGCCTTGGCTGCGGGAGGGGAAGAGAGAGACAGAGAGGAAAGCGCAGCGGAGGGGTGGAGAAGCAAATGGGCGCTTCTCCTGTGTGCCCTAGCCGGGAATCGAACCCGGGTCCTCCACACGCTAGGCCGACGCTCTACCGCTGAGCCAACCGGCCAGGGCTCTTCTGTTGAGTTTTGAGCTGTGATGACCTTGTTAACTATGTGGGCTTCTAAAATGTCTTAAAAAATAATACATGTGAAATGTGATCAGTTCTACAGCAAATCGTCATATGTTAAGGACTCTGTCCCAGTGTGGTGCTGGACACTTTGAATATTTTAACTCAAAATCCAAACATAGTTGGAAAAAACAGGTACGTTTCTCAAACATCTTATCTCTAGTCTTACATTTGCATGTGGAAATGTTATCTTTATATGAATCTATTGACAGTAATGTCTGTGTTTTCATTAATGGGACTGGAACAGGAAAGAGTCAAGGGCACCAAGGTGTGCACCCACCTTGGGTGACCACTGGTCTTCCACCTGCAGGAACATGGTGGATACAAAATTCTCCTAGCTTTGAAAAGTGTCATGGATTGATTTTTAAAAGTGAAGTATTTTATACATGTTTTGCTAAAATTAATTTTTATTGTGGCAAAATATACATAAAATTTACCATTTTAACCATATTGAAATGGTGTTAAGTATATTCACAATGTTGTGCATCCATCACCACCGTCCATCTCCAGAACTTCTTCATCTTCTGAGACACAAGTCTGTTGCCTTTAAACAACAGCTCCTGAGTCTTCCTTCCCAAACCCCTGGCAGTCACCCTCCTACTTTCTGTCGGCATAAAGGTGACTACATACATCATATGCATGGAATCGTACTGTATTTGCCCTTTTGTGCCTGGTTTATTTCATTTGGCACAATGTCCTCAAGATCCATCCATGTTATAGTATGTGTCTGTATTTTCTTCCTTTTTAATGGCTGAATAATATTCATTGTTGATATCCATCACATTTTGTTTATCTATTCATTTGTTGGTTGGCGTTTGGGTTGTTTCCACATTTGGCTATTGTGAACCATGCTGCTATGAGTATTGGTATACAAGCATTGTTTGAGACCCTGATTTCAATTATTTTAGGCACAGATCCAGAATTGCAGATAATATGGTAATTTTATGTTTAGTGTTTTTAAGAACTGTCATACCATTGTTCACACTGTGGCTGCACCATTTTACATCCCCAGCAATGTACCTGGGTTCCCATTTTTCTACATCCTGGTCAATCCTTATTTTCCACTTTTTGTTTTTGTTTTTATAATAACTATGATAATGGGTGTGCAGCCATATCTCACTGGGGTTCTAAGTTGGATTCCCTGATGGCTGAGGATGCTGAGCATCTTTTCATATGCTGTCAGCCATTCGGTGTCTTCTTTGGAGAAGTGTCTACTCAAGGCTTTTTAGGATTAATTTTTATAACTTGAATCTATTCCATGCCAGAGCTGTATATTAGTAACAAATGCAATAATTTTAGGATGTTTTGTACCTTTAAATTATATGCTAGTGCTATTATTAAAAATTCAACTTAAAATCTGTTTGGAAAAGTACCCTGTAGCAGCAAGGAGGGAAAAAAGAAACAAAACAAAGAGCTACCAGTCCAAAAGGATAGAATGTAAAATATAAATGTTCAAAAACTATACTTTCAGGGATCATTTCTATAGTTTGTAAAGTATAAGTGTTCAGTAACTTTTCTGGGTACAACTTCGAAAGAGAAATAATTCCTCTTCTGCAACCAGATAGAAGACCAGATCACCCGGTCGTGGTCCCCGAGCTGCCACTCAGTCTCTGTGAAATGGCAGCAGTTCAGTCCACATGCACCTGAGCCCCTGCAGGCCCCGGCCCAGGTGCAGGCCTTGTTCCACAATGACCGGCTCCTGGTCTATAGCTTCACTTCTCATTGTACTCAGGTGAGGAGGCATACAATTTGTTTTACTTTAATTTTTTAATTTATTTATTTATTTTAATTTTTCTGAAGTTGGAAATGGGGAGGCAGTCAGACAGACTCCCCCATGCGCCCAACCGGGATCCACCCGGCACGCCCACCAGGGGGCGATGCTCTGCCCATCCGGGGCTTCGCTCTATTGCAACCAGAGCCATTCTAGCGCCTGAGGCAGAGGCCACAGAGCCATCCTCAGCGCCTGGGCCAACCTTGCTCCAATGGAGCCTTGGCTGCGGGAGGGGAAGAGAGAGACAGAGAGGAAAGAGAGGGGAAGGGGTGGAGAAGCAGATGGGCACTTCTCCTGTGTGCCCTGGCCGGGAATCGAACCCGGGACTCCTGCACGCCAGGCTGACGCTCTACCACTGAGCCAACCAGCCAGGGCTTGTTTTACTGTGGGAAGAGCAATGAATTTTGCTTGTAATTTTCTTTTCTTTCTGTTTTTCCCTCTCCTTCTTTGCCAAAGCACAATCTGCTGGTAGAGTTTCTCTCCTGGGATACAGTGGGTGGCTAACCAGGGGCCCTGGAGAGCCTTTCAGTTCCCCTTGAAAGGAGAGAAAACCACCAAAAGGATCACTGTCAGACTGACAGTAGGGAGAAGAAAAGCTGTAAGGACGTTTTTTTTTCCATTTCAGGCAATTCTATGTGCATTAATTCAAGAGAAAGAATTTTCTACAATGGTATCAACTACTGAACTTCAGAAGACAACTGGAACTGTAAGATTCAAAACTTAAAGTGTAGACGCATTGCTTGAAAGCTAATAATAACTTTATATTTTCATGCAGAATGCTCAGTGTGTTTTCTTTGTTGCTGTTTTTCTGTGTTGACATTTCGGTACAAATGAGGACACTTCACTTCTTCTGGGGTTCTCGAGTTTACCTGTGTCCACATGGGCATCAGTGTGTACGAGTAACTGCAGTTAAATTTGGTATTTTATGCATAAAAATGATTTTGGGAGCTTCTCACAGATGGCCATGACTCAGTAATAAGTACCTCTGGTCCACCTATGTTCTTTTAAAATAGTAAATTACAGTAGTGGACTAAATAGTAAAACATATTTATTCAGGCTGTGTTTGTTTTTTCTATTTTTAGATAAAAAGCAAATTAGCACCAAAAAGTCTGTAGTATTTGCATTAGTATTGAATCTACTGTAGTTAGACCTGGAGAATTCCTGACCTATCTATGCTATATTATTTGTAACTTGCTTTCCATGGAAGTATTTCTAGAACCAGAGAAACTACTTCCTAGACATTGCTGGGTTTGGGGGTAGGGAGGTTTGTTTTTGTTTTTAAATACAATATGGCGTTTTGGCACTGAACCGATAATTATAATTATTACTTGCCAGAGACTTATGTATAAGAACTTAAGGGGATTTCTATATTGTTTAAAATTTGAATCTAAGGCAGAAATAAAGTAAAAAAAATTTACCTAGGAAGATATCATTTTCCATAAAATCACAATTTTTATAGTTGTACTTTCTCTATGAACCATGGTCTGACCAATAACACAATTATCAGAATTTGATTTCTCATTGTAAGTGGACATCATCATTTAAGATCAGTTCTGTTTCGTGGTCATTGAGAAAAAGAGAGAACCTTCATCCTGCATGGAGACCACAGTCATAGACAGGCCATCACGGCACTGAGCTGGCTCCTACAGTAAATTCTTTTACTTCACATTTTTGAAGTAAATTGAATTGGCGAGATAGCCTTTTATAGAAAAGGCAAAACTGTAGGGACTGAAAACAGAAGAGCTGTTGGCAGGGGCTGGAGGTGACTGCAGAGGGTATGAGGGATCTTTGAAAGTGAAGAAACTGCTCTGTCTTTATTTCAGTAGTGGTCACACAGTTGTATACATTTATGAAAACTTATCAAGCTGTACACTTAACAAAGGTGAATTTTAATGTATGTAAATTAAACCTCAGTTTTCAAAAAAGCTTTCTATATGTGACTGTAATTAGAAGACCTTTGAATCTTTTTTTCCTTTGCTGCTTAAACAGCTCATTCACAAGCTGACAGCACGAGCCCTGATCAGAGACTATGAAGATGGCATCCTCCATGAAAGTGAAGCGAGTCATGAGGTTTGCTCTTTTTTTGTGTGTGTGACAGAGACAGAGAGAGGATCAGATAGGGACAGACAGACAGGAAGGGAGAGAGATGAGAAGCATCAATTCTCCATTGTGGCTCCTTAAGTTATTCATCGATTGCTTTCTCATATGTGCCTTGACCAGGGGGCTATAGCAGAGCAAGTGACCCCTTACTCAAGCCAGTGATCTTTGGGCTCAATCCAGTGACCATGGAATCATGTCTATGATCCCATGCTCAAGCCAGTGACCCTGCGCTCTGGCCAGATGAGCCTGCGCCCAAGTCGGCAACCTTGGGGTTTCAAACCTGGGTCTTCTGCATCCCAGTCTGACACTCGTTTCATGCGCCACCACCTGGTCAGGTGAGGTTTGCTCTTTTCATAGCAAAGCCGTTACTCTTTGTTCATGGTTCGTCTTAAACTGGATTATTCATTGACACGGAGAGTGAGGCGAGCTGGGTGGAGACCTACGCAGTTTCAGGGGGCATGTATTGTCATGTCTGGGGTGTGGGGTACTCTGTGTTTTTCTGTGAACTCTGTGGTAACTGTACCCATCAGAGAGATGCCAAGGAGGGCTCCAATAGTGTCTGCCACCAGAGCTCTCAAGCGTTATCGATGGTTGTATTCCCCTGTTCCTGACGAAGAGCCAGGTGCAGGATGGGTGGGCAACCTGCCTAAGGACACACTGCAGAGTCAAAGCTACTGCCTTGCTCCCTCCTGGCTGACCATATGAGGCCGCTGGCGGGGTCCCACTCAGCCAGCCTACATGACAGCCCTGATGGTTGTTCCAGGGCTGTGATCTTAAATAACGTTAAGACTATCTGGACTCAATGCCATCCCCAAAAGAAGGTACCAGCATGCCACACAGGACACACAATTCCTTTGCAAACCTTTGGAGTTCGTGATAAGTGGCCTGTGCCTTTATTGCTGTCCTTTGCTGCCCTTCCATTAGCAGTCTTGATTTCTGTTTTGCTTATATTCCTTTCTCTGTGGACTACTGACAAGGCCTGCCACCAGACAATCTTAAATTCCACCTGTCTATGCCTTAAGAATCTCATCTTGAAAATGGGAGACACAAGACTATCAGTAAAACATTTCAGAAGCTCAATGCTCCAGAGTGAAAATTCTTTGTAATTTACAGAGGGCTCTATAGATAGAATTATTCCTCTAAGACTTGACTGCTCAGTTGAGTAGAGAACATTTAGTCACCAACTTGAGATATTTAGGTGGGCCATTGACTTAATGCTTAGTTTAAAATTCTAGTTATGAAATAATTTGCTTTTTCTAGTATAACACCTTTAAGATTACTTAATACTCATTTAATGAAAAATAGAACATGCTTACATTTGTTTTATTTTATCCTAGATGAAGAAGCAAATCTTAAAATCTCTGGTTATTCAACTCAGTAAAGAAAACTCTCTCATAACACAGTTTACCAGCTTCGTGGCAGTTGAGAAAAGGGTATGTATTGTTGCTAATTCATGATTATTTTCTTTGTGTTTACATATTAAAAAATGACCCTTCCTCTGTGGCTGACAATATCCATGTCCTTGGCCTACAACAAGCAGGGAGGGAGAAGGTCATTGGGCCAGGGCCTTGGTGTGAGGCTCATGGTGACCTCTCTAAATGAGATGAATATGTTAAGTTTTTTTTTTTTTAGGTTAGAGGAGGGGAGATAGTGAGGCAGACTCCTGCATGTGTCCCAACCAGGATCCACCTGGCAACCCCCATCTTGGGCCAATGCTTGAGTACCAAGCTGTTTTTAGCATCTGAGGCTGATGCGCTTGAACTAGTCAAGCTATCCTCAGGGCCTGGGGCCACAACCAAACTAACTGAGCCACTGGCTGCAGGAGGGGAAGAAGGAAACAAGGGGGGAAGGGGGAAGTAGATGGTTACTTCTATGTGCCCTGACTGGGAATTAAACCTGGAACATCCATATACCAGGCTGACGCTCTATCCACTGAGCCACTGGCCAGGGCCCATATGTTATTTTTAATGTTACAATTAGTAATTAGTTGCATGTATATTTTTAAGATTTATTAAAATTTTGTTACTTTTTTGCATTTCTTGTATTTTATTAATCCAAGACCTTCAAAAAAGAGAAAAGGCCTCTGAAAAGCCCTTTCTCCTCCATAAATTTAAGGCATTGAGTACAGTCCCCTCACCCAGGAGGAGCTCAGCAAAGAGGAAAGCCACTCAACTGTGGATGTCTGCCTTCTCTGCCTCTTTCTTTCTCACTTGTGACCCAGGACACTTAATCTAATCTGACACTCACACATATTCCAAACCAAACATTCACAGGGCTTTGGAATGTATAGTAATCATTTCATTTGATAATGTGTTTTGTTTTTTACCTAATTGTGGTTCAATATAGGATGGTAATGAGTCACCTTTTCCTAATACTCCAAATATTTTGGAACTGATTTCTAAAGAAGATGTAGATTTCCTACCATATATGAGCTGGCAGAAAGAGCACCTGGACACCAGCATACCACAGGTACATATTAATTACACATAGATTGGTATTGTGTTTTCATATTTTTATAGTAGTGAGGAAAACCCTTTGCTAAAATAGTACCTTCATTGTGTATGCAGACTACATATACAAACATTTGTTGTATATTTATAAAAAAGCTGTTACATGCCTGACCAGGCAGTGGTGCAGTGGATAGAGTGTCGGACTGGGACATGGATGAACCAGGTTTGAAACCCCGAGGTTGCTGGCTTGAGTACGGGCTCACCTGGTTTGAGCAAGGCTCACCAGCTTGAGCCCAAGGTCACTGGCTTGAGCAAGGAGTCCCTCAGTCTGCTGTAGCCCCCTGGTCAAGGAACAACTAAGGCACTGGTTCTCAAAGTGTATGCCCTAGAAGATTTCCAGGTGCGCCCTATAGTATTCCAGAGAAATATGTGCCTGTTTGAGGACCAAAAAACCAACAGGGTTTTTGGAGTTTAGATTTTTGGGGGACAGAGGTGTGGGGAATTGGCTATAAGCTGATAGTCTGCCCAACCCCTCCCTCCCCCCACCTCGCTTGCCTGATGAGGTTTCAAAAGGCTGTTAAGCTGTGGTGCTGGATTGTTTACACTACCCCCCCCCCCCATGTTCCCTGGAAAGACTGGAGGCAAGTTTCTTCTAGCCTTTGTTTGGTGTAAAGTTAAGATGATATGTATGATGGGGGTTTGGATTGATGACTAAACATAAGGAATTGTCTCTTGAAGCCTTTTGGATTTCTATAAAAGAAGAATATGTGGCAATATCTAAAAAAGCATTGAACATTTTACCACAATTTTCAACATCCTATTTACATGAATTAGGATTCTCTACCCTCAACACAATTAAGAGTAAAAAGAGAGGAATTCTTCAATGTGCTGATGAGGAAATGAGTTTGCCTTTCAAATATATGCCCAAACGTTGAAGAAATCGCTAGGACACATCAGGCTCATGTTTCTCATAAAAACAAGAATGAAAAAACTTAACACATTTGCACTGGGACCTGCCGAATTTACTAAATCTTACTAAGAATGTATCTATAGATATAAAAAGATAACTTTTTTGTCTTTTTTATTTTTTAACTCCTCCTTTTTACGAATTCTAAAAAGCATAACTCAAAAAATGTAACATAAAAATGCTTTTTAATGTCAGAATAAATTTAATTTTGTTGTATTTATTTCATTTAATTACCATAAAAGCACGCTTAGACTTTATATTTTCTTTAATATTTGACTTAATTGTTATAACATATTTCTCAGAAATTTGTATATAGTGCGCCTACAACTATTTATAGGATTTTAAATGCACTCCAACTTCAAAAAGTTTTGAGAACCACTGAACTAAGGTGCCGCAACGAATAGTTGATGCTTCTCATCTCTCTCCCTTCCTATCTGTCTGTCCCTATCTGTCTCTCTCTCTGTTTCTGTCTGTCACAAAAAAAAAAATGCTGTTACATGACTGACAAATTCACCCCATATGAATGTAGCTATAAAGTACAAAAAGGGAACAAATGTGGTTCTGCTTCATTCATGAGCAAGGAAATTGTCAACAGGAAGCTTCATTTACTCTCAGTGAGAGGTTCATCATGAAAGCAGTGACAAAAGTCTTATCTACTAATCTAAATTCACTACCAATGTGTTTAAAATTTTTTTTTATTATTGATTTTTAGAGAGACAGAGGGAGAGAGAGAAACAATTTGTTGTTCCACTCATTTATGCATTCATTGGTTGATTTCTTTTTTAATTTATTGACTGATTTTTTTTTTAATTCAGTGAGAAGAAGGAGGCAGAGACAGACTCCTGCATGCACTCCCACTGGGATCAACCTGGCAAGCCCACTAGGGGGTGATGCTCTGCCCATCTGGGGCATTGCTTTGTTGCTCAGCAACTGAGCTCTTCTAAATGCCTGAGGCAGAGGCCATGGATCCATCCTCAGTGCCTGGAGCCAACTCACTTCAGTTGAGCCATGGCTGCAGAGGGTAAAGAAAGAGAGAGAAGCAAGAGGGGAGGGGGGAAAGCAGATGGTCACTTCTCCTGTGTGCCCTGATCAGGAATCAAACCTGGGACATCCACACGCCAGGCCGATGCTCTACCGCTGAGCCAACTGGCCACGGCCTTATTGATTGTTTGTTTTTTTTGTTGTATTTTTCCGAAGTTAGAAGCCAGGAGGCAGACAGACTCCCCGCATGCGCCCGATCAGGATCCACCCAGCATGTCCACCAGGGGGCGATGCTCTGCCCATCTGGGGTTTTGCTCCGTTGCAGATGGAGCCATTCTAGTGCCTGAGGTGGAGGCCATGGAGCTGTCCTCAGTGCCAGGGCCAACTTTGCTCTAATGGAGCCTTGGCTGCTGTGGGAGGGGAAGAGAGAGACAGAGAGGAAGGAGAGGGGGAGGGGTGGAGAAGCAGATGGGGGCTTCTCCTGTGTGCCCTGGCCAAAATCGAACCTGGGACTTCTACACGCCAGGCCAACGCTCTACCACTGAGTCAGCCAGCCAGGGCCTTGATTGATTTTTAAAGAGAGAAGAAGGGAGAGAGAAAGAGAGATAGACTGATAGAAACATCCATCTGTTCCTGTATGTGCCCTGACCAGGTATCAAACCCACAACCTTTGTGCATCAGGATGATGCTCCAACCAACTGAGCTATCTGGCCAGGGCCATTGGTTGATTTTTGTACATGCACTGACCGGGGTCAAACCCACAAACTATTTTTTTTTTCCATTGATTTGAGAGAGAGAGAAAAAGGAGGAGAAAGAGAAAGATATCTGAATATTTACCGTGAATGAGGAGGGACACTAGAGCTGGTGACAGAACTCGTCTCCAGAGAGGACCACAGAGTGACCAGGAGGTTTTATGGGGCTTGATTCCTGCAGTGAACCCTTTTGGATATTTCAAATCATGAACCATGGTTACGGATTGCCCAGTCAAAATGTAAATAGACTTTAAAAAGATACAAACAGTATGTGGAGGAGTGTGGTAAGGTAGGAGGTGTGTGTATGCTGATCACAAGGATAAGTTGAGCCAGACTCAGGACAGCCCAGTAGCCTCACCCACAGGCACTGAATGTGTGGACAGCATTAGTGTGAGGCTGCAACTGTCATGCTGGGACTTCCATATTCCACTCCAGGAACTGTGGCTCAGGGGTGGTCATGGAACAGGAAAGAGACCATGCTGAGGGGCAGTGACCCTGTACTCTCTCCATTACTTCCACAAGAGGCCATATGCAAAAATCATCTGAGGTACAGCTCATAATCAACTGCTGTCCTTTCAACAAGACATTTTATTTTCAAAATGGGTACTTGAAAATGCATATTTATTTTAAATATATGTCAAACACACAGAAAAGGTCTGGAGAAATACATTGCAAACAGACATGGATATGAGAGTCTGTGTGATTTTTATTCCGTCTTTTTGCCTACCTATTATTGTCAGTATTCCTCAATATTCCCGATGCTAAATGCTTTGGACCGTAGTACTTCCAGATCCAAAACTATGGGATGAAAATGAAAATTTACAAATTACAAAGTTATAAATTAAATCGATGACTTAATACTTTATTTTAACTACAATGATTTTCCTGAATGAACCATCAAATTTAGCAAAAATATTCAAGCCTCTGTGACTGTCCCTCATGGTTTGTTTTCCTTACCAAAATGTGACACAGAAAGATTTCCATTTGGAAAGACTTCAGATCAGATCAGTGACAGGCAGCTAGAGTACAGGCCCTGGCAGTGCCCTGGCCAAGTAAAAGGTACAGATTTTATAAAAATAACTCTTTAAATTATCTTAAAAATTCAATACCTTAACTATTGTTAGCAACAAATTGACTGCTACGAATGCAGTCAGATCCCTTTCAGCATTCTCTCTTGAGGGCCTGCCCTGTCCCTTGCAGATGATGGTGGTTTAACATAATTAAAGTTTGGGAACCTGAAGGGAGAGAGGAAGGAAGTAATATTGGTAAATTAAAGAATCATGATGGGAAAGTATGACCTTATTTTTGTTAATTTAGTAAAACTGTTCCTTGCATAGTCACATGGTTCAAAATCCAAACAGTATAGAGGGGAGAAAGTGAATCCTTTCCAATGTCCTCATTCACTCCGTTCTCCTCCCCAGAGAACCCGTGGTTACTGGATCCTTGTGAAATCTTTTCAGGGTCACACATGCATATGTGAACTAAATGTGAACTTCCCTACCTGCTTATATATACAGAACAGACACTGTGCACACCAATTTATACATTGTTTTTTATCTATACCTTGGAGGTATATTGAAGAGCTGCTTTATTTTTATGACTGCATAGGATTATATCATATGGATGTGCTAGAATTTATTAAGCCAAGTTCTTTGTCAATAGACATTAAATTTATTTCCTGTCTATAACAAATCGTGCTACATAAATAACCTTGCACATGTGTTATTTCCCGTGTGCTATAGTATATTTGTGGGAGGGACTTCTAAAAGCAGACTCCAAAGGCCAGAGGATATGTGAATTTTATTTTTTTAATTTTAAAAATTCATTTATTGATTTTAGATAGAGGGGAAGGGAGAGAGACAAACACTGATTTGTTGTTCCACTTATTTACGCATCCCTTGGTTGATACTTGTATGTGCCCTGACCAGGGATTGAACCCATAACCTTGGAATATGGGGATGACACTCTAACCAACTGAACTGCCAGGCCAGGACAAGAATATGTACATTTAAATTTTTATTTTTTGTATTTTTCTGAAGCTGGAAACGGGGAGGCAGTCCGACAGACTCCCGCCTGTGCCCATCCAGGATCCACCCGCATACCCACCGGGAGGCGATGCCCTGCCCCTCCGGGCGTCACTCTGCCACAATCAGAGCCACTCTAGCGCCTGAGGCAGAGGCCACAGAGCCATCCCCAGCACCAGGGCAAACTTTGCTCCAATGGAGCCTTGGCTGTGGGAGGGGAAGAGAGAGACAGAGAGGAAGGAGAGGGGGAGGGGTGGAGAAGCAGATGGGCGCTTCTCCTGTGTGCCCTGGCCGGGAATCAAACCTGGGACTCCCACATGCCAGGCCGACGCTCTACCACTGAGCCAACTGGCCAGGACCTGTACATTTAAATTTTTAAATAGCAAGGCCCTGGCTAGTTCGCTTAGTAGTTGAGCGTTGGACCAGCATGGAGAAGTCCCAGGTTCTATTCTTAATCAGGGCACACAGCAGAAGTGACCATCTGCTTCTCCACCTCACCCCCTCTCCCTTCCTTTTTTTTTTTTTTTTAATTTTTTTATTTTTTATCAAGTGAGAGGCAGGGAGACAGAGACAGACTCCCACATGTGCCCTGACCAGGATCCACACAGCAAGCCCCTACAGCTGGGCCGCAGCTCCAGTGCTCAGCAACTGAGCTATTTTAGCTCCTGAGGCTGAGGCCATGGAGCCATCCTCAGTACCTGGGGCCAACTTTGCTCAAACCATTCAGCCCCCCCCCCTTCTTTCTTTCTCTCTCTCTCTCTTTGTCTTCTCTTCTCCTCCTGCAGCCATGGCTACTTTCAAGAAGAAGGTGGAATCAAAAAAGTAGAGATTTAAAAAACACCATAGTGAAATAACACCTTGTAGAACACACAAAACAGATCATTCCTTTCAGATTCCAAAGGAAGCTTTTGAACATTAAAAAAATTAAAATGAGTAGCTATTTATTTTTAAAAGTTTTTATTTATTGATTTTAGAGAGAAAGAGGGAGTGAGAGAGAGAGACAGGAATATTGATCTGTTCCCTGACCAGGGATTGAACCGGCAGGCAAGCTTTGTGTATCTGGACGACGCTCTAACCAACTGAGTTATTTGGTTAGGGCTGGTAGCGATTTAATTGTGTTTTGGTTAATGTGAAGCTGCACTGAGGTTTTAAGTGAGGCGAACAATTTATGCAGAGTTTGCACCTGATCTTAGCCAAAAGGCCAAGAAACTATTGATTAAATGCTGATATTAAAATTCTTAAAAGCGGAAAATTTCTGAAAAAGCAGAAACCACATTTAAAATTAATTGACCTCTTATAAAACAAAAGAAAAACAAAATCTTAAGAACTGCTTCAAAAAATGTGACACCAAAAACTCAAAGCATAAACTGGTGTGATGAGAATACAGATAATCTCCAGGATGAGGTATTTAGCCTTACATTTCTAGACTTTTGAGGTTCCTGGGTCAGTGTCTAATTTATACCAATTTATATGATTCATCCTCGGTATAAATTAAACATTGTGGAAATTAGAATGTGACAAATGCAATAGCCATGCTTTGGAAAATCATCTTCCTGGAAATTTTATATAAAAACCAACTTAACTTGCCATTGTGCTTTGATGTTACTTTTTTTTGTCATTTTTTTTTAATGTTTATTGTATTGATTTTAGACAGAGACAAAGGAAGGGAGAGAGAGACAGGAATATTTTTTTTTTTAGATTTTATTTATTCATTTTAGAGAAGAGAGAGAGAGAGAGAAAGGGGGGAGGAGCAGGAAGCATCAACTCCCATATGTGCCTTGACCAGGGAAACCAGGGTTTTGAACTGGCGACCTCAGAATTCCAGATCGACACTTTATCCACTGCGCCACCACAGTTCAGGCTTGTCATATTTTTTAATCTTTGGGTTTCTTGGTTTTGTTTTGATATTTTTTGTCATACTTAGAAATATCTTTCCTGTTTTGTTTTTTTTTAATTTCCCCTTATTGCCCAGGCTGGATAGCTCACTTGGTTAGAGCATCATCCCTGTACACCAAAGTTGTAAGTTTAATCCCGGTCAGGACACATACAAAACTCAACCAGTGAATACGTGGATGATTGGAACAATGGATTGATATTTCTCTCTCTCTCTCTCTCTCTTTCTCTCTCCCTCTCTCTCCCTTCCTCTGTATCTAAAATCAATTAAAAATAAATAAATAGCCTGACCAGGCGGTGGCGCAGTGGACAGAGCGTTGGACTGGGATGCGAAGGACCCAGGTTCGAGACCCTGAGGTCGCCAGCTTGAGTGCGGGCTCATCTGGTTTGAGCAAAGCTCACCAGCTTGAACCCAAGGTTGCTGGTTCGAGCAGGGGGTTACTCGGTCTGCTGAAGGCCCACGGTCAAGGCACATATGAGAAAGCAATCAATGAACAACTAAGGTGTTGCAACGAAAAACTGATGATTGATGCTTCTCATCTCTCTCCGTTCCTGTCTATCTCTATCTATCCCTCTCTCTGACTCTCAATCTGTCCCTGTAAAAAAACAACAAAAAACAAACAAACAAAATTAAATAAATATTCCCCTTATTTAAGATGTTTTATGGTTTCATGTTTATATTTAATTTTCACCCAATTAGAATCTATCCTGGTCTAAGATAAGAAACCTGGAACTAACCTTATTCTTTTTCAGGTGGCTGCCAACTTTTTCCAACACCATCTGTTGACTAATTCTCCTTTTCCTCCCATTACTTGAAATGCCGTTTACTAGATTCCTACATGTTTTAGGATCTACTGCTGGACCATGTGTTCTTTTCTATTGATCTGTCTGTTTTAATTATTGTAATATCACAAATACTTTAATAGGTCTAAACCAGTGTTTTTCAAATGCCAATCACGAACCAGTGCCAGTCCTCCAGAAATTTCGAGTTGGTCAGTGAAAGAGTTAACATCAGGTGGTTAACTCTTTCATGGATGGGACCTGCAATTGAAAAACACTGCCTAGACCATCACTTATTGTTCTTTTTCCGTTTGCCTATCTAATTAAGAACTTTTATTTTACCAGATAAACATTATTTTTAGCTATTATTTTGAAATGTGCCTCTTGTCATATTTTATAAATATTAATTACTTAAATGTATACTTAAAACATGACTGAGTTGGGAAAGGAATGTACATTTATTTATTTATTTATTTATGCTCTTTTTTTTTTTTTTTTTATGAGAGAGAGAAAAACAGGAAGGGAGGGAGGATGAGAACCATCAACTCGTAGTTGCTTTCACCCTAGTTGTTCATTGAGCTTCTCCAACGTACCTTATGGGGCCAAGCCAGTGTCTCCTTGCTCCAGACAGGGTCCTTGGGCTTTTCATGCCAGTGACCTATAGGCTCGAGCTGGTGATCTTTGGGATCATGTGGACGATTCCCCCACTCAAGCCAGCGACCCCGTGCTGATGACAATCCCACCCTCACAGCTAGTGACCTCATAGTTTCAAACCAGCAACTTCAGCATTCCTCGTGGATGCTTTATCCACTGCGCCACCACCAGTCAGGCATTACTTCTTTCTTTAAATAGCTCATTTAGCCTGACCTGTGGTGGCGCAGTGGATAAAGCGTCGACCTGGAAATGCTGAGGTCGCTGGTTCGAAACTCTGGGCTTGCCTGGTCAAGGCACATATGGGAGTTGATGCTTCCAGCTCCTCCCCCCTTCTCTTTCTCTGTCTCTCCCTCTCCTCTGTAAGATGAATAAATAAATAAATAAATAAATAAATAAAAAAAACATCTCCTTTAAATAGCTCATTTACATAGGTAAAATTAGAGGCTAGCCAACACTAAAATAACCCAACGGCTTGTAATTTATATAAAACTATATTCTATTTACACGTAGCTTTTTAAGTAATATTCTAAATTGTATTCTAACAATATTAGTAACAGTTTTTCTGTTGTATATTGTGGTATATATATATTTTTAATTTTATTTATTTATTTTAGAGAGGAGAGAGAGGGAGAGAGAGAGAGGAGAGAGAGACAGGGGGGAGGAGCTGGAAGCATCAACTCCCATATGTGCTTTGACCAGGCAAGCTCAGGGTTTCGAACCGGCGACCTCAGCATTTCCAGGTCGACGCTTTATCCACTGCGTCACCACAGGTCAGGCCTATTGTGGTATATTTTGTTTATGTGCTGGTATATATAATATATATTCATTTAGTTACTTTAAAGCTTTAAATTTTTTTTTTCATTTCCTTTTTTTCCTCATTTTCTTAATATTGCTCTAAAGTAGTATAAAGGACTAGAATAATTTATTTCAAATTACCAGCTTATTTTAGGGTTAATTACACACTATGACACTACTAATTATAAAATCTTGGGTAAGTCACTTTTGTAGTCCTCTTGTATAAAATGAGGGGTGTTTAAGTTTCCATGGTTCTGAGAATTAAGATAGATTATTTGTAATATATTTATTGCTGATATTTTCTCCAGATACCGTATCTGTAAAATAAGGGAGTTTCGTTTAAATGATTTTGGATAGCTTCTCTTTTCAACGCTCTGGGATAAGCAATTGCTTGACTACTGGAAAGCCAGGAACTAGGAAGGACATTTGCTTGATGTCCATTTTATTCTGTTTTCCCTGACATAATTTTTTCTTCCGGGCAGGCTCTTTCAGCATCATCAGAATGGCATGAAGAATTGCAATTTAAATGTTTGACTAAAAAAAACCGTAAATCACATAAACTGGAAGTTTCTGAAGCTTTTAAAGAACTTAGGTTATGTTCCCACCTACCAGAAATACCTTTAACACCCAGTTTTGAATGTGAAGATGTGGAAAGGCCATTGGATTTAAGTCAGATAGATTCATATGAACATGCAGGAATTAAACCAGTATTTGCAAAAGCCATTTCACCAGAAATGTCTGTTTCCAACCCTTTTGCTGCCCCTGATTCAGCCATTTTCCTAGCTGCTTCCTCTGCTAGTTCTGATTCCTTCGGTCCTCCCAGCTTCCTTCCTCAGAGCCTCCTGGTTGGTTCTCCTGCTAGTCCCAAACAGCTTGGCCCCTCTATGAATGACCAAGGCCTCGAGATAGGTCATGGTTTTGGTGCTTCCCTTCAGGGAGCCTTTCCTCCCAGACTGCCTTCCCCAAACTCACTTTTTGGATTTCATATGCATTCTGCTGTCCCATATGGCTTGTTTGGCTCCAGAGAGTCTGCTTTACCTAAAACTTATGAAGGCCCTAAGCACTGCTCCTACACGGACAGTTCCCTTGAGTCAGACTCTCCCCTGCAGCAGGATATTCTGTCCTCTCCTCCTGCGCTTCCTCTCCCTTGTCCACCTGGAGGGTCCGGCTCTCATCTCCTTTCTGGATCCACTCCTCTTCATTTTCCAAATTCCCTAGCTCCCTTGAGCACCAGTTATAAGCAGCCAACATATCAAATTGGCGTTGTTCACCCTGGGGTTTTTCCATCATTGGAGGCTTCTCCATCAAATATTTCTGCAAGAACTGCATCATCAGATTCTCTCCCAGATAGACATTTGGCTGCCTTAAGTCCTTTTGAAACAGAAAGTGATGAAACACCAAGATTTCTTACAAGTAGATTTTCTAAAAAAGCGAAGATATCTGGTATAACAAGAAAAAGCTTTCTGGAAGTCTCGGCAAACTGTCTGGAACTAACCAGCAGGGATGACATAGGCTACAAAAAAAGCTGGAGGAATTTTTTGCCTGGGAATGAACTCTTTAGTCTTCAGACTGAGGTAATATTTATTTCTTATTTCTCCTATGTCTGTGGTTAATTTGCATTATAGTTGAGAATAGTACTACTCAAAGTAGCTGGTCCTTGAACTGTGTGTGACCAGTCCACATGCAGTTAAAAGACTTGTGCCAGAGAGTAAATCAACACATTGCTTCCTTCATTGAAAAAATCTTGCTAAGAAATGAAAGACCGCCCTGGCCGTTTGGCTCAGTGGTAGAGCGTCGGCCTGGTGTGCAGAGTCCCAGGTTCGATTTCCGGCCAGGGCACACAGGAGAAGCGCCCATCTGCTTCTCCACCCCTCCCCCTCTCCTTCCTCTCTGTCTCTCTCTTCCCCTCCCGCAGCTGAGGTTCCACTGGAGCAAAGCTGGCCCAGGCGCTGGGGATGGCTCCATGGCCTGGCCTCAGGCGCTAGAATGGCTCTGATCTCAACAGAGCAACGCCCCAGATGGGTGGAGCATCACCCCCTGGTGGGCATGCCGGGTGGATCCCGGTCGGGTGCATGCATGCAGGAGTCTGTCTGACTGCCTCCCAGTTTCCAGCTTCGGAAAAATAAAAAAAAAAAAAAAAAAAAAAAAAAGAAATGAAAGACAACTGCATAAAACAGTGTGATGATGAGTGTTGTTCATCTATCTACTTATAAGCCTTAGGCCAGAATATCGTACTAGTGAATGATAATGTTTCTCAGTTGAAAATGAACATCCCTGAATGGGTTAAGGGTAAGACATTAATTTCCTATATTCTAGAACTGATGAATTGCAAGTCATATGAATTTCCCATTGTGATACTGTAAGCCTACTCTAAATATTCAATATTTCCACAGAAGGTCCTGGGAAGATAACTCAGCATGTAATTAGCTTCACAAATAGAATAATTGGTGAAGCTAATAAACACACTATAAATTTAGCTTCTGTACAGATATGAAGGCTCTCTTTCATATCTGTAATTGTTTTAATGTAAAATAGTTTAATGGCAAAAGCAATTTGATTTAGTATAAGACTAATTTGAGTCCTGGCCCTGCTGCTTGATGATTTGGGGCAAATCTGATAACCTTTCTCAGCCTCAGTTTCCTTATCCATATAATAGGAACAATCATAGTGTCTATCTCATATTATGGTTTGAGGTTTAAACAAGACACAAAAGCTTCCTAGCTGCCCTTATTTGGAAGGATGTACAAAAAAGCAGTGTAGGTACTGGGACAGCAGCCCCTGCCATCTGTGGACCCTGGAGCCAGACTGCTGGGGCTTAAATTCTAGCTGTGCTCCTTGTTAGCTGTGTGACTTTGGACAAGTGCCTTAACCTTTCTTGCCCCAGTGTCCTCAATTTACAAAGTGGCGCCTGACCTGTGGTGGCGCAGTGGATGAAGCGTTGACCTAGAATGCTGAGGTCGCTGGTTTGAAACCCTGATTCGAAACCAAGGCACATACAAGAAGCAACTATTATAGGTTGATGCTTCGCACTGCTCACCACCCCCTTATCTCCCTCCTCTCTCTAAAATAAATAAATAAATAAATAAATTTGCAAAGTGGGTATAGTAATACTGTACAAGGAGTGGCTGAAAGGATAAAATACCACCTGGCACTTGTTTAATACTGGTTGGCACATATTATCATTGCTGGTATTTTTCAAATTATGGCCAAAGATCCTTTAAGATGTACACCTGCCTCTGACATCACTCTCCTTTCTGCTTCCTATATGAGTTCCCCTGTGACCCAGTCTGTCTACTTCAAGGTTAGGATACCAATGTGGAAGCTTACCTCACTCTCATAAGCATATGACAAAGGTCAGCCTGTAAAGCAGTGGCTCAGCTGGGGTGGGTGGGAGACAGCATATTCAATATAAGTTTTATGTTTAGTGAGAATTTGTAATTTTCATTTTTCAGATATCATAAGGACACATTTTTTTAAGGATTTATTGATTTTAGAGAGGAGAGAGAGAGAAGGGGGGAAGGACAGGAAGCATCAACTCATATAGTAGTTGCTTCTCGTATGTGCCTTGGCCAGACAAGCCTGGGTTTTGAATCAGTGACCTCACAATTCCAGGTCGAGGCTTTCTCCACTGCAACACCACAGGTCAGGCCAAAAGGGCACATTTTTAGTGTTTTATAAAAAGGTAACATGCTACTTAAAAGTTTGAGAAACATTGCTTTGAGAAACAAAATATTGTTAGAAGAAAAAATAACACCATTTAAAAAAATCTCTACATGAGCCTTTTTTCAGACTGTTTATAAATGCAACTAGATACTTAATGTCTATTATATCTTTGAGATTCCCAACAATACTATGTCACTCATATATAAAGAACTTTGATATTTACAATCATAAAACTTTTAGGCATGTTTTAATAAACTGAAATAAAATATTTGTTAACTTATTCATTCTATAATTCCTTATGTGATGAAATTTAAAGAACGTTGCTTAAATTTGTTTTCTGAACTTCATAGGATGGCTTCTGGAAATTTACGCCAGCATTGGGACTTATATTAAACCTTAATATAACTATTTTAAACAGTTTTCTTGAACAAAAAGGCATTCGATCTCTAGGTAAGTCACTATTTTTTTATTCATTAAATGACATGCTCTAATTGCTCTAATTTTTTTTTTGCTATAATTTTTTTGTATCCTAGTGTACTCATTGTAATTATGTAAGTTACATATGAATGGAATTGTATTTGTTAATCATCAAAGGAAAATAGGGGACTAGTCATATTTTTACCACTAATTATTACCTATGCAAATCATTAGTATAAGTAAGTTATTTTTAAATTTTTTAAAGACATTAGTTATTCATCTTAGAGAGGAGAGAGAGAGAGAGAGAGAGAGAGAGAGAGAGAAGGTGGGAGGAGCAGGAAGCATCAACTCCCATATATGCCTTGACCCGGCAAGCCCAGGGTTTTGAACCGGTGACCTCAGGCGTTCCAGGTTTACACTTTATCCGCTGTGCTGCCACAGGTCAGGCCAAAAACCCAAATCTTTTTTTTTTTTTGGTGACAGAGACAGAGAGAGACAGAGAGAGGGACAGGTAGGGACAGACAGACAGGAAGGGAGAGATGAGAAACATCAATTCTTTGTTGCGTCACCTTATTTGTTCATTGATTGTTTTCTCATATGTGCTTTGACTGAGGGGTTACAGCAGAGCCAGTGACACCTTTCTCAAGCCAGCAACCTTTTGGCTCAAGCCAGTGAACATAGGGTCATGTCTATGATCCCACACTCAAGCCAGCAACCCCATGCTCAAGTTGGTAAGCCTGTACTCAAGCCGGATGAGCCTACGCTCAAGCCAGTGACCTTGGGGTTTCAAAGTTGGGTCCTCCGCATCCCAGTCTGATGCTCTATCCACTGCGCCACCATCTGGTCAGGCTAGTTTTTATTTATTGATTTTAGAAAGATCTAAGGGGAAGAGAGAGAGAGACAGATAGAAACATCTGTTTGTTGTTCCACTTATTTATGTATTTATGCATGCATTGGTTCATTCTTTTATGTGCCCTGACCAGGGATTGAACAGGCAACCTTGGCATATAATGTTCTGATCAACTGAGATACCTAGCCGGGGCAGAGATTTTTTTTTTTTTTTTTTTTTAGTAATAATTGAAAAAAACATTATTAGCCTGACCTAGCTGGGGCAGAATTGTTTTTTTGTTTATTTTGTTTTTTTGTAATGATTATAAAAACATCATTAGCCTGACCAGACACAGTGGATAGAGCATCAGCCTGGGACACTGTGGACCCAGGTTTGAAACCCAGAGGGCACCAGCTTGAGTGCGGGGTTGCTGGCTTGAGCGTGGGATCATAGACATGACCCCATAGTCACTGGCTAGAGCCCAAAGGTCACTGGGTTGAAGCTCAAGATCACTGGCTTGAGCAAGGAAGGGGTCACTGGCTCAGCTGGAGCTTCTCCCCCCCACGCACTGGTCAAGGCACATATGAGAAAGTAATCAATGAACAACTAAGGTGCCACAACTATGAGTTGATGCTTCTCATCTCTCTCCTTTCCTGTCTGTACCCCCCCCCCTCAAAAAATAAAAAAAAAGTTCTACCTTTACTTCTTCTTTCCCAATATGGATGCCTTTTATTTCTTTCTCTTGCCTGATTGCTCTGGCTAGAACTTGCAGAACTATGTTGAAATAAGAGTGGTGTGAGTGGGCATTCTTTTCTTGTTCCTGATTTTAGAGGAAAAGCTTTTAGTTTTTCACCATTAAGTGAGACATTAAGTGATGGTTTGTCATATACGGCCTCTATGTTGTGGTACTTTCCTTAATCTATACCCATTTTATTGAGTGTTTTAATAAGTCAATACTATATCTTTTCGAAAGCCTCTTCTGCATCCATTGGTAGAATCATATGATTTTTGTCTTTTGTTTTGTTAATGTGGTGTATTACATTGATTGATTTGTATCTGCTGAACTATCTTTGTGCTCCTGGAATAAATCCCATTGATCATGATATTTTTTTAATATATTGTTGTATTTGATTTGCTAGTATTTTGTTTAGGATTTTTACATCTGTATTCAATAAAGATATTGGTCTGTAGTTTTATTTTTTTGTATTGTCCTTGCCAGATTTTGGTATCAGGGCTATGTTAGCCATATAAAATGTGTTAGGAAGTATTGCTTCTTCATTTTTTTTTTCTTTTCTAAGTGAGAGAAGGGAAGATACAGAGACAGACTCCCACATGCGTACAACCAGGATCCACCCAGCAACCCCATCTGGGGCCAATGTCCTGCCCATCTAGGGCCATGCTTGCAACCAAGCTATTTTCAGCACCTGAGGCAGAGGCTCCAAAGAGCCATTCTCAGTGCCAGGGACCAATGCACTTGAATCAATTGAGCCATGGCTGAAGGAGAGAGAGAGAGAGAGAGAGAGAGAGAGAGAGAGAGAGAGAGAGAAAGAATGAATGGGGATGGGGAGGGGTGGAGAAAATGATGGTCATGTCTCCTGTGTGCCCTGACTGGGAATCAAACCTGGGACATCCACACACTGGGCCAATGCTGCCAGGGCCCTCTTCTTCAATTTTTGGGAAAACTTTAAGAAAGATAGGTACCAAACCTTTGACTGTTTGGTAGAATTCACTAGTATAGCCATCTGGTCCTGGATTTTTATTTTGGAGAGGTTTTTGATAGTTGTTTCTATTTCCTTACTGTTTATTGGTCTATTTAGGTTGTTCATGACTTAGTCTAGGAAGATTGTATAGTTCTAGGAATGTATCCATTTCTTCTAGATGGTAGAATTTAATGGCATATAGTCTTTTATACTATTCTAGTCTTTTCCTTTGTATATCTATGATGTCGGTGGTAATTTCTCCTCTTTCATTTCAGATTTTGCTTATATGAGTAATTTCTCTTTTTTCCTTAGTGAGTCTAGCCAGGAGTTTGTCGATTTTATTGATCTTTTTAAAGAACCAGCTCTTTTTTGTATTTTATAGGGGTTTTTTATTTGTTCTCTATTTCATTTAGTTGTGCTCTAATTTTTATTATTTCCTTTCTTTTGCTGACTTTGTGTTTTCTTTGTTCTTTTTCTAGCTCTTTAAGATGTAATGTTAGGTTGTTTACTTGGGATCTCTCTAGTTTCTTGAGATAGGCCTGTAATATGAAGTTCCCTCTTACTACTGCTTTTGCTACATCCCATAGTTTTGATATGTTGTGTTGTAATTTTCATGTGGCTGTATATATCTTTTGATCTCTGATTTTCTTTCTTCTTTGATCCAGTCATTTTTTTTAGAAGTATGTTATTTCATTTCCACATTGTTGTGGGTTCCTTTACTTCCTTTTTGCAGTTGAATTCTAATATCAGAATGCTCTGGTCAGAGAATATGCTTGGTATAATTTCAGTCTTCTTAAATTTGTCAGGGTTAGTTTTGTGGCTCAACATATGGTCTATCCTTGAGAATGTCCCATGTGCACTGGATAAGAATGTGTAATTTGATGTCTAGGATAAAAAGTTCTGTAAATGTTAATTATGTCTATTTTGTCTATTGTGTCATTTTAGGCTGATACTTCCTTATTGATCCTCTATTTGGATCTAGAGCTGTCAATGCAGTATTGAGATCTACAACAATGATAATGTTTTGTCTATTTCTCCTTTTAGTTCTGTTAGTATGTAGTTTAGTGTTCCATGATTTGGTGCATATATTAAGAAGTGTTATGTCTTTTATTTTTTTTGGCAGAGACAGAGAGAGTCAAAGAGAGGGACAGATAGGGACAGACAGACAGGAAGGGAGAGAGATGAGAAACATCAATTCTTCATTGTGGCTCCTTAGTTGTTCATTGATTGATTTCTCATATGTGCCCTGACCGGGGGGCTACAACAGACCGAGTAAACCCTTGCTCGAGCCAGTGACCTTGGGCTCAGGCTGGTGAGCCTTGTTCAAATCAGATGAACCTGTGCTCAAGCTGGCAACCTCGGGGTCTCTAACCTGGGTCTCTAACCTGGGTCCTCCACATCCCAGTCCGAAGCTCTATCCACTGCATCACCGCCTGCTCAGGCTGTCTTCTTGATGTAGTGCCCCCTTTATCATTACAAAATGTCCATCTTTGTTTCTTGTTACCTTTGTTGTTTTGAAATTGGTATTGTCAGATATTAGTATGGCTATATCTTCTTTTCTTTGGATTTTTTTTTTTTTTGTATTTTTCTGAAGCTGGAAACAGGGAGAGACAGTCAGACAGACTCCCGCATGCACCCGACCGGGATCCACCCGGCACGCCCACCAGGGGCGACGCTCTGCCCACCAGGGGGCGATGCTCTGCCCCTCCGGGGCGTCGCTCTGCCGTGACCAGAGCCACTCTAGCGCCTGGGGCAGAGGCCAAGGAGCCATCCCCAGCGCCCGGGCCATCTTTGCTCCAATGGAGCCTTGGCTGCGGGAGGGGAAGAGAGAGACAGAGAGGAAGGGGGGGGTGGAGAAGCAAATGGGCGCTTCTCCTATGTGCCCTGGCCGGGAATCGAACCCGGGTCCCCCGCACTCCAGGCCGACGCTCTACCGCTGAGCCAACCAGCCAGGGCCTTCTTTGAATATTTTTGCTTGGAGAATGTCTTCCAACGTTTCACTTTGAGTGTACTTTTGTCCTTGCACCTTAGATGTGTCTCCTGAAGGCAGCATATGGTTGGGTTTTGCTTTTTGATATAGTCTGTTATTCTGTTCCTCTTTATTGGTGAGTTCAGTTCATTTACATTTAGGGTAATTATTGATGCCTGAGGATTTCCTATAGCCATTTTGTTTTGTTTTCTGGTACCTCTGTGACTCCATTGGTTCTTTTCCTTTGTGTTTCTGTGAGTTGTTTTTGTTTGGTGGTACTTCATACTTCTTTCCTCTGTTTCCTTTTTTATTTTGCTATGTATTTCAGTTTTGTTTTGTTATTTTTGTGGATAGTTACCATTAAGGTATTGAAAAAAAGTTTCATATGTACAGTAGTTCTTTGTCGTATGAGTTCTGCACTCCATCCTCCTATGCTAATTCAGGTCTTTATCTCCTCCCCTTTTATGTTTTGATGTCACAAATTATCTTTGTTTATATTGTAAGCTTGGAGCTTTTACTTGTAATTTTGTATTATTTTGTTCTTTGTATGAGGTAGAATAACACCCTTGACTATTTCCTGCAGTGGGAGTTTTCTGGTAATACATTTTTTCAGCTTTTATATATCTGGAAAATTTTCATTTCTCCTACGTATTTAAAGAATAACTTTGATAGCCTGACCTGTGGAGGCGCATTGGATAAAGCATCGACCTGGAATACCGAGGTTGCTGGTTTGAAACCCGGGGCTTGCCTGGTCAAGGCACATATGGGAGTTAATGTTTCCTGGTCCTCCCTCCTTTCTCTCTCTCTCTCTCTCTCTCTCTCTGTCTCTGCCCCCTCTCTAAAATGAATAAATAAAATCTTAAAGAAAAAGAATAACTTTGATAGATATAGTATTCTTGGCTGGTAATTCCTCTCTTTCAACACTTTGAATATTTGGTCCACTCTCTTCTGGCTTGTAGAGTTTTTGCTAAGAAGTCTGATGATAACCTGATGGGCCTTCCTTTATATGTTATGTTCTTCTTTTCCCTAGCTGCCTTGAGGATTTTTTCTTTGTCATTGATTTTTGACAGTTGTAATACAATGTGCCTTTGAGAAGGCCTCTTTGGGTTGAGGTAACTAGGAGTTCTGTTTCCTTCTTGGATTTGAGGTTCTAACTCTTCCCATAGGCTTGTGAAGTTCTCATCAATTATTGGTTTGAATAAGTTGTCCATTCCCTTCTCCCTTTCTTCTTCTTCTGGTGTACCTAGTATTCTTGTATTGCTCTTTCTGATGGAGTCAGATAATTCTCACAGAGCTCTCATTTTTTATAATTCTTGAGTCTCTCTCTTCTTCCCTCTACATCATCTCTATGCCTGTCCTAAACATCACTGATTCTTTCCTCTCTATGGCCAGGTTTAGTAGTTATGCTTGTTAGCTCGTATTTTAGTCTGCATATTGAGTTATCTCCAAAATTTCATTTGGTTCTTTTTTAAAGTTTAAATCTCTTTGGTGAAGTACTCATTTTGTTCATTAATTTGTTTTCTGAGTGCATTAAATTGCCTATCAGTGTTTTCTCACATCTTGTTGAGAATTTTCAGAACTTCAAGTTTGAATTCTCTGTTGTTTAACTCCCATCTCCATATGATTGAGATTGCTTACTGGAGATTTTCCATTTTCCTTCATTTTTTTTTTTTTTTTAATTTTTTTAAATTTTTTTAAATTTTTTACAGAGACAGAGAGAGAGTCAGAGAGAGGGATAGACAGGGACAGACAGACGGGAATGGAGAGATGAGAAACATCAATCATTAGCTTTTCATTGCGCATTGCAACACCTTAGTTGTTCATTGATTGCCTTCTCATACGTGCCTTCAGCAGACTGAGTAACCCCTCGCTCAAGCTGGTGACCTCGGGGTCTCTTCCGCATCCCAGTCCGACGCTCTATCCACTGCGCCACTGCCCAGTCAGGCTCCATTTTCCTTCTGAACTGCGTCTCTTTCTTTGTTATTCATGGTTATTTAGTAGACTCCTTTTGTGACTGGTAGGCATTTATGAGTGGCACTTTCTTAGCAATTAGTTCCAAGAGGTTTTTCTGTTATTTTCCAGTAGATGGTACTGGCTTACAAGTTTTATTTCTGTGAAATCCCTCTGCTGACCCCTCCCTGATGCTGCAGCTGCTATGATGGGGGTGGGGCAGGCTGTGATAACTTTGTTTTCTTTGTTTTTCGTTTCATCAGTGGGAATCTCAGGTCTCCAGGTACTCTTCCCTGTGTCCCAACCAACCAGGAACCAGACATAGAGTACCCCTATTCTTCAGGGGAAGCAGTGGTTCTGCAGGTAGTTCTAGGGTATGCCTAGAACTAGTTAAATTATGCTCTGTATCCCGCAAAGGGAGGGAGGTGGAATCTGGGAGGTTGGGGGACTGCACTTTATAGTTCTCTTTGTCCCAAGTGCAGGCTGTGGGCAGAAAGTGGGAGCAGTGTTAGTGTAGTACTAGAGTTTTGTCTTCTACCCTATCCCTGCACTCAGTTGTGGCTCTGGTTTAGCACTGCTCAAATTGTCCCCCCAATCTCTCCACTCCTCCCTGCAAAAGAATACTCAGACACATCACGGTTCCTTTGCTGAGCTAATAGCTGTTCAAATTGTTGAAATTTCAAGGGGAGAGATCAAGGTCATCTCTCACTCCACCATTGCTCTGACTTCACTACTAGTTTCATTTTTAAAGAACGCCATTGATGAGGGACAGGACCAAGGCTGGTTGGCCCCTGGGTATCTGGAATGTTGAAACAATTTGCTTGTAAGTGTCATTGGTGAGGGAAGATAAAACCTTGTAATTCATTAGCTGGCTGTAAATTGCTGAAATTATTTGGCCCTGTTTAATTATTTTGTCTCAGTTTCCCTTATTCTATTTGTCAAGGAATTTCCCTAGCTTCTTACTATCCCGCCTCGGAGTTTTTGCACATATTTTGTATTGCAGTATTCTCTCAGTTATTTTATTTTGAATAACAATGTGTCAATTGAAGAGGGCACTCAGCCTGAAATGGCCTTAATTAATGCTAATTTTGGATACTGAGAGAAGTTATCTGACAGAAATCCTAAAAAGGGGAGTAAAAGAAATTTAATGCAGTGTATTAAGTTTATAGTTGCGACTACACAGAAGTTTATTCTTGTATTATTATTTATTATTATATAATTTTTCCATACAAACACCAGTAAACTTACTTTTGCCCACTCCTGTATTTTTCTCTTTATCTTTCTGTAGACTTAAAATATTTCATAATCAAAAAAGCATTCAGCCTGACCAGGCGGTGGCGCAGTCAGACTGGGATGCGGAGGACCCAGGTTCGAGACCTCAAGGTTGCCAGCTTGAGCGCGGGCTCATCTGGTTTGAGCAAAGCTCACCAGCTTGGACCCAAGGTCGCTGGCTTGAGCAAGGGGTTACTCGGTCTCCTGAAGGCCCACGGTCAAGGCACATATGAGAAAGCAATCAATGAACAGCTAAGGCATCGCAACAAAAAACTGATAATTGATGCTTCTCATCTCTCTCCATTCCTGTCTGTCTATCCCTATCTATCCCTCTCTCTGACTCTCTTTTGTCTGTTAAAAAAAAAAAAAAAAAGCATTCAGTGGCTGTGTTGTAGTGATAGAAAAAATGCTACTAAGTATCAAATATCATGGATGACTATACAGATAATTTCCTGTGTTCTAATCATGAGGAAGATTGTGGAGGAAGAAAAATAACTTTACCTATAGCCTTCTCAAATCTTGGCTGAAACTACCACCCCACTTCCATAATAAAAGAAAGATTAGCAAGAGAAAAACAAATTATTTTAATTCATACACACATATGTACCTGTAGGAATGGAAGCCCCACAAAGATCTGAGACAAAAGGCAGCCAGCCAGCTGGACTAAAAAAAAGGGATAGTGAGTGGTCCGGGGCTTCAAAATGGGGGGGGGGGGGGGGAGGCAATTCACCAGGAGGTGAGAGGAGCCAATGTCTGGTAGACAGATGTTTACCTGGACATGCAGTTAAATCTCTAAGATGAAAAAGTTCTCTCTGGTAGTTGCTCTCTTCCTGGTACAGGTTACTTTAGGCAGTTAAGGGGGAAGTAAAACATTTTTCCTGAGGCTGCTGGGTCTTGATTATCTTCAGCTCAAAATTATCCACATGCTAAAGTGGCACATTCTGGGTGGCTTGTTCTGAATCCCCTCAAGGTAACTGTGGAAAGATTTGTTTAGTAAAATATAAGATTGGAAAAATAACAATATTTGAAATCTAATTTCTTATATAAAGTGATTTCAAATACATGACATATTAAAAAAATCAAAAAGGGATAGTTTCTGAGTCCAATATATGTTAACATTCATTTTCAATTTTGGTATTTCATGATATAATATCTTGATTTGGATAAATAACAGTGGTTACCTGTTTTAGTTGATCTAAAATGTTTTATTTCATACTTCCCAAGGAGGGCAGTCTCCCCTCTTAACCAGAGAACTAACTACAGAGAAAAGGGCTACACATTTTTATAAGAAGAGGTGAGCAGGAAACAAGAACTACTTGGTTTAGTTAGGGAAAGAGCAAAGTGTAGAGTCCAGAGCTTGAAATAATTTGTACATTGGTCTAATCAGCCATATTTGATTATTTATCTGTTGTGAATTTAGGTTTTCTCTTCTAAGCTATTTGTTTTGGTTTTTAAAATTTTATTATTAGTTTTATTCAATGACAGGAGGGGAGGCAGAGAGACAGACTCCCGCATGTGCCCCAATTGGGACCCACCCAGCAAGTTCACTAGGGAGCGAAGCTCTGCCCATGTGGGGCATTGCTCCGTTGCTCAGAAACCAAGCTCTTCTCAGCACCTGAGGCGGAGGCCATGGAGCCATCATCAGCACCCAGAGCCAACTCTCTTTAATTGAGCCATGGCTGCAGGAGGGGGAGAGAGAGAGAAAGAGAAGTAAGAGGTGGAGGGGTGGAGAAGCAGATGGGCACTTCTCCTGTGTGCACTTACTGGGAATTTAACCCAGGACATCCACACACTGGGCCGACGCTCTACCACTGAGCCAACCGGCCAGGGCTCTTCTAAGCTGTTTGTAGCTAGAGACTAGAAACTGAATTTCTTTCTGCATACTTTATGCTTCTTGGGTTAATAAAGATGGAAAAGATAGGCCAGGTTTGGATCTAATTCAGTGTCCTGACAGTTTTCAGGATAATATAACTGGCACACATTCCAATTGTCTTCATTTTTTATTTATATGGCCGGCTAATTGGACCTTGAGTTTTATGATCTGTTAATATGGTATGTTATAATTCTTTCATAGAACTTTCTTTTTAAATTCATATTTATTGATATTAGAGAGAGAAGAAGGGAGAGAGAGAAAAAAAAACTGATTTGTTGTTCCACTTATTCATGCATTCATTGGTGGATTCCTACGTGTGCACTGTCCAGGGATCAAACCCACAACCCTGGTGTATCAAGACAATGCTCTAACCAACTGAGCTACTTGGCCAGAGCCATAGAACTTTTATAAACAGGCATAGTTTGAAGTGAAGATTTTCCAGAAGACATAAAAGAGTTTTCTACTTTCAGGTATAAAAGGAAGAGAACGTCTTCTGGACCTGATTGCCACATTTCTGGTGCTGCAGTTTCTTCGCACCAGGTTGGAAGAAGCAGGAATAATTTTCAAATCCTTGATGAAATTGGATGATGTCTCCATTTCCAGGTTTTTCCCTCCTTTTTTTTCCCATTTAACAATATATTTTTCATTTTTAAATGTTAATTAATATTTATATTTTTTCCATTAACTGTGGCACTAAGCAACTGAGTTACATGTTTTAACTATTTCTTAATTAAACTAAATGAGAAGCCCCATGGAATTGTAAGTATGAGAAGAATTTGTTCACAAGGTGTCTTGCCCACACTCTTCTGTTGGCAGGGCAGACACAGTACTTATGCCTCTTTGAGTGCACAGGAAACTGGATCTCAGAGAGTTTAAATGTGGCTTAAACTGGAGCCCAGATCTTGGCTTCTGGTTAAGAATTCTTTTCACTATAGTATACGGATTCTGTATGTTTTTGGAAAGTCCATAATATGATTGTTGCACCAGGCCTGGGCCAAGAATACAAATGCAAATCCATATGCTATAAGTCTTAAGTATTTAGAAAATTGTTCAATAAGATATGTTCTAAAATTTTACTTTGACAAATTCAACTTTTTTTTTAAGTGAGAGAAGGGGAGATAATGAGATAGATTCCGCATGTACCCTGACTGGGATCCACCCAGCAGCAACCCCCATCTGTGGCTGATCCTTGAGTCAACCAAGCTATTTTTTGCATCTGAAGCTGACGTATTGGGACCAACCAAACTATCCTTAGCACCTGGTGCTGATGCTTGAACTAACTGAGCCACTGCTGCAGGAGGGGAAAAGAGAGAGAAGGGGAAAAGGGACAGGGAGAGAAGCAGACAGTCACTTCTCTTGTGTGCCCTGACTGGGAATCCTACCTGGATGTCCATACACTGGGCTGACATTCTATCCACTGAGCTCACTGTCCAGGGCCTGACAAATTCAACTTTATAACCACCTAGAAGACCAGGTTCAAATTTAGATTTCTGGTATCACTTGAAGTTTTTGTTTGTTTGTTTTTTGTTTTTTTTCCTGAAGCTGGAAAGGGGAGAGACAGTCAGACAGACTCCCGCATGCGCCCGACCGGGATCCACCCGGCACGCCCACCAGGGGCGACGCTCTGCCCACCAGGGGGCGATGCTCTGCCCCTCTGGGGCATCGCTCTGCCGTGACCAGAGCCACTCTAGCGCCTGGGGCAGAGGCCAAGGAGCCATCCCCAGCGCCCGGGCCATCTTTGCTCCAATGGAGCCTTGGCTGCGGGAGGGGAAGAGAGAGACAGAGGGGAAGGGGGGGGGGTGGAGAAGCAAATGGGCGCTTCTCCTATGTGCCCTGGCCGGGAATCGAACCCGGGTCCCACACACGCCAGGCCGACGCTCTACCACTGAGCCAACCGGCCAGGGCCTCACTTGAAGTTTTATGCCAAAATACTGTAGTATGAAGAGAGCTAGATCTCAGGCCCTGGCCACTAGCCCTTGGCTGACCCCTGGTTCCACAAGAGCCCTCAAATGCACCTATGAATACCCCTTACCAACCAAAACTCTATCCATACCATGCAAATAGCCCCCCCTTGTGTACACACACACACACACACACACACACACGTACAGGCAGCCTGTGGGTAACGAACGAGATAGGCTCTGTAGGTTTGTTAAGTTGAATTTGTGTGTAAGTTGGAACACGTACATTTACCTATTAAATGTAACTTAAATGTCTATCTTAACCTTTCTGTGCATATAAATACTTAAACATTTTCAAACCTACAGAACCTATCTCATTCGTAACCTGGGGACTGCCTGTAATTCTCTTATGTTTTTTAAAAGGCAAGATTAGAGGAAAACCAATAAAGCTAATAAAAATATTATCTATAGGAGGAGAGGAAGGATACACGGAGATAAGAATGAAAGCTAAGTTTTTCCAAATATACCTTATTTATGGTTTTAACTTAGAAACTATGTAAATATTTTACATAATAAAGGTCAGATATCAAAGAATAGAGATTTAAAATGTTAAATTATACATGAGAATGCACTCAGCAGTGTCTGGGATGTCAGGAAATAAATGGTAAGACAAAAAAGAGGGGAAAGACTGACCAGGCAGTGGCGCAGTGGATAGAATGTTGAACTGGGATGCAGAGGACCCAGGTTCGAGACTCTGAGGTCGCCAGCTTGAATGTGAACTCATCTGGTTTGAGCAAAAGCTCACCAGCTGGGACCTAAGGTCGCTAGCTTGAGCAAGGGGTTGCTCAGTCTGCTGAAGGCCCACAGTCAAGGTACATATGAGAAAGCAGTCAATGAACAACTAAGGGGTCACAACGAAAAACTAATGACTGGTGCTTCTCGTCTCTCTCTGTTCCTGTCTGTCTGTCCCTGTCTATCCCTCTCTTTGACTCTCTCTCTGTCCCTGTAAAAAAAAAAAAAAGAGGGGAGAAATGGAACCTATAAGTTAAAGGACATATGAACCAGAGGCAATGTGTTGAACTTGGAATAAAATCCATTGTTAAACAGACACACACAATTAGAGAAACTTAGATATTACCTGGATATTTTGTGGTATTAAATAATTATTTGTATGGCTCTGGCTGGTTGGCTCAGTGGTAGAGTGTCAACCTGGCATATGTTTGTTCCAGGTTCAATTCCCAGTCAGGGCACCCAGGAAAAGCGACCATCTGCCTCTCCAACCCTCCCCCTCCCCCTTCTCTATCTTTCTCTCTCTTCCTCTTCCACAGCCATGGCTCAACTGGTTCAAGAAAGTTGGCCCTGGGTACTGAGGATAGGTCCATGGCCTTGCCTCAGGTGCTAAAATAGCTCAGTTGTTAAGCAACAGAGCAACAGCCCCAGATGGGCAGAGCATTGCCTGGTAGAGGACTTGCTGGGTGGATCCCCATTAGGGCTCGTGCAGGAGTCTGTTTCTCTGCCTCCCTGCCTCTCACTTAATAAATAATAATTATTTATAACTATTTTTAAGTGTCATGTTTAAGAAAAGGTTCTTATTTCTTAGAGATATATTATTTACAAATGAAATTAAAATAAATGAGTAGACCTGTTTTTACCGTCACAGAGACACTCTGTCTTGTTATTTTATGATAGCCTCTAGAACAACTATTAATAACTTTGAACCTACTTTTGAATTGCAAATCACAAAGTATTAAAGCAAGATTTTTAAAAGTAAAATATAGCTCTTATTGTTACTGTGAGAACAAAATGGTTTGTTGGCACTTTAAAACTTTTAAATAATTTTTTTTTTTTACAGGGACAGAGAGAGAGTCAGAGAGAGGGATAGATAGGGACAGACAGACAGGAACAAAGAGAGATGAGAAGCATCAATCATCAGTTTTTCATTGTGACACTTTAGTTGTTCATTGATTGCTTTCTCATATGTGCCTTGACCGTGGGCCTTCAGCAGACTGAGTAACCCCTTGCTCGAGCCAGCGACTTTGGGCTCAAGCTGGTGAGCTTTGCTCAAGCCAGATGAACCCGTACTCAAGCTGGCGACCTCGGGGTCTTAAACCTGGGTCCTTCGCATCCCAGTCCGACGCTCTGTGCACTGTGCCACTGCCTGGTCAGGCTTAAATAATTTTTATTTCCTTTTTACTGCCTATTTAAAACTTTTCTTTCTTTAAAACTTTTTAAAATTTATTTATTGATTTTAGAGAGACAGACACTTCAATTTGTTCCTATATGTGCCCTGAGTGGGCATCAAACCTGCAACCTCTGCATATTGGGATGATGCTCTAACCAACCAAGCTATCCAGCCAGGGCTAAATTTTTTAAAAGTTGATTTTAGAGAGAAAAGAAGAGGGTTGGAGAGAAAGAGAAACATCAACCTGTTGTTTATTGGTTGATTTTTGTTTGTGCCCTGACGGGAATTTAACCCACAACCTTGGTATATTGGGATGAAATTCTAAGCAACTGAGCTACCCAACCAGGGCTAAAACTTTTCTGTTTTTCCTACTTCATTATGTACATAAGGTTAATGCAGTACCACATTGCATGGGGGTGTATGAATAAAATGTTCACATTGGAAATGTGAAATTTGATTGGGAGGGTCAATCAGAAGTCTTGAGGCCACCTGGATTAAAGGAAGGCCAGTTGACTTAGAATATTTAAAACTGGTTTTGTTGTTTTCAATTGTTAGTAACTATAAGTAGACTGATAATTACTGAGAAACAAATCTTTAACCCCTTTGGACCTAGTTATTTGGTATGTTCATGTCATCATGATATTCAGCAAATATTTATTGACCACCTGTTCTGTGCCAGGGACTGTTAAACATACATTAAGAGAATATATTTATTTATTGATTGGTATTTAGAGAGAGAGAAACATCGATTTGTTGTTCTACTTATTTATGTATTCATTGGTTGATTCTTGTATGTGCCCTGATGGGGGATTGAACCTGCAAACCTGGTATATCAGAGATGATGTTCTAACCACTTCACTACCCAGCCAGGGTTTAAACATGCATTGTGTTAATCCCCACAGCAAACCAACAGGATCTGATATTATTGTCATAATTGAGGAAACTGAAACTTCTAGTGTATAGTGGAAGCTGCCTAATATCACAAAGGGAAGACTGTGTGATTGCATAATCAGGGTTTGAACCTAGGTCTTAACTACCACACTATTCTGAAGCCCCTTTCCCAGTTTATAGGGAAAGAATTGGGAAGAGAATTTTTCAAAATTTTTGTTTCCCTCCCATAGAATTTCCTTTAAAACTTTAGTATATGCCTATTGGTCATCTGTATGTCCTCTTGGGAGAAGTATCTATTCAGTTCTTTGTTCCAC
Organism: Saccopteryx leptura; assembly: GCF_036850995.1. NCBI lineage: Eukaryota > Metazoa > Chordata > Mammalia > Chiroptera > Emballonuridae > Saccopteryx > Saccopteryx leptura. The sequence continues at coordinate 158,599,392 of NC_089504.1, forward strand.
ATTACTAATCATCAGAGAAATGCTAGTTAAAGCCACAATGAGATACCACCTCACATGTATCAGAATGGCGTTCATTAACAAAACAACAAACAAGGCTGGTGAGGGTGTGGAGAAAAGGGAACCCTCCTACACTGCTGGTAGGAATGCAGACTGGTGCAGTCACTGTGGAAAACAGTACGGAGTTTCCTCAAAAAGTTAAAAATGGAACTTCCTTTTGACCCAGCTATCCCACTTTTAGGAATATATCCTAAGAATACCAAATCACTGATTCAAAAGAAGATATGCATTTCCATGTTTATGCAGCACTGTTTACAATAGCCAGGATCTGGAAACAACCCAAGTGTCCATCAGTGGATGAGTGGATCAAAAAGCTGTGGTAGGCCCTGGCCGGTTGGCTCAGTGGTAGAGCGTCAGCCTGGCGTGCAGAAGTCCCGGGTTCGATTCCCGGCCAGGGCACAGAGTAGAAGCGCCCATCTGCTTCTCCACCCCTCCCCCTCTCCTTCCTCTCTGTCTCTCTCTTCCCCTCCCGCAGCCGAGGCTCCATTGGAGCAAAGATGGTCCGGGCGCTGGGGATGGCTCCTTGGCCTCTGCCCCAGGCGCTAGAGTGGCTCTGGTCGCAACAGAGCGACGCCCCGGAGGGGCAGAACATCGCCCCCTGGTGGGCAGAGCGTCGCCCCCTGGTGGGTGTGCTGGGTGGATCCCGGTCGGGCGCATGTGGGAGTCTGTCTGACTGTCTCTCCCCGTTTCCAGCTTCAGAAAAATACAAAAAAAAAAAAAGCTGTGTTACATATACATAATGGAATACTATGCAGCCGTGAAAAAGAAGAAAATCTTACCTTTTGCGATGGCATAGATGGACCTGGAGGTTATAATTATGATAAGTGTGGGATACTTGAAGCCATGTTAACACAATAAATTAAAATTAATAAAAATTAAAAATACATATATAAAAAAAGAATTCATAGGACATGGGTGATAGAAGAAACATACACACAAAGAGCTGAGGGAATCTCACAAATGATTAAGAAGGATCCCACGATGAGTGGTATGCACCAAGCACAGAAAGAAACAAGGACATTGTATAACACGCTCAAAAATTGTAATCAGTGACAGTACAGAACTTTCATGTAAAGGCTAATCACAATTACATAAAAGGATATTCATTGCTGCATTGGTTGTAAAAGCAAAAGACAAGAAATGACCTAAATATTCATCAAAAGAGGTCTAATGAAACAAATTATGTATCATTGCACAATGAAATACTGTGTATCCCTATAAACATGAAAGAAATTAATTATCTCTAAAATACATGGCCAAGTAGAAAAGGTAAGAAAGGAAAAAGCGCAGTTGACCCTTGAATAACACAAGAGTTTGAGATGCTAACCCCCCACACAACTGAAAATCTATGTATAACTTTTGAGTCTTTCAAAACATAGTTGTCCGGTGGTATTCATGGGGGATTAGTTCCAGAAACACCCACAGATACCAAAATCCCTGGATGCTCACGTCCCCTATCTAAAATGATTATATCATGCCCTGACCGGATAGCTCGGTTAGCTAGAGCATCGTGCTGAAGCACAGAGGTTGTCAGTTTGATTTCCTGGTCAGGGCACATATAGGAACAGATCAACGTTCCTGTCATCTCTGTCTGTCTCTCTCTTCTTTCCTCTCCCTCTAAAATCAATAAAATAAACACTATAATTTAAATAAAAATAAAATGATTATATCAGTGCATACATTGCCCCCACACACATCAGTGGAACCCCAGCTGTAGATCAATAAACAGTACAGGTATTTACTGGGGAAAATAATCCATGTACAAGTGACCTATGAAGTTCAAATGCTTGCCATTCAAGGGTCAACTGTATATATCATATGCTGCCATTTGTGTATATAAAAAAAATGAATGTACATTCGTACTTTTCATATGTGCATAAAATAGCTCTGGTTAAAGGAAACACCAAAAAAGATAACATTGGCGGCTCCTTTATTTTTTGGCATAGCATTGTCATTATGTAATATTACCTCTCAGATTGATTTCTTGACATGTTTGCTTTCTGTTTCCTCCATTTGAATACAGGTACCTTAGAGGCCAGAGCCAGTCTGATAAATTAGTATGTGTATCCCCTACATCTGTTCTAGTGTCTGGCACATGTCAGGTGCTCAATAAGCGGCTGTTGAATGTTGTCAGAAAGGAAACAAACCTTTTCTCTGACCACGATTCGGTCCTTTAGGAGGAGGATGAAGTTGTAATCAGAAAACTTCAATGGTATCCCTACTTCGAGGAGAAAAAAAAAGCAAAAAAGCCCCACAAAACTTTAGTAAATGTTACCACTTGTTTGCTCACAAGTTTGAGTAGATGACAAAACAAAAGACAAAGCAGCTAATATTACTCAAAAATTTCAGAGTCTGGCTGGTGGTAGCATAGTGGCTAGAGTGTCAACTAGAATGCTGAGGTTGCCAGTTCAAAACCTTGGACTTGCCTGGTCAAGGCACATACAACAAGCAAGCAATGAACAATTAAAGTGAAGCAACTATGAATTGATACTTCTCAAGCCTCACCCACCCCTCTGTAAAATCAAGAAATAAAATATTGGCCCTAGCTGGTTGGCTCAGCGGTAGAGCGTTGGCCTGGCGTGCAGGGGACCCAGGTTCGATTCCCGGCCAGGGCACATAGGAGAAGCACCCATCTGCTTCTCCACCCCTCCCCCTCTCCTTCCTCTCTGTCTCTCTCTTCCCCTCCCGCAGCCAAGGCTCCATTGGAGCAAAGATGGCCCAGGCGCTGGGGATGGCTCCTTGGCCTCTGCCCCAGGTGCTAGAGTGGCTCTGGTCGCGGCAGAGCGACGCCCCAGAGGGGCAGAGCATCGCCCCCTGGTGGGCAGAGCATCGCCCCCTGGTGGGCGTGCCGGGTGGATCCCGGTCGGGCGCATGCGGGAGTCTGTCTGACTGTCTCTCCCCGTTTCCAGCTTCAGAAAAATACAAATAAATAAATAAATAAATAAATAAAATATTTTAAAATAATAAATAAATAAATAAAAGTGTGCTTAAGTTAAAAGCATGTCAGGCTGGTAGAACAACTTTAATAAAATGTCAAAGAGAACTGCTTTTATTAAATATCTTAATTTTTGACATAATTACTTTGAACTGTTAGATTTGGTACATTACATTTCATTTGTAATTACATTCTGAAAGTGATGGAAACATTGTTTTTTTAAATCTAGGAATATTCCCTGGCCTTTTGAGAAAATAAAGAAAGCAAGCAAATGGGTAAGAAGAACTGAAGGACAATATCCATCTATCTGCCAGCGGCTTGAATTAGGCAAAGACTGGGACTGTACCACTAAACAACTATTAGGAATCCAGTCAACGAACACTACTTCTCCTCTCCACAGAGTTCTTAATTACGGTCAAGGCTGAACCAAATGAAGCTGTATTTTAAACTTTTTTTATGCTTCTATCTATAAAATAAGTATTAATAGATATCTATAATGAAATTTAATTATGATTTTTATCAAATTAGCAATAAGTCACTGAAAAAAATGGAAGCTGAATTGTTTTAATGAACTAACAAGCAATAATAAAATAAAAATTATGGTATTAAAGATTTCTTTTTTTTTTTTTTTTTAGTGAGAGAGAGAGACGGACAGACAGGGACCGACAGGCTGGAAGGAAGAGAGATGAGAAGCATCAATTCTTCATTGTGGCATCTTAGTTGTTCATTGATTGCTTTCTCATATGTGCCTTTACGGGGGGGGGGGGGGGGCTCCAGCAAAGCAAGTGATCCCTTACTCAAGCCAGCAACCTTAGGACTCAAGCCAGTGACCATGGGGTTATGTATACGAACCCATGCTCAAGCTGGAGACCTTGGGGTTTTGGCCCTGGGTCCTCAGCATCCTAGGCCTACACTCTATCCACTATACCACCACCTGGTCAGGCCAGATTTCTTTTTTGTTTATTGATTTTTAGTGAAAGAGAGAGAAAAACATTGATTTATTATTTTAGCTACTCATGCATTCATTGGTTGTGCCTTATCCAGGGATTGAACACAACCTTGGCGTATCAGGACAACGCTCTAGTCAACTAAGCAGCCTGGCCAGGGCACAGATATTTTCAATAGAAAAATAAACACCTCAAACCTGATCAGGTAGTGGTACGGTGGATAGAGTGTCAACCTGGGACACTGAGGACCCAGGTTCGAAACCCTGAGGTCGCCGGCTTAAGCGCAGGCTCACTGGTTTGATCGCAGCTTGCCAGCTTGACCATGGGATCATAGATATGATGCCATGGTCACTGGCTTGAGCCCAAGGTTGCTGGTTTGAGCAAAGGGTCATTGGCTCAGCTGGAGACCCTTGGTCAAAGCACATATAAGAAAGCAGTCAATGAACAACTAAAGTGATGCAACTCCAAATTGATGCTTCTCATCTCTCTTCCTGTCTGCCTGTTTCTCTCTCTCCTGTCTCTCTCTCTCTCTCTCACTTAAAACAAAACAAAACAAAAATACCCCAAGATTCCAAGATGGCTACAGAGTAGGTAAAGACTTCACTCACCTGCTCCCAGCCCCAAACCAGATTTACAGCTAATATATAATGCAACCAAACTTAATAACCAACTGAAGGATTGCTGAACTGAGATAGTATAACCCAGGACTGGCAGAAGAAACCATACAGAGACTGGAAAGGGCTGGCCCTGTGCTCAGCTGCATGGTTTTGGCAGCAGGACCCCTACCTGGTGGAGTGGCGGCTCTTAACCTCAAGCAGGGTACCCTTGCCCAGAGCAGCAGAGGCAGGAAAAAGTCCACAAAGCAATTGGTGAAAACCACAGGATATTAAGTTGGCCTGGGTCATCCAGACACCATATAAATGGGAGAGCCCTCCCATTGTTGCAGTCCCAGCACAGGGAATGCACTCTCCCTCTGTCTGTCCACCCACTGCTCACTCAGTCACTTGGCCCTGCACAATCCTCCAGAGGGGTCTGTAGGTTGCAACGAGCAGTGACTTTGGGGAATACTCTTTTTCAGGGAGGCATGTGCAGAAGATTCAGACAGTGACTGGGTAGGAAGGCTTTAGAAAAAAGATCTGTCGCTTGCCTGACTGGTGGTGGCACAGTGCATTGAGCATTGACCTGGGACACCGAGGACCCAGGTTTGAAAACCTGAGGTTGCAGGCTTGAGCGCGGGCTCATTCACCTTGAGTGCGGGTTGCTGGCTTGAGTGTGGGATCATCAACAGGATCCCAAGGTCACTGGCTTGAAGCCCAAGGTTGCTAGCTTGAGCAAGGGGTCACTGGCTTGGCTTGAGCTCTCCTTCCCCATCGAGACACATATGAGAAGCAATCAATGAACAACTAAAGTGACGCAACTACAAGTTGATGTGTCTCATCTCTCTCCCTTTCTCTTTCAATACAAAAAAAAAGAGGGAAAGAAAAAGGACCCATCTCCACCACCTTGAGTGCACAACCAGTGCTTCCCCCCACCCTACCTGGAGGGACAGCAGGGTTGAAGTCACCATCTGCAGGGAGACAGGAGAACAGCACCAAGCCAGGACTCTAATTTTGGGCACAACTGGCACCCTCCCCTGCCCTGTCGGGACACTGCCCACAGGCGCAGCTGAATTCACCATGGGCAAGGTGTCAGAACAACAGTGCAGAGTTGAGATTTTCTGTGGTTTTGGAAGGAGAGCTGCTGGACTTGAGACACCTGGGAAGACTTAGGGGTTCACTGCTCTGGGGAAAGACAGGGTTGGGGAACAGCCACTAGGATTCCTGTGCTGAGTCATTCTCCAGTGCCACAGTCACCATCTTTCTTGGGTGGAGCACTCCCCTCTGAATGGCATCAGCCTGGGGGAAAGCAACTGCCTCACCCTCTGGATACCTTCTTGTCCAGCTCTGCAGAGATTAGGCCCTGGGAGGAGTCAATGACCTGGGCCAGAGAGTAGAGGCTCAGAGAGACTCAGAGGGTAACAGTGACTCATTTATGAAGCTTTAAGGTGGGGTATTCCCCCCAATTTCCCATGAATCTGACTGGCATTTCCCCCTCACAGGTGTCGCAAAGCAGAACACCTTGTAATTTTGCAGGTCTCGGGTGGGAACGGTGGAGGATTAGAAAATAAACACAGGAAAACAGTGGGATCAGGAGGACCCATTGCCAAGCTGATGGCTTGCAAGAGTGAGTCTCCATCCCAAAATGCTTTATTTATAGGGCAGAGAGCAAAGCCCTTAGCACATCAAAGAGATCTCTGATACAAAATCACATTTCCGAGGCGAACCAAGAATTCTCCCCAGAGCCCAAAAAACTCTCCACCATGCATAATATCTCAACTTTACAAAACAAAGGGCAAAAAGAAAACTGCCTCCAGTCTGTTCCAGAAATATAAGGGATGGGACCAGTAGAAACCATCAGCATTATAGCTAACATGGAGGTGTGGGGAAGGGCATGTAAATTGCCTGTACCAACTTAAACAATCACAGGTTGTGGGGAAGAGTTTAGCCTTTAGCAACTTAATCAAGAAAGTGAGGTGGGGAATGGGCAGCAAGGACCTTGTCAGCCTACTGCCAGGCCCCAACACATCTGTCCCCCACAATTCTAAACTGCAAGGACTCTGTCAGCTTGCACTCCCACACACAAGAGATTCTGTAGAACCATGCTCCTGGTTTCCAAGAATCAGACTGAGACCAGAGTCTCTGGAATAGGGACTGCACCCACCACCTTCCCTGAAGCTTGACAGGCACCTCCCCCAGGTGTAGTAAGGTACCAAAAAGCTGCAAAATTAATATTGATATTTTAGGAAAAAAGGTCAGGCTTTTCTGTCCCATCTTTTCCTTGGGGAGGGGAGGGAGAAGAATGTAGAAGCTTCCTGACTTATAAGGATAATGGGTCATTTAGTTTTAACTAAAGAATAAGGGTTGTCTAAGGAACTTCTTTTCTCTTACAATAAGAGACAGAATTTACATACCACCCTACATTGATTTTGGTTCTTTCTCCATTCCTGGAATCCTGAGAGTGATATACCTCTAGGCAAAGGAGGGGAGATAAACACTAAAAGATTTGTAAATATCTTTGATTGTATTACCTTAAAAGTTTCAATGTTTCTATGAATCCCCTAAACAAATGTTATAAGCTTGTGCCATGATGTCATGCTCCCCCCAGCCTGTATGTGATCAAGGGTATATAACCAGCCTCTGAGATGTATTTGGCGCACACAATTTGGGTCTGCAAATGCCCCGTGTTAATCATATGTGGCCGGCATATTTAATAAATCTCCTCCTTTAGTAGACCCTTTAAAATTCATCTGGACTTAGTGTCTCTACGTAAATCTGCGGAAGTGAGGTATGGGTACTTTACATTTGGCACCCAACGTGGAGCTGTGGTGTTTTGCGTCACCGGGTAGAGACTCCCTGAATCGGCTGGTCTCTCTGGGGGACTGCCTGACCCCACTAGAATCTTGAGCAGAGGTGCCACCTGGGATGTTTTCAGGGCTCTCCATTTTCCTGTGGGTTTGGACAGTTCTTCTGCAGATGCCTCCCATTTCCCAAATTCAACGATTTGGACAATTTGGAAGAGAAATCAAGGAGGTAGGTAAAGCAACTCTTGCTTTACTGAATTCTAGGTTTTCGTCTGTTCTGAATTCTGGCTTTGCTGATTTGGGACTCTGGAAATATGTAGGTAGAGCTTCTGCTTTACTGATTTGGGACTCTGAAGGTGTATAGGTAAAGCAACTCTTTTTCTTTCTGAATTATTCCTTTTCTGTTTTGGACTAGTCAATCTGTTTGGGACTAGTGTGCCGGTAAGGCAGATCTGTGGCTTTGCTGATTTGTGACTCTGGGGATATGTAGGTAAAGCAGACCTTCTGCTTTACTGATTTGGGACTCCAGAGATGTGTAGGTAGGGCCAATCTTCTGCTTTGCTGTAGACTGTTTGGATCCACTGCTTAGAGGACCAGACACGGTCACACTCTCTCAGTGGGCTCTCCAAGACCAAGTCATTGGTGGAGAGTTTTGGGTCCTGCCTTAGGCTTATCTGGGATGCATCTGGTGGTACTCTCAGAGAAAGACCTGAGTGGGGACATTTGGTGGTGCTCTCAAGAAGAGACCCGAGTAGGGACTGAGTTAATACTGAGCTGATCAGTCCCATCTCAGGACTTCCAAGGACACCTTTGTGTTTGTCGAGATCTCACTCTTTGTTTTTAATGTTTCTGTCTAAAACCCCTGAGTGGCCTGACCAGGCGGTGGCGCAGTGGATAGAGCATCTGACTGGGATACAGAGGACCCAGGTTCGAGACCCCGAGATCGCCAGCTTGAGCGCCAGCTCATCTGGTTTGAGCAAAAAGCCCACCAGCTTGAACCCAAGGTCGCTGGCTCCAGCAAAGGGTTACTCGGTCTGCTGAAGGCCCGCGGTCAAGGCACATATGAGAAATCAATCAATGAACAACTAAGGTGTCACAACAAAAAACTGATGATTGATGCTTCTCATCTCTCTCCATTCCTGTCTGTCTGTCTGTCTGTCCCTATCTATCCCTCTCTCTGACTCTCTCTCTGTCCCTGAGGGGTAAAAAAAAGAAAAAGAAATGTTAAAAGGGCTTTAAAAAAAAAAAAAAAGAGGAAAAAAGCATAGGAACCAAGTTAAAAGAAAATAATGGCAATAAATATGTATCTGTCCTGATCTGTGGTGGCTCAGTGGGTGAAGCATTGACCTGGAATACTGGGGCAGAGGGTTCAAAGCCCTGGGCTTGCCTGACCAGGCGGTGGTGCAGTGGATAGAGCATTGGACTGGGATGCCGAGGACCCAGGTTCAAGACCCCGAGATCGCCAGCTTGAGCGCAGGCTCATCTGGCTTGAGCAAAAAGCTCACCAGCTTGCACTCGAGGTCGCTGGCTCAAGCAAGGAGTTGCTTGGTCTGCTGAAGGCCCGCGGTCAAGGCACATTTGAGAAAGCAATCAATAAACAACTAAGGTGTTGCAATGCACGCAATGAAAAACTAATGATTGATGCTTCTCATCTCTCCATTCCTATCTGTCCCTGTCTATCCCTCTCTCTGACTCTCTCTCTGTCTCTGTAAAAAAAAAAAAAAAAAGCCCTGGGCTTGCCGTGAAAGCACATATGACAAGCAATCAATGAGCAACTAAGGTGAGGCAGCTATGAGTTGATACTTCTTGTTATCCCCTCCTCTCTCTGTAAAATCAATAAATAGAATCTTTAAAGATATATATATATATCTGCCAATAGTCACTTTAAATGTAAATGGCTTAAATGTTCCAATCAAAAAACATAGGGTAGCTGAGTGAATAATATAGCAAGACCCATATATATACTGTCTACAAGAGATCATCTCAGAATGAAAGACACACACAGACTAAAAGTAAAGGGATGGACAAAGATACTTTTTTTAGAGAGAGAGAGAGAGAGATGGAGGGACAGACAGGAAAGGAGAGGAGAAGCATCAACTCACAGTTAAATCACCTTAGTTGTTCATTGATTGCTTTCTCATATGTGCTTTGACTGGGGTGCTACAGCAGAGCCAGTGACCCCTTGCTCAAGCCAGCAACCTTGGGCTCAAGTCAGTGACTATGGGGTCATGTCTATGATACCACACTCAAGCCAGTGACCCCATGCTCAAACCAGTGAGCCCATGCTCATGCCAGCAACCTTGAGGTTTAGAACCTAGGTCCTCTAAAAAACAAAAAAAACAAAAAAAGGAAAAAAAAAAAAAAAGAACCTAGGTCTTCAACATCCCAGGTTGGTGCTCTATCCACTACGCCACCACCTAGTCAGGCTTTCTCTTTATTTTATTTTATTTTTTTGATTAGTTGATTTTAGTGAGAGAGAGAGAGACAGGAACATCAATCTGTTCCTGTATGTGCCCTGACTGGGGATCGAACCAGCAACCTCTGTGCTTTGGACCAATGCTCTAGCCAACCACGGCTGGAAAAAGATATCTCATGCAAATGCAAATGAAAAAATCTTGAGGTAGAAATGGATTTTGGGGGGCTTTTTGGGGAGGGGGGTTAAGTGAGAGGAGGGGAGATAGTGAGACAGACTCCTGACCGGGATCCACCTAGCAAACCTTGTCTGAAACCAGTGCTCAAATCAACCAAGCTATTTTTAGCACCTGAGACTGTTGGCTCAGACCAACTATCCTTGGCACTGGGGGCCACACTTGAACCAACTGGACCACTGGTTGTGGGAGGGGAAGAAGAGAAGTAAGAAAGGGAAGGAAAGAGAAGCAGATGGTTGCTTCTCCTATATGCCCTGACCAGAAATCAATCCTGGGCTGTCCGTATGCCAGGCCAGTGCTCTATACACTGGTCCACTATCCAGAGCCAACAATGCTTATATTTGACAAAATAGACTTTAAAGAAAAGGCAGGCCCTGGCTGGTTGGCTCAGTGGTAGAGGGTCGGCCTGGCATGCAGGAGTCCCGGGTTCGATTCCCAGCCAGGGCACATAGGAGAAGCACCCATCTGCTTCTCTACCCCTCCCCCTCTCCTTCCTCTCTGTCTCTCTCTTCCCCTCCCGTGCCGAGGCTCCACTGGAGCAAAAAGATGGCCCGGGCGCTGGGGATGGCTCCTTGGCCTCTGCCCCAGGCGCTAGAGTGGCTCTGGTCGCGACAGAGCGACGCCCCCGATGGGCAGAGCATCGCCCCCTGGTGGGCGTGCCGGGTGGATCCCGGTCGGGCGCATGCGGGAGTCTGTCTGACTGCCTCCCTGTTTCCAGCTTCAGAAAAATACAAAAAAAAAAAAAGAAAAGGCAGACAGAGACAAAGAAGGACATTACATAATGATAAAGGAAGCAAGCAATCCAACAACAGGATAGAATATTTATAAACATTTATACACCCAATGTAGGAGCACCTAAATATGTAAAGCAAGGGAGATGGAAAAATATGGACATAAAGGGAGAGATCAACAGCAATGTAGACATAGTAGGGGGTTTTAACACCTCACTGACATCAAATGGATAGATAATCCAGACAGTAAATCAATAAAGAAAGGCAGCCTTAAATAACACATTAGACCAGTTGGATTTAATTGATACCTTCAGAATACTGCACCCCAAAGCAGTAGAGTATACATTCTTTTCAAGTACACATGAAACATTTTCTAGGATAGACTAAATGTTAGGACGTAAAACAAGTCTTAATAAATTTAAGAAGATTGAAATCATATGAATCATCTTCTCTGACCATAACTAGAAGTCAATCACAAGAAAAAAAATGAAAAACACACAAAGACAAGGAGGCTAAACAACAAATGGGTTAACAATGAGATCAAGCAACAAATTAAAAGATACCTTGAAAGAAATGAAAATAAGAACACACCAACCCAAAATCCATGGCTGAGGCATGGGAAGAGACAGAAAGAGAGTGAGAAGGGGAAGGGGAAAGGATGGAGAAGCAGATGGTCACTTCTGTGTGCCCTGTTTGGGAATCAAACCTAGGACATCCACACGCCAGGCTGATGCTCTACCACTGAGTCAAACAGCCAGCACTCTAAGAGGAAATTTATAGCATTACAGGTCTACCTCAAGAAACAAGAAAAATCACAAATGAACAATCTAAACTTACATTTTAAGAAACTTGAAAAAGAACAAACACAGCCCAACATGAACAGAAGGAAAGAAGTAATAAAGAGCAGAAATAAACAAAATAGAGACTAAAAAACAATATAAAAGATCAACAAAACCAAGAGATGGTTCTTTGACAAGGTCAACAAGATTGACAAACCTTTACCTGACCAGGTGATGGCACAGCGGATAGAGCATTGGATTGTGACACAGAGGACCCAGATTCAAAACCCCGAGGTTGCCAGCTTGAGCGCTGGCTCACCAGCTTGGGCGCAGGGTCGTTGGCTTGAGCATGGGATCAGAGGCATGACCCCATGGTCACTAGCTTGAGCCCAAGGTTGCTGGCTTGAGCAAAGGGTCACTTGCTCTGCTATAGCCCCCCCCCCCCCATCAAGGCACATATGAGAAAGCAATCAATGAACAACTAAGGAGCCGCAACAAATTGATGCTTCTCATCTCTCTCCCTTTCTCTCTGTCCCTATCTGTCCCTCTCTCTGTCTCTCTCTGTCTCTGTCAGAAGAAAAAAAAAAATTGACAAAACCTTTAACCAGACTCATCAAGAAAAAAAGAGGAGGCCCTGGCCGGTTGGCTCAGTGGTAGAGCATCGGCCTGGTGTGCAGGAGTCCCGGGTTCGATTCCCGGCCAGGGCACACAGGAGAAGCACCCATCTGCTTCTCCACCCCTCCCCCTCTCCTTCCTCTCTGTCTCTCTCTTCTCCTCCCTCAGCCAAGGCTCCATTGGAGCAAAGTTGGCCCCGGGCACTGAGGATGGTTCTGTGGCCTCTGCCTCAGGCGCTAGAATGGCCCTGTTTGCAACAGACCTACGCCCCAGATGGGCAGAGCATCTTCCCCTGGTGGGCGTGCCGGGTGGATCCCGGTCAGGCGCATGCAGGAGTCTGTCTGACTGCCTCCAGTTTCCAACTTCAGAAAAATACAAAAATACAAAAAAAAAAAAAAAAAAGGAAAAAAAGAGGATGCGGCCTGACCTGTGGTGGCACAGTGGATAAAACATCAGCCTGGAATTCTGAGGAGTCAGTTCAAAACCCAAAACCCTGGGCTTGCCTGGTCAAGTCACATATAGGAGCTAATGCTTCCTGCTCCTCCTCTCTTTTCTCTCTCTCTCTTTTTCTCACTCTCCTCTCTCTAAAAATAAATAAATAAAATCTAAAAAACAAAAACAAAAATACTTTAAAAAAAGGAGAGAGGACTTAAATAAAATCAGAGATGAAAGAGGACAAGTAACAACAGACACTAAAGAAATACAAAGCAAAGTAAGAAAATATTATGAATAACTAGATGCCAACAAAATGGACAATCTGGTTGAAATGGATAAATTCCTGGAAACATATAATTTTCCAAAACAAAACCAGAAAGAACCAGAGAATCTGAACAGATAGGTTACAGTCCGTAAAATTGAAGCATTAGTCAAAAAAATCCCAACAAACAAAAGTCCTGTACTGATGGCTTCACTGGTGAATTTTACCAAACATTCAACGAAGAATTAACACCTATACTTCTCAAAATATTCCAAAATATTCAAGAGGAGGAAAGACTCTGAAGCTCATTTTTTGAGGCTAGCATTATCCTAATTTCAAAACCAGACAAAGACACTACAAAGAAAGAAAATTATAGGCTAATATCCCTGATGAACATAGATACTAAAATCCTCAACAAGATATTGTAAACTGGATCCAGCAATACATTAAGAAGGTCATACAACATGATCAAGTGAGATTTATCCTGGGGATGCAATGTTGGTACAACATTCACAAATCAATAAATGTGATGCATCACATAAACAAAATGAAGGGTAAAGTCACCTGATCATATCAATAGATGCAAAATAAAAACATTTGATAAAATCCAGCACCCACTGATGTTAAAAACTCTCAATAAACAAAGTAGAAATAGAGGGAACATACCTCAGTATAATTAAGGCCACATATAACAAACCCACAGCCAATACCATATAAATAGGCAAAAACTACAAGCATTTCTCGTAAGGTCAGGAACAAGACAAGGATGTCTGCTATCACCATTCTTACTCAATATAGTACTGGAAGTCCTAGCCATAGCAATCAGAAAAGAAGAAGAAATCAAAGTAATTCAAATTGGAAAAGAAGAAGTAAAACTTATTTGCAGATGACATGATACTGTCTATAGAGAACACTAAAGATTTCACCAAAAAACTACTAGAACTGATAAACAAATTCAGTAAAGTAGCAAGATACAAAATAAATATCCAATAATCAGTTGTATTTTTATAAACCAATAAGAAAGGGAAATCAGGAAAACAGTATCATTCACAATTGCTTCATAAAGAATATAATTCCTAGAAATAAACTTAACCAAGGATGTAAATGACCTGTAATCAGAAAATTTTAAAAGCGCTGACCTGGAATGCTGAGGTTGCCAGTTTGAAACCCTGGTTTTGCCCAGTCAGGGCACACATGAGAACTAACTAATCTGAGTTGATGCTTCCCACTCCTCCCCCCCATTTTGCTCCCTCCCTCTCTCTCTCTCTTTTTCCTCCCTCTAAAAAATCAATAAATATAGTAATATATCTTTCAAAAAAGAAAAAGAAAATTATAAGACACTGAAGAAAAAAGTTGAAGACAATACAAACAAGTGGAAGCATATTCTGTGTACTTGGATAAGAAGAATTAACATCATCAAAATGTCCATATTATACAAAGCAATCTATAGATTCAATGCAATTCCTACCAAGATACCAATGTTATATTTCACAGAACTAGAACACAAAAGACATCGAATAGCCATAGCAATTTTGAAAAAGAATAACAAAGTTGGAGGAATCAGTTTACCTGATATCAAACTATACTACAAGGCCATAGTAACCAAAACAGCATGGTACAGTGGTCCCTCGTTTATCGTGGGTGTTGGGTTCCAGAACTGCCCCCCCACAATAGGTGAAAATCTGCAAAGTAGTGACCTTATATTTATTTTATTATTTTTGTATATTTTCTTTCTTTTTTTTTTTTTTTTTCATTTTTCCGAAGCTGGAAACGGGGAGGCAGTCAGACTCCCGCATGCGCCCGACCGGGATCCACCCGGCATGCCCACCAGGGGGCGATGCTTTGCCCCTCTGGGGCGTCGCTCTGTTGCGTCCAGAGCCACTCTAGCGCCTGAGGCAGAGGCCACAGAGCCATCCCCAGCGCCCGGGCCATCTTTGCTCCAATGGAGCCTCGCTGCAGGAGGGGAAGAGAGAGACAGAGAGGAAGGAGAGGGGGAGGGGTGGAGAAGCAAATGGACGCCTCTCCTGTGTGCCCTGGCCGGGAATCAAACCCGGGACTCCTGCACGCCGGGTCGACGCTCTACCGCTGAGCCAACCAGCCAGGGCCCCTATTTTTGTATATTTGAAGGCTTTACAAACTCTTCCCACACTCTTATAAACCTTTCCGACACGGTTACTAATCTTTCCCACCCTCTTATAAACATTTCCTATGCTCTTAAACACATTCTGAGACTCTTAAACCTACATAAAATCCCGTGATATAGCAAAAAAATCCGCAATACAAAATTAGATATATACAACTTAAAAATCCACAATACAGTGAGACTGCAAAGAGGGAACCATGATATGGCGAGGGACGACTGTTCTGGCAGAAAAACAGACATATATAGATCAATAGAACAGACTAGAGAACCAGAATAAACCCATGTTTATATGGTCAATTAACATTTGACAAAGGAGGCAAGAGTATACAAGAAGTAAAGACAGTCTCTTTAAGAACTTTTTTTTAAAATAAGATTTAATAAATGGTGTTGGGAAAATTGAACAAGTACATTCTAAAAACTAAAACTAGACCACCTTCTTATCCTACACAAGAATAAACTCAAAATAAATTAAAGACTTAAATAGATGTGAAACTATAAAAATCTTAGGAGAAAACATACGCTGTAAAATCTCAGACATTTCTCATAGCAATATTTTTTCAGATATATCTTCTCAGGCAAGGGAAATGAGAGAAAAGATGAAATGGGACTACATTAAACAGTTTTTGCACAGCAAAAGAAATCAACAAAATGAAAAGACAGCCCACTGAATGGGAGAACATATTCACCAATACACCTGAGAAAGGATTAATATTCAAAAATTTTAAAGAACTTATAAAACTCAACACCAAAAAAACACACAATCCCATTTTTAAAAAGAGAACATATATATAGCCTGACCAGGCGGTGGCGCAGTGGATAGAGGGTCGGACTGGGATGAGAAAGGACTCAGGTTTGAGACCCCGAGGTCACCAGCTTTAGCACGGGCTCATCTTGCTTGAGCAAAAAGCTCATCAGCTTGGACCCAAGGTTGCGGGCTCGAGCAAGGGGTTACTCGGTCTGCAAAAGGCCCGTGGTCAAGGCACATATGAGAAAACAATCAATGAACAACTAAGGTGTTGCAGTGTGCAACGAAAAACTAATGATCGATGCTTCTCATCTCTCCATTCCTGTCTGTCCCTGTTTATCCCTCTCTCTCTGTCTCTGTTAAAAAAAAAAAAAAAATTAAAAAAAAAAAAAAAAAAAAAAAGGACATATAGATGGGCCAGACATATGAGAAGATGCTGAATGCCACTGATCACCAGAGAAATGCAAATTAAAACCACAATGAGATATCACTTCACACCTGCCATAATAGCTATCATCAATAAATCAACAAACAGCAAGTGATGGTGAGGATAAACAGAAAAGGGAACCTTCATGCACTGTTAGTGGGAATAAAGACTGGTGCAGGCACTGTGGAAAACAGTATGGAGGTTTCTCAAAAAATTAAAACTGGAACTGCCTTTTAACTCTTTAACCCAGTGATTCCACTTCTGGGAATATATCCTAAGAAGCCTAAAACACTTATTTAAAAGAATATATTCATCTGTATGTTTATTGTGGCATTATTTACAATAGCCAAGATTTGGAAGCAGCCAAAGTGTTCATCAGTGATGAGTGGATAAAATAGATGTGGTACATTTATGCAATGGAATAACTCAGCCCTAAAAAAGAAAAGAAATCTTACCCTTCACACAGCATAGATGGACCTGGAGAGTACTGTGCTAAATGCAATAAGCTAGTCAGAGAAAGTCAAGTATCATATGATATCACTCATATGTGGAATTTAATGAACTAACAAGCAAAACAGACTCATCCATAGAGAGCAAGCTGATAGCTGCGGGGAGAATGGGCAAAGGAGATAGAAGGATAGAGCAAAAAGGGACAAAAAAAAACACTTATGGACAGGGACAACAGTGTGGAGACCGGGGTGGGGAGAAGAAGGGTACAGGGTTGATAAATGGTGATGGACAAAGACTTAACTTTGGGGGAGAGAACACAATATGGTATACACAAATGTATAATTCTGCACCTGAAACCTGTATAACCATGTTAACTAGCGTTACTTCCCCCCAAAAAATTACTAGTAGAATCTGGAATACATGATTTTCAGCCTGATAACAGACGTGTCCTTGTCTTTAAATACCGTAATTATAGCTCAAGTGTGTAGCACTCAGAGTTGTTGACACACCTTAACAGTCCTAATGTTACATGTGAACTGATGGGCGCCCCGCCCTGGCCTCTGGATCTCGGAGGCTGGCGGGCGCTTTTCTTCGTCTGCTTCGAGCCCGCCAGTCTGCGAAGGGTGAGGCCGGAGCAGGGCTAGAGCTCCGTAAGGACCCCCGCTCGAGCGCCCGCTCTCCCTTCTGGAAGCCCCACCGCTTTGGGGCGCAGTTTAGCGCCCCGCTAGAGCCGTAACGAACCCCAACCCCGGCCACCGCCCCGCCCCTCTCCACTGGCCTTCACTCACCCTCCCTGCTCTTCCGCTCAGCGCCCCTCAGCCCGCCCACCCACTTCCTGTGGCCACCGAGGCTCCGAGGCGCCTACCTGGACGTGATTGGTTGGTGAGCCTATCGCTCCGGGGCCCCGGCCCGCCATTGCAGGTTCCCCAGTCGCTCCGGCGAGCGCACAAGAGCCGTGCGTGGAGCGAGGAGTTCGCTGGGCGTGCGTCGCCACCGCTCGCACGGAGCTTTGTAAATCTCCTGCTATGGCCGAGGCGATTGCAGAAGGGACGAGCGTGGCTGCGGTTCCCGTTACGGGTACCCAGAGCCAGGGCGAGCCGCCTACAGGCGAAGGCGAGGGAGCGGTGGGCGAGGAGAGGGACGCGGTCACGAGAGGAGCAGAGGCCGTGGGAGACAGCGAGGAGGACGGGGAGGATGTGTTCGAGGTGGAGAGAATCCTGGACATGAAGACTGAGGGGGTGCGTGACGAGCTGGAGGCTCGGCAGGGGAGTCTCGGGCGTTGGGAGGCGCGTGTCCGCGGAGCGTGTGGGGCGGGGTGGGAGGGGCGGTGCCGGGTCCACAAGGTCCTGCGGATTGACGCTCCGTGAGGCCACGCTGCTGGAAAGCGGTGGCGGCGAAATTCGTCTGTTGCTCAGAATCCGTGTTCACACCGTCGTTTCATTTTATTTTTATTTATTTTTTTCAGAGACAGAGAGAGGGATAGATAGGGACAGACAGACAGGAACAGAGAGAGATGAGAAGCATCAATCATTAGTTTTTCGTTGCAACACCTTAGTTCATTGATTGATTTCTCATATGTGTCTTGACCGAGGGCTTCAGCAGACCAAGTAACCCCTTGCTCGAGCCAGTGACCGGATGAGCCAGCGCTCAAGGTGGCGACCCCGGGGTCTGGGACCTGGGTCCTTCCGCATCCCAGTCCGATGATCTATCCACTGCGCCACCGCCTGGTCAGGCGGTTTCATTTTTTTCTGAAGCTGTAGCCAATTTTTTGGTGTGAAATTTTTATGATTATCAACTAATTAGACGCCCTCCGCGTTTCATCCTAGAGGGTGCCTTTAAACATCTTCCGAACGTGACCACCACCCAAGGGCATCATCTGATTGTTGCCCCTCCGCCCCACCTTACGCTCACTGTTCCACCTCCGGAGCCCGCTTCCTTCTGCCTGTTTCTTCCTTGATCCCCCGCAGCTGTGAGCTGTGTGCCTGCCCTCTGGCCTCTGTTTCAGCGCTTAAAGCATTTGCGATCCGTTTCTGTTGGCCTCCTGCTCTGGGTGGGGTTTCCTGGATACAGAGAACATGATTCTGTTAATCTTGGTATCCCTGGAACTTAATCCAGTGCCCAGCATGCATCTAGCACTTATAGTAAATCCCATTATTAAGTAAGGGAAGGAGTTATGGGCTGGAGGGGGGGGGGGGGGGGACAGGACGGGACGGACCAAAGGCCCCACACGGTGCTCACTTCTTTTTTTTTTTTCTTTTTATGAGTTTATTTGATCCAAACTGAGGACAGTTGCTGGGAAGCAAAATCTCTGGGTTGAAAAAAATGTTCTATGATGTCTTTATAAATTAGATTATTTTCATTGTCTTAATTTCCCATTTGTCATACCCTGCCTCTGTTAATTATTTTGTCATTCAGCAAACTTTTTTTTTTTCTGAAGTGAGAAGCAGGGAGGCAGAGACAGATTCCTGCATGCACAACCACCAGGACCCACCCAGCATGCCCACTAGGGTGTGATGCTCTGTCCATCTGGAGCGTTGCTCCATTCCAACCAGAGCCATTCTAGCGCCTGAGGTGAGGCCATGGAGCCATCCTCAGCGCCCGGGCCAACTTTGCTTCAGTGGAGCCTTGGCTGTGGGAGAGGAAGAGAGAGACAGAGAGAGAGAAAGGAGAGGGGGAAGGGTGGAGAAGCAGATGGGCGCTTCTCTGTGCCCTGACCGGGAATCAAACCCGGGACTTCCACACACCAGGCCGATGCGCTACCGCTGAACCAACCGGCCAGGATCAGCAAACTTTAATTAGTGACTGTGTGCTACAGGCTGTGTTGGGTTCTGAGAATAGAGATGATGAACTGTAGCGTACACACTTGCTGAGGTTGAAAAGTTCTGTGCAGTAAATAAATAGTCTAAGTCCAGTGCCATTAATACTGTTGTTTGTTAGTTGCGACACAGTAATATTTTTAGGTATAATTTCCCCAAATATATATATTGTGAGTGCATTGAAGAGAGAGGTGGAACTGATCCTTCACTGTTTTATATTACCTGCATTTAACACAGTACTTGGCACATAGAAAATATTTGGCTAGGAGGGTAGTATCTTTAGAATTAAGGGGAATCTCCAGGCAATCTTAATTTTGCTGGTCCCAGAGAATTATAGGCAATGTACCTAAAACCCTAAAAATGCTTAAATTTTTAAGACAGTAAAGTAGAATTAATCTTTAGTGATGAAAGCTGAGTAAAAATTCTAGTTCTCAGTGCCTTGGATTTGTAGATGAATGAGTGATGTATAAGATAAAGAGTATTGGCTCAGCAGAATAGAAGTATAGCAGTTACTGTATAAATGCAGAGTGAGCCTGACCTGTGGTGGCGCAGTGGATAAAGTGTCAAACTGGAAACGCTGAGGTTGCCAGTTCAAAACCCTGGGCTTGCCTGGTCAAGGCACATATGGGAGTTGGTGTTTCCTGCTCCTCTCCCTTTCTCTCTCTCTCTCCCCCCCCCCCTATAATGAATAAATAAAATCTTTAAAAAAAAAAAAGAAAAAATGCAGAGTGAGCCACCTAGTTGAACATAGGGTCCTGATGGCAGTTTGTTAGGCCTCCCTGTAGTTCAAGAGTTGGAAATAACCAGACTGGGAGTTCTTCTGTTCATAAGTCACCAGTCTGTGGTGTTCTGTTACATACTGAGATGGTCATTGTGGTGAACTTTGGCTTGGGGCAGGGGGAATAGTATTAACACTAAGTTTATATATTAGCCATTTTGTCCTTTTAGTTTATTGCTAAATGCAATTTTTTGTTTTCAGAAAAATTTAACCTGACCAAATTGGCTTTAATTTTGAATTGGGAGTCATTTTTACGAAATAAATAAACTGGCACTTTTTTCTAACATTAGTGGCCATTTGATTTGATTATTTAGTGTATAAATAAATATTTTTTATTATATAGTTTAGTAAATTATCACATAGCCAACACTTGTGTAACCCTCAGCCAAATCAGGAATTATTAAACTGCCAGCCCGAGACATTCCTCCAGAGGCAGTGGCAAACTCATTAGTCAACAGAGTCAAATATCAACAGTATAACAATTGAAATTTCTTTTGAGAGCCAAATTTTTTAAACTTAAAGTATAGGGGTAGGTACATTCCTTATCGAGGTAGCGCCCGCACGTGGTGTTTTGTAGAAGAGCCACTCTCAAGGGCCGAAGAGCCACATGTGGCTCGCAAGCCACAGTTTGCTAACTAACCTGAATTCTTATGGTAATTACTTTCTTTCCTTTGTAATTTTTCAACCTAAGCATGCATTCCTCAATACTTTAGTTTCATCTGATTTTTCTTTCACCTAAATGTAATTTCACAATACTTGTTTTATGTATCTGATTTTTTTTTTTTTGGCTCAACAATACCTATGTGAGATTTTATCCACGTTGTATGGAGCAGTGGTTTCTTTCATTTTCATTGCTGTACAGTATTCAGTTTTGAATTATACGACTTACCTTTCTTACCTTTTCTACTGTTGATGGGTTTTTAGGTTGAATATAATGCTGCTGTGAACTTTATTGAACAGCTCTTCTGATGTGTTGTGCATGTACATTTCTCTCAATTATACACACTGAGGAGTGGAATTATTGGACATAAGGGGCACATACGATTTTAGTGATTTTAACTGGAAATTTTTTAAGTGATTGTATCAATTTACACTACTGCTGGTTTATGAGAATTCCTTTTATTTGGAACCATGACCTCAATGTTCCAGGTCAACACTGTATCCACTGCGCCACCACAGGTCAGGCCAAAGATTTTATTTATTGATTATTATTATTATTATTATTTTTTTTAGAGAGAGAGAGAGACAGGAAGAGCGAAGGGAGGAACAAGAGCATCAACTCATAGCAGTTGCTTTTTGTATCTGCCTTGATGGGGTAAGCCCAGGGATTCGACCTGGCAACCTCGACATTCCAGGTTGACGCTTTATCCATGGTGCCATCACAGGTCAGGCAATGAACATCTTTTTATATATCATACTTACAGGGTGGGGCAAAAGTAGGTTTTCAGATATGAGTATGTGAAGCACAGCTTATTCTTGTATTATTATTATTTATTTATTTTTTTTACAGAGAGAGAGTCAGAGAGAGGGATAGATAGGGACAGGCAGACAGGAACGGAAAGAGATGAGAAGCATCAATTATTAGTTTTTCGTTGCGACACCTTAGTTGTTCATTGATTGCTTTCTCATATGTGCCTTGACTGGGGGCCCTCAGCAGACCGAGGAACCCCTTGCTCGAGCCAGCGACCCTGGGTTCAAGCTGGTGAGCTTTGCTCAAACCACATGAGCCAGCGCTCAAGCTGGCAACCTCGGGGTCTCGAATCTGGGTCCTTCCACATCCCAGTCTGACGATCTATCCACTGTGCCACTGCCTGGTCAGGCTCTTGTATTATTAATTATTGTATTATTTTCCATATGAATGACTTAAACTCACTTTTCCCCACTCTGTTATTTGGTTATCTTTTATGAAGTGCCGTTTTCTTTTTTACCTTTTTTTTTTTTTTAATAGAAAGATTGGAAGGAAGAGAGATGAGAAGCATGAACTTGTAGTTATATCGGTTTAGTTGTTCATTACTTTCTCATATGTGCCTTGATGGGGGGGTAGCTTATGCTGAGCCAATGACCTTTGGGCTCAAGCCGGCAACCTTGGGACCTTGTTGATGATCCCATGCTCAAGCTGGTGACCTGGGGTTTTGAACCGGGGACTTCAGCATACTAGGTTGATGCTCTGTCCACTGCGCTACCACTGGTCAGGCTAAAAAAAAAAAGCCCAGATATCTCAGGAAGCAAAAATTTGGAATATATATAACAAAGATTGAATAGCCATAAAGAATATAAAAAGAAAAATTCTTATAAGTGAATAAAAAAATATACAAAGGGTAGCTAAAATTTTTTTGTAGGAACTGCCAAACTTTTTCACAGTGGCTGCAGCATTTTACATGCTCACCAGCAATGCAAGAAGGTTCTTATTTCTCCACATTCTCACCAACATGAGTTATTTTCCATGTTGTGATTTGTTTTATTAGCTATCTAGTAGGTATGAGGTAGACCTTATGGTTTTGATGTGCGTTTTCCTAAGGACTAATGCTGTTGAATATTGTTTCATGTGTTCTTGGCCATTTGTATGCCTTCTTTGGACAAATGTCTTGTCAAGTCCTTTGATCATTTTTAAGTGGGCTGTCTTGTTTTTTATTTTAAGAGTTGTTTATATATTCTGGATATTGATACCTTATCATATGTGATTTGCAAATATTTTCTCCAATTATGTGGGTTCTCTTCACTCTGTTGCTAATGTCCTTTGATAAACAAAGTTTTTGATTTTGATAAAATCTTTTTACCTATTTTTTGTGTTAACGTGCTTTTGGTGTTATATTTTAAAATCCATGGTCAAATCCAATGTCCTGAAGGTTTACACCTATGTATATTCTAAGAGTTTTATGATTTTGACTCTTAATTTAGGTCTTTGGTTCACTTTGAGTTAATTTTTATGTAAGGTAGGGGTCCAACATTGAAACTGAACTGAGCAAGTGGGTTTGGTGCCCATCCCACAACCAGAAGACCAAATTCTAAGAGAGTGGTCTTCAAAGAAAAGGAATTTATTGTAAGGCAGCCAAACAAGCAGAAAAGACACTCTAATCCAGGGGTCTCAAACTCGCGGTCCGCCCACCAATTTTGTGCGGCCGCAGACTGGCCCGCAGACTAATCCACAAAGTTTGATTAGTCTGCAAGGCCCACAAAATTGGTGGGCGGGCCTCATGCGGCCCGAGTTTGAGACCCCTGCTCTAATCTGTCTCTCTAAAAAAACAAACAGGCCTGACCTGTGGTGGTGCAGTGGATAAAGTGTCGACCTGGAAATGCTGAGGTCGCCGGTTCGAAGCCCTGGGCTTGCCTGGTCATGGCACATATGGGAGTTGACGCTTCCAGCTCCTCCCCCTTCTCTCTCTCTGTCTCTCTCTCTCTCTCTCCTCTCTAAAAATGAATAAATAAAATAAAAATAAATTTAAAAAATAAATAAAAAATAAAAAACCAAACAAACTTGATACAGTTTTTAAAAGGTAAAGGTATTTAAAGTTTATGTATAAATATGTATGTCATAAATTCTGATTTGGGAGAATTGGGTTGGATAATTTTCTAACATAGCCATTTAAGGTAAAGTCTAGGGAAGGGTGAGCATTGACCTGAGATGCTCACCAGGTTTAAAACCCTGAGGTCACTGACTTGAGTGTGGGATTGCTGGCTTGAAGCCTAAGGTCACTTGGCTTGAGCAAGGGGTCACTGGGTTGGCTGGAGGCCCCCACTGCCCAGGTCAAGACATGAATGAGAAGCAATCAATGAACAACTGAAGTGATGCAACAATGAGTTGATGTTTCTCATCTCTCTCCCTGTCTGTCCCTATCTCTCTCTGTCTGTCTCAAAAATATAAATAAATAAAAATAAATATGTTTATAATGCAAAAGGTACAAGAAATAGATCAAGTTGTTATCAGTATCTTTGGGTCATTTTAATTTAGCCTTTCCTGTTTTTCTTTCCCCTTTTTTTTGGAGAGAGGCAGGGAGAGAGGACAGGAACATGGAGCTGCTCCTGTATGTGTCCTGACTGGGGAATCAAACTGGCAACCAACTGAGCTGTCAGGCCAGGGCTTAATTTTTATTGATTTTTGGAGAAACAGAGAGAGGAAGGGAGAGAAAGGGTTGGGAAGGGAAGCACTTTTTGTTCTACTCAGTTGTACATTCTTAGGTTGCTTCCTGTGTGCTCTGACTAGGGATCGACCCCTTAACCTTGTTGTTTCGAGATGATCCTCTTATTTTAAACTATTGAGCTAACCAGCCAGGGCCTCATTGATTTTAAAAGATTGCACGTTTCTTATGTAATAAGACTTCAAACTTCAGTTTAAGAAATATGGATCAATGATGCTTTATTTTTAAGTTGAGGTATAATTGGCATATTACAGTGGTCAGCAAACTGATTAGTCAGCAGAGCCAAATATCAACAGTACAACGATTGAAATTTCTTTTGAGAGCCAAATTTTTTAAACTTAAACTATATAGGTAGGTACATTTCTTATCGAGGTAGCGCCTGCACGTGGTATTTTGTGGAAGAGCCACACTCAAGGGGCCAAAGAGCCACATGTGGCTCGCGAGCTACAGTTTGCTGACCAGGGGCATATTACATTATATTCGTTTCAGACATACAACATAATATATACATTGCCAGATGACCATCACAGTAAATCTGATTAGCATCAGCCATCTCACCTAGTTAGAATTTTGGTGACAGAGAGATGGACTGATAGGGACAGACAGGAAAGGAGAGATGAGAAGCATCAAATCTTTGTTGCATCACCTTAGTTGTTCATTGATTGCCTTCTTGTATGTACCTTGACCGGGGGACTATAGCAGAGCGAGTGACCCCTTGCTCAAGCCAGCGACCTTGGGCTTTAAGCCAGTTATCTTTGGGCTCAAGCCAGTGACCTCGGGATTTTGAACCTGGGTCCTCTGTGTCCCAATCCACTGTGCCACCACCTGGTCAGGCAGAAAAATTTTTTTATAAGAACTTTTAAGGTCCTCTTAACTTTCAAATATGTAATACAGTATTCTTAACTACAGTCACTCCCTTCACATTACATTCCCTATGACTTACTCATTTTATAACTGGAATTTTGTACCATTTGACCTTTACTCATTTCTCCCACCCCTCTTCCCTGATGCTGATGAACAACAACCTGTTCTCTGTGTTTTAGGTTTTCTCTTTGTTTTTAGGTCCCACATATAAGTGAGATAAACTGTATCTGTCTTCCTCTATCTGATTTATTTTACTTAGCATGAGACCCTCTAGATCCATCCATGATGTTGCAAAAGGCAAGATTTTGTTCTTTTTTATGGCTGAGTAATATTCCTTAGTTTATGTGTGATCTGTTGATGGACACTGAGGTAGCTTCCATAAATAATTCTGTATTAAATGTAGGGGTTCATTTATCTTATTGGGCTAGTGGTTTCATTTACTTCAGAAGTGGCATTGCTATATCATATGTTACTTTTTAATATTTTGAGGGACCTTCATTTTCTGTAGTGGCTGCAACCAATTGACATTTTCACTAGTAGTGCAGTGTTTATTTTTTTCCACATCCTCACCAACATTTGTTATTTTTTTGTCTTATTGATAACAGCCATTCTAGAAGGTGTGAAGAGCTGGCTCTGTGGTTTTTATTTGCATTTTCCTGATTAGTGATGTGTTTTGTACCTGTTGGCCATTTGTGTATCTTTGGGAAAAGGTCTATTATATATATTCTGCACATTTTAAAAATATATATTTTATTTATGGATTTTACAAGAGGGGAGGGGGTAGACTGAGAAGTATCAATTCATAGTTTCTTCACTTTAGCTGTTCATTGACTGCTTGTTATATGTGCCTTGACCAGGCAAACCCAGGGTTTCGAACCAGCAACCTCAGCATTCTAGGTCAATAATTTATCCACTGTGCCACCACAGGCCAGGCTCTCCTGCCAACTTTTTATTCAGTTTATTTGGGGTTTTTTTATTGAGTTGTGTGAGTTCTTTTTTTTGTGTTTGTTTGTTTGTTGTTTTTAGTGAGAGGAAGGTAGGCAGAGAGACAGACTCCCACATGCTCCCGACTGGGATCCACCCGGCATGCCCACCAGGGAGTGATGCTCTGTTGCAACCACAACCATTCTAGCGCCTAAGGCAGGGGCCACAGAGCCATCCTAAGCGCCCGGCCAACTTTGCTCCAATGGAGCCTTGGCTGTGGGAGGGGAAGAGAGAGAAAGAAGTGAGAGTGGGAGTAGTGGAGAAGCAGATGGGCGCTTCTCCTGTGTGTCCTGACTGGGAATCGAACCGACGACATCCACATGCTGGGCCAACGCTCCACCACTGAGCCAACCAGCCGGGGCCAAGTTGTGTGAATTCTTTATATATTTTTGTATATTAGCCCCTTATATAATTTGGAAATATTTTCTTCCATTTAGTAGGGTGCCCTTTTCATTTTGTTGATTATTTCTTTACTATGCATTGGATGTGCTCCTGTTTTATTTTTAAGCCACTTCAGGCAGTGAACCTACTTTGTAGTGATATTAATCTCCATTTCAAGTTTTTGCCTATATTCTCAGAATTATATTGTTTTGGAAGTTTGATCAAGTCATTAATATCCTTTGTTTGCCTATTTTTAATTTCTCTTAACAGGGTAAAATCCTTTACAAAGTTCGATGGAAAGGATACACGTCAGATGATGACACCTGGGAGCCCGAGGTTCACCTTGAGGACTGTAAAGAAGTTCTTCTTGAATTTAGGAAGAAAGTTGTTGAGAACAAAGCTAAACAAGTCAAGAAAGATATTCAGGTATCGTGTTTTATCTCATTTTTTAGTACAATAAACTTATAAATTTTACTGATATATGCAACAAAGAATTTATAATTAATAAAGTACATAGTATTTCTATTGCAAATTCTTTATAGACTGTTGGTTCTCACAGAATGCTTTCATTGCATTTGCCAAACTCTTTTTTCTGTAGCCGACCTGTAATTGCAGTTAATGAACAAGTATAGCTTTTCCTTTAAGAGTAAGATAAAAGTGGGGGAAATGACACGTCAAAACTTGCCCTGGTTTGAGCGTCTTGTTTTTGTATACCTGAGAAGTATTCTGTGTACCACTCACATCACTACTACAGATATAATGCATAGTTTTGTATTTAATCTGTATTATCAACATTTCTTATGTCTGATTTTTATGCTAAAACAATTTTTATATTTTCATTGATTTAAGGGAGAGAAAGAAGCATCAACTTGTTTCACTTAGTTCCATTGTATGCTTATTGATTTTTTTCTTTTTTTTTCCTTCTAGAAAGAGAGAAAGGAAGGGAAGGGGAAGGGGGGGAGAATGAGAAGCATCAATTTGTAGTTGTGTCACTTCAGTTGTTCATTGATTGCTTCTTGTATGTGCTTTGATGGGGGTAGGGCTCAAGATGAGCTCTGACCCTGTGCTCAAGCCAGCAACCTTTGGATCATGTTGATGATTCCCATGCTCAGGCTGGTGACCTGGGGTTTTGAACTTGGGACCTCAGCATACCAGGGTGACACTATATCTGCTGTACTACCACTGGTCAGACTAGTTGTGTACTCTTTGATTTCTTCTCCTACCTGCCCTAACCAGGGGTCGAACCCATGACCTCTGGTGTGCAAGGTCAACACAACACTATCCACTGAACCACCTGGCCAGAGCTAAAACAATTTTTAAATCCTATTATAAAGTTGTACATTTTACTCCATTTCAGATTATATATAGGTCTGATTATCCAGGTCTTCTGTGTTTCTTTTTTGTTCCCACTTCAGTTTTTAGCTATTTTATTGCTCTTTGTAACTTTTTATATGGTAAGCAAGGATAAATACAATTGAAGGAATTCAAAGAAGTTACATTTTCTCATCAGCAATTTTGAATAAGGTTTGATGGTGGGTTAGAAAGGGATAATGTTAAAACTAACACACAAATTTGGTTTAAGGGTTTTCAACTATAGCTTTGTTCACTGTTTTATTCTTGTATTATCTTTCCATAGATAATTGAATTGTCTTTACTTATGAATCTTGGAAGAATTACCCATTTTACTTTACAATGTAGATTTTATTTATAGCTTCTATTTATAAATTGAACCAATTATTACCCTTCTTGCTATGAGTTTCCCTTTTTTTTAGAAGTAAATTTTTTTTTAACTGGCAGAGGTTCTTGAACTTAGAAATATATAGTGAAAATTTTTCACAAGAAGCAAGTTCTTATTGAAGTCTTTATTTTAAGGACTGAATATTGATCTCTTATTTCCCTACATTGAAGTGTTTTGTTGTTATTTTTTTGCCAGAGAGAGAGAGAGAGTGAGGGACAGACAGGGATAGACTGACAGGAAGGGAGAGAGATAAGAAGCATCAACTCATAGTTGTAACACCTTAGTTGTTCATTGATTGTTTTCTCATATGTGCCTTGACCAGGGGGCTACAGCTGAACCAGTGACTGGCGACCTTTGGTCTCAAGCCAGCGACCATGGGGTCATGTCTATGATCCATCCCATGCTCAAGCTGGCAACCCCATGCTCAACCCAACAACCTTTGGGCTCAAGCTGGCAAGCTTTGTGATCTTGTCACGCTGATGAGCCCACACTTAGAACTGGTGACCTCAGCATTCCGAGTTGCTGCTTTATCCACTTTGTCACCACCATTTGGACTCATTGGTTAATTCTTGTATGTGCCTTAACTGGGGATCGAACACACAACCTTGGCGCATCAAGATGATGCTCTAATCAACTGAGCTCCCCAGTTACGGGCCTGCTGAAGTATTTTAAAGGAAATTTCAGACGTCACATTTCTTCACCTTGAAATACATGAGGAGGTAAAAAGAATTATAAGACATACCTGCTATATGCCTGATCAGGCGGTGGCACAGTGCATAGAGCGTTGGACTGGGATGTGGAGGACCCAGGTTCGGGACCCCGAGGTCGCCAGCTTGAGCGCGGGCTCATCTGGTTTGAGCAAAGCTCACCAGCTTGGACCCAAGTTTGTTGGCTTGAGCAAGGGGTTACTCAGTCTGTTGTAGCCCCACAGTCAAGGCACATATGAGAAGACAATCAATGAACAACTAAGGAGTTGCAATGAAAAACTGATGATTGATGCTTCTCATCTCTCTTCATTCCTGTCTGTCCCTATCTGTCCCTCTCTCTGACTCTCTCTCTGTCTCTGTCTCTGTAAAAAAAAAAAAAAAGACATACCCCCATATCATTACTGTACTAAGAACTATACACTATTAATTAATATCTTATATCTAGTAATGTGTTTAGTTTCCCCAAGTTATCTTTAAAAAAATAAAATAAAACATGTCTTTTTGTTGATTTGGTTGAATTGAGAATTGAAAAAGGTCTACACATTGTATATCATTAATAAGCTCTAAAGTCTCTCTTAATCTGTAACTGTTTCTGCCCCTAACCTCATTTGGTTTGAGCATCGTCCCTGTAGGTCAAGGTTGCAGATTTGATTCCCATTCAGGGCAAAAACAGGAATCAAGCAATGAATGCATGGATAGGTGGAACAACAAGTCAGTGTTTCCCTCTCCCCTCCCCGCCCCATCTAAAATCAGTAAATTTAAAAAGGTGGGGGTTTTTTTGTTTATTTGTTTTGTGGCAGAGACAGAGAGTGGGACAGACAGACAGGAAGGAAGATAGATGAGAAACATCAATTCTTCATTGTGGTTCCTTAGTTGTTCATTGATTGATTTCTCTTATGTGCCTTGACCAGGGGGCTACAGCAGACTGAGTGACCCCTTGCTCAAGCCAGCAACCTTGGGCTCAAGCTGGTGAGCCTTGCTCTAACCCAATGAGCCCACGCTCAAGCTGGCAACCTCGGGGTCTCGAACCTAAGTCCTCCGCATCCTAGTCTGATGCTCTGTCCACTGTGCCACTGCCTGGTGAGGCCAAAAAAAAAAGGTTTAAAGAAAGAACACATGGCCCTGGCCGGTTGGCTCAGTGGTAGAGCGTCGGCCTGGCGTGTAGAAGTCCCGGGTTCGATTCCCGGCCAGGGCACACAGGAGAAACGCCCATCTGCTTCTCCACCCCTCCCCCTCTCCTTCCTCTCTGTGTCTCTCTTCCCCTCCCGCAGCCAAGGCTCCATTGGAGCAAAGATGGCCCCGGGCGCTGGGGATGGCTCCTTGGCCTCTGCCCCAGGCGCTACAGTGGCTCTGGTCGCAACATGGCGACGCCCAGGATGGGCAGAGCATCGCCCCCTGGTGGGCAGAGCTTCGCCCCTGGTGGGCGTGCCAGGTGGATCCTGGTCGGGCGCATGCGGGAGTCTGTCTGACTGTCTCTTCCCGTTTCCAGCTTCAGAAAAATACAAAAAAAAAAGAAAGAAAGAAAGAACACATACTATCTACTCCCTCACAGTTAACAACAGTTAACTCCCTCACAGAGAGGTTGAGATGATTATTGAGATTAGGTGGTTTAAGCTGGTGTTCAAGGTGGTGACCTTGGGGTCTCGAACCTGGGTCCTCCACATCCCAGTCTACTGCGCCACCGCCTGATCAGGTGGTTCCTTAGTCTCCTTAGTTCATTGATTGCTTTTTCATATGTGCCTTAACTCTCACATATGAAACTCTCCCGCAGAGTGAGTGACCCCTTGCTCAAGCCAATGACGTTGGGCTTCAAGCCAGCGACCTTTGGGCTCAAGCCAGTCACCATGGGGTCATGTTATAATACCATTCTCAAGCCAGTGACCCTGCGCTCAAGCTGGTGAGCCGTGCTCAAAGCAGATAAGCCTGCGCTCAAGCTGGCAACTTGGGGTTTCAAACCTGGGTCCTCTGCATCCCAGTTTGATGCTCTATCCACTGTGCCACCACCTGGTCAGGCTCGTAATAATAATTTTTGAAACTGTGAGACTCTTGCTTTTCAACAACCTCTTACCCCATGATTTTAAAATACTTGGACAATTCTTACCTCAATTAGTTATTATTGTGGTGGTTGCAAAATAATTTATTTTTTTCTTTTTTAAGATTTTATTTATTAATTTTTAGAGAGAGGAAAGAGAGAAAGAGAAAAGGGAGGGGAGAGTGGGAAGGGTAGCATCAACTCGTAGTAGTAGCTTCTTTTATGTGCCTTGACTGGGCAAGCCCAGGGTTTCTAACCGGTGACCTCAGCATTCCAGGTCAATGATCTATCCACTGGCCCACAGGCCCGGCTGGTTTAGTTCTTTTGTTTTTCTTCTCTCTTATATATCAATTTGATAAACAGGTTTATTTATTTGTTAATTATTATGCATGTTCTCCCTGGCTCTCTGTCCCTCTATATATATACATATTTTTTGTATTTTTCTGAAGCTGGAAACGGGGAGAGACAGTTAGACAGACTCCCACATGCGCCCGACCGGCATCCACCCGGCACGCCCACCAGGGGCACGCTCTGCCCACCAGGGAGCGATGCTCTGCCCCTTCAGGGCGTCGCTCTGTTGCGACCAGAGCCACTCTAGCGCCTGGGGCAGAGGCCAAGGAGCCATCCCCAGCGCCCGGACCATCTTTGCTCCAATGGAGCCTCGGCGCGGGAGGGGAAGAGAGAGACAGAGAGGAAGGAGGGGTGGGGTGGAGGAGAAGCAAATGGGCGCTTCTCCTATGTGCCCTGGCCGGGAATCGAACCCGGGTCCCCCGCACGCCAGGCTGACGCTCTACCGCTGAGCCAACCGGCCAGGGCCTTTTGTGTGTGTGTGTGTGTGTGTGTGTGTGTGTGTGTGTGTGTGTGTGAGAGAGAGAGAGAGAGAGA
This sequence comes from Saccopteryx leptura, assembly GCF_036850995.1. Classification (NCBI taxonomy): domain Eukaryota; kingdom Metazoa; phylum Chordata; class Mammalia; order Chiroptera; family Emballonuridae; genus Saccopteryx; species Saccopteryx leptura. The sequence continues at coordinate 158,631,287 of NC_089504.1, forward strand.
GAGAGAGAGAAGCAGGGCGATAGAGAGACAGGAACATCAAGCTGGTCCTGTATGTGCCCTGTCTAGGGAATTGAACTGGCAATCTCTGCACTCCAGAATGATGCTCCAAGCAACCGAGATATCTGGCCAGGGCTTGTTTTTTTAATTTATTGATTGATTCTTAGAGAGACAGAGAGAGGAAGGGATAGAGAGGGGAGGGGAAAGGGAAGCATTCATTTGTTTTACTCAGATGTGCATTCATTGGTTGCTCCCCGTGTGTGCCTTGACTAGGGAATCAAACCCAAACTTGAAACCTTGTAGCTCCCAGACAATGTTCCTTATTTTTTTCTTTTTTTTTAAAGTGAGATGAGGGGAGATAGTAAGATAGTAGACTCCCACATGACTTCAACTGGGATCCACCCGGCAACCCCCATCTGGGGCCAATGCTGAAATCAACTGAGCTATCCTCAGCACCTAAGGCCGACGCTCAGACCAATGGAGTCACTGGCTTCAAAAGGGAAAGAGAAAGAGAAGGGCATGATGGGGAGGAGAAGAGAAGCAGGTGGTCTCTTCTCGGGTATGCCCTGACGAGGGATTCAACCTGGGATGTACACACTCTGGGCCGAGGATTCAAAGGTATCCTCAGATTTTTGAGTGTGTGGGGATTGATTTCCCCAATTTCTATGTTGTCAACTGTATATAACAAGTCAGTTGTAGAGGTGAGATCTGAATTGGGTGCCATCTTGCTTATTCCATATACACAAGTTGTTTAACAGCAACTTTATGGATATTCTGGGACCCAAAATCTTAAAACAAAGACCCTTGTGTTTGGTTTGGTAACTACTTTCTTGGTAACCAAGAAAGTCTGTACAAAGTCTGATGTTTTGGGTAATTCTGAGGTTTAAGTCACGTACAACCCCACTGTCACCACCGCCATTACCACCATTGCTAGCATACATAAGACTGTTCCTGTTCACTTTTGCTTTAGTTTTGGGCCTTCTGCAGCGCTAACAGTTTTGTCTCTCTACCTGCATTTATCTACTTATTTATTTATTTATTTATTTATTTTCATTGATTGAGAGGACTCTAGATAGAGGAAAGCAGGGAGAGAGAAAGAGAGAGACAGAAGCATCAACTTGTTCCACTTAGTTGCTTCATTTAGTTTTGTACTCATTGGTTAGTGCTCTTATGTGCCCTGACTGGGGTCAAACATGTGACCTCGGTGTGCTGGGGATGATGCTTTATCCATTGAGCCACCCAGTCAAGGCCTGTCTGCTTTCTTACATTGAGACTCATCGTCAATACTAAGACCTGTTTGCTAAATCAGAGATACAGGTATTATTAAACAGCTTCTATAAGGATAACTTTAAGGAGTTGTGAAACTACTGGGGGAAAAAACCAAACATTTCTACTAGATATTATTAGAACTACTTTTCAAAACCTTTCAAATTACTTACTGTTAATATTTAATTTTTTCCTGTTTTATAGAGACTGTCCTTAAATAATGACATATTTGAGGCAAACTCTGATAGTGATCAGCAAAGTGAGACTAAAGAAGATACTTCTCCAAAAAAGAAAAAGAAAAAATTAAGGCATAGAGAAGAGAAAAGTCCAGATGATATGAGAAAGAAAAAAGCAAAGGCTGGGAAACTAAGAGAGAAACCCAAACCAGACCTGGAGAGCTCTGAAATTTCAGTTTTTGATTTAAGAACAAAGAAAAGAATTTTGGAAGCCAAAGAAGAATTAAAGGAATCCAAAAAGCCCAAAAAAGATGATATTAAAAAAAGTAAGGAATTAAAGAAAGTTAAAAAGGGTGAAATAAGGGATTTAAACCCTAAAATAAAAGACGATTCCAAAGAAAACAGAAAAACAAAAAGAGAGAAATGTGTTGAATCTCAGTTGGAATCTGAATCAGGTGTACTTGATCACCCCTTTCAGGAGGGTGACAGTGAAGATTTCCAGCCTGACATTAAAAGTGGAAAAGAGAAAGCAGGGCCGGACACAGCTCAAGATGTTGTAGATAGACAGCTGGATGGCTCCAGAAGTGCTGACGAGGATGCTGACATCAGGGGAAAGAGAAACAAAAAGAAACCCAGAAAAGCTGAGGAACTTAGAGAGAGCAGAAAGCCAGAAAACAGGAACATTTCTTTAGAGAAGAAAAATGCACATAAAAAGCAAAGGAATCAAGACAAAAGTAGAAGTACCACAGAGGCAGATAACCTGGCGCCTGTACCTGCCCAGACGCAGAAATGCTCACGGTTGGCTGGTGAAGAGAGGGGCCTTTGGTCCAGTGACTCGGCTGGGGAAGTGAGTACTGGGGGAGGTTGGTTGAAGACTATTTGTTAAAATCTTACAGAATAAGGAATGTTCTTATCCATCTTGGTGCTCTTTTCAGTGATCAGGAGTTTTACAAATAAATAATAAGGAAACAGTGGAACTATAAGAACAGTATTTAACAGTGTGACTGGTAGTATTGTGCAGAAAAGCTTGCAGGCGTCCCCAAACTATGGCCCATGGGCTGCATGTGGCCCCCTGAGGCCATTTATCCGGCCCCCACCGCACTTCTGGAAGGGGCACCTCTTTCATTGGTGGTCAGTGAGAGGAGCACTGTATGTGGTGGCCCTCCAACGGTCTGAGGGACAGTGAACTGGCCCCTAGAGCTTCATCAGCTTGTCTTATTAACTTCTCACATTCTACTTCATATTTTCTCACTGTTGGCTTAAGAATATACAACTTACATCTTTTCTTACAAAAATATATTTAATAGTTTATCCCCTTATAAAATTATTTTTATATGGGCTTTCAAAATGGAAATGTTTTCCACATTATGAAAATATTTATACATACAGTATTTACTTAGGGCTATAAAAATGGTGATTCTTTTCATCCATTATTCCCAGTTTGTAGATTTATCTTAAGGAAATCATTTTCAAGGGAAAAGAAGCTATGTAGACAAAAGATGTTTATAGCAGTGTTCACCAACACTAATACTGGTCTAACTGTCTAGCCATGAGGGAAATGGTTAAGAAAATATATCAACTTGAGAACCATTATATATCCATGAAAATATTAATGAGGTCAGTGTAGCAAGAATAAAAGAGCTTACAAAATTTTTGTGAAGAAAACTACGCACACATATGAATGGTCATGTAAAAATATGTGATGTAAATTTTAAAAATGAACTTTATACAACAAAACTACAAAATTAGAAACCTCAGAAGGTAATGAACAGAAATAAAAAGTCATGTTTTGTTACTAGAACTGTAGGGTGAAATTTTAGACTTTATTTTTAATAATAACAAATTCTTAACAAAGGTTGAGGTCAGTGGGGTTGGATTCTGAATTTGATGTGTTGTAAATTATAGTTGAGGGGTTAATCTCAATTGAGAAAGCAGTGGATATGAAAAGATTTAATCATCACTGTCGGGTGCCTTGGCACACGAAGGCGACACGGACCAGGGGAGTCAGCTCGTATCTGTTCCTGTTCTTGGTCTTACATGTGTCTCTTGCAGGAGAAAGAGACCAAAAAAAACGAACCTAAAGAAAAATATCAAAGAAGGCATGATTTGGACAAGGAAGAAAGAAGCCACAGAGAGTCAAAGGGATTAAAGAGTGAGTGTTAATACTAACATTTACCATTGCCATCTTTTACACAAGGAATTTAGTTTACTGTGAGACAGTCTCTCTTTTTACCTGCAGTATCACAGAACTGGAAAATTTCTTTCCTTATGAATAGTTACTTTTTAATCATTTTTTTCGATTATAGTTAACATACAATGTTGTATTTCAGGTGTGCACCCCAGTGATTAGATATTACATAACTTACTAAGTGATCATTCTGATATATCTTGTACCCATCTGACACCATACAGTTATTAGAATATTATTGACTATATTCCCTAAGCTGTGGTTTTCTTCCCCATTACTATTCTGTAACAACCAATTTATACTTCTTAATCTCCTCACCTTTTTTACCCACCCCCCTTGCCCCCTCCCAACTGGCAACCTTCAAAATGTTCCCTGTATCTGTGAGTCTGTATCTGTTCTACTTGTTCCTTTATTTTGATTTCTGAATTCAATTGCTTTTTATTTTTAGATTTTATTTATTGATTTTAGAGAGAAAGGAAGGGAGAGAGACAGAAACATCCATGTGTTCCTGTATGTGCCCTGACCAAGGATTGAACCTGCAACTTTTGCATTGTGGGACAACACTCTAAACAACTGAGCCACCTGGCCAGAGATCTAGATTTAGTTGTTAATATGTGCTTATTGCCATTTTATTGTTCATATATATATATTTTTAAATTGATATTTAGAGAGAGAGAGAAAAGAGGGAAGGTAGAGCAGGAAGCATCAGCTTGTAATAGTTGCTTCTCATGTACTTTTAACAGGCCTGGGGTTTTGAACCATGACCTCAGCATTCCAGGTCAGCACTTTATTCACTGCGCCACCACAGGTCAGGCCTCATATTTCTTTTTTCTTCTTCTTTGTAAAGGAAACCCTTTAACATTTCATGTAATACTGGTTTGGTGGTGATGAACTCCTTTAGCTTTTTCTTGTCTGGAAAGCTCTTTATCTGCCCTTTGATTTTAAATTATAGTTTTCCTGGGTAGAGTAATCTTGGTTACTGTAGGTCCTTGCTTTTCATCACTTAGAATATTTCTTGCCAATTCTTTCTGGCCTGCAAAGTTTCTGTTGAGAAATCAGCTGACAGTCTTATGGGACTAGTTAAATAACTAGCTGCTTTTCTGTTGCTGTTTTTAAAATTATTTGTTTTCAAACTTTGGCATTTTAATTATGATGTGTCTTGGTATGGGCCTCTTTGGGTTCACTCTCAGTGCTTCTTGTACTTATATATCTATTTCTTTCACCAGGTTAGGGAAGTGAAGTTTTCTGTCATTTTTTTCAAATGGGTTTTCACTTTCTTGCTCTCTCTTCTCCCTTTGACATCCCTGACATCCCTATGTTGGTATGCTTCAGGTTGTCCCAGAAGCTCCTTACACTGTCCTCTTTTTTGGGGGGGAATTCTTCTTTTCTTGTTGCTATTCTGATTAATTTTTGCTTACCTATGTTCCAAATTGCTGATTTGATTCTTGGTGTCATCTTCTCTACTGTTGATTCCCTGTAATATATTTATTTCAGTTAGTGTATCCTTCATTTCTGACTGGTTCTTTTTTATGGTTTCTATGTCCATTTTTTCCTAAGACTTTATTTACTGATTTTACAGGGAGAGGAGAAAGAGGGAGGAATGGGAACTGAGAAGTTTCAGCTCATAGTTGCTTCACTTTAGTTGCTCATTGCTTGTCGTATGTACCATGACCAGGCAGGCCCAGGGTTTTGAACCAGTGACCTCAGCAATCCAGGTCGAGGCTTTATCCACTGCACCACTGCAGGCCAGGCTTCTATGTCCTTTTTCATCCTGTTGAAGATTTCACTAAGTTTCTTGAGCATCCTTATAGCCATTGTTTTGAACTCTGTATCTGGTAGTTTGCTTACCTTCATTTCATTTTGTTCTTTTTCTGGAGAGTTCTCCTGTTTTGTTCATTTGGGATGTGTTCCTGTCTTCGCATTTTGGATTCTTCTCTAAGTTTGTTTCTATGTATTAGGTAGAGCTGCTATGTCTCCCAGACTTGGTAGAGTGACCTTGTATAGCAGGTGTTCTGCAGGGCCCAGTAGCATAGCCTCCCCAATCATGCGAGCAGGGTGCTACAGGTATGCCCCCGTGTAGGCTGTGTGCACTGTCCTGTTGTAGTTGAGCCCTGATTGTTGTTGGCACCAGTGGGAGGGACTGACCCCCAGGCCAGTTGACTGTGAGGACTGGCTGCAACCACAGCAGAAGAGCTGCTGTGCAGGAGTTGACCTTACAGAGCAGGGCTTGCTTCAGTGGGGCTATGGTGCTCTCCAGCTTTGCCCCTTGAGTGTGTTGCTTGTGGTGGTGGTGCGGTTGTCATCCAGTGGGGTCTGAAGCTGTCCATTTAGAGGCACTGGCTCTGTGACCTCCAGCTTCGTGCCAGGTCAGCCACCACCAGTGCCCTGCTTGGGGCCACCTGGCATGAGCTACAGAGTGATATGCAGGTGGCTGCTATTTATGCTGGGCTTGGAGATGCCCAGGAAAGGCCAAGCTGTGAACTAAGGTGGGCTGCCACTAGTTCTAGGCCTGGGGCCACTTATCAAGAGGTTTGGAATACACAGAGGTCAGATGCTGCTTTTTTGAGATTTTAGGAAAGTATGAAGGATGAGGCAAGAGAGGGCAGTTATATGGAAAAACCATTGGAAACAGCATGAGTGGGATCGCAGTTTGGATGAGGTGGGTCTTGGAATCACCAGTATAGGCTAAACAACTTTAGACAGGTTGATGGAGACTCATATGGTGCCTGTGTGCCAGCCCTGTGTAGGGAGGGCTCAGAAAAGGAACAGTGGCCTTTGCTAGCACTTTTCTCTGGGAGAAAGCTGCTCCTCCATCGTCCCTCCTCCCCATATCTCACCCTCATCCCAAACTATCAGTCCTCCCCATGTCCAAATGTCCCTGGTACCTTTTAAGCTACTGCCCCAGTGCTGGAGCTCAGAGGGAGTGAGTCTGAGAAAGTCTGTGTTTGGGCCCTTGAAGAGAAATGCCTAGGACTCCAGCAGCTTTCCCTTTTCCTCAGCTACGATCCCTTTTTGTTTTTACAGCCAGAAGTTAATGGGGACTTGTCTTCCTGGCTCTGGGACTGGTTTGGGGCTGGGAACCCTTGTTCCGCAGGGAGATTTCCACAGCCAAGATATTCCTCTTGATTTTATTTTCTTTATTTTTAAAATTTTCCCATTGGTTAGAGAGAGAGAGAGAGAGAGAGAGAGAGAGAGAGAAGAAGGGATTAAAGAGAAGCATCAACTCATTGTTCCACTTAGACATTCCACTTAGTTGTGCATACATTGGTTGCTTCTTGTATGTACCCTGACTAGGGATTGAACCCGTGACTTTGGTGGCCCTAGATGTCACTCTGAATCACCCAACTAGGGCTCCCTCCCAGTTTTAAACCACTATACATGAGTGTGGGACCAGCCCATTCTGTGCCTTCACTCCTCCCTACCTATCTGTCTAGATGTGCCTTCTTTGGTACCCTTGTTGTGGTACTTCATTCAGCTAGGGCTCAGGTGTTCTGAATGATAGCTGTTCTGTAGTTCAGTTGTAATTTTGATGTAGTTGTGGGAAAATTCTAGTGCCACATTTTCTTGTGGCCATCTTGACTGGAAGTTTCAGGAATGCCTCAGAACCAGAAAGTTTCATTTACTGGGCAGCTTAGAGGATTGTGCTACTTTTGTTTAACCAGTTACTCTAGTTTATTATATAACAGTTTATGTTGTTTCTAGCATTATTCCCTTCTATTCACCTTGTTTTATCTTTCTTTGAGTATGACATGGAGTAATTAAAGTTAGAGACAGGAAGTTAGCTGTGGCAGAAAAGTAAATGTCTCTTATAGTGGATGCCAGATGAGACACACTACTGTTTATTTAGTTTATTGTATTTAGCCTGTATCAGTTATATAAACATTGTTAATACACAGTTTGGATCATGTTAATGTATACCATAACTGAGCACCTATAATGCATGTTCTACTGAAACAAGTACTTTATAGAACATCCCCCATCACAGTATTTGAATGGGCCCCAGAGGTACTTCAGTTCATACACCAACAGTACTTGAACACATGTTTTCATGGAAGCAGTGATTCCAAGAGGTAGACCCTTCCTCAGGGTTTCTTGTCTAAAGCTGTAATATCTGTGGTAGTATTACAAGTAGTTTCTGGGCCTGCTCGTAGCCAAGGATGGGAGCTAGAAGGAGCAGTTGTATTGATGCTTTCAGTAACTATAATTATTTAAATACTAAATCTGTTCAAAGTAATACAACAATTTTAAGCATCTGTTATTCTTCAAAGAGTGATTGGAGATTCAAAATACTATATATTATAATTGGAGTGGTTAATTTTTTCTTTTCCCCTACAATCTTGTATGTCAATCTCAGGTACGTATTTACAGTGAATCTTAAACAAGTATTCATTTCATTTATAATGATACTTACTAGAAGTCTGATTTTCATTATCCTCTGCTGATAACACTTGTATGTACTCAAGAGTTTATAATAGAATTCTTCCTAATTTTGTTCTGTTCCACATCTTTTTTGGGTTATGTCAGACCTAGTGCTTTGCCAGTCTTCTTTAAACTTTTTTCTTTAGGTAAAAGATGAGTGGAACCCGATCGGGTGGTGGTGCAGTGGATAGAGTGTCAACCTGGGATGCTGAGGACCCAGGTTTAAAACCCCAAGGTCATCAGCTTGAGCGCAGGCTCATCTGGCTTGAGTGCAGGCTCACCAGCTGGCTTGAGCCTGAGGTTGCTGGTTAAGTAAGAGGTCATTGGCTCGTGTAAGGGGTCACTGGCTCAGCTGGAGCTCCCCCCGCCCCCCCCGAGTCAAGGCACGTATGAGAAAGCAATCAATGAACAACTAATGTGCCTCAACTATAAAGTTGATGCTTCTCATCTCTCTCCATCTCTGTCCCTTAAAAAAGAAAGAAAAAAGATGAGTGGAGTTTCAGGTAGTTTGACTAAGTATACATCAGTGTACTGGCATAGCACCCTTCCCACTCACCCCGAGATCGTTTGTGTCAAAGTCAGCTTCAGGATAGAATGTAGGCAGTTGTCCTAGCAGGAAAGCTGCTGTCATAGCTGTGATTATTCTGAGGCTCACTGTCTTTAGTAGGCCTTTGTCAAGACTAGAAGTGGTTTGCAACATCAGAGAGCAGCCATTTACTATGGATGTAAATCCTTTCTAAGTATTTTTAAATAGAGAGACCAATTAAAACAACTCTATGGCTTTGATGGTAAATCTGATCATGCTTTACAACCAAATCAGAATTAATAAAAATTAAAAGACCTGTTTCTTGAACACAAACCCTGACTTTATTTTGATTGAAACAGAAATTTGTGGTTCCTGTTCATTATCAATTTTATTTTATTTTTCACTAGCATTTAAAGAAATCAGAAATGCATTTGATTTATTTAAATTAACTCCAGAAGAAAAAAATGATTTTCCTGAGAATTATCAGAAAAGAGAAGAAATACCACTGGATTGTAATTTTGCAGAAGATCACAAAGCCAAGGAAAACAAACAGGTACTTAAAGAAAGGAGAAATACCAGAGATGAGACAGACACGTGGGCATATATAGCTGCAGAAGGTGATCAAGACGTGCTAGAGGGCATGTTCCAAGCTGAGGAGAATTCTGGTGAGTGTGTTTGCGGTTAGTTTGCATATATTTTCAGGGCAGTGTGATTTCATTTTCATTCTTTTCTATTGTAACTCAAGATCAGAAAAGAGTGGCGTACACGATTTTGTTTCGGTCTCCCGAATAAATAACTTTTTATATTGGAGACTTAAGTCATAATGTGGTTTCTAAATTGACCACCGAAGTATTTCCTGAGTCCCTGTAATGTGCTTATAGCACATTTAGAAATTGTAAAGATTTTGGGTGCTCTACCTTTCCCACTCTTGCTAAGTAGCCTGCTTGTATATTTTAATGTATGTATTTCAGAAAATTATCAGCCTGATCAGGCAGTGGCGCAGTGAATAGAGCATCAGACTGGGATGCGGAGGACCCAGGTTTGAAACCCCAAGGTCGCTGGCTTGAGCAAGGGATCACTTGCTCTGCTGTGACCCCCCCCCCCATCAAGGCACATATGAGAAAGCAGTCAATGAGCAACTAAGGTGCCGCAACAAAGAATTGATGCTTCTCATCTCTTTCCCTTTCTGTCTGTCTGTCCCTATCTGTCCCTCTCTCCATCTTGCTTTGAGAAAAAGAAAAAAAAAGAAAATTATCAAATGCAGACTTACTGTACTTATATTCTTTCCTTTTAACTTTGCAGTAAATGATACTTCCTAGATAAGACAATTGGAAATGTTCTCTTGAGGATGTTGGGATTAGCTGAGGGGGAGGGCCGTGTGTAGAATATTGGGCACACTGGCATGTGAGGGTGATGAAAGAGAGCATATATAAATATATATGTATATATATATATATATATTACTATGAAAGAGAGCATATATATATATGTATATATATATATTACTACTATAATTAGGACAGAATAAACAGGATTAATCTGACAAAACTGTGTGACTTAAATCTTCAAATAGTTGAAAAGAATTGTTTAAATGTTTCAGAATATATGGCTGAGTAGATAGTCTGGGTGGCTCTGTTACTACAAAACAACTAGGTCCTTGGTGCTTTCTGATGTACTGCTGAGCTTATAGGAAATTAGAACAATTAACTAGGATCAGTAGACAAGGGGAAGGAGGAAATGGCCTGCCCAGATGCTAGGTGCCAAATAGCTCTGCTGTTTGGAAGCTAGGCAATGAAGAACACAGGTAGTAGATGTTGGTTTGCACCCTTGGGCATCCCGGGGTGATATCTGAACCACCTCTTACACAGAGAGCAAGGAGAGAACTGTGTCCTCATGTGAATTAATGAAGATGATATATTAGCGGACTCATGGTATGAAGTAGCATAGATGGCCCCTTGTGAGGCGGTAATAATGTCCCAGGCCATCCTATTTTGGAGGAAGCTTTTCTCATTAGGGACATTTCAGTGTTCAGTAAAGACAGGCTTTATTGGCTAGCATTCAGGGCTTGCTGGGCTTCCTTGTGTGTTGTGATGTTCTCCAGGGCAATGGAGAGAACAAAGATGGCGGCCAAATAACTGCACCAGCAGGAAACCAAATCTGGCCTTGAGGCTCAGAGAGGGGTTGGCAGTTTTAAGAGCATGGTCAGGACATGCATGCCCTTCGTGCTGGCTGGGTGACGCAGCATGAGGAGATGAACTGGGAATGGGTAGGCCAGACCAGGACCCCCGGATCATCCCCTCTCAATGGTGGTGTGTTTCATTCCATATGGTTTTCCACTGGTCCAGCCTGCAGAACAGGGTAGTCGCAGTGGAAATTGTATAGTTCTCCTTTATACCAGTCCTGCTGTTGGCAGGTCTTAGGGAAGGTGTCATGTTCTTTTGCCCGATCTAACAGATCATGACCTCTGAAACTTAACCTGGTCACTGTCTGCTCAGCAGAGTATATATAAATGGTACTCAGCTTCTCTAATCCTCTGATGGTAGCAGCCTGGTTTGCATAGCAACAGGAGACAGCTCTGGTTTGGCCAGATGTCATATGGTATTTACACCTCCTCACTTGGAGGGAGGGGCTGATACAATGAATATGCGAGTCCTTCAGCAGTCCTGGTGGGTGGTCCCCCTATTCCTGTGGCAGCAGCCCTGGGCATTTTTTAATGCTGTTGCTGCATTTAATGAAGTCACTGTATTTCAGAGGCAATATTCCATCCCACCCAGGCACTGTGGTGGCCGCTCTCATGCACCCATCTCCTATATCTACTGAAGGGTCAGCTGCTAGTGCTCATGCCCACTCAGGGCCTCACCTTCCTAGTGGCCAGTGCGTGTCTGCACCTCATGAGCTGGGATGCAGAGAAATGAGGAGCCTCTGACTCTTGCAGGCAGAACCAGAAGTCTTTCCTCATGTCCTGACCCCTCATGGGCTCACTTGTGATTGTCCACCCTGTGGCTTTCCACTGTCCGAGCTGCAAGGGCAGTCCCTCATCCCTTTAGAACAACCCACCTGGCCCTGGCTGGACAGCTCAGTTGGTTAGAGCGTCATCCTGAAGCACAGAGATTGTGGGTTCAATCCCAGGTCAGGGCACATACGGGAGCATATTGATGTTCCTGTCTCTCTTGCTCTCTCCTCTTCTCAAATCAGTGAAATAAACGTTAAAAAAAGAAAAAGGACAGCCTACGTGTCAGTGCCAAGGGTTAATGGCCAGGGCTCCTGATTGATCACCAGCCAAATTTCTGGGTCCAGCCCACTGGCTGGTTACTTAACTGCAGACCCTTCCTGTTTCCAAGCAGTTGGTGTTGTGTTCGGTTGAATGATGGCTGTAACCTCTGTTGACTAGTTGCCTGAATGGATCATCGTTTACTGGGCACCAGCAGCAATCCCTCCACTTCTTATCTAGGCTGCTGTATAAAACTACAGCAAGGGATATAGCACTTAACTGGGCCTGGGGAAGGTACACTAGCTATTCAGACACCTGTGAGTCAGGCCTTTCAAATTTAAAACCAGATGCACAGATTCATGGGGAGGATGAGTTCTTCATTTGTGTGTTCTGTTAACAGTCCTTATTAGATGACATTATCTCAATTCACACGGCCCCTCATCTGCCCTGCTCCCCAGTGCTTCCTGTGTCCCCCAGTTGTGGGAGGAGAGGTCCCACTGTGGATCAGATACAGCTTGGCACACGTGGCTCCTCACTTTCCTCATTAGTGCTCTCACACAGGTCACTGTGTCGTCTAAATGCATTAATTCACAGAAGTAATTACACACTCCAGAAACAGAGGTACAGCAAGTCTTATAACTTAGAGGCACACAGCTAACAGGGAACTGGTATCTGACCCAGGTTTGTTGCTCTAGAGGCCGTGTTGTCATGTCTCCATGCATGGAGGTGACAAACAGCAGTGGTAGTTCCAGTTGAGAGTTTCAGTATATGTGTTACTGAAGCAAGCACCCAGTTGAGAGCTTTAGGGAAAGATTATTTGCATGTCTTTCTTTCTTTCTTTCTTTCTTTCTTTCTTTCTTTCTTTCTTTCTTTCTTTCTTTCTTTCTTTCTCTCTCTCTCTCTCTCTTTCTCTCTCTCTCTCTCTTTCTCTCTCCCTCTCTCTCTCTCTCTCTCTCTTTCATTTATTGATTTATGCAACAAAAACAGAGAAGGAGGGACAGATAGGGACAGACAGAAAGGGAGAGAGATGAGAAGCATCAAGTCTTTGCAGCTCTTTAGTTGTTCATTGATTGCTTTCTCATAGGTGCCTTGACTGAGGGGCTACAGCAGAGTGAATGACCCTTGCTCAAGCCAGCGACCTTTGGGCTGGCAACCCCACGCTCAAGCTGGTGAGCCTGCACTCAAGCCGGCGACCTCAGGGTGCAAACTCCATTTCTATTGTAAGGTTAACTGCCTAACATCTGTGTCATTTGAAGAATTGGTTTTAGGTGAAAATCCTTTAACTCTAACCTTCAAATATTTGTGATTTTTAGTCATTTTGAATTACTCCCAGATGAGTAATGCCTAAGACTCACGTACTGCACTGTTGTTAGTGGATGAGCCATTCATCCCAGTGTCGATGAGTCCATGGTGGGGGCCTGGAGGTGTTCAGCAGAGAGAGTTTTTAGGAAGAGAGGCATGAAGTGAGTCTGGAAGGATCAGTGGGTAATTACTTTTATTTACATAGGTCTGGTTTACACATTTCTAATGATTTTACTTACGTAAATGATCGAAAGCAATTTATGTCCAAGAAGAATGACTAAAGAAATGTTAGCAATTACTCTTACTGATTCCGTATGGTTTCTCTTTTCCTTTGAGCTACTTAGTCTTGTATTTATAAATCATGTTATAGTTAACAGGTTACCAATTTTTTTTCTTTATGCCCTTGAAGCACTGTGACTTCTAAGTATGAATAGTTCATGTTACTTCCTAAAGAAAATCAGAAATTTCATTAAAGACTCGGTTACATAATGACATGTGTTAAAGATGTATATAAAGTTTTTGGTTAAGGCACCACCAATTGAATAAAATGTCATTGTATATTGTATAGTCCAGACAAAAAGTATCTTAAAGACAGTTCTGTGTTCCAGATGGCAGACAGCAGATTTTGAGTCTGGGCATGGATCTGCAGCTGGAATGGATGAAACTAGAAGATTTCCAAAAGCACCTTGATGGTGAAGATGAGAACTATTCTGCAACAGATGCCATTCCAAGTAGTGAGTAGTTTGGGAGTTATGGGTATTCTCTTTGTGAATCTATATATAGAAACCTAATTTAACTCTTCTTTCGTTTTAGATTTATTGAGGGATGCTGTGAAAAATGGGGATTATATTACAGTGAAGGTTGCCCTTAATTCAAATGAAGAATATAACCTGGACCAAGAGGTAGTAACTATATCTTTGTAAAAATCTCATGAAAGGAAAATGGAAAGTAGCTCTTTTGAAGTAATTGTTTACTTTAACTACAAAAGTGTAATGCATTTTTACTTTCTTAAATTGAACATTGTAGAAATGTAGAATGTAGGAAGTTTTAGTCCCTGTATTTCCACCCTCTAAAGTGACCATGTTGTTCAGCTGTGTTCCTTATGATTTTGTCTCTGGTTTAACCTCTGCCACTCTGAGGGTTGTTTTCATTAAGAGCTGCCTACTAATCACAACTGCCTGGCTTTTGTTCTTTCTGGGGGGTTTTCGATACTAACTTATGACTGTGTGTGCGTGTGTTAATTTATTTATTGATTGATTTTAGAGAGAGAGGAAGGCAGAGAGAGAACAATATTGATTTGTTTCACATATTTATGCATTCATTGGTTGATTCTTGTGTGCCCTGACCGGGGAATGAATCTGCACCTGGTATATAGGACAGTGCTCTAACCAGCTGAGCTACCTAGCCAGGGCCCTATGAAGGATTTTTATATGAAAGCATATTGACCCTTTTGGGTGTCTTGCTTAGAAAACATTTTTTGTATTTTGTTTTGTTTTCTTGCTGAGAGGTGGGTTTTTTAAGTTCAGTCTTTTTGGATTACACTTCAAAAAGTTACGGGGGCCCTAGCTGGAGAGCTCAGTTGGTTAGAGCATCATCCCAAAGCACAGAGGTTGGTGGTTGCCAGTTTGTGTGTGTATGTGCCCAACCACTTTGGAAAATTCTCATACTGTTGTAATTTTTTTTTCTTGTATTTTTCTGAAGTGAGAAGCTGGGAGGCAGAGAGATAGACTCCCACATTCACACTACCGGGATCCACCCAGCATGCCCACCAGGGGGTGATGCTCTGCCCATCTGGGGCATTGCTCCGTCGCAATCAGAACCGTTCTAGTGCCTGACATGGAGACCATGGAGCCACCTTCAGCACCCGGGCCAACTTTGCTCCAATGGAGCCTTGGCTGCAGGAGGGGAAGAAAAAAAGGAGAGGGGGAAGAATGGAGAAGCAGATGGGCGCCGGGGGTCGAACCTGAGACTTCCACACGCTGGGCCAACTCTCTGCGGCTGAGTCAACCAGCTAGGGCCATACTGTTGTCATTTTTAAATTACTTGCTAGGTAGAGAGTTTTATCATCTGCTAAAAATAACTATTTTGTTTCCCTTTTTTCCAGTAATGTTTTTTTCTCTGGTCTTACGAAATTGATGACATTTGAACAGCAGTAGTGATGGAAGGGATCTTCTGTTCTTGGTCTGAGTGGGGTTTTCCCTCAGGGTCTTAGTGTTGGGTGTGATGTATCTTATTGGTAGTTTACTGTGGAGCCCTTAACTCCTATACTCCGCCTTCTTTTTTTTTTTTAACTGACTTTTTCTCGGGGATGCATGTTGGGTTTATCAGATGCTTTTTTTTACACTTTAGAACTTATGTAGCTTGCTCTTTTTTTTTTTTTTTTTTAAGATTTTTGATTGATTTTAGTGAGTGGAGAGAGAAAGGAGATTGGAGAGGACCAGGAAGCATCATCTCATAGTAGTTGCTTCTTGTAGGTGCCTTGACCAGGCAACTTGGGGTTTCGAACTGGCAACCTCAGCATTCCAGGTCGATGCTTTAATCCACTGCACCACCACAGGTTAGGTTATAGGTTGGTCTTTATTAAAAGAATAGTAGCTGCAGGGATCTTTCTCTTATTTCTTGACTTTTTTTTTTTTTGAAATTTAGACCCTGATCAGTTGGCTCAACGGTAGAATGTCAGCCCGGCGTGTGGAAGTGCTGGGGTCAATTTCTGGTCAGGGCACACAGGAGTCACCATCTGCTTCTCCACCCCTCCGTCTTCTATCTCCTCCTCCGGCAGCCATGGCTCGAATGGTTTGAGCAAGTTGACCCCGGGCGCTGAGGATGGCTCCATGGCCTTGCCTTAGGCACTGAAATAGCTTGGTTGCTGAGCAGTAGAGCAGTGGCCCCAGATGGGCAGAGTATTGCCCTGTAGGGGGCTTGCCTCGTGGATCCTGGTCCAGGCACATATGGAAGTCTGTCTCTCTGCTTTCCTGCCTCTCACTCAATAAAAAAGAGAAAACAAAAAAGAAATTAAAAAAAATTTATTGAAGATCTGAAAAACAATTCCTAAAAGATTGACTTTTCCAGGAACTAGCTGCACAATGCTTTGGATCTATCATGTTAAAACATGCATTAGACACATTCAAAAACCATAAACAAGCCACCACTGTTCAACTCTCCGAACAAAGATAAAATGCCTAAGGAACAATGTGGATGACTTGGAAAGGATGGGCTATTTAAGCAGCAGTCAAAAAAAAAGAGCACAGGCAAATGTCTATGATCAGTTACACACTAAATTGAACCTCTGGCACTAGGAACCATAGCATTTTGTCATATAGCATAAACTCATATTTATAAAAGTACATAGTGTCAAAGGAACAGAACCACCAGCATTCAAAAGCAGCTTTGTCAGGCAGGCTATATAGAACATTCTACAATATGTCTCTTCATTATCCATCAATAAGTAGTAGCTAATTTGAAAGGAAAAAGAATAAAGGACCTACACTCCCTTTTATTTTCTGTTTAAAATCAAACAAAACAAACATCAGTCCTGCTATACACTAACATTTTCAAAGTGCATCTGGATAAGAGAAGGACTAGGAACAGAAACGTGCTTACATTTAAACATAACTAAGCGCCTCACACATCTCGATGGCACTAAACAAAGTTGCAGAATTCTTTGCCAGGCATTTTAGGAAATCACGAAGATTATTCAGTAGTAAAGCTAGGCTCTTTTTATCCAGGTGTACAGGCCAACATGGCTGCAATTTGTCCAAATCATCTTAAGTAGCTGGGGGTCCACACACTCGGGACACGGGTGCTTCAGGCTATTGTGCGAGGATTTCAGCATACTGTTGCCTCAGATTTTATAGAGTAGCTGAGTGCCCGACATTACATTGAAGTATTCTTAGCCCTGCCACAAGTTCACTAACAGCATATTCCTTGTGTTTCCTGGAGAGTTTTTTAATGTGCATAATCCTCCAGTTAGCAATAAGCCATGATTTTAGTTCTTCAGGAATCTGCTTTAACTTAGCTCTGTTGATGAATGTGTCATTGTCTTTTGTTGTTATTTTTTTAGATTTTATTTATTGATTTTTAGAGGGGTGGGGGAAGCAGGAAGCATGAGCATGTAGTAGTTGCTTCCTGTATGTGCCTTGACAGGGCAAGTCCAGAGCCCTGAACCAGCAACCTCAGTGTTACAGGTCAGCGCTTTATCCATTGCTCCACCACAGGTCAGGCTGTCCTCATTTTTACTTGATCTTAACCAAAAGGCCGAGAAGCGATGTCCTCATTTTCAATAGCAGGATAAATTGGGCTGTTTTCTGTGAGGAGGCTGAGGTGTCACACTGGTACAGCCACCACCTCCATTTTCAGTTGTTGGCTGCTTATTTTTTGTTTCACTTAGCAGACCAGGTGTCTCCTTACGTGGGTCAGTCCCTCTCATCCTCCCCTCTGCACTGGTCCTATCTTTCTGAAGTTATCGCTGTCTTTAAAGATTGGTGTCCATGTATTAGAGTACTCTGCTTTGTGGAACCTGTTCATCCCAATTTTTGTTCCAACCACTGTAACATATAAAGTTCTTCACTTGTTTGTCCTTTATGGCAACGTTTACACACTTTGCCTTATAAAGATGAGGCCCATGAAAGAAGCACTTGCTCGCCATCCTGGAATTGAGGATTTGGGTCCTGCTTTGGCACCATTTATAGGGATTCACTGCTGCCGCCAACTTCTCCCACCTCCCCTACTCTATCCTACCCAGCTCTTCATCAGATGTTTGCAGGGAACTTTCTAAAGTTAGATTATACAAATGAGAGTAAGTGGTTACATTTTTTTTTATTATTGATTTTATTGTGTTCACATTGATTCAAGTGTCCCACCAAATACATCCCCCCATCCCCCTGTTCTCCTCAACATCCCCCTTTCCCCCCTCCCCACATAATCCTCCCCCCTTCCCTCCAGGATTTATTTTCCTGCTCTCTATAACACTGTTATGTGTATATAATTTCACAAATCTCTTTCCCTTCTCTGATCCCATCCTCTCATCCCCTTTCCCTCTGTCCGCTTTCCCTCTGGTCCCTTTGATCCCTCCTCTGCCTCTATTCTGTTCCTCAGTTCACATTGTTCATTGGATTCCTCAAATGAGTGAGGTCATATGATATTTTTCTTTCTCTGCCTGGCTTATTTTACTTAGCATGACAGTTTCTAGGTCCATCCATGTTGTCACAAAAGGTAAGATTTCCTTTTTCACGGCCACATAATATTCCATTGTGTATATATACCACTGTTTTTTAATCCACTTGCCCACTGACGGGCGCTTGGAATGTTTCCAGATCTTCTCTATTGTGAACAATGCTGCCATAAACATAGGAGTGCATTTCTTCTTTTGAATCAGTGATTTGGCATTCTTAGGATATATTCCTAAAAGTGGGATAGCTAGTCAAAAGGCAGTTCCATTTGTAATTTTTTGAGGAATCTTCCTACTGTTTTCCACAGTGGCTGCACCAGTCTGCATTCCCACCTGCAATGCAGGAGGGTTCCCTTTTCTCCACACCCTCACCAGCACTTCTTGTGTATTGATTTGTTAATGAGCACCATTCTGACTGGTGTGAGGTGGTATCTCATTGTGGTTTTAATTTGCATTTCTCTGATGATTAGTGATGTTGAACATTTTTTTCATCTGCCTGTTGGCCATCTGTATGTCCTCTTTGGAAAAGTGTCTGTTTATTTCTTTTGCCCATTTTTTGATTGGATTATCTTCCTGGTGTTGAGTTTTACAAATTCTTTATAAATTTTGGTTATTAACCCCTTTTCAGATATATTGTCGAACATGTTCTCCCATTGTGTGGTTTGTCTTTTCGTTTTGTTCATATTGTCTTTACCTGTGCAAAAGCTTTTTAGTTTGATATAGTCCCATTTGTTCATCCTGTCCTTTATTTCACTTGCCCGTGAAGATAAATCAGCAAATTTATTCCGTGAGAGATGTCGGAAAACTTACTGCCTATGTTTTCTTCTAAGATACTTATGGTTTCACGACTTACATTTAAGTCTTTTATCCATTTTGAGTTTATTTTTGAGAATGGTGTAAGTTGGTGGTCTAGTTTAATTTTTTTGCAGGTAGCTGTCCAATTTTCCCTACACCATTTGTTGAAGAGGCTGTCTTTACTTCATTGTATGCTCTTACCTCCTTTGTCAAATATCAGTTGTCCTTAAATGTGTGGGTTTATTTCTGGGTTCTCCATTCTGTTCCATTGATCTGTATGCCTGGTCTTATGCCAGTACCAAGCTGTTTTGAGTACAATGCCCTGGTAGTATAACTGATATCAGGAAGTGTGATACCTCCCACTTTATTCTTTTCAATATTGCTAAGGCTATTCGTGTTCTTTTTTCTTTCCGTATAATTTTTGAAATATTTGTTCTATATCTTTGAAGTATGTCATTGGTATTTTAATAGGAATTGCATTGAATTTATAAATTGCATTGGATAATATAGACATTTTAATGTTTATTCTTCCTGTCCCTAAACACAGCATATGCTTCTACTTCTTTGTTTTGTTTTGTTTTTTTGGTTATTTTCTGTTTGTTTTTTACAGAGACAGAGAGAGGGATAGATAGGGACAGACAGACAGGAAGGGAGAGAGATGAGAAACATCAATTCTTCGTTGTGGTTCCTTAGTTGTTCATTGATTGCTTTCTCATATGTGCCTTCATGGAAGGGAGGGGCTGCAGCAGACTGAGTAACCCCTTGCTCAAGCCAGCAACCGTGGCTCCAAGTTGGTGAGTTTTGCTCAAACCAGATGAGCCCGCACTCAAGCTGGCGACCTGGGGGTCTCGAACCTGGGTTCTCCGCATCATCAGATAGTCTGACGCTCTATCCACTGCACCACCACCTGGTCAGGCTGCTTCCACTTCTTTGTATATTCCTTGATTTCTTTTATCAATGTTTTATAATTTTCTGAGTACAAGTCTTTAACCTCCTTGGTTAAATATTTTCCTGGGTACTTTATTTTTTTTTGAAATAGTGAAGGGGCTTGTTTTCTTAATTTCTCTTTCAGACAGTTCATTGTTTTTTGGGGTTTTTTTTTGTTTTTGTATTTTTCCGAAGCTGGAAACGAGGAGAGACAGTCAGACAGACTCCCGCATGCGCCAGACCGGGATCCACCTGGCACGCCCACCAGGGGGCAACGCTCTGCCCCTCCAGGGCGTTGCTCTGCCGCGACCAGAGCCACTCTAGCGCCTGGGGCAGAGGCCAAGGAGCCATCCCCAGCGCCCGGGCCATCTTTGCTCCAATGGAGCCTCGGCTGCGGGAGGGGAAGAGAGAGACAGAGAGGAAGGGGGGGGGGAGTGGAAAAGCAAATGGGCGCTTCTCCTGTGTGCCCTGGCCAGGAATCGAACCCGGGTCCCCCCGCACGCCAGGCCGACGCTCTACCGCTGAGCCAACCAGCCAGGGCCTAGTTCATTGTTGATGTATAAAAACACATCTGATTTCTGAATATTAATTTTATATCCTGCCACCATTCTGAATTCATTTATCAGGTCCAGTAGTTTTTTGACTGAGACTTTAGGGTTTTCATATCATCAGCAAATAATAATAGTTTTACTTCTTCTTTTCCAGTTTGGATGCCTTTTATTTCTTCTTCTTGTTGATTGCTGTGGCTAGGACTTCCAGAAATATGTTGAATAAAAGTGGTGAAAGGGGGCACTCCTGCCTTGTTCCTGATCTTAACGGGATTGCTTTTAATTTTTGCCCAATGATTATGAGGTTGGCTGTGGTTTGTCATAGGTGGCCTTTATCATGTTGAAGTATGTTCCTTGTATTCCCACTTTGCTGAGAGTTTTGATCATGAATGGGTGCTGGATTTAATCAAATGCTTTTTCTGCATCTATTGCAGAAAAATCATATTATCATGTGATTTTTCTCTCTCCTTTTATTTATATCATGAATCACATTGATTGATTTGCAAACATTGTAAGCAGCCTTGCCTCCCCAGAATAATTCCACTTGATCATAATGTATAATTTTTTTTTAATGTATTGCTGGATCCAGTTTGCTAATATATATATATATTTTTTTTAGTTTGCTAATATTTTGTTGAGAATTTTAGCATCTAAATTCATCAGGGATATTGACTTATAGTTTTCTTTCTTTGTATTCTCTTTGCCTAGTTTTGGAATGAGGATTATGTTCACCTCATAAAAGGAGTTTGGAAGCCCACCCTCTTGAATTTTTTGAAATAGCTTGAGAAGGATAAGAGTTAGTTGTTCTTTGCATATTTGGTAGAATTCACCTGTGAAGCCCAGGGCTTTTGTTTGTTGGGAGTTTTTTTGTTTTTTTTTTTTGTATTTTTCCGAAGCTGGAAACAGGGAGAGACAGTCAGACAGACTCCCGCATGCGCCCGACTGGGATCCACCTGGCACGCCCACCAGGGGGCGACGCTCTGCCCACCAGGGGGCGCTGCTCTGCCCCTCCAGGGCGTCGCTCTGTTGGGACCAGAGCCACTCTAGCGCCTGGGGCAGAGGCCAAGGAGCCATCCCCAGCGCCCGAGCCATCTTTGCTCCAATGGAGCCTTGGCTGCAGGAGGGGAAGAGAGAGACAGAGAGGAAGGAGAGGGGGAAGGGTGGAGAAGCAGATGGGCGCTTCTCCTGTGTGCCCTGGCCGGGAATCGAACCCGGGACCCCTTGCACGCTAGGCTGATGCTCTACCACTGAGCCAACCGGCCAGGCCCGGGAGTTTTTTTGATAACTGTTTCAATATCTTTTGTTGTAATCAGTCTGTTTAGGTCTGATTCTTCCAGATTGATTTTTGAAAGATTATGTTTCAAGGAATTTGTCCATTTCACCTAAGTTGTCTTAATTTTTGGCATACAGTTCTTCATAGTATTTTCTTATAATCCTTTGTATTTCTGCTGTGTCAGTTGTTACTTCTCCTCTCTCATTTCTAATTTTATTTGAATCCTCTTTTTTTTCTTGATTAATCTGGTTAAAGTTCATCGATTTTGTTTACCTCTTCAAAGAACCAGCTCTTGGTTTCATTGATCTTCTGTATTGTTTTTTAGCCTCTATGTCATTTTTTTCTGCTCTGATCTTATTATTTCCTTCCTTCTACTTCCTTTGGGTTTTATTTGCTATTCTTTTTTTAGTACTTTGAAATGCAGGATTAAGTTGTTTATTTGGGCTTTTCCTTGCTTCTTAAAGTATGTCTGTAATGCTATGAACTTCCCTCTCAGGACTGCATTTGCATGTCCCATAAATTTTGAGTTGTTGTATGTTCATTTTCATTTGTTTCAAGGAAATTTTTTATTTCTCCCTTGATCTCAGTGTTAACCCATTCGTTATTTAATAACATGCTATTTAGTTTCCAAGTGTTTGAATAGTTTGCTTTTCTATTGTAGTTGATTTCTAGTTTCATGCCATTGTGATCAGAGAAGATGCTTGATATAATTTGAATCTTCTTAAATTTATTGAGACTCGTTTTGTGTCCTAACATGTGGTCTATCCTAGAGAATGTACCATGAACACTTGAAAAGAATGTATATCCTGCTGCTTTAGGGTGAAAGGTTCTGAAGATATCTATTAAATCCAGTTGATCTAGTGTGCCCTTTAAGGCTGCCGTTTCTTTGTTAATTTTCTTTCCTGAGGATCTATCCATTGATGTTAGTGGGGTATTAAAATACCCTACTATGAGCCCTGGCTGGTTGGCTCAGTGGTAGAGCATCAGCCTGGCATGCAGGAGTCCTGGGTTCGATTCCCAGCCAGGGCACACGGAAGCGCCCATCTGCTTCTCCACACCTCCCCCTCTCCTTCCTCTCTGTCCCTCTCTTCCCCTCTCGCAGCCGAGGCTCCATTGGAGGAAAGTTGGCCCGGGCTCTGAGGATGGCTCTGTGGCCTCTGCCTCAAGTGCTAGAATGGCTCTGGTTGCAACAGAGCGACGCCCCAGATGGGCAGAGCATCAGCCCCTGGTGGGTGTGCCAGGTGAATCCCAGTCGGGCGCATGCGGGAGTCTGACTGCCTCCCTGTTTTGAACTTCAGAAAAATACAAAAAAATAAAAATAAAATCCCCTACTATGATATTGCTGTTGATCTTGCCCTTTAAGTCCATCAAACTCTGCTTTATATATTTAGGTGTTTCTATATTAGGCTCATAAATATTTATAATGGTTATATCTTCCTGTTGGACTGCTTCCTTTATCATTATGTAGTGACCTTCTTTATCCCTTACTATAGCCTTTGTTTTAAAGTCTATTTTGTTAGATATAAAAGTATTGCTACCCCAGCTTTTTATTTATTTATTTTTTTTTACAGAGACAGAGAGTGAGTCAGAGAGAGGGACAGACAGACAGGAACGGAGAGAGATGAGAAGCATCAGTCATTAGTTTTTCATTGCGCGTTGCAACACCTTAGTTGTTCATTGATTGCTTTCTCATATGTGCCTTGACCGCGGGCCTTCAGCAGACCGAGTAGCACCTTGTTAGAGCCAGCGACCTTGGGTTCAAGCTGGTGGGCTTTTGCTCAAACAGATGAGCCCGTGCTCAAGGTGGTGACCTCGGGGTCTTGAACCTGAGTCCTCTGCATCCCAGTCCGACGCTCTTTCCACTGTGCCACCGCCTGGTCAGGCCCCCAGCTTTTTTTTCATTTCCTTTTGCATGAAATATTTTTTTCCATCCCTTTACTTTGTCTATATGTATCTTTTGTTTTGAGGTGTGTCTCTCACAGATAGCATATGTATGGATCCTGTTTTTTTATCGATGCATCAACCCTCTGTCTTTGTATTTTTCTGAAGCTGGAAATGGGGAGAGACAGTCAGACAGACTCCCGCATGCGCCCGACCGGGATCCACCTGGCACGCCCACCAGGGGGCGACGCTCTGCCCACCAGGGGGCGATGCTCTGCCCCTCCAGGGCGTCGCTCTGTTGCGACCAGAGCCACTCTAGCGCCTGGGGCAGAGGCTGAGGAGCCATCCCCAGCGCCTGGGGCCATCTTTTTGCTCCAGTGGAGCCTCGGCTGTGGGAGGGGAAGAGAGAGGCAGAGAGGAAGGAGGGGGGGTGGAGAAGCAGATGGGCGCTTCTCCTGTGTGCCCTGGCTGGGAATCGAACCCGGGACTTCTGCATGCCAGGCCGACGCTCTACCATTGAGCCAACCGGCCAGGGATACCCTCTGTCTTTTGATTGGAGCATTTAATCCATTTACATTTAAGGTTATTATTGATATGTAGTTGTTTATTGCCATTTTATTCTTTAAATCTACATTCCTCTTTCACTAGATTTTTTCCCCCCCTTTGTTCTGTTTGCAAAAGGTCCCTTAGCATTTCTTCAAGCATTGGTTTGGTTGTAGTGAATTCCATGAGTTATTTGGGAGGTTTTTTTGTTTGTTTGTTTTTTTGTTTGGGAAGCTGTTTATTTCTCTTCTTTTCTTTTTTTTTGTGTGGCTGAGACAGGTAGAGTCAGATAGAGGGGACAAATAAGAACAAACAGGAAGGGAGAGAAATGAGAAACATCAATTCTTCGTTGCAGTTCCTTAGTTGTTCATTGATTGCTTTCTTAAATGTGCCTTGACTGAGAGGCTACAGCAGACTGAGTGACCTCTTGATCGAGCCAGCGACCTTGGGCTCAAGCTGGTGAGCCTTACTCAAACCCGATGAGCCCGCGCTCAAGCTGGTGACCTTGGGGTCTCAAACCAGGGTCCTCTGCATCCCAGTTCGATGTTCTATCCACTGCGCCACTGCCTGGTCAGGCGAGTTCAATTTTTAACGATAGCCTTGCTGGATAAATAAGCCTTGGTTTTAGGCTCTTGTTTTGCATTACTTTGAATATTTCTTGCCATTCTCTTCTGGCTTGAAGTGTTTCTGTTCAAAAGTCAGATGTCATCCTTATGGGGGCTCATTTGTAGGTGATTGACTGCTTTTCTCTTGCAGCTTTTAGTATTTCTTTATCTGTTAGCTTTGGTATTTTAATTATGATATGTCTTGGTGTAGGTCTCTTTGGGTTCCTCTTTAATGGGATTCTCTGTGCTTTTTGAACTTGTTTGACTTTTTCCTTCATTAATTTAGGGAAGTTTTCAGCTCTGATTTCTTGAATCAGGTCCCCCTATTCCTTGTTTTATCTCTTCTCCTTCAGAAACCCCTATTATGTGGGTGTTGTTTCTCTTCATGTTGTCACAGATCTCAGAGTTTTCTCAGACTTTTTGATCTTTTCTTTTTGCTGTTCTGTTTTGTGCTTTTGCTTGTCTTCTAAATTGCTGATTTGATCCTCTGCTTCATTCCGCCTGCTTTTAATTCCTTCTAGTTTAGTCTTCATTTCTGATATTGTATTTGTCATTTCTTTCTGATTCTTTATGATTTCAATGTCCTTTTTTTTTTAATCTTATTTTTATTAATTTTAATGCCTTGACTCAATGTCCTTTTTATGCTTGCTATCTCTTTGTTCTAAGATCCACGAGCATCCTAACAATCATTATTCTAAATGGTATCTTGGTTATTTCCTTCTCGTGCAGTTCTTTTTCTGGGGATTTCTCTTTTTGATTCATTTCTCTTGTTGAATTGCATTTCTCTGTCTTCTCATTTTGTCTCTGTACAGACTGCTCCTTTGGATGTGTTGTTTGTGTAGCTAGCTGAGTATAGGGTTGGTGTTGTCTGCCTCCAGCTTTCAGTTGTGTTATTTCTATTGTAGATCTTCTTGGGTTGGCCTTAGCTGTTTGTAATTTGCTATGGGTTACATGTCTGCTGTTACTGCCCTTTTTTGCTATTTGTGTCAGCATTTTCTATTCCTTAGCTGGGTCAGGTGTGAGGAGCCTTTCTTTAAGATACCACTTTAACTAGGGTTGTTAGGTCCTAAGCTGATGCTCTCCGTATTGGGCCACTGGATATACCAGCCCTAGACCTCCCTGACTGGAACCTGGTGCAGACCAGTAGGGGTCACTGCTTATTACTAGCCCTTAGCAACCTTCTTGGAGCTATAGGCGATCTAGAATTTGTAGCTGCCTAAACTGGGCTTTGATGCCGTTGTAAATATCAACTACACTCCTAGATTGGCTTTTATCTTCTCTTGACCAGTGTGTGTGGCCTCTCTATTCCCAAGGTGTGGTCTTTCTGCTGGCCCTCCGCTGCTGCCACCTCCTCAGGCACTCGGGGACCGGCACTGCCGGGTGCATGGGCTTCCCAGACGCCTTGCCTGGCTGCATCACCCTGCAGGCGCACAGGTTGCCCCACCTGGCTCCGCCCTCCTTGGGCACATGGGATGCATCTCGGGGCTCCAACCCTCACTGCTGCTACGTGGTCCAAGAGCTGCGGCCACAGCCAAGCCCTTCTGCTCTTTGGAGGGTACTCAGCAGGTTGGGGGGATAGTGTAGCTCAGATCTCAGCACTCAAGTCCTGTGTCCCTGATGTGCCCCTTGCTTCTAAGTGTCTCTGTGCACTGGCTGGCAGGGTAATTGCTTCCCTTTGCTGGCTTGGTTCTCCCAGGAAAAATGGCCACTTTAGGTTTGGGGAATTACCCAGTACTGGGGTCAGGGTGGCTGTCCCCCAGTCTATGCCCCTGAGACTACTCTCTCCTCTCGCCACTCCAGTCCCCTTGGTGCTCCCTACTCGCATAGCCCCAGGTAGGTGGCTGTGAATGAGGATTTCTGCATGGTCCCTTTAAGATGGAGCCTGGGTCTGAGAGTTCTATCTCCTTTTCACAAACAGTAACCCGGCTCTTCTTTCAGCTAAATACTGTTCATATGCTTCTCTAGTCACTGGCGCTCCAGGCTGGAGTTCTGGTCCTGGGGCTGAGGACCCACAACTCTCTGGGCAACCCACACCACTGTGAGAGACCCTATGGGCTGCCTGTCGCTCCTGGGAACGGGGCAGCCCTTTCTGCGTCTCTGCCCTTCCTACCAGCTCAGTGTGGTTCCTTTGGTGATGCTTGGTTATAGATTCATCTTAGTTTAGTCCAAAGTTGGTTTTTTAAGATGATTGTTCCTAAGTGAAGTTGTAATCCATTGTGGTTCTGGAAGGCGGGAGTTGTAACGTCTGCCTACTCCGTCACCATTTTCTCTTCCCTCTGGTTACACTCTTAATTCAGTTTAGTTGATCTAAAGTGCTACTACTAAAAATATGTCTTACATTGGAGTTCCCTCAGATTACTCATACCAGCAAAATCTGTTTAACATTCAGGTTATAAGCAGATTAACTCATACTATTGGAATTTTGTTGTATCAAATATTTAGTTAATGGTTTGGTTTTATCATATGGTGTTCTTTTCCACTAGTAATTGGAAATATTTGAGCTAATCTTTACCTTAGTATTGTTCATCAGTTTTTTTTTTTAGTTTTAATTTATTGATTTTAATAAGAGGGTGAGGGAGGAAGAGAGAGGGACAGGAACATTGGTCTGCTCCTGTATGTGCCCTGACCGGGGATCGAACCAGCAACCTCTGTACTTCAGGATGATGTTTTAATCAACCGATCTATTTGGCCAGGGCAATTCTATCTTATTCAAAGCAGGTTTTCAACTCAATTTAGTCATACCAGCATTCTGTTTTCTACTTACAAATCTTTATCTTTAGAGCAGTCAGACTCACTCTGTAGCAGTTACCACTGCTATCACCCCCAGGCAGCGGGCATGTCAGGGAGTCCTCAGTACAGTGGGCTCAGGTTGCTAGCAGTCATTTCAGGTCTTACATCTTTGGACCAACTAAGTGAATATAATCAATGTGTAAGTTTTACCTAGAACACAGGAATTTTTTTTTTTTTTTTCCTGAAGCTGGGAACGGGGAGAGACAGTCAGACAGACTCCCGCATGCGCCCGACCGGGATCCACCTGGCACGCCCACCAGGGGCAACGCTCTGCGGCGACCAGAGCCACTCTAGTGCCTGGGGCAGAGGCCAAGGAGCCATCCCCAGCGCCCGGGCCATCTTTGCTCCAATGGAGCCTTGGCTGTGGGAGGGGAAGAGAGAGACAGAGAGGAAGGAGGGGGGAGTGGAGAAGCAGATGGGTGCTTCTCCTGTGTGCCCTGGCCGGGAATCGAACCCGGGTCCCCCGCACGCCAGGCCGACGCTCTACCGCTGAGCCAACCGGCCAGGGCCCACAGGAAAATTTTTACACCTGAAATTTGAGATAAGTAAGTACCTTTGCCATGTAGATAGTATCAGGATTCATACAAGTATTAATGTGAGTGTAGAACTTAATTACTTGGAAGGCGTAACATTTTATGGTATCATTTATATATAAAATGTTCTAAAAGTTATTAGTTTTGATTATTTATTGGGATATTTTAGTGGAAAAGCTAAGTAGATGCTTAAATGAATGCATTTTAAATATTTTACATTGAAAAAGTCTAGAAGAGCCTGACCTGTGGTGGCGCAGTGGATAAAGCGTTGACCTGGAATGCTGAGGTCGCCGGTTCAATACCCTGGGCTTGCCCGGTCAAGGCACATATGGGAGTTGAAGCTTCCTGCTCCCCCCCCCCTCTAAAATGAAGAAATAAATAAAAATAATTTAAAAAAAAAAAGAAAAACTCTAGACCTTAGTTCTTCAACATTGACATTTTTTTCTTACATAAAACCAATCAAGGACTCCAGCGGAATGACGCTGGTGATGCTGGCTGCAGCCGGAGGGCAGGACGACCTGCTGAGGCTCCTCCTTAGAAAGGGGGCCAAAGTGAACGGCAGACAGAGGAATGGGACCACCGCGCTTATCCACGCAGCTGAGAAGGTGGGTCACTCAGCACAGCCCTGGGACTGAGACACAACATACAGTACAGTCAACATAACATTTTATATTTCAGTTCATCTGGGACTTGTCACAAATGGATGTTTTTTATCAATAGTAATACTTTGCAGTTGAATTTTCAAAATGATTATCTAGTTGGAAGTGATTTATATTGAAAAAGGAACTCTGATGAAGGTACTAAAGTCAATTTCAATCTTAGGTCTTTTAAAAAGTCTTTTTAATTTAAACTAAATGTTCCTTTTGGTTAGTAACTTACTTAAAATGTTCCCATATGTTATCTTTCTAAAGGATTGCTATGCAGAGGTTCTTATGTAGAAAGCAGTGATTAACCTTTTGAAATTGCTGGCAAAACGGTGTGGCTGTGCATGGCTGGGCTTGGGTGGGGGACTGACCCCCAGTATCTCTGGCTGTCACAGGACCCTGCAGAACAAATAACCAGAAAACTGTTTACCTACCTGCGTAGGGTAGAATTGGTCTTTTTCCTGAAGCAGAAGTTTTAAAACATCTAAAAATATCTTACTTTCAAAGAATTTGGATAATTGAATTTTTTTATTTCTTCTTTAATAGAATTTCTTAACTACAGTGGCTATTCTTTTGGAAGCAGGAGCTTTTGTAAATGTCCAGCAAAGCAGTGGTGAGACAGCTTTAATGAAGGTAAATGCCTCATAGGATCTCTCACCCCTCCCTTTCCCAGATGTGCATGTTGGGGCCTCCAACTGCTGGGCCCTGCTGGGGGCTAAGGACGTGATGGGGGCCAGATCAGACTGTGGGCTTGCACGTGACAGAGGAGTGTGAGGAGGCCATCAGAGAAGCACTTAACATTTGGTATGAGGAGTGATGTGAAGGGAGCATGGAGCTAAGAATCACATCAAAGTGCAGTCCAGGTGGTCTCCTGTGGCTTTCCTTCAGCATCAGTGTGACAGGAGTGGGGTGTGCCCACAGCTCGCGGAATGTCACTGCAGGCAGCACTCTAGTTTTTAGTGAATTCATTTCTTTTCTTTTTTTTTTTTTTTTTTTTTTTTTTGGTATTTTTCTTAAGTTTGAAATGGGGAGGCAGTCAGACAGACTCCCCCATCTGCCCAACCGGGATCCACCCAGCATGCCCACCAGGGGGCGATGCTCTACCCATCTGGGGCGTAGCTTTGCCGCAATCAGAGCCATTCTAGCGCCTGAGGCAGAGGACATGGAGCCATCCTCAGCGCCCGGGCCAACTTTGCTCCAGTGGAGCCTTGGCTGCGGGAGGGGAAGAGAGAGACAGAGAGGAAGGAGAGGGGGAGGGGTGGAGAAGCAAATGGGCGCTTCTCCTGTATGCCCTGGCCGGGAATCGAACCCGGGACTCCCGCACGCCAGGCCGACACTCTACCACTGAGCCAACCGGCCAGGGCCTGTGAATTCATTTCTTTAGCTGCAGATTCCTTTGGGTTAGGAATTGTGGTTGGCAGATAGTTTTGAGTGGAAGATTGTTAAAACCTCCTCCATGCACTCTTGTATTTTGCATTTGCATCAATGGGGGCAGATTCAGCATGTCCTAGCCTATTCCTGGCCTAGAATGCTGTTAGGACAGAACAGTTCTTTTTTTTTTTTTTTTTTTTTTCCTGAAGCTGGAAACGGGGAGACAGTCAGACTCCCGCATTCGCCTGACCGGGATCCACCTGGCATGCCCACCAGGGGGCGATGCTCTGCACATCCGGGGCATCGCTCTGTCACAACCAGAGCCACTCTAGCGCCTGGGGCAGAGGCCAAGGAGCCATCCCCAGCGCCCAGGCCATCTTTTACTCCAATGGAGCCTTGGCTGCGGGAGGGGAAGAGAGAGACAGAGAGGAAGGAGAGGGGGAGGGGTGGAGAAGCAGATGGGCACTTCTGTGTGCCCTGGCTGGGAATCGAACCCGGGACTTCCGCACACCAGGCCGACGCTTTACCACTGAGCCAGCCGGCCAGGGCCCAGAACAGTTCTTGACACCCAGTAGTGGTTCACTTCACTGAGTGGAGTCGGTGCTGCTGCCTCCTCTGTAGAGGCAGCTTTTTGAGCTGTTGAGCCGACTTGGCATTTGTCTGCAATGTTTTCATCTGCTCTTCATCAGTCAGTAAGCGGGCATGGCCACAGCTGGGCTAACAGTAGACTGCCTGTGTTTGTTTTCTAGTCCGTCGCTCTAAAGGCCTGGTCTGCCTGCTGCCTCAGCCTTCTTCCACACTTAGGGTTTAAACCTGGCTCACTGCTTGTACTTGTTTCATTTTTGGCTTGTGGAAATGTTTATTTTGTTCAGAAGCCCTACTTTTGAATTCCAGTGTGTTTGTAGTATTGTCTTATGTTTAGAGCAAAGATGGCATTCAAAGAACGAATTTAAAACTATTTTACTGAGCAGTCACCAGGTGGGTTCATAATAAATGTTCCAGAGTGGTCTTAGCACTGATTCACTAAATTCACTTGTATTTGCGCTTATTCTCCTTTGGAGCAGTACCTAGGAAAATTCTTAAATTTTGTGATACTAAGCAGTGCTTTAGATTCCCAGGGCTAACTTTTAAGAGTGAGGGGCAGGCAGGCTTTCTCTGGGTGTCTCAGCTGAGTTGTTGGCTAATAAGACAAACGGACATGGTTGGAGAGTAGAGCTCTTTCTTCTGGGATGGGATAGAAGTATCTTTCTCGAAGTTTGTCGTTTACCAAGAAATCACTCATAAGAATTCATTGATGGCCTAACCTGTGGTGGCGCAGTGGATAAAGCATCGACCTGGAAATGCTGAGGTCGCCAGTTCAAAACCCTGGGCTTACCTGGTCGAGGCACATATAGGAGTTGATGCTTCCAGCTCCTCCCCCCCTTCTCTCTCTCTGTCTCTCCTCTCTCTCTCTCTCTCTCTCTCTCTCTCTCTCTTTCTCTCTCTGTCTCTCCCTCTCCTCTCTAAAATGAATAAATAAAAAATTTTAAAAAATTAAAATAAAAAAAATTCACTGATGTACCTCATATTTTTCAACACTGGCCCCTTCCTGTTTATGTAACCATTTCTAACACTTGGGGAGAACCAATTCCAGGTTTTTTCAAACCTTCTATTTACAAAGAACTCCCAGGTTGGCTCATGTGAGAAGAAAGGGGCAAACACTGACTGGTAGTTACCTTATTTTACAGTTAAGTAATCACTACTCCCTTTCTTTTGGATGCAGGCCTGTAAAAGAGGAAATTCAGACATTGTAAGACTTGTAATTGAATGTGGAGCTGACTGCAATATTTTGTCGAAGCACCAAAATAGCGCAATGCATTTTGCAAAGCAGTGTAACAACGTGTTGGTGTACGACTTGCTGAAAAATCATTTAGATACGTAAGTATGCTGTGACTACTATGATTAAGTCACTGGGCTAAACACACCAAAACTGGGATGGCCTATATGTAACAGCTGTTCAGAAAGAGATTAAGTAGAGGTCTCGGTGGGCTTCTGTTCTCAAAAGAGCACAAATTTAAGTGGCATGTGAATTACTTTTCTGCAGTTATTGAGGTCTTAGAAACTTTCAGACTTGTCATTGTCCTATCTAGGAGTACCCCTTTTAATTTAGATTGCAAACATTTTCTTAAATTTAAACGCTAGTTGTTTCTTTTGTTTGTTTGTAAATTTAAAAAAATTACTGATTTGAGAGAGAGATAGAGGGACGTGAGGAATAGGAAGCATCAACTCATAGTAGTTACTTCTCGTATGTGCCTTGACCAGGCAAGCCCGTAGTTTTGAACTGGCGACCTCAGCATTCCAGGTTGTTGCTTCATCCACTGCATCAGCACAGGTCAGGCATCTTGTTCTTTTTTTTAATGGACACAAGTTTTAGAGCACTTTCAGGTTTACAGTGACATTAAGCAGAAAGTCTACAGATATTCCATAGAGCCCCGCCCCCACACATGCTTAGCCTCCTGACTGATGATACAATTAATGAGCCTACAGGGACAACTGTCCTCTTAAGTTTTTAGTTTATGGTAGGGTTCACTTTGGTGTTCTGTGGGTTTTTGATAAATGTATACTTACATGTGCCTACCTTGATAGTATCACACAGAATAGCTTTACTCTCCCACCCCCTTCCCACTAAGCCCTGGAAACCAGGGATTCATTTATTATTTCCATAGTTTTTGCCTTTTTCAGAATGTCCTACACAATAACTGGAGTCCCACCATATGTAGCCTATGTAGCCTTTTCAGGTTGTCTTTCACTTATTGATATGTTTTAAAGTTCCTCCATGTCTTTTCTTTTATTGCCGAATTATCATTCCATTGCCTGGATGCGTTCTTTCACAAATTCTAAATCATTTATTTTGGCAACACCTAACAAAAACATCACAAGCAGTCACTACCACAAGATGTTTATTGTTCCCGTAACAAGGAATACAGGAGAAGGCAGCCTTGGACAGGAATAGCCTCTCTTCCTCATCTACTATTCTTAGAGTATGACTTGAATCTTCATGTCTACAAGATGTAAGCTCCAATTATAGGTGTAAGATCTATATTTTAAGGAAAGTAAGGTCACTTTTGGACAAGCAAAAAAGGCAAAGGCCTAAATAAAGGGGTGTTTGCCTAGTGAGTATTCCCCCTTTAACAGCCTTTCATGGAAGCCTCACCCAACCAAAAGGTCACACACATGACTTTTCCAGCAGTGTGGCTCTGACAGTGTTATGCTGCAGGGAATCCTGGGAAGCCACCTCTTCTCAGTTTGTTCATATGGGTAATATATCCAGATAGCCTACAAATAGGTTGACCTGCCTTCCTGGTCTGCATGAGACGGAGGGATTCCTGGGATGCAGGACTTACCTCCCAAAACCAGAATATCTGGGAAAAACCAGATGGGTTGGTTTAAAAATATTGGCTGCCCTTTGTGGCCGTCACTGACACACCAGCAGTCAAAATGAAGTTCAATTCCTTTATGACTTCTGACCGGAGGCATTTCGATGTACTTCCCACACCTGCAGGAAGATTATGACTTCTCCTGTTTCCAGAGAGCTGAAGTACAGCGTTCAATCCATATCCATCTAAAAGGATGATGAAATTAAGGTAGTATAAGGACACTACTAAAAGACAGCAAATTGGCAAAGAAGAAATACACTGAATGAGTTTAGCCTGTAGAAAGCTAACAGTACAGCCATTTAAGTGGGCCTTCACCCAAGCAAGGTAGTTACCACTAGACTACAGCTGGACAAAGACGGCAAAATATCCTTTAATGTAAAGTCAGATCTTGCCTAGTATGAAAGTAAAAGGGCAAGGAAGAAACAATTGAGATAGATGGTATATACAAAAATGGGGGGGGGGGTTCTAAATTAAACTTCCTAAACTAAGCATTGTAACAAGACTGTGTGTAGCACTTCTTGAATTTATTTTTTAATAGAATTCTTTTTTTTCTAGCCACATACCTGGCAAATTATTATTTAATTAAATATTTGTCAGAATGGAATTCTCATTTCTAATTCTCCAAATTGATCACTGATTATTAGACGGTATGTGCTGAGCACTACTGAGACTGCGAGAGAGACGGAGAGCAGGAGGTGGGAAGACTTGCCCTCTTGAAACCCAAATTCCCAGAAGCAGACAGACAGACAGACAAGTAGCACTTCAGCTGCTGAGCACACAGAAGCAGGCTAAGGGAACTGCGTGTTTTTAAGGTTGATCTGGATTCAACAATATTAACAACTCTTCCTACATGCTTTCTAATTAGACTTTCAAGAGTAGCAGAAGAAACCATAAAGGATTACTTTGAAGCACGCCTTGCTCTTCTAGAACCCGTTTTTCCAATAGCATGTCACCGTCTCTGTGAGGGGCCAGATTTTTCAATGGATTTTAATTACAAACCTCCACAGAACATACCAGAAGGTAACCTTCCGTTTTTTCTCAGTTTGAAATGTGACACCATAACTATTAACTGATTTTTATATATAACACTTTCTTTGAGTCCTTCAGAGAATTCTATCAGTATAATAGTTATATAAAATAATTAACAGCTACTCTGGCAGAAAAAAAAGGGACAAGCTGATACCTACCATCCCAGGTGACTTTGAGGGGTCCACAGAGCATGGTGTTAGAACTTGGGAAGTTGGGTCTCAATAATTACATTAATTTTTATTAAAAATAGATGCCTGAGCTTTGATACAGCTTAACAGCAGGAGATAGAAATCTCAGTTTTGCTTCCTGGCCTTTGCTTAGCAGCTCCTCTGTAGGCAAGGCAGCATGGCCATGCCTTCCTAGGGCCCAGAAAGCAGGAAGCTGGGATCTAGCTGTACATAATTTCTTAGTTTGGTGAACTTGGCATTTAATTGTAATCTGTGATTTTGATTATTCGAGCAGTTTCCATTATAAACCCTAAGAACAAAATCACTGTCAAACCTTAAATAGCTTGATAAAACAGAGACAAGGTATGCCCTTTGACCCTGAGACCAGAATTAAGCAAATGGTTCTTTGTGGTATTTTAGAAAGTCTAATCTTACATTAAAATGTCTGGTTTACCCATTAAACTCAAAACTCCTATAGCTATGTTGGTGTATTATTACACTAAAAAAGAGTTTTTCTTCTATTTTTTTAGTGAGGGAGGACCCACATGCCAGACAGGAAGGAAGGAAGGGAGATAAGTAAGCATCAACTCATAGTTGTAGTACTTTAGTTGTTCATTGATTGCTTCTCATATGTGCCTTGACCAGTGGGTCCAGCTGAGCCAGCGACATTGGGCTTCAAGCCAGCAACCTTGGGGATTTGAGCATGGGTCCTTAGTGCCCCTGGTTGGGGCTCTGTTCACTGCTCCACCACTTGGTCAGGCAAAAAAGCTTTTCCTCAAAATGAATCTTACAGATTATTTGAAGTGACAACTTCAAATTTCATGCTACCTTTTTTTTTTTCCCCAAAATAAGTATTTTTTGCTCTTAGTCACAAAATTTTGAAAAGGCAAAACTGTACAGAAAGTCCTTGGGTTACAAAAGAATTAAGTTCTGCAGGTTTGAAAATATTTATTAAATGCACAGAAAGGTAAAAATACTATGTTAACAAACATCTAAGTTGCATTTAATAGGTAAATGTATCTGTCCCAATTTACATACAAATTCAATTTAAGAATAAACCTACAGAACTGATCTGGTTCATAACCCAAGGACTGACTGTATGTGGAAGAAAATGGAAATCACTCAAACCCCACCCAAACACAACCCCAGAATGTCAAGATCTCTATGGAGATCTGTGCATTCAGCAAAAGCCACTTTTTAAAAAAAACTAAAAATAATTTTATTTTTTCTTAATCCTTCCCCCCCCTCCCCCAAAGTGAGAAGCAGGAAGGAGACAGAGAGACAGATACTTGCATGTGCCTGACTGGGATCCACCTGGCATGCCCACCAGGAGGCGATGCTCTGCCCATTTGGGGTGTTGCTCCTTTGCAACCGGAGCCGTTCTAGAAGGTGCCTGAGGTGGAGGCCATGGAGCTGTCCTCAGCACCCAGGCCAAATTTTTCTCCAGTGGAGCCTTTGCTGCAGGAAGGGAAGAGAGAGACAGAGAGAAAGGAGAGGGGGAGGGGTGGAGAAGCAGATGGGCACTTCTCCTGTGTGCCCTGACTGGGAATTGAACCGGGAACTTCCACATGCCTAGCTGATGCTCTACCACTGAGCAAACCGCCCAGGGCAAAAAACTAAAATGATTTTAATGTGGAAAAGCACATTTTAAAAAGTCTGTTCCATGAGCTATCATATTAGTAGGAACTACCTGGACAAAAAATAAAAAGGGTTGTGATTTGGAAAATGGTAGATAACACCAAGTTTGGAAATTAGAGGGATCCCCTGCCCCCTCACCACTCTACTCTTGAGGCTGTGGAAGGTGGAAGCTTAGGAATTCGGTTAAACACTGTGTTTGCGTCTCCGTTTCTCAGGCTCTGGCATCCTGCTGTTCATCTTCCATGCAAACTTTTTGGGTAAAGATGTTATTGCCCGCCTCTGTGGACCATGTAGTGTACAAGCTGTCATTTTAAATGATAAATTTCAACTTCCTGTTTTTCTGGTAAGATTTTATGTAGTTCCTTACTGAAAAGTACATTTTTCAAAAGATGACTTTTAAATTGCTATGTTTTAATAAAATGTTAATTATAATTCTGTAAACCTGTTGGAAATGAATCGATAACCCGTAATTGGAAATTTTTCAAAAATCTTGTTAAATGTTTGATATCTGAGTCTTAAATTATGTTTATTATAATGTCTTAAAAATAACATTGAGAATGTAAATTTTTCTGGTACAAGAAACATACCAGGCCCTGGCCGGTTGGCTCAGTGGTGGAGCGTAGGCCTGGTGTGCAGAAGTCCCGGGTTCGATTCCCGGCCAGGGCACACAGGAGAGGCACCCATCTGCTTCTCCACCCCTCCCCCTCTCCTTCCTCTCTGTCTCTCTCTTCCCCTCCTGCAGCCGAGGCTCCATTGGAGCAAAGATGGCCCGGGCGCTGAGGATGGCTCCATGGCTTCTGCCTCAGGTGCTAGAGTGGCTCTGGTTGCAACAGAGCGATGCCCCAGATGGGCAGAGCATCGCCCCCTGGTGGGCGTGCCGAGTGGATCCTGGTCAGGCGCATGTGGGAGTCTGTCTGACTGCCTCCCCATTTCCAGCTTCAGAAAATACAAAAAACAAACAAAAAACCCCAAATAAAAAAAGAAACATACCAATTTTATTTTTATGCCTTTTCCCACCATTATAATTATAAACGTTCACCTAAAGAAAATTTTAAAAAGGAGGAAAAGTATACCTGCTATTGCTTCAAATACCCAAATACAACTGATATAGGACATTGGTTGTATTGATGCTTAATTTTAATGCTTATTTTAGGTATTATTATTCTATAAAAATCATTATTCTATAATTTTGATTTTTATTACATTTTAAAATAAAAATATAATAATATATGTAGTGGCTGTGTGTGTGTGTGTGTGTGTGTATTTTTTTTTTGTTGTTTGTTTGTTTTTGGTTTTTTTGTATTTTACCGAAGTGAGAGGCTGGAGGCGTGGGGGGAGGGGGGGACAGACTCCCACATACACCCAACCGGGATCCACCTGGCACGCCCACCAGAGGGTGGTGCTCTGCCCATCTGGTGTGTTACTCTGTCTTGGCTGGAGCCATTTTAGTCCCTGAGGCAAAGGCCATGAAGCCATCCTCAGTGCCTGGGACAACTTTTTTCCATCGGAGCCTTGGCTGCAAGAGGGAAAGAGAGAGAGAGAGAGAGAGAGAAAGGAGAGGGGGAAGGGTGGAAAAGCAGATGGGTGCTTCTCCTGTGTGCCCTGGCCGGGAATCAAACCTGGCACTTCCACACACCGGGCCAATGCTCTCCCGCTGAGTCAACATGCCAGGGCCTATATTCTTTAATAGAAAAAAATGCTCTTCAAGAGCTTTCATGCATGGTTCTTTGGCTGCATTTAGAACTTTTCTTAGGCTGCATTAAGCAAAATTAAGTAGTTATGAAAAACTTTTAATATTCATGCTGTCTGTGACTGAATACATTCTAACCCTAAAGACTTATCTGTATATTGTTTTGAGTTTTGTCATTTGTATCTTTTCAATACAAGTTTAAAAAAAAATCATAGCTTACTGCCTCATGAATTCAAATACAAAATTTATAGTCTTCAATATTTCTGGCCTCTTCAGATATGGTTCTTTATACTCTTAGACATGGCCTACCTATTTCTAGATGCAGATATTGCGAAAAATACTGACTTTTTTGGTTTCTTTCTCTAGGATAGTCATTTTGTTTACTCATTCAGCCCTGTTGCAGGCCTCAATAAACTCTTCATAAGGTTGACGGAAGCACCCTCTGCTAAAGTAAGAACCCTTTCCTCAGTGTTTCTACTTGAATTTTTTTTGTAGGTGACTACATCATGTTGTGTATCTACCAGTGTGAGTTGTGTTCTGTGCTAGTCACTAACCTCTCTTCATATAAAATGAAGCTGGTGGTACAAGTATGAAATATAATAACTAAAATTCAAATTATAAACATTTGGGTTTTTTATTAAAATAGTGATTATCTAACCACCTAAACTGATAACCAGTTTGAGAATATCACAAATTAAGAGGAACAAATATTGGGCGTGTTTCTCCCCTCTCCTATGAAAGGGGAACTATCTCTGTGCTGATCCATTTGCATGTTTTTCTCCCTATAGGTGAAGTTGCTCATAGGTGCATATAGAGTACAGCTACAATGACCAGACAAAGAATTGGAATGGACTGGCTTTTAGACTCATTTCTAAATACTCTGTAACAGCAGTTTGGAATTCTGGTACAACTAACAGATTTAAAGTGTCACCTGTAAACCTCATGTAGTTTATAAGGCCTGTCACCTGTAACAGTCTAAGATGGGAAATGGTGTTCTAATATAGTATAAAATACAGAAATGTAAGTATTTTTGCCAGTGTTCTGAAGTTGGTGTTGTGTCCAAACTGCTTATTTCGGTTTTCCACAATGTGGGACATATGAGGATTACTTAAGAAAACTTGTGCCCTGGCCAGTGACTGAGCTGTAGAGTGTCAGCAAAGTGTGTGGAAATCCCAGGTTTGATTCTCAGTCAGGGCACACAGTAGAAGCACCCATCTGCTTTACCCTTTCCCCCTTCTCTCTCTCTCTCTCCCTCCCTCCTTTCCTGCAGCCATAGCTCAAACAAACAGCTTTGAGCAAGTTGGCCCCAGGCGCTGAGGATGACTCCATGGCCTTACCTAAGGTGCTGGGTTGCCAAGCAATGGAGCAGTGGCCCCAGATGGGCAGAGCATCACCCTGTAGG
Source organism: Saccopteryx leptura (assembly GCF_036850995.1). Taxonomy (NCBI): domain Eukaryota; kingdom Metazoa; phylum Chordata; class Mammalia; order Chiroptera; family Emballonuridae; genus Saccopteryx; species Saccopteryx leptura. The sequence continues at coordinate 158,670,791 of NC_089504.1, forward strand.
ATGCTTGCTGCGTGGATCCAGGTTGGGACACAAATGGGAGTCTGGCTCTTGGCCTCCCCTCCTCTCAGTTAAAAAAAAAAATTGAATTTCTGTGTTACCCAAGCAGTAAATAAAGTGAATTTACTGCCTTTGAAGTTTGAGGGAAGATGTCTCATCTATCTCTAATATACAATTGCCACACATCCCACGTTGGAGATTGTTAACCTTGACCAGGGCACTGTGAGGCCAAGAGGGAAATTCATGTGAGTACTGAACACTGGTGAGGCCAGCTGCCATTTGTGGGACTGCTGTTCCTGCAGATTTTACATGGGTTCAGCTTTTGCAGTCTAGGTTTTGTAAATGTATAAATTTTGATCCTGATTAGTTTTTAATTGAGTTATAATTTTGATGAAAAATTTTCAGATCACATATTAGACTCTATACATTGTGTTTAAAATTCAGAGAGCAATTTTTACCTTACGTACGAAAATGTCTTTTCCTAAAGTTTTCTCAATAAAGCACAACATTGGTCTTTCTGTTTTCTTTGTATCTCTAAACATGATGGATACCAATAGTGTAGTTTTTTAGGTAAATAATGGCTAGAGTTGAATTTCTTTAGCTATAGAGTTGTGTACTAGTATTTATCTAATTTCATAGCTTTCCAGAAAAAGGCTAGGAAATTTGAGTTAGTAACAAGGAACATTGCAGGAGACGGAATATCTTGGTTCAGTACACATAAGAGAAATGGGTTTTGGCCCTGGCCGGTTGGCTCAGCGGTAGAGCATCGGTGTGTGGAAGTCTGGGTTTGATTCCAGGCCAAGGCACACAGGAGAAACACCCATCTGTTTCTCCACCCCTCCCCCTCTCCTTCCTCTCTGTCTCTCTTTTCCCCTCCCGCAGCCAAGGCTCCATTGGAGCAAAGTTGGCCTAGGCGCTGAGATTAGCTTCATGGCCTCCGCCTCAGGCACTAGAATGGCTCCACTTGCAATAGAGCAACACCCCCAGTGGGCTTGTGGGGTAGATCCCGGTCTGGACACATGTGGGATCTATGTCTCTCTTCCTCTCACTTCAGAAAAATACAAAGAGAAATGGGTTTCGTAACAACGTTACAAGAACATGTTAAATGAGTATATTCTCTCAGGAAGCATGGCTATCCCAGGTAGAAAGCAACTAGCAAACTGAACAGTGTTCCTTCAGGAGTTTAGGAATAAGAGAGCTGTGAAAAGTCAGAGGGGGCAAAGGGTGAGTTATTTCGACTGCCCCAGGGTCAAAGAACATGAAAGTTAGAGATTACTACCTTGTCCATGCCAGCTTCTACCCACCTTGTGCCAGATGTGCTAGTAAATTCTATGAACAGTGTGTCTGCTAGGAATATATATAGAGTCACTAAGTTAATAGCTGCTTTGTGTGGAACTATAGCTTCTTGATGGCAGGCAGAGGCAAATTAAGGTCACTTGAGGCCTTGGGGGTAGAAGAAAATATTGGGCCCCTTAAAAAAAAGGAAGAATAAAAATGCATGTTAACCATATTTTTAAATAAGTAAAACTATTATGTACTATTAATGTTAAAATTGCACATATAAAGCCAAACTTGGTGTTATTAGAAAAAAGTGTAAAGTTGGGGTTTTGCAGGGTTCTTCAGAAGTCGGGGCCCAGGGCATGCACCTGCCATTAAATCCACCTCTGAGAGCAGGCAAGAAGCACTTACCTGAGTGGGTGGGATATGCTGAAAGTTGTTTTCTTGTATGTAAAAAATGTGGACAGTGATTTCCCTGGAAAACAAAGTGATACTAAGCAGCACCTTACCAAAAGGGGTATACAATGTTTATCACACAGAACACATACCTGAGCTTGTCATCTTGGCAATGGGCAAGCTTATGACTAAGCAGGTCATCACAAATGGGATGCATTACTCTTTGGCTAGACTCCCTGAAAAGCAGTAAGTACACAGCTTCTTGTTTCAATTTTATCTTAGGCATTACTCCCTTCCATGATATTATATAATGACCTAAGGCCTCCTACCCAGATTATTCAGTTAATTTAACTTCCCAACTACACTATTCAGATCTGCTCTGCTCTGAGTATGGCTACTGACATCACATCACACATTCTTTTACCTGCAATACCAAGTACCTAAGAAAAGTGCCTATTAACACACAGTAAATGATGAGCAACAATTAGATGCAGGTTTGGTTTATGAAACTTCAATTTCATACAGTATCTTTTTAAGTCATTCCTATCTGAATTCTTAGATTTGTAGAATATATTCAATGCAGTATCAAGAGGTTGCCATTTGAAACTCAGGTATTTCTTTTAAAATTCTACTCAGCATTACATTGTAAACTTTAAAAGTCACAGGAGAACTTAGTAGTGCGGGCAAAATCTTATCAGTGAAAGGGCCTCATAAAGCTTTTACCACAAAAGTCTACTCTGAGTAAAAACTGGGAGAAACAGAAAAGTGGAAGGAGGCTGGTTAGCAAAGAGCAGGGAAGGAGGATGGGGGGGGGGGGGGCTTACAGATGTTTGCATGGAAAACAACACAACCACTAATACAAGAATAAACTGTGTTTAACATACTTGCAAAAGCAAACCTACTTTTGTCTACTGTGTATACGCCAGAAGAGCCAGAAGTGACTTAGGAAATGAGAACTTGCTCGGTTCAGAGGACAGATGATAGAAATCCACCCTGCTTCCTCCACCCGTGCTGACCTGTAGAGAAGACTACTTTCCAGCCCAGTTCAGGATCTCTCGGCCTGGATTCTCCCTCCCTGTACACAGGAGCCCTACTAAATAATTTGGAAACTGTAATGACAATGAGAATTCACAATTAATTAAAACAAAACTGGGAGATAGTCAATCACCAAGCTCCCAGAGGACCCCAGTTGGATTCCAAACCTTCCATCTGGCATCACTTTACCTTGTAAGAATACAATTTCCACTGCTCTACAACCTACTATCTTTACCCTACTCATTCACTCCTTAGTTACTTTCCTTGGGCCAAGATATATACTTTAGTAAAAATATGCTTATTCTCATAACTAGGATAAGTGTATTGTGTGGTTCTTTATCTTGGGGACTGACCCAAACTTTTGCAGGCTATATGGGGTGGTAAAAATCCCTCTAATTGCTCCCATTTACAGGAGCTGGGGGAAGGTTGGTCAGTTATTCTGTATTTGTGAGCTGCTACCATAGTATTTTCCAATATTAACCAACAAGACTACCCAAGTAGGAGGTACACATCTTAAAAATAAAACAATGAATGAAAATGTAAAATTTGCAATATTCCAGATATCATTTTAAACATGATAATTTATGAGGCCTGATTTCTTAAAAGTCTGTTATTGCTCATACATCTGTACATTGCTTACATGGAGTAATAAACTTACAAATGAAGTATTCGTTTTCTGGCATTTCCACCTGTGTCGTTACAAGCATTTTGTTATATAGAAAATAATTTGCTGAGTTAAGAATTAATGAGCAGCAGACCCCAAAATATTCAAGAACAGAATTAGTGTATTTGAACCATATGATGTAATTCATTCCTTGTAGCATCTTGTGAGCGTATAGAGATGAAGTACTCGAAGAGGTAAATATGTTCTACAGGGAAGAGCACTGGTTCCCACACGAGAGCTACCGCCCTGGCCTGCTGCCTCACCTTCATACAAAGGAGAATTCTCAGGCCAAAAGTCACATGTTGGCCCTTCTAAAGTCCTGCTAGGGACTGCTGCACCTCCAAGAGTGAGAACCACTGTTTCAAAGGAGGCCTCAAGGATGAAGTCAATGTCTCGGCCTATGTACACTAGATTATTTTCTTCACCCATAGGTCAGTGGTTCTCTAGCAGAAACCAGATTTACGTGCAGGGCTTTAAAAAAATCCCACTCCAAGAGTTTGTTTAGCAGATCAAAGGTGGACCTGAAAACGTGCATTTTTAAGAAGTTCCCAGGTGATAATGACCCTAGAGACTAGCCCAACCATCAGTTTCTAGAGCTGGGAAACAGTACGCAAAAACAGCTGTCACGTTTTGGGGCTGCTTGAGATATACTTTAAAAAGGTGAAACTTGTCAAAGGTAAGATATGCATATGTCAGTGGCCCTCAGTGTGCACACTACTGTCCTAGGTCTTGTTGAAATGGAGTCTTGACTCCTTGGTCAGCTGTGTGTTGAGATTCTGCACTTCGGAGAAGCTCCAGTAATACTTACACACCTGGTCCTAAGAATCCACCATCACAAAATGAGGCATATATGTAATGCTTTCTGGATCTATCAGTGTAGCATCATATGAATTCTGTCAAAAAGATCACAGAACATAGCCTGACCAGGCAGTGGCGCAGTGGATAGAGCGTTGGACTGGGATGCAGAGGACCCAGATTCGAGACCCTGAGGTCGCTAGCTTGAGCGCAGGCTCATCTGGTTTGAGCAAAAAAAAGCCCACCAGTTTGAACCCAAGTCGCTGACTTCAGCAAGCGGTTACTGGGTCTGCTGAAGGCCCGCGGTCAAGGCACATATGAGAAAGCAATCAATGAACAACTAAGGTGTCGCAACACGCAAGGAAAAACTAATGATTGATGCTTCTCATCTCTCTGTTCCTGTCTGTCCCTGTCGATCCCTCTCTCTGACTCATTCTCTGTCTCTGTAAAAAAATAAATAAAAATAAAAAGATCACAGAACATAAATGTTACCATAAAATTGTGTCTAACTTAAAATACTAGAAAACTTGTTACCCTATACAAAGGCTGGGAAGCAGCAAGGAAAAAATGGACCTACTATTCCCCTTGCAATGATCACTTTATGATATACTATTTTAAGATTACAGTCTCTACAAAGGACCATAAGACTAAAAATTGAATCTTTGGATCACTGAACACCAAGAGGGAATTTTTTTTCTTTAGTAAACAAGACATTAATTTAATATGCTATTTCTAGTCTCAGTCCAGTTTTACCTAAAAACAAATCAAGATACATTACTACCAGTAAGGAAAGGCAAGGGCAATTTGGAGCTAAAAATAACCACCAGCCTTGCTCAGAGAAAAGGGAATGTTCACTAAGTCAACAGCACTAGGAAAAAATGACTAAAATAATGAAAGGAAGAGAAGCCATTACAATAGACACCGACCTGAAAGGAAACAGTACTCCATGTCCTCATCTCATCTCTCAACTTGACTCATTTTCGAAGTCAGATTTTAGCTTCATCCATGTGTTCTTTCATCCTCCTAGGATACCATAAAATCAGATTTAGCCTTTTATAAACCAGTTTCAGTAATCAATTAAAAGACAAGAATGTTAACTCATTTCTTAAAGGTCTTAACAGTAATCAGTTTTCATTAAGATGCTAATATTTAAAGTCTTTACCACATTTGATTATTTCTGTTCAGTAAAACTTCATTTCTTCCAAGAACATCAATGAACTTAAAATTCAGCTAGCTTTTATGTTTTGACATTTAAACACTTAAATCCTAAACACTAAATCTTCAAGTCTGCTACTGGTGTTAAAATATTGACTCTTATTCTGCTAAATCCTTATTTATTTCCTTAGTTAGCTCCTCTTGAAAGCTTAGAACCTTATATCCCAAAATCCTGTACAGAATCCTGATTCCTACTGTATCTACAAAATTTTATCCCAGTTATACTGTGGCAGAGCACTGCTGTGTAGCCTATTAATATTTTTTTTTCCTTTTTTTTTTTTTTTTTTCTGAAGCTGGAAACAGGGAGAGACAGTCAGACAGACTCCCGCATGCGCCCGACCGGGATCCACCCGGCACGCCCACCAGGGGCGACGCTCTGCCCACCAGGGGGCGATGCTCTGCCCATCCTGGGCGTCACCATATTGCGACCAGAGCCACTCTAGCGCCTGGGGCAGAGGCCAAGGAGCCATCCCCAGCGCCCGGGCCATCTTTGCTCCAATGGAGCCTTGGCTGCGGGAGGGGAAGAGAGAGACAGAGAGGAAAGCGCGGCGGAGGGGTGGAGAAGCAAATGGGCGCTTCTCCCGTGTGCCCTGGCCGGGAATCGAACCCGGGTCCTCCTCACGCTAGGCCGGCCTATTAATATCTTGAACAGTGATCTAAGAGTGTGCATCCAAGATTTTTCACTGGGGCATAGCTTTGTTATCCTTACAAAATGTGTCTTATAACGTACCTGAAATATTAATATAGTAGTAAAAAATTATCATTTTGAAATACACAGGTATGCCTGACCAGGTGGCAGCACAGTGGATAGAGCATCACCTGTGATGCTGAGGACGCAGGTTCGAAGCCCTGAGGTCACCTCTTTGAGCATAGGATCATCAACATACTCCCACAGTCGCTGGCTTGAAACCCAAGGTTGTTGGCTTGAGCAAGGGGTCACTGGCTTGGCTGGAGCCCCTGGTCAAGGCACATATGAGAAACAATGAACAACTAACGTGCTGCAACTATAAGTTAATGCTTCTCATCTCTCTCTTCCTGTTTCTGTCTTTCACTAAAAAAAAAACACCAAAAAGCATAGAGCCTGACCAGGAGGTGGTGCAGCGGATAGAGCGTCAGACTAGGGCACGGAGGACCCAGGTTCGAAACCCTGAGGTCGCCAGCTTGAGTATGGGTCACTGGCTTGAGCCCAAGGTCACTGGCTTGAGCAAGGGATCATTCACTCTGCTGTAGCCCCCCAACAAAGGCACATATGGGGGAGCAATTAATGAACAACTAAGGAGCCACAACAAAGAATTGATGATCTCTTTCCCTTCCTGTCTGTCTGTCCCTATCTGTTCCTCTTTCTGTCTCTGTCACAAACACATACACAAAAACGAACCACAGGGATTTGTGTTCATTTTCCATTTTCTTTTAACTGTTGGGGTACATGACCCAAAAATACTGGAATACCTAGATTAGTATTGTTCTCAAAGCCCATTTGGGTCTCAAATACACCTGATGATTAGACAAAGTATAACTTTCCCTGCAAAATACATGCAAAAATAAGTATATAAAATTGTTTGTAATTTAAGGGGATTCATAGATTAATATACCTTGATGATCCAAAAGGACCCATGGACCCAGTTATAAAACCTTAAATGTTTTTACAAATAAGGCACGTATTAACAAAAAATCATTTACATATTTCCACCTGCAGCTAGCATTCTGTTGCAATAGATACTGTTAGGCATCTGTTCCTAAAGTCATTAGTATTTTTAAGTTGGTTTTATAAATTTATTACTTCTATATATATTGGCTTTGGTCAAATTAAGGCTGACAAGAATAAATGGAACCATCAACCAAACTGAACTGGATTACTTAACTCTTAATGACCCCAGGACTACTAAAGTTTTAATTGTCTTAACTTTTCACAAAAGTGAATATGCATTTTATACAGCATTAAATATACTGAATCCTAAGGAGGTAATCTCTAGAATTTAGCCAGATTCTAGTTGCCAATATATAAACTTTGAAAGGGGGGATTATCTAAATACTTGAACTTAATCTTCAAAGCCAACTAATCACACGTTCTGTCACCAGGTTTACTGTACACTGCAGCAATAACTGACAGGAATGAAAGATCATGGGCATTCCTGAACACGTACACCATTCAGTGACACTGCCAGTTGGGATTTTTTCTTTTTTTTTTTTTATTCATTTTAGAAAGAAGAGAGAGAGAGAGAAGGGGGGAGGAGCAGGAAGCATCGACTCCCATATGTGCCTTGACCAGGCAAGCCCAGGGTTTCGAACTGGCAACCTCAGCATTTCCAGGTCGACACTTTATCCACTGCGCCACCACAGGTCAGGCCAGTTGGGATTTTAATATCTGAGAAAGTTCATAAACAAAGATACAAGTACTTCAATATTTCTAATCCTAAGAAATAGCTGTTCTACATCTAAGTAAAAGTCACATATAAAAAAAAAAATCAACCAATAACTGCATTAAAATATCTCATTTAATTGAAATCTTAGAACTGTAACAATACTATATGACACTACTTTGGACAAAAGTCTGTTTTTAAATAATTTTAGAATAAAACCGGGTCAGTAAGAACCATGTGCAAGTTAATGTTGGATTGTACTCTCCCATGCCAAAACACTTGACTTGTTAGGAATGAAAAGGGGCACCTCTAACTACACCCTAAAATTTTCCATATAGTCAGAAATATAAACAGCCACATATATTACTTTGCTGAGACCTTTTCATAAAGAATTAAACAATAGCCCTGGCCGGTTGGCTCAGCGGTAGAGCGTCGGCCTAGCGTGCGGAGGACCCAGGTTCGATTCCCGGCCAGGGCACACAGGAGTAGCGCCCATTTGCTTCTCCACCCCTCCGTTGCGCTTTCCTCTCTGTCTCTCTTTTCCCCTCCCGCAGCCAAGGCTCCATTGGAGCAAAGATGGCCCGGGAGCTGGGGATGGCTCTGTGGCCTCTGCCTCAGGCGCTAGAGTGGCTCTGGTCGCAACATGGCGACGCCCAGGATGGGCAGAGCATCGCCCCCTGGTGGGCGTGCCGGGTGGATTCCGGTCGGGCGCATGCGGGAGTCTGTCTGACTGTCTCTCCCTGTTTCCAGCTTCAGAAAAAGGAAAAAAAAAAAAAAAGAATTAAACAATAAAAATACAAAGGCTGATCCTTAATATTAACAATGCATCTAGTATTTTCCCATCTTTATGTTAAAGAAGGTAACCTTTTCTACTGAAAACAAGAGTCTACTATCATTCATATATTACATATAGTTCATATTATGTAATATAAATTATGTAAACAATAGGAACACATTTTAAGAAAGGAATGTTTGAAATATAGGTAACACATATTGTACTTGAACAAACATAGAGGGTGAACAGTGCTCTACAAAGTTGTTTAAATTACAACATATGAATTGTAAAAGCCCACAAAGCAGGACTTTAATAAGGGCTCATTGCCTGACCTGTGATGATGCAGTGGATAAAGAGTTGACCTGGAATGCTGAGGTTGCCAATTCAAAACCCTGGGCTTGTCTGGTCAGGGCACATATGGGAGTTGATGTTTCCTGCTCCTCCCCCCTTCTCTCTCTCTCCTCTCTAAAATGAATAAATAAAAATCTAAAAAAAAAAAAAATAAGGGCTCATGTTGAAAAACACCTTGCACCCGACCAGGTGGTAGAGCAGTGGACAGAGCGTCGGCTCGGGCGGCATAGGACCCAGGTTCAAATCCCCAAGGTTGCTGGCTCAAGCACAGGCTCACCAGTTTAAGTGTGGGGTTGCTGGCTTGAAGCCCAAGGACACCGGCTTGGCTAGAGCTCCCTGATAAAGGATTGTATGAGAAAGCAATCAATGAACTAAGGTGCTGCAACAAAGAATTGATGCTTCTCCTCTCTCCCTTCCTGTCTGTCTCTGTCTGCCTGTCAGTCTCTCTGAACACCTTGCAGGAAGTCTACCAAAAAGGCAGGCTTAATTTGAAGCAGACACCCATTGTAGAGAGCCATGAAGGAAGCACACTGTTATCTGTGTGCTCAGCCCTGGGCTGGGGCTCCACATTATCAAACATGACCATCAGAGAGATCTACAGAACAGTCTTTACACCTGAATTTGATCCTTTGCCTTCATAACAAAGACACATATTAAAGCAATGACAAATAAACAAAATGCTATCATTACAGTCAATTTACAACAGGCAAAATATGCAGGATAATCGCTACTGAAGGAATCTTCTTCCAACGTTAACTATAGATTCTCTTTAGGCAGCAAAAAATATCAGGATACAGAATATGGAAATAGTGAGTGATTAAGAGAATAATATCATTAAGATTAAGGATTCCCAAGAAGAAAGCAAATCTATAAAACACTCGATAGCACACTAAGTTTACCCTGCTTTTGGATGTAGTACAATTTCAACTGGTGAACAAATGATGTAACAATATAATTTTAATGAATATTTAATTGAAAATTTAAAAAAATTTTCTACATATTTTTCATCAATCATTGAAAATTTGCAACTAACCAGGCGGTGGCAAAGCAAATAGAGCGTCAACCTGGGATGCTGAGGATCAAGGTTTGAAATCCCGAGGTCACTGGTTTGAGCACAGGCTCACCAGTTTCAGCAAGGCACTGGCTTGAGCGTGGGATCACAGACATGACCCCAAATCGCTGGCTTGAGCCCAAGGTCGTCGGCTTGAGCAAGGGGTCGCTGGCTCAGCTGAAGCCCCCTGGTCAAGTCACGTATGAGAAGCAGTCAATGAACAACCAAAGTGCTCCAAGTATGAGTTATATAATGAATAACTTCCATCTTTTAGCTCAGATTCTGCAAAAAGCAAGTCTATAATATAATTCTGGATTCCCAACATCATCTAGATTTTCAGAATTCTAATAAAGCTACACTACTTCTTTTTACATCATAGGTTATAGATAGTTAGTATTTTACATCAGATAGCAATGAAACAACACAACCTAACTATAAATAGCAATTAAGGTATGGTGAGCAGGAAAAGGCAAACGTACTTCACACAAAAAAAGGTTATCTGAATAGCCAAAAAGCATATGAAAAGCTACTCACGTGAGAAGTTACTAGAGAAATGTCCACTAAAACCACAATGTCATACCTCTACACACTCACTATTAGGGCTAAAACGGGCATGACTGACAGACAATACTGAGAATAGACAAGAATGCAGAGCAGCAGTAACCACACACTGCTCCTGGGAGTATAAAGCAGGACATTTTGGAAAATTATTTGACAGTTTCTAAGAAATACACATATACCCTATAATTCATAATTCCACCCCCAGATTTTTTCCAAGAAAAATGAAATGTGTAAATGACTTGTGCAAAAGTATTCAAAGCAGCTTTACTCATAACTCCAAAGTGGAAGCTACCCCGAGGGTGTTTCAATAAGACTGGACAGAGGAAACACAGCATGTTCACTTCAGCGTTACACGAGGTAGCAACTACAGAGAAACGGCTGCTGCCTGACCAGGCGGTGGCGCAGTGGATGGAGCATCGGACTGGGATGCGAAGGACCCAGGGTCAAGACCCCGAGGTCGCCAGCTTGAGCGTGGGCTCATCTGGATTGAGCAAAAAGCTCACCGGCTTGGACCCAAGGTCGCTGGCTTGAGCAAGGGGTCACTCGTGTAGCACCACAGTCAAGGCACACATGGGGGAGCAGTTGATGAACAGCTAAGGTGTCGCAACGAAAAACTAATGATTGATGCTTCTCATCTCTCTCTCCATTCCTGTCTGTCTGTCCCTCTCTCTGACTCTCTGTCTCTGTAAAAAAAAACGGCTGCTGACGTAGGCAACCACACAAATGAGTCTCAGACATGTGGAGTGAAAGAAACTAGAGGCAAAAGAGAAATTCACACACAGGCAACACTGACCATAGTGGTCAGACTAAGTAGTGGTTACCTCTGATGGAGGGTGCACTGACTGGAAAGGGCCTCATAAGATCTGAAATGTATGAAAACTGACACTTTCCAATCAAACAGAACTCACAAATTTTGAGTGACAGGCAAGTCCAAATTTATAAAAGTCAGGATTTTACTTTTTAAATTAATAACTCAGAAAAAAGTTATAATTCATATAGCAACTCTAAGTTAAGAAAAAGGTGCATAAAATAAGGTCCAGTTCAAGTAAGTAGGTAAGAATCATTGTTTATAAATATTAACATTTAAATATAGACAACCCTGGGGAAAAAAAGATTGTAACTTTTTTTCTAGTCACAATACATATTGAATTTTTTTCAGATTTACTGATGGCAACTAGATTTTTCAGGAAAATAATTTACTGATACACATACATACACACAATAATCTTTTTTTACCAAAGGTCCTAAGTAACATTTACTGTGGTTATCAAATAAATGTCAAGTTCAAGAAAGACTCAATTGAAATCTAATAAACCATACAAATTGAAGACCTTATCAAATATATTCAATTAATTTTTAAGATAAGTTGGTATTAACTCAGCTTCAAGGGTTCAGACCTATATGTGCTATATTTGCAAGGCAATTGTGATGTAAACAAAGGCTTAGGAGTGAAATACTAAACATTTTCAAACTTAATTTTGTCCGCAAATTCTTATAGAGCCATTTCAATTTAAAAATTTTTAAAAAGAAATTGTTCTCTGTGATGACCTAAGATTTCTCAGGCCCCCAAAAGATAAAAAACAAACAACAAATAAAAAACCAAAAAAAACCGCTGATCACTGCAAAATCAGGGTTAAGCTTTAAAAACAAGTTGAACTAAATTACTTTTCTAGTTCAAGATAACAGATGATTAAAAACTTACCTGTACAGCCTTCACTATTTTCTTTAAAAGTTCAATGTCAAGTGAATTACTGCCACTTCAGAGAATCCCTGGCAGTTATTTAATGCATAACCATGTTCATATATAATGAAGCAGCACAGTTAATAATGATAGTCAACAAAACCAGTTAATAACAGCATCTACTGTTACTCTGAATATCCCATGTAAATCAATTTACTATGTAAAAAATTTCTTGTGGAATCCATGAAACAGATTTATGCAGTAAATATACAAGTGTTGTATGCGGGAGAAATTACTCAGACATCACGCAAGTACTATCTGCACTGTTCCATGTTGACCACCTATTTAAATCTTTTGAAAAATACAGTGGCGGCCCTGGCTGGTTGGGCGCGAGAAGAGGGGAGTGCAAAAGTCTTAACCCTTTATGTATAAAGCACAGATAAAAGATATACCGAGAGTACAGAAACAGCTATCCGTGGTGTTCAAATGTCATTAGAGGGTTGGATAAATTAGAAAAAAGGGCTCAGAAACAATTTGCCTTGTCCACTCAATTTCAGACACATTTTCCTCTTCCATGCATTATATACTAATCTCTACAGTGAACTGGGTTCAACTCAACACCAACTTTGCAAGTCTCTTCCTTTTGAACAGTCATATATCAGCTCATGTCTCCTCAGAGGAGCCTCCCTAACTATACTAGCTAAAATGGACCTACCAGTTTCCCCAATCCACAATCACAGACATTCCTGGTATGTAGGCCAGTCCCTAGAACTGTCATAGTATGTGCTCAATAAATATTTGTTAGTAAGCCAAGTAACTACAATATATGATGAAGGACATTTATTCATCACTCAGAGATAACACAATTACAATGAATAATAATGTACAAGGAAAAGATTTGGTTTTTTTTTTTTTTTAAGAAAAGCTTAGTTTTATTCTTTTTTTTTTTTTTTTTTTTTAAGAGAGGAGAGAGAGAGAGAGAGAGACAGAGAGGGAGAGAGAGGAGAGAGAGAAGGGGGAAGGAGCTGGAAGCATCAACTCCCATATGTGCCTTGACCAGGCAAGCCCAGGGTTTCAAACCGATGACCTCAGTATTTCCAGGTCAACGCTTTATCCACTGCGCCACCACAGGTCAGGCGAAAAGATTTGTTTTTGAAGTATCAACTGCAGTAATTCAAGATCTTAGACATAAATGAATTTAGTATTATGTTACTATCCTAAGACAATTTTTAAAATTAAAAACCATTTCATTTTGCTACAAAGACTGAAAATTTATGTAATGATTCACTAAATAACAAACCACAATTCTTTGGGAATAAATAAGTTTAATATTTTACTAATTCTAGGGAAAGCTAATCTAAAATATAGCCTAGAGCAGTGGTTCTCAAAGTGTGCGCCAGGCCGCACTGGTGCGCCCTATGAGATTTCCAGGTGCGCCCTATGGTATTCTAGAGAAATATGTGCCTGTTGGGGACCAAAAAACCAACAGGGTGTTTGGAGTTTAGATTTTGGGGGGACAGAGGTGTGGGTAATTGGCTATAAGCTGACAGTCTGCCCAACCCCTCATCTCACTTGCCTGATTAGGTTGCAAAAGGCTGTTAAGCTGTGGTGCTGGATTGTTTACACTACCTCCCAGGTTCCCCGTAAAGACTGGAGGCAAGTTTCTTCTATCTTTTTGTTTGGTGTAAAGTTAAGATGACTTGTATGGTGGGGGTTTTCTGCACTTGGTAAAATTCTTGGGTTACCTTGGAAACATAATCAGAGACCACTGATTTGCAAATGGTCTCATTTTGCCTTATAAATAAAGCAAGATGTGGTTTTTGGGCTTGCTTTGTTTTTGCCAGCAGCAATTACACAGCCCTCCTGACCCTGTATTTTCTTAATTCTGCACCGTTCCCACTTGGGACCTTGAATTACTAGCTGTTCTGGTTTACGGCATGTGCCCAGGTATTATAAAAATATAGTTAGCCTATTATACCATTTCATTATGGAAATACTGCTCTTTTTGTTAACACATCATTATTATATTATTAACACATCAATATATTATGTGTTACACCCAAATAAAATGGATAGATTTCTCAAAAAGTGTGATATTAAAGAATCCGATTCAGGAAGTGAGCAAAAGTTAAGCGTAAATAAAATAGGACTTGAAGGCTGATGGGCAGAATTTAATTTATAGCATTTTCCATCACTTAACACTGAACAATACGATTGGATTAGAAACCCATTCATGAAAGCTTCAAGTGATTTTGGTTTAACATTAACAGAAGAAGAACTGGCAGCTATATCCACACTGATTGTGGATTGATGATTAAACATAAGGAATTGTCTCTTGAAGCCTTTTGGATTTCTATAAAAGAAGCTTTGAACATTTTACTACAATTTTGAACATCCTATTTATGTGAATTAGGATTCTCTACCCTCAACACAATTAAGAGTAAAAAGAGGAATTCTTCAATGTGCTGATGAGGAAATGAGTTTGCCTTTCAAATATATGTCCAAACATTGAAGAAATCACTAGAACACATCAGGCTCATGCTTCTCATAAACACAAGAATGAAAAAAATTAACACATTCATGCCAGGACATGCTGAATTCACTAAATCTTTCTTCTTTTTTTTTTGCATTTTTCTGAAGCTGGAAACAGGGAGAGACAGACAGACTCCCGCATGCGGCCCACCAGGGGGCGACACTCTGCACACCAGGGGGCGATGCTCTGCCCATCCTGGGCATTGCCATGTTGCGACCAGAGCCACTCTAGCGCCTGGGGCAGAGGCCACAGAGCCATCCCCAGCACCCGGGCCATCTTTGCTCCAATGGAGCCTTGGCTGCGGAAGGGGAAGAGAGAGACAGAGAGGAAGGAGGGGGGGTGAAGGAAATGGGCACTTCTCCTGTGTGCCCTGGCCAGGAATCGAACCCGGGTCCTCCGCACGCTAGGCCGATGCTCTACCGCTGAGCCAACCAGCCAGGGCCCTAAATCTTTCTAAGAATGTATCTATAGATATAAAAAGATAACTTTTTTGGGTTTTTGTTTTTTTTTTATTTTTCTGAAGCTGGAAACAGGGAGAGACAGACAGACTCCCGCATGCGGCCCACCAGGGGGCGACACTCTGCACACCAGGGGGCGATGCTCTGCCCATCCTGGGCATTGCCATGTTGCGACCAGAGCCACTCTAGCGCCTGGGGCAGAGGCCACAGAGCCATCCCCAGCACCCGGGCCATCTTTGCTCCAATGGAGCCTTGGCTGCGGAAGGGGAAGAGAGAGACAGAGAGGAAGGAGGGGGGGTGAAGGAAATGGGCACTTCTCCTGTGTGCCCTGGCCAGGAATCGAACCCGGGTCCTCCGCACGCTAGGCCGATGCTCTACCGCTGAGCCAACCAGCCAGGGCCCTAAATCTTTCTAAGAATGTATCTATAGATATAAAAAGATAACTTTTTTGGGTTTTTGTTTTTTTTTTTATTTTTCTGAAGCTGGAAACAGGGAGAGACAGACAGACTCCCGCATGAGCCCGACTGGAATCCACCCGGCACGCCCACCAGGGGCGACGCTCTGCCCACCAGGGGGCGATGCTCTGCCCCTCCAGGGCGTCGCTCTGTTGGGACCAGAGCCACTCTAGCGCCTGGGGCAGAGGCCAAGGAGCCATCCCCAGCGCCCAGGCCGTCTTTGCTCCAATGGAGCCTTGGCTGCGGAAGGGGAAGAGAGAGACAGAGAGGAAGGAGGGGGGGTGAAGGAAATGGGCGCTTCTCCTATGTGCCCTGGCCGGGACTCGAACCCGGGTCCCCCCGCACGCCAGGCCGACGCTCTACCGCTGAGCCAACCGGCCAGGGCCGGTTTGTTTTTTTTATTTTTTAACCCCTCTTTTTTATGAATTCTAAAAAGCGTAACTCAAAAAATGTAACATAAAAATGTTCTTTAATGTCAGAATAAATTTAATTTTGTCATTTATTTCATTTAATTACCATAAAAGCACGCTTGGACTTTATATATATATATATATATATACATATATATATATATATATATATATATTTTTTTTTTTTTCCCCCTGTATTTTTCTGAAGCCGGAAACGGGGAGAGACAGTCGGACAGACTCCCATATGCGCCCGACCGGGATCCACCCGGCACGCCCACCAGGGGGCGACGCTCTGCCCACCAGGGGGCGTCGCTCTGTTGTGACCAGAGCCACTCTAGCGCCTGGGGCAGAGGCCGAGGAGCAATCCCCAGCGCCCGGGCCATCTTTGCTCCAGTGGAGCCTCGGCTGCAAGAGGGGAAGAGAGAGACAGAGAGGAAGGAGAGGGGGAGGGGTGGAGAAGCAGATGGGTGCTTCTCCTATGTGCCCTGGCCGGGAATCGAACCCGGGACTTCTGCACGCCAGGCCGACACTCTACCACTGAGCCAACCGGCCAGGGCATATTTTTTAATACTTAATTATTATAACTTGTACATCAAAAATGTGTATCTAGTGCTCCGACAATTATTTGTAGGATTTTAAATGTGCCCCAACTTCAAGAATTTTCAGAACCACTGGCCTACAGTCTCCATCCTGTCTTCATTTATAAACGAAGTATAGTAAAACTCGTTCATCCATGATTTCGCTTTCCTGCAGTTAACTGTGGGCCAGAATATTAAATGGAAATTTCTGGACATCAAGAAATCACCAGTTTTAAATTGTGAACTGTCCTACATAGTGTGATGAAATCGCATGCCATCCTGTTCTGTTCCTTCTAGTACATGACTCATTCTTATCAAGCGTGTTTATCTGCCGAATATGCTCCTGCCTGTTGGTAGCTAAGTTATCACTTTGCCTCTTGAGGTACTGCAGTGCTGGTGTTCAAGCAACCCTTATTTTAATTAACAATGACCCCAAAACACAAAATCAATAATGCTGCCAATTCAGATATACCAAAGTGAAACCATTAAAGTGTTTCCTTTAAATTAGGGGTAGTCAACATTTTTATACCTACCACCCACTTTTGTATCTCTGTTAGTAGTAAAATTTTCTAACCGCCCACCGGTTCCACAGTAATGGTGATTTATAAAGTAGGGAAGTAACTTTATAAAATTTATAAAGCATAGTTACAGCAAGTTAAAGCATATAATAATAATTACTTACCAAGTATTTTATGTCGCATTTTCGCTAAGTTTGGCAGAATAAATCTTTATAGTTAAATCTATCTTTTTATTTATACTTTGGTTGCTCTGCTACCGCCCACCATGAAAGCTGGAATGCCCACTAGTGGGCGGTAGGGACCAGGTTGACTACCACTGCTTTAAATGAAAAGGTGAGTTTAGTACACTGATTTTGAGACCACATTCACGTATCTGTGATTACAGTTAATCTCTTATTGTGTCTAACTTATAAATTAAACTTGATCATAGGTGTGTATGTCTAGGAAAAAACAGCATATATAGTGTTCTGCAGTACCCACAGTTTCAAGCACCCACTGGGGGCTATTTGGTCACAGCAATGTTCACTTCCCACTGCTAAAGAGATGCAGGGCTTTTTCTTTTTCTTTTTTTAAATTATTTTTATTTATTTATTCATTTTAGAGAAGAGAGACAGAGTGAGAGAGAGAAGGGGGGAGGAGCAGGAAGCACCAACTCCCACATGTGCCTTGACTGGGCAAGCCCAGGGTTTTGAACCTGTGACCTCAGTGTTCCAGGTCGAGGCTTGATCCAGTACGCCACCACAGATCAGGCTCTTTTTCTTTTTTTTTGAGAGGGAGAGACACACACACAAGGGCAGACAGAGCCAGACAGGAAGGATATGAAAAGCATCAACTCATAGGTGTGGTACCTTAGTTGTTCATTGTTTTCTCATATGTGCCTTGAACTGGGGGCTCCAGCTGAGCCAGACATCTTGCTCAAGCCAGCAACCTTTGGGCTCAAGCCAGCAACCATGGGTTCATGTATTGATCCTTTGCTCAAGCCAGTTACCCCATGGTCAACCCATGCTGGTGAACCCATGCTCAAGCCAATGACCTTGAAGTTTTCGAACCAGGGTCCTGAGCATTCCAGGCCAACACTCTATCCACTGTGCCACTACCTGGTCAGACAGAGATGTAGACTTTTTAAAATGGGATTGTTTTTAAGTGAGGCAGGGAGAGACAGAGAGAAACATCAAGCCATTCCTGTTATGTATCCTGACAAGGGATCGAATTGGCAACCTCTACGCTTCCAGACAATGCTCCAACTGAGCAATATGGCCAAGGTTTTATTTTTTACTTATTGATTTTTTTGGAGAGACAGAGAAAAGGGAGAGGTAAGAAGCATTCATTTGTTGTTCCACTCAGTCGTCTATTCACTGGTTGCTTCCCTTGTATATCCTGACCAGGGATCGAACCTGAAATCTTGTCATTTAGGGATGACACTAATAAATGACTGAGCACTGGTCAGGGCCAGAAGATTTCTGAATGAGTCTAATGCCATACTTATAAAAAAAATTAAACTAAGCTATTATTAATCTCAGTGTAATACCTTATAAGGCAAATTGTTAGCATCCATCATGCCACTTACAAATTTTAAACATCTGTTTTTAGCCTCCTAAATTAAAAGGTAGATATAATAGGTCTTGTTTACAAAATAAATTCAAGATCTACTTATCTACCAACAAGAAAAAAGAAAGAAAAGAGTGGTTTTTTTTTTACAGAAATAGAGTCAGATAAATAGGGACAGACAGATAGGAACGGAGAGAGATGAGAAGCATCAATCATTAGTTTTTCGTTGAGACACTTTAGTTGCTCATTGATTGCTTTCTCATTTATGCTTTGACCATGGGGCTACAGCAAGCAGACCAAGTAACCCCTTGCTCAAGCCAGCGACCTTGGGTCCAAGCTGGTGAGCTTTGCTCAATCCAGATGAGCCCGCGCTCAAACTGGTGACCTCGGGGTCTCGAACCTGGGTCCTCTGCATCCCAGTCCAATGCTCTATGCATTGCACCACCACCTGGTCGGGCAAAAAAAAATGTTTAAACATATAACTTTCTGAGATATGTTTATTTACCAAAATAGGCATCTGCTTAGTATAATCTAGTATTTAAAGGACAAGACTTAGGTCTTTAATTTCTAAAATTCTCACAGGCAATTTTAAACTTCAAAGCTCTCCCATGTCCAATTATATAATTTCTATTCCTAACTTTTACTATTACTTCCAACAATCCGTTTTTGTCAACATCTAATTTTATTTTATTGACTTTATGCATTTGTTTTGGAGAATGCAAGGAACAAGGTTCTCATTGTCCAGAGTTAGGATGGGTAGCATCTTTTCCCAGGCGACAGGAGGGAAATTGTGAGGCGGACTCCTGCATGCACCCTGACAGGGATTCACCTGGCAACCCTGCCTGGGGCCAATGCTCGAAACAATCGAGCTGTTTTTAATACCTGAGGCCAATGCACTGTGAACAACTGATCTATCCTCAGTGCCCAGAGCCATGCTCTAACCAACTGAACCAATGGCTATGGGATAGCAAGAGAAGCAGATGCTTCTCCTGTGTGCCCTGACTGGGAATCGAACCCGAGACCTCCATATACCGGGCTGATGCTCTATCCACTGAGCCACCAGCCAGGGATGGGCAGCATCTTAAAACTTCCAAAATATACACATGCAGTGGCCAAGCAATTCAACTAGTAGAAACTTTATCCTATATTCGTATATATGCTCCATAATACATGTCTTAAGACATACTACAGAGCATATAAAAGGGGAGTAGAAACATTAATTAACAATGGCCAAAAAGATCTGATACACACCTAATAGTGTCCAACCAACAGGTGAGAAAAGAATGAGGACAATCTACCAAATAAAATAGAGAAAAGAAGCCAATGGTAAATAACCGTTTCCAATATACTTGCATATGTATTAAGAATATATGTAAATATGCCTGAGCCAGAAATTTCCAGAAGTATACACGAGAAATCAGTCCAATAGTTGCCTTAGATAGAGCAACTGGGTGACTGGTGTACTAATTTGCATTTCCATGTTTGTGTACCAGATACAATTACTCAAAAAATTTTTTAAAATACACTTAGTCTATGCATCAACAGCATTTGAAGGCTAGTTAATGTACAATGATATAATAAAGATTACTTCTGTATCTCAAAGAAGGATCTGAATGCTGGCTACAAAACAGGGCCTATTTAGGTAACTTTAAGTTTGAGGAATAAGAGAAAAGCAGTTTAGTCTACCTCTGATTTCCACATTTCCTCCTGCTGCCTTTGGCCAAGCATGAATAAAATAAATAACCTCCAATATATTTCATTTCTTTAACATGCTTATTTCTGTAGCCAATGAATGCAACCACAGTGCTCTACAGAGCCTTGAAGAATCTGATGTATTCCAGCATGAAATGGTCCATCACCAGTGGGCTCTTTCAGGTCACCCAACAGCCTGATCTATAGATAGATGTTGAAACAATAGCTCAGCCACTAACCTACATAAATTTTGCATTGGTGATCTATTTATGTCACATATTTTCATGTTATTTCTATGGTTTTGTTACTTGCTTACTTTGTTGATGACAGGCACCATTTTCTGCACTCAGCACCTTTTCTAGATGTCATAAGGACCTCATGCCTTCCACCTTCCCTTGCTGCTCTACCTCCTCCTGGAAGTTGGTAGAATCAAAAGTACCTGCCATTTCACTAAACACTAATCATCCTTGTCTTCTTTTTTTCAAGATTTTTAAAAAGATTTTTTTAAAATGTATTCATTTTTGAGAAGATAGAAGGGGAGGAGAAAGTATCAACTGTAGTATGTGCCTTGACCAGGCCAACCCAGGGTTTTCAACCAGTGACCTCAGTGTTCTAGGTGGATGCTTTATCCACTGTGCCGCCACAGGTAAAGCTATCCTGCCTTCTTTCCTCCACATAGCCTTCCCCACTTCCCATTAACCACCACGTCCTGTCATTTTCATAATCAATATATCTTGGTTTCCACTTTCCTTTTCAATCCTGCCACATTATCAACTTCTCCCTTCTGCAGTCTTGAGTTACTACAAATGTATCCTTCCCATTATCTAGTTATCTTTTCTGAAACACAACTCTAACTACCATCATTATCCTGCCAAAAAACTCCTGGTGGCTCCTTATCATGGGAACAAGATCTGATCCCCTTTTCCAGCCTCATTTCAAGTAACTACCAGCTTCATACACCTTTACTATCATCAGCCTTCATTCACAACGGACCTTCTCTGATAGTGTCTGCAATTAAAATAAGATATAATGCATCTGGAAGATACGCAATTTGCGCAATTCTGCCACTTCTGTTCTAAATAGCCGTCTAACCCTCCCACCTCTCAACAAATACATTCTCACTCATTTATCCCACATCCACTTCTCTTCTCTGAACTCCTGGAAACAACTTTGAACAACTTTCATGTGTCAAGTCACCACTACTGAGCTGTACATAGAGCAGGTGCTTTTTTTCAAATGGGTTACTAATACTAGATAACCAACTGCATGTTGCTCTTATAATCATGTAAAATATACTTTTAATAGGATTCCAGGATTTCTTTTGTATTCCCATATACTTTTTGAATTTTTCCTTCCTTCTGCTTCCCAATCAATGCAAATGTGGTACAAGTCAAACTGATTATTAAAAGGTGTTATCTTGTCTGACCACGCGGTGGCACAGTGGATAGATCATCCACCTGGGACGCTTAGGACCCAGCTTAGAAAGCCCAAGGTTGCTGGCTTGAGCATGGGATCATATACATGACACCATGGGTTGATGGCTTGAGCCCAAGGTCGCTGGCTCAAGCAAGGGGTTGCTAGCTTGGCTGAAGCCCCCACCTGGTCACGGCACATATGAGAAAGCAATCAATGAATAACTAAGGTGCCGCAACTATGAGTTGGTATATCTCACATCTCTCCCTTCCTGTCTGTCACTGTGTGTCTCTTACTAAAATAAAATAAAATGTGCTATTTCTAATTTCTAATGATGCTGACGGCCTTTGCTGCACTGTATTCTAATGACTATGCTATATTCTTGCCTCTGCCTCTAAGTGTGGAGCTGCTCAAGAACAAAAGCACTTGACCTAACCCACAATGGCTACTGAATCAATACTAATCATAATGAAGCACACACTTTTGGAATGGAGCTGATAGTCTATCTCACCCAGATCTACTACAGAACCAGTCATTTATAACCTATGCTCCCTTCTGGTACACACTACCCCACATTATTTCCAGAGAGACAATAATTTAATCTCTTACAATTCATTCATGGGCCTTGTACATTTTGTTTTTCAAATGTTTTATTGCCAAAATAGTGTGTATATCCAAATATCATCTGACAGCAACAAAGCATTCACATTAAATTAGCATTATACTACCTTAGTTACTTCTTAAAATGTGATTTTTTTAAAGCAAAACTCATCGCAGTCTGGCATCAAGTGTGTGCATTTGACCATTATGCAAAAAAAATGATTATAGGACAAGCAGGAGAGAATTATAGCTAACTGTCAAAATGAAATCTCAAGAGTTAATTTAATTATAATCGAGCCAGGAGCACAGTGTAGAAGAGCATTGGGATTACAGGATTCGTCTTTGCTGCTGCCAGGTTAGCAGCAGCTCAGACTGGAACAAAGAAACGCAGCCTCCAGAAAGAAATCGAGGGTGAGGAGGAAGCTAAAGACAGACAGGATGATGGAGAGAGTGTGGAAAACTAAAAAATGGTAGAGGCAGTCAATGCTGGGTAAAAAGATTATGAAAAACTTGTACAAATAAATTAAATAGCTAATTAATGCTCTTAAAAATCAATCCTCAGCCTGACCAGGCGGCGATAGAGCATCGAACTGGGATGCAGAGGACCCAGGTTCGAGATCCCAAGGTCACCAGCTCGAGCGCAGGCTCATCTAGTTTGAGCAAGGCCCACCAGCTTGAGCCCAAGTTCACTGGCTCGAGCAAGGGGTCACTGGCTGTATTCCCCCCCCCCATCAAGGCACATATAAGAAAGCAATCAATGAGCAACTAAGGAGCCACAACAAAGAATTGATGTTTCTCATCTCTCTCCCTTCCTGTCTGTTTGTCCCTATCTCCCTCTCTCTCTGACTCTGTCTCTGTCACCAAAAAAGAAAAAAATCATCCTCAGGCCTGGCTGGCTAGCTCAGCAGTACAGTGTTAGCCCGGCGAGTGGAAGTCCCGGGTTTGATTCCAAGGCCAGGGCACACAGGACAAGCACCCATCTGCTTCTCCACCCTTCCCCCTTCCTTTCTCTCTATTTCGCTCTTCCCCTCCCAAAGCCAAGGCTCCACTGGAGCAAAGTTGGCCCGGGCGCTGAGGACGACTCCATGGCCTCCACCAAAGGCGCTAAAATGGCCGATGGGCAGAGCATTATCCCCTGGTGGGCATGCTGGGTGGATCCTGGCCAGGCACATGTGGGAGTCTGTCTGCTTCCGTGCTTCTAACTTAGGGGAATATAAATAAAATAAAATGAAATACCCTTTTTACACTCTCTTAAGAAAAAAATTTCAACATGGTATGAGTAAATGAGTGTATTAAAATATATCTTTCACTTACTACATATTAGCTTTATAGAAAAAAAAATTACTTTAGAACTTTGGCTAACTTGACTTGATTCCATTTGTCCTCCAAAAGAATTTAAACAATATATGCCATTATTAACCAAAATTGTATCATAATGTAAATTAGAAAAATTCAAATCCTTTTCAAATATTGCATTATATACTTATCTCCCAATTTTTCATCAGCTCTGAAGTCAAGAGAAATGCAAAACAAGATAGTTTCTGGAAGGTCCCACATGTGGCATGCCCACTCTTTCTGACCTGCTCATAGTAATTTGCATTCACTACAGAATATATAGCTTACATGAACATACTATACTTAACACATCAAAAACTACAACGCAAGAACTTCAGTAATGTCTACTTTATCATTAAAAATGTTAATATAATCTGTCTTCTTAGAAACATTTCAAATCATCATTTTAAAGGTAACCCTGAAAAGCAAACAATGCCTATTTTATAGGTAATTTTAAAAATCTCTACAATCCATTCAATTAAACAATATTAAATGTATACTTAGATTTTAATAAAAGAAAGTAAAAACAGGACAGGTTGAGTCACACTTAAGAAGCCCTTAGAGTATTAGAATAATTATCCACTCTCAAATTGGAACTACAGTGGTACCTTGAGATACAAACAGACCAACATATCAATTTTTTAAATACAAGCTGTGACTCGGTCTGTATTTTTGTTTGAGATCTGAGCGAAATTCCGATGAGTCATGATTTAGGAAGTTGCCGCTAGTTGGCGCACGGGCCCAGTATCAGCAGTTTGACATCCGAATTGACTAACTTACGAGCTCGGTTACAAAACGAATTAAATTCGTATCTCAAGGAACCACTGTATTAAACACAAAAGACCAAGTCAGAGAAATGTTTCTTCACATTGTTATATGCTTTTTATCATCTCAATATTTGTGCAAAATAATTTTCAATGTGGTTTTTGGTGCAATACTCATTTATCAAAGCCTCTAAGAGGGTTACATGTGCCCTCAGAACAACACACAAGTGTTACTGAAGTATTTGTTAGACACTGCAGCTATTTTAGCATTTTAAAGTTTGATTACTAGGAGGATGTCCATCAGATCTTCACTGTCTGTGTAAGAGCGTGTGACGATCACACAGAAGTGGGTATGGACAGCCTGGTCAGTGAGAGGAGGCTGCTGGAGAACCCTCAAAACATTTCTTGAAGAGTGCTCTTAACTACCAACCTGCCTCCTGTGTAGTGCAACTGATTCTCTCTCCAATGCAAACCCCAATGTAAGGGATAAAGAAAAATATGTCAACTTTTAAAACCAGCAGCTGACATTTTACACTCAAGTAAGAATTACTTTCCCAGAATAAAGTATAAGTATGATTTGTACACTTCAGACAAGCATTTTGAACTTATTCCAGTTCGCTGTTCTTGCTTGGGGTCCCATCAATACTGTATTGTATAGCCAGTACACAAAACATATACAGTGACATTTTTAAAGTTTATAAACTTTAACCCTGGTTGGATAGCTTGGTTGATTAGAGCATCATCCCAAAACTCAGAGGTTACTAGTTCTATCCCCGGTCAGGACACTTATAGGAGCAGTTTGATGTTCCTGTCTCTCACTGAAATCAAATAAAAAAATAATAAAACTTAATAACCCCTTATTATCACTCCAACTAAGAATTTGTCTTCTACAATACCAACAAGTACCCACTCTCCAGCCTCAAAGAGGTCTGGATTCCCATCCACCATCCCAAATTAATCCCTTTACATATTCTCTCTCCCCTTCTCTTAGTACTATTTTTAGACATATTTCTATTTAAACATATGTAGGAGCACATTCTCCCATTCTATTAAAAACTGGGCTTCATATTCTCTGCTGGCTCTTCTTGCTCTGACACAAAAATGCACTTGTCTGAAAATTCATTGTTGTTTCACATTTCTCCTGCCATGCTCCCTAGTCCAAGCTCAAAACCAGGGAACTCCACATAGCTGTTAAGATAAAAATGCTCAATAACTATTTATTGAATGACTAAGCCATTGATGACTCTCATCCACACACTCATGGTAGTGAAAACTCTAGTCTTCAATCTGTGCCACTACTCCATATTTTCCTCCTGGACTTTCCCTCAGGCTTAAAAAATCCTGCATGCCAAACATGGTGCTATGACACTGAGAATATTGGTAAAATAAAATGTAAGGTCAACTGCAAACAAATATCACATACTGACAAAGGGCAGGAATGATAAGGTGATGTGTCCTTCTGGGAAAAGCTATAAAAATACCTGGGGAGACAGAGTTTTGAATATTTAGGAAACAAGAGGTGGAAGGTGGATGAAGCTGGAAAAATATCTGGGGAGACAGAGTTTTGAATATTTAGGAAACAAGGGGTGGAAGGTGGATGAAGCTGGAAAGGTGGGCTGAGGGCAAATCAAATAAAGACCTGTGCCCTACAATGTAGTTGGATTTTGATTCAGACAGAAAACAACTACATTTGAAGGAGAGAAACCATGATCTAATTCACATTTCAAAAGAATGCAGCAGGTATGTTGGGAATAAACTGCAAGAACAAAAGTAAAAGCAAGCCTGACCAGTGTCGGCACAGTGGATACAGCGTCAACCTGGGATGCTAAGGTCCCAGGGTCAAAACTCCAAAGTTGCCATCTTGAGTGTGGGCTTGCTGATATGATCCCATGGTCGCTGGCTTGAGCAAGGGGTCACCAGCTAGGCTGAAACCTCCCTCCCAATCAAGGCACCTATGAGAAGCAATCAATGAACTAAAAGTGCTGCAACTATGGCATGATGCTTCTCATCTCTCTCCCTTCCTCTCTAAAAAGATAAAAGTAAAAGCAGGGCCAGTCAGGGCACCAGTAACCTTCTGCATAGATGGTAGCACCGAGAGAGAATGTTTTGAGAGAATGCTTTCACAAACCAGTATGGCTAGTTGTTAAACTCCCAACAAGCCACCACAGGTATTCAAAAACAAAATATATAGGCCCTGGCCGGTTGGCTCAGCGGTAGAGCGTCGGCCTGGCATGCAGGGGACCCGGGTTCGGTTCCTGGCCAGGGCACATAGGAGAAGCGCCCATTTGCTTCTCCACCCCCCCCCCACTTCCTCTCTGTCTCTCTCTTCCCCTCCCGCAGCCAAGGATCCATTGGAGCAAAAGATGGCCCGGGCGCTGGGGATGGCTCCTTGGCCTCTGCCCCAGGCACTAGAGTGGCTCTGGTTGCGGCAGAGCGACACCCCAGAGGGGCAGAGCATCGCCCCCTGGTGGGCGTGCCGGGTGGATCCCGGTCGGGCGCATGTGGGAATCTGTCTCTCCGTTTCCAGCTTCAAAAGAAAAAAACAAAATAAAACAAACAAACAAAAAAACAACAAAATATATAAAATAGAAGAATCTATCCTTCTCACTCTCAGGCAGCCATCCCCGCCCTAGTCCCAATCTTTTTTTTTTTTTTTTTTAAATTTAATTATTTTATTTTATTTATTCATTTTTAGAGAGGAGAGAGAGACAGAGAGGGAGAGAGAGAGAGAAGGGGGGAGGAGCTGGAAGCATCAACTCCCATATGTGCCTTGACCAGGCAAGCCCAGGGTTTCGAACCAGCGACCTCAGCATTTCCAGGTCGATGCTTTATCCACTGTGCCACCACAGGTCAGGCCCTAGTCCCAATCTTGAACACACTTACCTTCCTTGTCTGTTTATATACTACTCAGAAAAATTAGGGGATATTTCAAAATAAATATGAAGCGGTAGAAAAAGCAGCATTAGATTTTTTTTATTAAACTAGATCAGAAAATCAAACAAGTCAAAGAAAGTTGTTTTACTATGCAAATGAGATGCAAAACCAACTTTTATTTCATTGGAGAAAATGCGCTATACAAAAGGCTAAAAGTACTGGAGTATCTGCTCAGTCCCTGAGCCCCTAATTTTTGTGAGCAGTGTAGTATTACCATCACACCATCATTCAAATCAGAAATTCCTATATCACTGCATCTTCCTCTCCACCTACACACCCACCAGTCTGTAAAATTCATTCTACTTCTGAATTACTCCCTTCTGGAACCTGAGCAAACCTGGCACTAAAGATCCTTTCTTTGGCCTTGGCCAGATAACTTGGTTGGTTAGAGCATCGTCCCTGAAACACAGAGGTTCCTGGTTCACCCCCTGGTCAGGACACATACAGGGGCAGATCTATGTTTCTCTCTCTCTCTCTCCAAATTCAGTAAAATAAACATTTTAAAAAATCCTTTGAAATATCACATGGGGAGTTGTGGGGGGATTGGTTATGTTCTATGTGGTCTTTTTTGTGTGTGTGTGGCAGAGACAGAGTCAGAGAGAGGGACAGATACAGACAGACAGGAAGGAAGATGAGAAACATCAATTCTTTGTGCGGCTCCTTAGTTGTTCATTGATTTCTCATATATGCCTTGACCGGGGGGCTCACAGCAGACAGAGTGAGCCCTTGCTTGAGCCAGTAATCTTGGGCTCAAGCTGGTGAGCCTTCCTCAAACCAGATGAGCCTGCGCTCAAGCTGGCAACCTCGGGGTCTCGAACCTGGGTCCTCCACATCCTAGTCCAACGCTCTATCCACTGTGCCACCGCCTGGTCAGGCGTGGTCTATTTCTGATCCAGTTACTCTTGTACTTAAAATAACCATCCCAACTCCTAGTCACCCAAAAAGGTAAAGTTCAGAACTTTTAAACTTACACCAGTACAGTTTTATCTAAGTTTCTTGCCTTTTCCACTATTAACCTTCCTTCCTCTGGACATCTCCCTATGAACTGCTCAGGACCTCAGCGCACTGAAGTTCTCATTAGCCTTTTGAACCCACCCCCCCTACCCTCTCCCTCCAAAAAAACCCAGTAACTGTCAAGTACATACTCACCTTTAATATCTGCTCAAAAGTTATCATCTGAGTGATGTCCCAACGTAAGTGGATATTTGCTTCTAGGTTTTCAGAGTATTTGTAATTCCCTCCCCTCCAGTAATACCAACTGGTCTCACTTTACTTACAGCTCTACAGACACCCAATAAACTATGAATCACGAGTGCAGGGTCCATGTTTTGTTCATTTTTGTATTCTCATTAGTAAACACCATATGTCCTACAACTGATATCATTCATTCACTCAACAAACATTTAATAAAGACTCGCTAGAAAATGAGGATATATCATTCAATGATAAATAGATTCCTAGTCTCTTAGAGCTGATATCCTGGAATGAAGAGAACAAATAAACGAAGATAAAAACTTTACAGGATGGTTTCAAGAGAAAGCTTAAATAACATTTTTTCAGGGCTTACAATATTTTTAAAGTATTTTACAAAGAGAGTACCAAGTAGATAATATACACAAAGGAGGAGTAATAAAAGTAAAAGGAATAAAATGTAAGCTTAATGTGTACAATGTATCTCCTCAGAATTGGGTGCTCCAACGAGTCTCTTCCACTCTCAAACAAGCACCAAGTAATTCTACCACAGGAAACTGGTTTCACCGGGACACCTAATGGTGGGACTGCACTTAACAAACTTTAAAGTTCAGCCTTCAATTATTTATTTAAAAAGATAAAAGTCAATTACATAATTGTGTACCATGTAATGAGATTCTGAGATTACCATCATGAAAGCAAGATAAAATTTTGACAAAGTTACTATTCTAGACCAGTACTGCCCAAAGGAAAAAATATGAACATAAAAAATTTTAAATTTCTTAGAAGCTATATTAAGAGAAATAATAGATCAAATTAGCTTCAGAGTATACATCAAAATAAGCAAATAAAATAGTATACATATTTTATTTAACCCATTAGTAAAAATATTATCATTTCACTATGCACTCATATAAAAAATGTTTTATATTTATTTCTTCATACTTAAGTCTGCAATTCTGTGCATATTTTACATTTAATTCAAGTGGTAAATTATATTCAATATTGTATATATTTAGAGTTCATTAAATTTAAATGCAAAATTAGATGCACACACCCACATTGCTCCCAGTACGCTTAACACTTGATAACACAATTTAATTCAGTTACTGTCACACTGGTCTTTTTTTAAGACTCAACAGCCACTGCACAGGACAGCACGGCTCTGACAGTGCACTATTGCATCCACAGGATGCTGTCCTTCTAGGAAAGGCATTTTCTAGTCCCCTTACCTAAAATAGTAGCTGTCATCTTCTCTACCCTTGTGACATGAAATGATTTTAACTGTCATTCTTTGTCCCTCTAGGTCTGGGCACCACAGGAGCTGAGGGTGGTTCTACTCTGTGCACGGCTGTAACTGAACTGTTTAGGCTGCAAGGAACTGTCAATGCAGCAATTGCAGAAAACCAGTATTGATTATTCCAAATATTGCTAAATTACAAGAGTGGGCAAAAGTAGGTCTGCAGTTGTGAATACAAAAAAGTTTCTTGTATTATGTGTATTATAACTGTAAACCTACTTTTGCCCACCCCAGCATTTAATAGGTATAACACTTACACGACCTGTTTTTATAAAAAGTGTAACTAGAAGCTGATTGTGACAGGTAGCTTTCTTCCATATTGGTCAAGTAATTGCAAAATAACCCAAATTATGAGATCCTTATTTTCAATCAACCTAAGGAATAGCTCATTCATTCATAGGTCTAAAAGAACATAATATGAGCCATATTACCTTACTTTACCTTATCCCTAACACCTGCAGTACAAATACTAGGTTGCACATTAAACTTACTCTTCCTAAAATAAAAGTACATTCATTGCAAAGCAGAAGCATATTATACTTCCCATGCCCCAAATTTGGAACATGCCATTTTCTAAATACGTCTGGTCTTCCTCTTACTAATATTTTACTTCTTTAGACAGGAAAAAAGAAAGATGAGAAGCATCAACTCATAATTGCAACACTTTAGTTGTTCACTGATTGCTTCTCATATGTGCTTTGTCCAGCCAAGCCAGCAACTTTGGACTTAAGCCAGCGACTTCAGGTTTTCCAACCTGATACCTCAGCATGCCAGGTGGATGCTCTATTCACTGCGCCACCACCCTGTCAGGCCCTCTTACTAATATTTTAAAGGATTTTATGGCTTAAGGTATATATATATAACTAAGAAACAACACTCTGGCCCTGGCCGGTTGGCTCAGCGGTAGAGCGTCGGCCTGGCGTGTGGGGGACCCGGGTTCGATTCCCAGCCAGGGCACACAGGAGAAGCGCCCATTTGCTTCTCCACCCCCCCCTCCTTCCTCTCTGTCTCTCTCTTCCCGTCCCGCAGCCAAGGCTCCATTGGGGCAAAGATGGCCCGGGCGCTGGGGATGGCTCCTTGGCCTCTGCCCCAGGCGCTAGAGTGGCTCTGGTCGAGGCAGAGCGACGCCCCGGAGGGGCAGAGCATCGCCCCCTGGTGGGCAGAGCATCGCCCCTGGTGGGAGAGCCGGGTGGATCCCGGTCGGGCGCATGCGGGAGTCTGTCTGTCTCTCCCCGTTTCCAGCTTCAGAAAAATACAAAAAAATTAAAAAATTAAAAAACAACAACAAAAAAAAAACACTCTAGGTCTTTTTAATTTTCCTAGTCATCATGCATTATCTAAATAGTGCCAATAATTCACATATAAAAATTTTAAACTTTTGTCTTTCAAGTAGGATAAAAGTGGTGCTGTTAAATATGGGTGGTGCAATGCAGGGAGCACAGGAAAAATATAATCTGAATGAGAAAATGTCAGTCATGTATTAAAAACAGAAATTCAAGACAATTTCCTTTTTATTTTTTAAAATTTATCTTTTTATGCATTCATGTGCCTAAAAATAGTTAAGCACTAATGCCTGACCTGTGGTTTTGCAGTGGAGATAGAGCATCAACCTGGAATGCTGAGGTTACCAGTTTGAAGCCCTGGGCTTGCTGGGTACATACAACAAGCAATGAACAACTGAAGTCAACAATGAGTTGATACTTCTTGTTCCAACCCACCATGTCAAATCAATAAATGAAATCTTAAAACAAACAAACAAAAAAACCTTTGGCCCTGGCCAGTTGACTCAGCGGTAGTGTTAGCCCAGCGAATGGATGTTCTGGGTTCGATTCCTGACCAGAGCACACAAAAGCAGCACCCATCTGCTTCTCACCCCCTCCCTTGCTTTCCTCTCTTTCTCCTCTCCTCCTGCAGCTATGACTTGACTGGAGCAAGCTGGCCCCAGGCACTGAGATTGGCTCCTGGCATCCGCCTCAGGTGCTAAAAAATGTCTCGGGTTGCAATGGAGCAAGGGTCCCAGCTGGGCAGAGCATAACCCCCTAGTGAGCTTGCCGGGTGGGTCTCAGTCCGGCACATGTAGGAGTGTCTGTCTCTGCCTCCCCTCCTCTCACCAAAAAAAAAAAAAGAAGCGGCCCTGGCTGGTTGGCTCAGCGGTAGAGCGTCAGCCTGGCGTGCGGGGGACCCGGGTTCGATTTCCGGCCAGGGCACATAGGAGAAGCGCCCATTTGCTTCTCCACCCCCCTCCTCCTTCCTCTCTGTCTCTCTCTTCCCGTCCCGCAGCCAAGGCCCCATTGGGGCAAAGATGGCCCGGGCGCTGGGGATGGCTCCTTGGCCTCTGCCCCAGGCGCTAGAGTGGCTCTGGTCGCGGCAGAGCGACACCCCGGAGGGGCAGAGCATCGCCCCCTGGTGGGCGTGCCGGGTGGATCCCGGTTGGGCACATGCGGGAGTCTGTCTGACTGTCTTTCCCAGTTTCCAGCTTCAGAAAAATACAAAACAAAACAAAAAAAATTAAAATAATTAAAAAAAAGAAAAAAAAAGAAGCTTACAAAAAAAGTTAAGCACTAACTCTGTAGAGATTTAACTCATTGTAGTTACAGGAATTAAAATAATTTAAAGAAAACTAGTAATAAATAATTGAACAGAACAAATGTATTAAGAAACCTATCCACATTAAATTGTTTTAGTTCATGAAACAAAGTTTTACTCTCATTAGTCTGCATGAGAATTCCTCAGCTGGATAATAAGTTAATAAAGCCCCTTAAAGTAAAACTGAATCTCAAATTCCTGGGCTTCCAAGCAGCAGGGAGTCTGACTCCTTAACTTTAAAAATGAGGGAGAGGTGGGTTGGTACAATGTAAAGATAAAATGATAGATGGCTTCCTTGATTATGGACAATGTATGCTCCCCAACTCAAACCCATTTCTAGTTGACAAAAGCAAAAAAAGCTTGGTCAAGTGGATTTCCTGGGAAACTAAAAGCACACTGTGCTACGGTATGGTGGTCTCTGTAAAGCAGGAGAGGCACCCAGGTGACATCTGGATTAAAATTAGAAACATGTCTCTATACTTGCTTCTTATACAGCTATTCTCAGCAAACATGTACCATAATGTTCTAGAAACTAGATATTTAGAAGGCTACAAACTAGGTGACTTTTTTTGCACTACATAGTCACAGTTTTTTGGAAGTAACTATTTTCAATAATGTAATGGAGCAAGGGTCCATTTCAATATGTGCTCTCATTATGGATCAATTTGTTTTTTCTATGCTTATTTTATCGATTTTAGAGAAAGGAAAGGAGACAGCAGGAGAGAGACAGGAACATCTGTTTCTGTATGAGCCCTGACTGGGGATCAAACTAGCAACCTCTGCGCTTTGGGATGATGCTCTCAACAACTGAGCTATGTGGCCAATTTGTTTTAATATAGAGCATACTTTTAAATAAACAATGAAGTGAATATATATGTTGTAGTAATCTTTATAAGGTGTCACAAGCAGTCTATAACTTTTTACCATAAAATCACTTAATTCACATTTACTAAACTCCTCAGTGGGCATAACTTTCTAAAGAGACTAACAAAACTTGAAGCTGCAAAGAAAATTACAATTAATAAATATACCCATGGTCATAGAAAACACAATTATTCAATATTCACCTTCATATAAAAAAAGCAAAGACAAGCTCACAAGAAAAGGGTCAGGCCATCATTTAATCTATCAAAAAGATAATTTGACTTTGGGTGATAGGTACACAACATAATCAACAGTTCAAATGCTACAGAAATATTTACCTGAAACCTATGTCCTCTTATTGATCAATGTCACCCAATTAAATTTAATTTTCTAAAAACATTTTTAAAAATCTATCAAAATAGTGTCATTCTACTCATTTTTCAGGATGGTAAACAAATTCAAGGATGGTTTTCTAGCACCTTCACCTGGAAGTCATAAGCATCAAATACATCAGTACAGATATGGATTATTACACTGTCTTGTTTCTCATAATGGTATGGACAGTTGAAAATCGGTTAAAAACCCTTAACAAAATTTTTTAAATGTACTTTTCAATTACATCTTGACTTAACTAGGCTTGTGAACACAAAGTCCTAGTTCAAAAGAGCATAAAAAATACATACTATGTATAAGATTTAGCACTGCCTACACAAAAATACTGGAGTGTGTGCAGTAATTGTCAGATGACAGCTGAAGAGTTGAGGTGGGAGTAGGAGTAGTACTGTCTCCTGATTGGCCAGGGATCCTAGATTACACAATGGACCAGGATAGTCATTATGCTAGCAACAAAAATCAACCAACCAAAAATATTACTATGCCTCTTTTCAGTAATACTTTTGAACAGAGGTTCTCAAAGTAAGATCCCCAAACCCAACATTAGTATCACCTGGGAACTTATTAGAAATGCACATTATTTAACTCCCCTTGGGACCTGCTGAGTAGGAAACTTTTAATGAGCCTTCCAGGGGATTTTGACTCACTGAGAATCCACACTAGAAGTGTCCAAAATGTCTTTTAAGAACATGGACTTTGTTCTCCCACTGTTGATATATCCACCCTAGGAAAGGGTTCAGTACGCAAAGGACCCCTCAGTACACAGCAGTACAATAAATAAATACATATAGGAAAATTCTGAATGGCATGGCTTTCCATAAATTCTATATGGCTCAGAAAGTATTACTCTGTCAGCAAATATTCCATTATGCTGTTTGCTAAAAAGTTGGCTCCATAGTAATCCTAATGTTTAAAATATTTAACCAAATCTACGAACATGTAAATATTCTAGCCAATTCAAAAGAATTAACATTACAGACTAAATTATCATTCAGCAAGTCAATATTGCCTCCAAAACTAAAAACGTCAAGAAATTAAGAGAATCACTAAGTGCAAAATTTACTTTTTGTCATTACAATTTTTAAAAGCAGATTTTAAAATCTGAGCAAAGTCTCACATTATCTGCAAATTTCCTGAGGAAAAATTAACTGCAATTATTCTGGCAAAATATACAACAAATTAAGATGTTCTCTATTTTCATATATGAGACAATATCAATAATTTGAAGAAAAATTTAATTAAGTATACAAAAATTAAAATGTAGGTAATTCATAATGACAGAAGTATATTTACAAAGTTCTTCTAAAACACAAAAATATACCTAAAATTTCACATTCACAATATACATTATAACACAGAACAAGGAAGAATAGGTCTTAAGGGATCCCGTCATAGATATAAAATATAATAAACCACTGTGACTGCTCATTTAAAGCTGATACTACCTAAAATACATGTATTTTCTACCTTAAACTGAGATGTATAAAATATAATAAAATGCAAAGTCTGTAGTGACAATTTTAGAGCTAGAAACTTACAGATATAAATAAAAGTTCAAAGTCTTCAACACCACCAACGACACACTTACTTACATAGAGCATTTAAGAAATACAGGGCCCATTTACATTACTATTAATGCAAGGCAGGACCGTTGTATTTAATGAATTACAAAAATAAACATTAACTAACTATATTTTTTTAAAATAAGAAATATTGAATAGAAAAAAAGCCATCCAAACTAAATACACTTCTTAATTTTACTTAAACCTATTATTTTCAGTCTTTATTTTGAGACAGAAGTATCTCACATAAAATTAAGGCGACTATATTCTGTGAAAAAGAACTGAAATTTTATTTACATGTACAAGCAGTATACCATCTCTTCTAAAATTTAATGCTTTGACTTAGACAAAATTAAACAATGCTACCTTAAAATTTTTAAATAAACATAGTCAACAAAATATACCGTATTTCCCATGTATAAGATGCACCTTAATTTTTGGGCCCAAAATCTGGGGGGGGGGGGGAATGTATTACATAAAGTTACTGAACTCAAGTTTCATTCATCGTAAAATTCATACAACTCCTCATCACTGTCAAAACTCCCATTAGCTTGTCCTTGTCTGTGTCTGATGACGAATCACTGTCTTCATATATTGCCTCGTCCTCAGTTCCATCTATGGCACTGGAAATGCCACATTCCTACAACCACTGTATCAGACGCACTCACTTTTTAGACCCAAAAATTTCCAAAAAAAAGGTACTTCTTATACATGGGGAAATATGGTATCTGCTGCAGAGTAAGGAGTTGGTAGAGATAATTCGAGCAATAAAACAACATAGTTGAAAAAGAATTTTAGTGAGAATTATGAACTAAATTATTTTAAGAAATGCAGTATCCTTCATCTAGAAAATACAAGCTACTCTTATTGAAAAGGAAAATTAAATATAAAATGAAGACAATACAGATTGCTACTTCTACCACTTAAATAAAAATATAATTGAATAAGAATTTTCAACCAAAGAAAGCCTTGGATATTTATAATCAAAACATGGTTTTATATAAAAAGACAAGTGGTCAAAAGATAGTCTAACTAACACTGACTGGGCCTTTAAATATTCAGTCTTCTAGGATTCAAACTTCAACCATCAGTACTATTATAAGTAACCAAGGAAACACACAAATTTTTCCAAAATATTTTTCCTACATTTTGAAGACAGTGTTTTTGACAGGAAAAAATAAGAGCTAATATATAATGCATAAATCCAGATTTCAAAGATCAGCCACTATTAGAAAAATGAAACTTCACTGTTTCTCCAGAGTAATATTCCATAAATTACTTGATCACATTTAACTGGGAAACTGTACCCATACTTCGTTTTACACAACTGGGAAAAATATATAGTACGAAAAGTGAGCACATTAAAATTGTTTCCTATTTTAAAAATTTAACCATGAAGGGTGGTAAAAAGGAAATACTGCTGTTGTTAAGTATTAAAGTACTGTTTATTTAATTTTGACTTGTTTACCATGAAATATACCCATACTAGGCTATATAGCTTGAGACTTACTTTGAAGTAGTTCCGCCACCCCAACCCCACAATAAGCCACTGTATAAGAACATCTGTCTATGAAGTAAACAGGAAAATGTTTACAACATCTAATAGTTAGCTATGTGGGTGTTAACTAGCTTATTCTTGAAAATAAGAAGTCTGACTTTTTAAATCATTGCTATCTTTTCAAATTTCAGAAATACATTTTAACATATTATTAATTAGCTATTTTAACAAAACAACACACACAAAACATTTCAATACCAGAGTACTCTCCAGGAAATTTCCTGTTACTGAAAAATAGAGTTCTTTTCATTTCTGACTATTCCCATTGGACACTTAATTTCAAAACTTTGATCACATTCTTTCACAAAATGTTTCCTTTCAACCACACATTTATGTTTTTACTCATTTAGAATCTAGGTTGTAATGATCAACCTAACCCCTAACTTTTAATTAGTGACTACTGATCATTCACACTGACATTTAGAAATTATAGACTTTATGCATAAATGCTGACTTACTGATATTCAAGTATGTTTCTGATTAAAACATAAAGTATAATTTCAAGTAGTATTTGAGAAACAAGATTTCAGTCACTGTCCCATTTCAGTTACTGTACTTAGTAATAATTTCTATTTCTATTAAATCATAATTTCAACTAAAACAGTAATTTCTTCCCTAATACTACTCATATTGTAGGTAGTTAAAAACAAATATTTAACTTCTTCCACTGAATACTCAGCACTTATTTTTAAATAGAAGATAACAAATTAAGCTTTATGAAATACAAAGGAATGAAAAGCTCTTCAAATAAAAACTGGATATCAAAAAAAATCAATGTATTTATTTTAAAAATAAACAAAAACAAGGAAATTCTGAAAAATACACTGCAAAAATAAAACAATTAGAAAAATGAAATGTTCCTTTATTTTTTGCATATCAGTTACATATTAAAAGCATATAAAGCCTAAAACCTGCAGACTTTAAACTCAGTGTTTCAAATTATGACACAAAAAGAAACATAATATTGCGATATACTAAAATTGTTTTATATTACCTTTTTATGGAAAGCATTAGGCAGCATATATGACAAACTTAAACTTATTTAGGAAAGCTAAATTCTTTATTTTATATCTACCACTTTTAAGCAAATGACATTCAAATATATTCCTTAGTATACTAATTCACAAGAAAAAATATTAACTGAACTAGCTACAGAGGTGTTGAACACTACACGAACACTAAACACTGAACAGCTAGCAGTTCCCAGATGCTCCACTTGACTGTCTCCCAGAAGCTGACTGTTCCCAGTGTAAACTTGGTAAGTACTGGAACAAGGCCTTTCTTGACGCAGGGGAAAAGCTGTGTAGAACTCTTTTCCTGGAGCCAGAGCTGAGCAGGACACTAGAATGTTCAGCAGACTAGCACATCTTTGTGCACTGGCTTTCAAATGTTCTTGAATGAATCTTAGAGAATTCCATAGCCTTGGCCAAAGATAGTTTGGTTTTAACATCGAAGGATAAAGTTTCTCCCATTCTCAATTCAGCTTTGGAGTAAAATACAAAGCTAAAAATTACTTTAAAATTATATGAAAATATAGATGATGAAAAAGGTATATTTAAGTACAATGGTTATTACTTAAAAATTATAGCTAATGTTAAAACTCCTCACACTGCAATTAATGACCAAATTAAAACAAATTCCACTACCTACCAACTCATACTCATAGAAAACGCAATGAGAACAATCTTTCACTATTATATTACAGTCTCCATGACTACCAAAAACAAAAGCCTGTCAAATGATGAAAATACTAGAAAATAATGCCATCCATCCTGTATCTAATAAAATAGAACATGAAGTAGTACATAAATTTAGTTGGTATAAGCCATCTCAATTATGTTTTACACCCAACTGCTTTAATGCAAGATTTAAAACTTTTAGCCAAATTTATTTCTTTCCAAAGCATACCTTCCAGCAAAAACAGAAACCATGCAAAAATAAAAGGTAATATTTACATACTTTTCATTTTTAAATAGTGTATTATTCCTAAAAAATTGCTAAAAGCATGATATAGTAACACTGAAACATTATGAGAAATAAATATGCTGTGATCAATGTTAGATTTGCAATTTAAAGATATTCCTTAAATGTAATTTTAAATTAAACATGGCAAACAAAGATTTGAATATAGCAAGAACTTTGCTTTTGAAAAAAGTCATAAAATCAGTTGCTCCTTAGTACTGAAAATCAAACTTCAAAATATATATATATGTTCTCCCATCTAGGTACTAACCAGACCCAACCCTGCGTAGCTTCCTAGATCAAACAAGATTAGGAGTGTTCACGGTGGTATGGCCATAGACTTTATGTTTGATATAGAAGAATGTAGTATGATTCCAATGACCCAGTCCATTCTCGAGTTAATTTTATTTTTTAAAAATACCTCTTGAACAAACCTAGACTGTCAGGTAAGTTTTACTGGAGACTTACCAACTATGGGAAAATGTTTACAACGCTGCAGTCAAGCCTTTTAATACTTCTAGAAAACAACCTTCTCAGGAAATGTCTTATTTCACCTAAATACACAGCCTAACAGTATTGACTGATTTTAAAGAAGTGGCAGATAAGATTAAAATTAGACATTACTTCATATGCAAAAGAGATTTGCCTTCAAACAGTTTTTTTTCAAGATTGAAATGATTTATTTTGAAAAAAATCAGCACAGGACAAAGATATCCTTATATTCCTCTTGGAATATCTGAATACGCAGAAACTATATGAAGTTTGACAGCAACTCTGGTTTCACAGAATATCAATGGTTTACACAGATGTAAACTCCCAGGCCCGACCCCTTATTAACATCAGCTTTCACTAATCTATCTTCAGTGCTTCTTGCATAAACTAAAAAGCAAAAAATCCATTTTCATTTTTAAATGGCTGAAATTAAAGCAACCAAAGTATTATTGTTACAGCAAAGTTTAGTAAAACTATAAGAGAATACCACTAATAACATTTGCAAATTACCCAAAATTATTTCTTTATTGAAGTAACTACATAGATTTCACAGTACTATGGCATATTTATATTTAGCTAAGGTCACAGACATATTTTAACATTCACAATGATGAGCATCAGCATTGCCATTCTAATCTACAAAGTTTATGAATAAAGAAAAATACAAAAACCTCAGGTTTTACAAAAGAAATACTTTAAAGTCTACATACATTAACAATAAAACCATTTCTTCCAAGGTAACAGGTTAAAGTGTAAAGGCATACCACTAAATTTTTTTCCTCTAAATAGCCAGGAATGGAAGAATGTTTAGTATCTACGACGCTTATTAGGGCCTTCAAAGTTGCCCCCTTGGCTTCCTCTACCGAAACCACCAGGACCACCACTAACAGGACCTACACCACTCATGGGAGCTTGAGGGGTTTCAGAACCTGTTCTACTGCCCATAGGCGATCCCATCTGAGATGGTGGTCCTTGCGGAAATCTATCATTGTGCTAGAATACAACACAATAAATATAAAGTCCATTTAGAACACGCCAAATATAAGTGACAAGAAAAATTGGCAAAATCCCAAGGGGTGGTGTCATGAAGTTCAGCAGAAAGTCCAGCAGAATCAGGATCACACATAGAGGGAAGAAAGGAGCAATTTAATTAGTTACTATGTTTTGGAAAAAAACATCTGAAGAGTTACATACTGCTACTATGCCCCAATTTCATGAAGAATGAACTGATTTTATGAAGCAAATGCCATTGTAAACCTAATCGATATTATAGTACTATTCTGATATCATTTTTTAAAAGTTTATATTGCATATAACTGGTGTATAAAAAATACTTTTTTAAAAAATTCAGAGATAAGACTGGGAGCAGCATCACATTCAGAAAGTAAGCAGAGTTATGTAATCTTTTGAGACGTTTTTCTGGAAAGACTATTACTAAAAAAAAACAGTTTTTTAAAATCAACAATTTCTAAACATGTACTATTAATAGCACAATTAAACATCTGACTCATACACTTGGAAAAATTTCAGTTATATCCATATATATTAATCTCAAAAGTTGAATAAACTGCCTTTATGTAGTAAAACACCAGTGTGAATGAGACCAAAGACATTTAAATAAATCTTACAATTTCAGAGGGAGGGGTGGGAAAATGTACCACTTAATAGTACTTCAAAATTACTGATGATATTGCTACAAAAATATTTAACCAAAGTGGTTCAAGTTTTTACTATTCTACTATTTTATATATGTTTTAGACAATTTACTATAAAATAGAGCATCCACTGAAGGAAACAAGTACACTAATTATATTACACGCCATCTGGTCACAGCAGATATGACAGCACTGCCTCTGTATCTCTCTGTAAAAATACTCCATTAAAAAAAAACCTGTTAACATGTTTAATTTTTTCCAAATTCATAAAAGACAGCATTTAAAGTAAATAAATTTTTAAATGGGGAAATACTGCATCCATCAAATTCTAAGACGCACATTCACTTTTAACATCTCTGAGACCAGAAAGGAGTTACAGCTGATGGCACCCGAGTTTAATTTGCAGTGCTTTTTCCTTCTTTGTAGCAATGGCGCCTTACGATTTCCGTAGTAGTTCCAAAACTAAACCACCTATTCAAAATACAGTCAACAAATCTTCCTTTTCTAAGTGATATTTAGAACAACTGTTAACAAAGACCAAATTAAAAAATGTTTTATCAATATAAAGCCTCACTTAAACAGTGACAGACTGAAGGAAATGAAGCAGATATCATGTCTTGCTACTGATACTCAAATATAAGAATTACTACTAAAAACCTTTTCATAATATATAATGCACACAAAGATATCTTCACACTCTCAAATCATGACATACAATTGTCTATTTTTAACTTAGTAACAAATGTACCTGGTAATTCTATAATGTAAGTTTAAATTTTTTAAACTTTAAATTATTTTACAGTTAAAATAAATTCTCTAAAATTAGTAAGTGATCTCGTTCTTAGAAATGTTTGCTGAGAACTTTTCCCACATATTGGAGTTTTGTCCCCCAACAAAGAAAGCACAATCATAAAATATCTAAATGCTGGTAAGAAAGAGGTGAATACACATTTAAAAAACTATAAAAATAACAGTAATTAACGTGTTTCCTACATACTTAAGTACAAAGAATGCCATGCCTCTCATATCAACATATAACTTTACAAGGTTACTTTTCTTTATTGTGTATCGATCTTTATTGACAAAATGAATGATGCTAAATTATCTTAAGTGTGAAGTTACCTTTGGGGCAGAACTATATATTATTCAATAAAATCAAAATAATGTTTATGATACATTACCACTGCTCCATTATCTGGCATCATTGGAGTTCCCATATTTGCAGCTCCTTCTGGTCCCATGGCAGGACCAGGACCCATTGGTGGGCCAGGTATAGTTCCTCTGTTGTTCATATTCATACCCATCATTGGAGGAGGACCTTGGTTACCAGCAGGTGCTGGGCTAAACGCATCTATGCAAAACAATCTATACTTAGAACTGTCCTATCTTAATTCAGTAAGCATTATATATGTAACAATAACAGGCAATGTATATAGACATCATCAAAATCATTTTCTTTGGCCTGGCTGGGTTGCTCAGTTAGTTCGAGCATTGTCCTGATAAGCCAAGCTTGTGGGTTCCATCCTAGTGAGGGCACA
The DNA here is from genome assembly GCF_036850995.1 of Saccopteryx leptura. Taxonomy (NCBI): domain Eukaryota; kingdom Metazoa; phylum Chordata; class Mammalia; order Chiroptera; family Emballonuridae; genus Saccopteryx; species Saccopteryx leptura. The sequence continues at coordinate 158,713,289 of NC_089504.1, forward strand.
TACAAGAATCAACCAATGAATGCATAAGTAGAACAATGAATGCATAAATGAGTGGGGGGAAAAAAACCAATGTTTCGTTCTCTCCCTTCCTCTTGCTCTAAAATCAATAAAATATAAAAGTTTTTAAATAAAAAATCATTTTCTTCATTAAGAACGGGACACTCAATTATCTACTCTATAACAGAGCATTACCTATGCTAATAAAGTTTTCATTCTTAAAACAAAGGTTTATAAAACAAATGACAAACTATCAGTTATTTGAAGACATCTAAGACTGTAAAAGTTTGAGAATTAAATTAAAAAATCAGTATCATCTGCTATAGTTGGATTTTTAGCTAAACACTCCCTTTTTAATGGTGACTAAACTACCAGATTACAAGAAAAAAATTAGCACTTAAGACAACCACTTAATTTTCTTAAAGTCATGACTAAAAATATTAGAATGTAAATTGCATTATATTGAGAGGAAAATACATTCCTTCTAATATATAAATTTCACTTTAACTAACTCAACTTTTATAGTTAACAAACATCTCAAAAAATAATTGAAATGATTCATCTTAACACTTCTTTTAAAAAGCAACTGCAACCAAATACAGATAAAATATTAATACATTTGATTTTTGATTTTTTAAAATGCTGAAATTCTGCAAATGGGAACATGTGGGTAATATTTCAAACATTTTCATCAAGAAGATACATTCCTGGCCTCATGTTAATAGCAATAGTGTTTGAGCTGTAATATAATACATTTATAACTGCCTCAAACACAGGATTTTTAGGTACGTTCCTAAAATCTTTTTCAATTTTAAAGTACTCATATACCTCTTTACCATTAAAAATTCCTAACAAAGACCGACTTCAACTTCGATTTTCTTCTAGTATTTTCATTATGTAGGTCAATTTTATGACACTCTGAACTCAACTTTTCACTGTAACAGGAGTTGAAGTTTTCATTCAAACCCCAACTCTACACAGCTGAACTCTGAAGGGAGCAGGTGCCACACTACTGCTCTTTCTGAACCCAAACTCCAGAAACATACTTCCTTACTCCCTAAATCAGTGGTTCTCAACCTGTGGGTCGCGACCCACAGGTTGAGAACTGCTGCCCTAAATGGTCTTGCTAATATATCTATACTTTACCTACTCAAGAATATTTTTATTCCCTTAGCATAGGTATAAATAAAAAAATTAAAAAAAAATTTTTTACCAGCTGTCCAGAACATTTCATAGTGAAAAGGAGAAAGAGTGGGCCCTGGCCAGTGGCTCAGTGGATAGAGCCTTTGCCCGGCATATGGACATTTGGGATTTGATTATTGGTTAGGGCACTCAGGAGAAGCGACCATCTGCTTCGTTCTCCTTCCCTATTCCCTTTTCCCTCCCATAGCCAGTAGCTCAGATTGATTCGAGTGTGGCCCCTGAGGATAGCTCAGATGATCTGATCACATCAGCCTTGGGCACTAAAAATAGCTCAGTACTCGAGCACCAGCCCAAGACGAGGTTGCCGGGTGGATCCAGGTCCCAGTGCATGTGGGAGTCTGCCTATCTTCTCTCCTCTCACCTAATATGTAAAAAAAGTGAAGACACCATATAGGAGGAATCAATCTCACCTCAACTTTTCCAAAAACAGACAAGGATGAGGGTGTTCTTTTTTTTTGTAACAGAACATAATTGTTACATCTAACTTGAGAGATTCAAATATAACTATGCAACTATGAGTACAGTAAAATAACTATATATATATAGTTATTGGTTAAATATATATATATATTTAACCATCCATGGCTGAAGCATAGTCTTATATTGGGAAGTTACATCTTTTACCACATGGGTATAATTAAAATAAATTTAAAGATCTAAGAAATGTTAGAATTCTGGTCCCCTGAAAAAGTTTTATAATCTGTTTCACTTGGTATGTACACTAGAAAAATCTGACACATTCCATCAACTTACTTAGGATGTGACAAGTTACTGACTCACTAGCAATACTCAACTGCATAATGATATATAACTTGAGTAAACAATTAGAATCAAGTCCCTCACACTGAATAAAATGTAAAGAGGAGACAATTACATGGATTAGATTTTAGGGAGTTGATTAAATGCTCAAATGTAAATATGGTTTTCTGGTGAATAAAATGCCACAAAAATTTTAATTCTCTTAAATTCCTAACTACATAAGGAATCTAAGGTATAGGTTCATACTTCTGAGAAAAGTTGATAATCAGAATGGTTTTGGGTCTCTCACAACATCAGAAATATTTCAAGTTTAGTTTTGATGTTAATGACATTCTAATAATTATAATGGCATCTCCAACCACCTACAATCCATAATAACCTCACTCGTATATCCTTAAAACACCTGGACCATTCACAATTTACTTTAAAAAAAAAGAAATAATGTACTTGTACTTATTATTTTTACAAGTGTGTTTCATAATTTATAATTTTTACAGCAATTAATTTACTTTGCTGATTATTTTATGTGTCCATCATATTAACTAAATGAAATTCTTTATGTGTAAGTGTCATGTTTCATGCTTACTATGCATGCCAGAAATGTTCAGTCACTACTTTGGTAGATGAGAAAAGTGACCAAGTGAACAGCAATAAACGATATTAGATTATCTGACTGGCAAGGGCAAAGAAACTGCCACGAGAGGAAGAAAGGAGCTGATCATGAAAAATACTCGTTCCACACATTAGCTGCTTTAGGATTTTTTTATTCCATACACTACATAATCTAAGTAAAATCGGGATTTTCTCAGTGGGTGTGCATGTTATGCATGTTGAAATGTTAAGGTAGTACACTTGAGCTCTATAAAAGAGTTTAACCTCAAAATAAATAAATAAATAAAAATAAAAAAGAGCTTAACCTCATGACAATGTAAAAGAAATACAGCGTGGGGCAAAGGTAGGTTTACAGTCATTTATATAAAAAATTACAATAACTAATAATACAAGAATAAACTGTGTTTTGCACACTCACAGCTATAAACCTACTTTTGCTCCACTCTGTATATAAAGATTATTTAACTTTTTAATATATGACATTTCAAATTAGTAACACAAAACTTAATTTAATTTTCCCTGGCTTATGAACTGGTGCTGTTTCCCTGACAACCTGGTTATAAGCCAATCAATATTAAAGATATTAATAATATAGGCATTCTTTTAAATAAAACTTTGTATCAACTCTACAGATATGCACTAACCAAAATGTGCAAGACACATCTCATATCCTTGACAAGTTATAAATGTCTCCAAACAGTGTGTTTTGTGCACAATATTATATGTTAGGGCAAAATGTTAAGACACTTAATAAAATGACTAAAAATAACTATACAAAGTTACACAAAGGGTAACCTTTAAGTCAAAATTTATATAATACTCCCAAAAAAGTTTAGAGCTTCTACATCTCAAAAACTACCAACTTCTAAGGTTAAAAAAGCCAATTTGAAGACAAGAAATTTGATTCTTAAAAAATCATATCATGCAATTATTGAACAAATTTCATATTGTATCAAAACCTGGTTACAGGTCTCTTTCATTAAATCTACTAAGAGATAATACATCTTTTAGCCTTCAAATAAAAATAAAAGTTCTTACTAGGCATATATTTTTAATATACTTGTATTTTCAATTTAATAAATATAAGAGATTTCACCATTAAAATGTTGGTTCCAAATTTTAATTTGTTACTGACAGGTAGATACCACAAATAGCATGTACAGTTGCCCAAAGAATTACAAGTAAATTATAGAAGCCTTCTGCTTCCAATCCCTACCTCCCATGTTTATTGCTCCACGGGGACCCATATCACCCATTCTCATTTCCTGTTCTCTCTGTAAGTAAACATAGTTGTCACAGTCAACCTATCAATCTTATTACATTTCCCATCTAAAAATCAAAAAGAAAAGAATAAATTGGAACATCATTTTCCATTAAAAATTTTTCAATTTTCCAACATCTTTTACTTAATGTGAATGCTGAAAAGAAACTTCAGTCTCCCAGAATTAATACACTACAATGTTTAAAGCAACCCAGTTTATAAAGTGAGACTATAACTCAATCAGATTACACAGAATTACCACAGCATATTTTTAATGATTTTATTCCAAAAGATCAAAGACACATGCCTAGATTCAAAAAAAAGAAAAACAGAAAAAAGAAATCTAATAATGGTAACCACCAGGCTAATTATTTTTTCTTCCCAGGTCAATAAAGTCTTAAAACAGAAATAACTGTTACCACGTTTATATTCAAATGCATATCAAACAGCTGTGGGGCGCAAGCTAAAAAGTTATAGATTATTTTCACGTTTAAAATACTGTAATTCATCCTTGCCTTTTTATTAAGTTCTCAACCATTATTTTACCCAGGACTTATATGGTCTCTAATAAAAGTCGCCACTATACCAAGCAATTATGGAACACTCAAGGTAACATTCCTTCCTTCATTAGAACTCGGTTTTTATTTGGAAACCTAAATAAAACTGTTATTACACAGTTGACAAGTTCTGAAACAAAATGCTCAAGGTTAACTATGACACAAATGGTCATACAAATGTATAAAATCTTAAATTTCATTACAGAAACTGCTTCCTAAAAACCTCATTTAGTAACAATAACTAAAAAATTAACTTCAATGAACTCTTTTGATGAAATGACTCAACATATTATAGTTGCAATTTGCATTATTATTTGATCATATTTCCCAATATATCAGGCTGTTAAATGTAGCAATCATAAAAAAAAATCGTTCTAAGACAAAAGCAGCATTGTCTGAATGTAAAAAAGGCATAATTTTTCTTTTAAAAGTAATTTTATTAAAATGTGTTTGTTTAAAATTCCACTTAATAATATAAAGTACGGGTGAAAAGCACCTATAAAGCTAGAAATAAAGGTAAAAAAAATTATGATGGATAAATGTCACTAAGCAAAGAGTCAACTGCCTAACCTAATGAACATGCCTCACAAGGTAACCTTTAATGACACTACAGTACAAAAAAAATACCAACTAACATAAACCATCATGAAGAAACATCACGTTATTTAAAAAATTTAAATGCCAAACCTTTCTCAGAACTATTTTTTTAACTTTCCTAAAAGGAAATGTCTAATAAATCTGACTATTAACAGATACTAATATTGACCACCCAAAAAAACAACTATTTTATAAAACTGACTACTGTTGAAGCCATAAAATTGTCTACTTATATGGAAAATGCTATTTTATAATCACACTCAGCACTATTATTAATAAATCAAACAAGCTGTCGTGTCCAAACCTACTTATAAAGTATGAACAGCATACCCAAAATGTTCCAGGTATTTATAGCAGAAACTAAATATATGGATCTTAAAATTATGACATCCTAGGGGGAGGACAAAGGTTTAATTTTTGTTTTTATTTCCGTATTTGCTTTAACTAAAAAAAGATTAGAGATGTAGTACATAACCATTTAACAGAAGGTAATTATAATAGTTTCACTGTTTGAAACTTCAATTTTCAAATCCCCCTTATGTACCCTAATACCCTAATTCGATGTATATCATTCATTGGTGGGAGCAAGAGAGACTACCATTTCTGTTGTCTTTTTATAACTTCAGTTTGCCTATACCTATCACTTTCTGAAATAACAATGTTTACCTTTCTTATTCACAACATTAAATACTTTTTTAAAAGGTATTTTTAAATTGTTATTTAATTTCTTCATTAACAGAACTTGGTAAAAAAACATTAACATACTAAAGAGATCTATGGTTTTAAGTAAACTTTTCAACAGTGGCTATAATATATTCCCTTCCTGAAACTCTATTATAAACTGGTTCCAATTCTAAATTTTATTTATAAAATAATCAGAATGTTTTACAATATAATTCATGTTAATGTAACATATCACATTCTTTAAATACCAATTCATATTGTGCAGTATACCATGTTTCACTAAATACACATAATTCAATTGATTTATTAATGCTGACACTTCCTTAAAGAAAATCATTTAGTATTATTTTTTATACAGCTTCACTTCTAACTTTTTTAAAAGATAGTATGACAGATCATTTCTTAACTATTTCAGAAAAACCAAAAAAAGTTTCAGTTGCTTAGTCTTTCTAAAGATTACTGTTTCTTTCTACAAGTCACCTGCAATATATACTTCCAGTAAAATGAATGAGGCAGAGATTTTATTTAAGGGTAAGGTATCAAAGGAAATTAAGGCAGCACTTCTCATTATAACTTGATGTAACAATAACAAATATAAATAAGGAGAATCATTTGAAGAAGTTTTCAATAATGTCATACCCACTCAAGAAGTAATACCAAGGCCTTCCCTTCTCCTATAAATTATTTTGATATATTTTAAATTAGAAGTGGCACATAGTGTGATATTTTTATAATACAAAATATTCTGATGTTTTATTACTTTAAAAGAAATTAAGAATGGTTTAACATGAAACAAACTATATGGGAAAAAAATTTCGAGACTCCAGTGCAATGAAATAATAAAGGTATGATAAAAAACTTTTTAATTAATCTAATTAATCTCCATAGCAACCCTGTAAGTTTATTGTTATCCTATTTTAGAGATTATAAAACTGAGGCACAGAACTGTTAAATAATTTAGTCATACATATAGTAAGTGGTTAGAGCTGACCTGTAATATTCTACCAAAATGAAGTCAGAGTTCATGAAATCTTCACCTTCATAAGGTACATTCATTTTTTAAGAATTTCAACAAAAACTAAGGACAAGATTTTAAATTTTATTCTTACAATGTTTGTAAGGTAGGTCTTTCCATTAAGAATTTTGAATAAATATTCCTGAAAGCTTGTCACTGAAAAAAGCTTAAATTCACAGCTAATCAACAAATTAAGCCAAGTATATCTGATTTTCAGAACCACTTATCAAAGCAACATTCTATTCAAATAGCAGTTCTTGAAGTGCAGTTCATGGTGTACTCAAGAGACCCCAACACCCTTACATGAAGTGCAGAGATTCAAAACTATTTCGCATCTTATTAACAATAGGTCAGTTATAATGCTGTGATCTAATCAGGCTTTTCACTCGACCGACATTCATGGTTAGTGCAAAAGCAAAGATGGGCAAAACCGTGGTATTCTGGCACAAATCAAAGTACTTATTTCAATTTTTACTAGAAATCATTATATTCTTCACATGCATATAATAGCAGTTTAAAAAAATTTCAATTATAAATACCTAAAGTAAAAAATTTATTAATTTTATTAAATTGCTAGCCATGGGTACGTGTCTTTTTAATATTCTATGCAACACACAGTATGTACATAAAGTGCCCTGGCCAGAGCGCTCAGTTGGGTAAAGCATCAACCCAGAGCACAGAGGTTGCCAGTTCGATCCCCTGTCAGGGCACATAAAGGAACTGATGTACCTGTCTGTCTCCTGCTCTTTCCCTTTTGCTCTCAAAAATTAATAAAATACTGTATAAAAAATGTGTGTGTGTGTGTGTGTGTGTGTGTGTGTGTGTGTGTGAGAGAGAGAGAGAGAGAGAGAGAGAGAGAGAGAGAGAGAGAGAGAGAGAGAGAGAGAGGCAGACAGACCAGAAGGGAGAGAGATGAGAAGCATCAATTTTTCATTGCAACATCTTAGTTTCTCATTGATTGCTTTCTCATATGTGCCTGAGGGGGGAGCCTAGCTCAAACCAGATGAGCCCATGCTCAAGATGGCAACCTCGAGGTTTTAAACCTGGTTCCTGCGCGTCTCAGTCCAACGTTCTATCCATTGCGCCACCGACTGCCTAGGCTGTAAATATATTTTAAATAATGTACATAACACATGTCTGCTGCAATCTAAAATGGGGTGGTTATTTCAAGAAAAACAATTCCTATGATTTGGTTGCAAGCTGAATGGAACACTTTTTTCTTGGAACAAGTATTTTACCTGACATAGCACTAAGACAGGCAAATAGTGACTATTAGCTTGTATATTTTGAAGACATTTTCTGATGAGATCAGTAGTAGGTATTAAGATGTGGTTTTTAGCCTGGCCTATGGTGGCACAGTGAATAAAGCATCAACCTGGGACGCTTAAGTCACGGGTTTGAAACTCTAGGCTTGCCTGGTCAAAGCACATATGGGAGTTGATACTTCCTGTTCTTCCCCTCCCTTCTCTCCCTCCTCTTTCTCCCCTCACTAAAATGAATATGTACAATTTTTTTTTTAATGTGGTTTTTAGGACCTGGCTGTTGGCTCAGCGGTAGAGTATCACCTAGGTGGGGAAATCCCAGGTTTGACTCCCAGTCAGGGCACACAGGAGAAGCAATCATTGGCTTCCATTGGCTTCTTTACCCCTTGCCCTAATATCCCCCCCCCCCCAGCCATGGCTCAAAAGGTTTGAACAAATTCACTCCAGGAGTTGAAGACAGCACCATGGCCTCGCCTCAGGCAGTAAAATATGGCCCCAGATGGGCAGAGCATTGCCAGGTAAGGGGCTTACTAGGTGGATCCCAGTTGGAGCACACGCGGGAGTCTGTCTCTCTGCCTCCCCAGCCACTCACTTAGTTTTTTAAAAATGTGGTTTTTAGCCTGACCAGGCAGTGGCGCAGAGGACAGAGCATCAGATTGTGATGCGGAGGACCCAGGTTTGAGACCCTGAGGTCGCCAGCTTGAGTGCAGGCTCATCTGATTTGAGCAAAGCTCACCACCTTGCACCCAAGGTCGCTGGCTTGAGCAAGGGGTTACTCGGTCTGCTGAAGACCCACAGTCCAGGCACATATGAGAAAGCAATCAATAAACAACTAAGGTGTCGCAACGAAAAACTGATGATTGATGCTTCTCATCTCTCTCCGTTCCTGTCTGTCTGTCCATATCTATTCCTAAGACTCTCTCTCTGTCTCTGTTAAAAAAAAAAAAAGGTGGTTTTTAATTTTGTATAATAAAATATATTGAAATTTGAAATATTTGTGTAACTTGATAAATCAGCATTGTTCTTTTGGGTACATGACATTACAAAATAATGCCTAGGCAAGAAATCCAAGGTTTAAAGTAGACCAACAGACTGTAATGGAAAAGAGTACTTCTAAGAAACTATTTCTTAAGTTTTACTACAGTATCAAACAATTATCTGAAAAGGTTAAAACACGTCTCCAGTGTGAAGTCAGACTTTCTTCATGTACTTTAACCAAGAGCATTTTGCAAAAGGTGAAATGAAGAAACAAATACGGAGAGCCAGTCATTTTCATTAAGTCAAACATTACACAAATTTATGAAATAGTAAAACAATACCATCTTCCTACTACATTACAGCTGTATATTAAAATTTTTTTGGATTTGCAAAAAATGTAAAATAAGGCCGCTCCTCCCACTAGAACACATTTTATTTCAAATTTTTTCTTTTAAATTTCAAATATGGTAAACACTGATATAACCTAAAAAAAAGCTCTTTGAGATCCTAATAATTTTTAATAGCCCGTAAAGGATTTAAAAAACCAAGAAATTTTAGAACATAAAGTAGCAGAAAATTTGTACTAACATAAATAACTAAAGCAGTATACCCCAAAGTGTAGAATTTGATGTAACTTTAGGTAATGTAAGAATTATTTCCCTTTAATACTTAGGATATCCATCTGTGATTTTTAACATACTGTATTTATTTTTCTAGGTAAATTAATTTAAAGGTTTTACACGATACAAAAATAAGGCTAAAATACATATAATATGAATGCCTAAGGCTTTTGGAAACAATGAACTAAATAAATTCTTAACATGTATCAACTGAGACATCATGTAATCTATAACAAAGTTACTCATCTAACATTGTGATCAGTCTAAATTCTTGAACAAACTCAGTTAACAGTCACAACCATTACCCTTCTTTAATTCATAAAGACATCCCATGTATGTCTTTAAAAAAATCTAAGGATTGTCCAGGGATTATCATGAGCTATTTAGGTTCTGCGTTTTCATAAAGAAAATGCTAAAAATCTTGATGTAAAAATACTAGTAGAGAACACATTTAAATCTATTAAAGAAAATATAATTCTAGAGAAATGTACCAGTACTGGCAGGTAACACGATTCAACCTTTATACCATCAAATATTCAAGAAGTTCTTCCTAAAAAGAAATGACATTTACCATTTGGAAATATATCTTTTTTTCTATTAGAGAAGTATAATAATAGTAAGATTACTAGATAGCCAAACTGTCATGGGAGAAATTAAATAGACATTAGTATCCAGAAATACAAGGTAACAAACAGAACATATTTTGAAGTATAGACTGGGACAAAAATCAAGCAGGAAGTATTAAAATAACATAAAGAAAAAAAACCCCACAAAATAAGTTAGCCTCTTTCCCAAGGAATTATTCACTCATTTAGAACCTGTTAAGATATGCCTGACCTGGCAGTGGCGCCGTGGATAGAGCGTCGGACTAGGACGTGGAGGAACCAGTTTCAAAACTCTGAGGGCGCCAGCTTGAGCACGGGCTCCTCTGGTTTGAGCAAGGCTCACCAGCTTGAGCCCAAGGTTGCTGGCTTGAGAAAGGGGTTACTCAGTGTGCTGAAGGCTCATGGTCAAGGCATGTATGAGAAAGCAATCAATGAACAACTAAGGAGCCGCAATGAAGAACTGATGCTTCTCATCTCTCTCCCTTTCTGTCTATCCATATCTGTCCCTCTTTCTGTCACAAAAAACCCAAAAAAACAAAACCGTTGTCAAGATATTAAAAGGTATGCATCAACCGTTATCTTCTTAACTCAAATAATATCATGCAAGCTTTCCAACATAACCAATAGAGAATGCTTGGAAAACTAAGCATTTTTAATTCACGAAATTAAAAACAAAAATTCCCAAAACATTTCACACTTACAGATACATACACAGAGCCAGATAGGGAAAATGCAAAATACCTTTAGTAAAATAAAACAATCTTTACATTAATATAATATATTGTGGTTTTCTACCCTCATTTTGAATAAATGCAAGGCAAAATATCTGCTGCACTCATTAATATTGGGGAGATGTTCCTCAGATTTATTATTGTGAGAACTTTGCATCATATATCATCAGGGAATTGCAAAATAAAACAATGAGATACCACAATACATCTACTAGAATGGCCATAATTTTAAACTCTGGAAACACAAAATGCTGGCAACAATGCAGAGCAACAGAATTTGCTCATTGATGGTAGAAATTAAAAATGGTATATCCACAGCCCTGGCCAGTTGGATCAGCGGTAGAGCATCGGCCCAGCATGTGCAAGTCCCGGGTCCAGCTCCTGGCCAGGGCACACAGGAGAAGTGCCCATCTGCTTCTCAAACCCTTTCTCTCTGTCTCTCTCTTCCCCTCCCCACAGCCAAGGCTCCACTGGAGCAAAGTTGGCCCAGATGCTGAGGATGGCTCCAAGGCCTCCGCCTCAAGTGCTAGAATGGCTCTGGTTGCAGCGGAGCATCACTCCCTGGTAGGCATGCCTAGTGGATCCCCATTGGGTGCATGCAGGAATCTGTCTGCCTCCCCCACTCCCCAGCTTCTCATTTCAGAAAAATACTGAATGAATGAATGAAGGGTATATCCACTTGGGAAGACAGTTTAACAAGTTTCTTACAAAACTAAATATGCTCTTATCACAGGATCCAGCAATCCCATTCCTTGGTATTTATTCAAAGGAGCTAAAAACTTATGTCTAGAAAAAACCCTGCACATGGATGTTTATAGCAGCCTTATTTACAATATAATGGCGAAGATTTGGAAGCAACTAAAGATGTCCTGCAGTAGGTGAATGGACCAACAAACTGTGGCAAATCCACACAATATCATACAGCACTAAAAATAAATAAGCTGTTAAGCCATGAAAACACAGAGGAACCTTAAATGAATAATACTAGAAGTCAATCAAAAGGTTAATATGATTCCAATCATAAGACATTCTGGAAAAGGCAAAACTATGGAGACAGTAAAAAAAAAAAAAAAAAAGTAGTTTCCAGGGGTTGAGAGTTTGGAAGAGGGAGGGATGAACAGGCAAAGCACAGAGGATTTTAGGGCAGTAAAACTACTCTGTGTGATGCTATAATGGTGTATCCAAGACATTATACATTTGTCTAAACCCAGAGAAATGTGCAACACCAACCATGAATAGTAATGTAAATGATAAACTGTGGGTGATGAGGATGTGTCAATTATAACAAATGTACCACTTTGTTGTATGGGAATTTGATAGTGAAGGAATCTGTGTGTATGTGAGGGAAGTAGACACATGAAAATTTTCAGTACCTTCTACTCAATTTTGCTATGAACTTAAAACTACTTTTAAAATGTCTATCTTAAAAATCTTTAAAATGTTTTTGTACAATTATCTTACTTTATATCACAAATGACAAAATAATATATTATCTGTTAAATTTCAAGTCAGAAATAGAAGGAATAACAAAATAGAGACTTATTCTTAAGCTCACTATACTCAATATAAAGCTATATATATACCTTTTAAACTAGACTCAATCAATATATAGATTTTATTATTATTTTTTTACAGGGACAGAGAGAGAGTCAGAGAGAGGGATAGACAGGGTCAGACAGACAGGAACAGAGGGAGATGAGAAGCATCAATTATCAGTTTTTCGTTGCGAGACCTTAGTTGTTCATTGATTGCTTTCTCATATATGCCTTGACCGTGGGGATACAGCAGAATGAGTAACCCCTTGCTTAAGCCAGCGACCTTGGGTCCAAGCTGGTGAGCTTTGATCAAACCAGATGAGCCTGCGCTCAAGCTGGTGACCTCAGGGTCTCGAACCTGGGTCCTCTGCATCCCAGTCCGACGCTCTATCCACTGCGCCACCATCTGGTCAGGTCAGTCAATATATTTTTAAAATCTGGTTCAGGTAATTTAGGAAAGCTTATTCTCATATATTGTTAAATTTAACTGAATATGTGGCAAAATTAAGTGCCACTTTTTATAATATACAAGGTACCTTTCTAACTAAACATGAATTAAATATAATTATATATAATTCAGCATGCATTGAGACAGAGAATAAAAATTTCAAACAAATTAATTTTAAAAACAAATTTATATTCAGCTAAGAATTATTTTTAATCTACTTTATTAAAGGACATTTTCAAGATTATCATTTTCAATTGTCACAGCAAACTCTCTCTGAAAAGTACTTTTATTCATTTTTAGAGAAGGGGGTGGAGGGGAGGAGCAGGAAGCATCAACTCCCATATGTGCCTTGACCAGGCAAGCCCAGGGTTCGAACCGGCAACCTCAGCATTTCCAGGTCAACGCTTTATCCACTGCGCCACCACAGGTCAGGCTGAAAAGTACTTTTAAAAAACCTAAACTGGACCCTGGCCAGTTGGCTCAATGGAAGAGTGTCAGCCCAGCATATAGAAGTCCTGGGTTCGATTCCTGATCGAAGTGACCATCTGCTTCCTCACCCCTCCCCCTCTCCCTTCTCTCTGTCTCTTTCTTCTTATCCCGCAGATATGGCTTAGTTCAAAAAAGTTGGCCCCAGGCACTGAGAATGGCTCCATGGACTTGCCTCAGATGCTAAAATAGCTTGGTTGCCAAGCAAAGGAGTGATGGCCCCAGACAGGCAGAGCATCATCTGGTAGGGGGCTTGCTGGGACGTCACCGCACATGCAAGAGTCTTGTCTTTCTGCCTCCCCACTTCTCACTTAAGAAAACAGAAACCTAAACTGATAAGGAATTATTTAATTATTCTTCAAATTTATTTAATTTGTCTCAAATTCATAAAGAAATCAGCAATGGTAACACAGCTATAATAAAAACTGTACTTTTAATATCACATAATACTAGAGACTAGTTTGCTTTTCTTTTATTTTTAACCCAGGACCACCTTATCCTGTATATTTATTTACCAAAGTCAAAACTACCATGACTGGCCAGATGAAGGCATGAAAGATGAAATCAAAAAACAAATACAGAGTGCACAAGAGGCTACACCAACTTGGTCTAACAAACAGAAGAAAGCAGAAGAAGGAAGCAAAGCTCACGTGTTCCAAGGTATGAAAAATTAAGTTCGTATTTAATAGAAAATATCTTTTTCTGTTTGTAATACTAAACATTAAGAAAATTATCATAGTCTACTGAAGCTTGGAAATTCTAAGTATATATTTTTTCTAAGTAGATAACTCAAAGCTACACATTCAAAATCTAGCAATTTTTTATATTATTTAAATAGTAACTAAATAAACTTTCAAGTTATTTAAGGCCCTGGCCAGGTGGCTCCAAGCATCCACTGAGTGCACCAGAGGTTGTGGGTCTGATCCCCAGTCAGGGCATACACAAGAAGCAATCAATGAGTGCACAACTAAATGAAACAACTAAGTGAAACAATGTGATGTTTCTCTTTCTCCACTTTCCCCTCCTCTCTCTCAAATCATTGAAAAAAATCAGTTATTTAAAATTTACAATTATAAGAGAAACTATTATAACAAGCACCTTAATTGTTTAAAAGACTAAGGAAAAGCAAAAATATGTTAAATGAAGAAGTTATCTTGTGAGAAACATGGTAAATTTACAATCCGTAGAAAGGATTTGAAACATGGTACACAATATAGTGGAAGATATCATAAATCAAAGAGGCAAATTTACCTATGTATATTTAATTATTTGAAATTTAAAGCAGACACAAACATATCACCAGCAGAGATCATGCTTACAAACCCAACTTCCTACCCCTACATTACTAGCGGCTTAGTATAACTACACATGCACAATGACATTCACATCTATCCTGCTCCATCTGGTATAAAATTCTGCCACTTCAGTTGATATTACCTGAGCTTACTGCCCTCAGTATGAAGTACAAAAGATACTGGATACTGATTGGCCTCAAGAAAACTTTTTTCATATATATAATATAATCGCCTTGTAGGACAACTCCTAAAACAAAGTTCTAAATATTATGTCAGGAAGGCAAAAAGTAGAAGTTAATAATTAAACTGAATCTTTTGCTATTAATTGAAACTATTTAGTGATTAAACAAAATTCTTATTATTCATATTACATAAACTAGACATTTCAAAAACATGTTTACCTTAGTTGAACACTTCTATTCGCCAATCATGTTCTCTTCTCCAAACCAAGAGTGTATTACCTAAAAGATCTTCCCATTCTGAACCAACTTAGAAGAACTTACCATTTCAAATGAAAACACATGAAGTATACCTACAACACACTGGAATAAGAAACCAATCACTTCATTTAAGGAAAAAAATAAACCAAACTCATTTCAACAACAGTGCTGAGATTGTTCAGCGACACCTGACACTCCTAGTAGAGAATCTCTACATTCTCCAACTCTTTAGCTGTATCTCTCTCATACTCTACAGAGGTATTCTGTACCTAAAATACTCTGAAATCCTCAGACAGGACCCTGGTCTTGATTCACCTCTGTATCTTCTACAGTACTAAATGGAAACGTCCTGTAAGTCTAACACTCCAAAGGGGTTTTGATGTGGGATCTGCATAATGAAAAATTAGGTGTGCTGAAAACCAAGCACAAAAAATTGTGGTTTATTTCACTGTTTAAAATTCACTGTTCATTATGTGAGTCCATTATAAAGTCTACACAAAAATAGTTATGGCTGAATACACCTATGTTTCAAAACTACTAGTGTTAACACCTGAAAGAAACAGTAGCAGTCAGTTAATACTGATGCACAGTGCCCCATAAAGAACACTGAAATTCATGTGATTGAGCTGCACTGGCACTGAAAAAATTAGACCTTAGACAACTATTTCATTCTCATAGCTTCTATCTCCGTAACTACAGTATGACAGATTCCTGATCTGAAAAAAATCACAGTTTAATTAGTGAACAACAAAAACAGAAAATATTTTAAAAGCAATGTAATAAGTAATAATTAAAAATAATACAGAATCACAGCTGGGGTGAGTATTCAGAAGATGTTATTTATGTACCAAGTATACACAGACTTTCTCCAGGAGGAAAAAAGAGGTATGAAACTTTTTCTTGATTATGAGTCTCTCTGAAAATCTAATGGAAGGCAAGACAAAAAGAGACATCAGAATCATATATGACATAAACATAATTAAGTACAATAAAGTGACCCCTGTTAGTGTACGTGGAGGGTAGAAGGTATTCAGTAATCAGTTACATCTGGATTGACGCAGAATACTTTTAAATTGAAAAAATAAAGCCCTGGCTGGGTAACTCAGATAGTTAAGAGTGTTGCCCCCATATACCAATATTGCAGGTTCAATCCCCAGTTATGGCACATACAATGAATGCATAAGTGGAACAAATCAATGTTTCTCTCTCTTCCTTCCTCTCTGAAATGCTTGCTGTAAAAAAATAATTTTAAACAGTACCCATAGTCACTTCTACCCATTTGAATGAAATTTTGTTTTCCCTACTTATGACTTGATATTATTAAAATTATTAAATAATTCTTTTGAGAGGTGATCAAAGATTTCAACAGCTGATTTAAATTGACATATATCTTCAACCAAAATACCACATATTGCAAAAATCCTAGATCATTTCAAAGAGTATACATAAACATTATAAACATCTTTATTTTCATGACTATAAAAGTTTAAGTTCCAATTATGAAAAATCGCAAATATTCAGAATAGTGCTTAGTTCATTGAATTAAATAAATTTTTGTAAACAAATAAATAATATAAAACTCATCACAACTAGAGCATTATATTTGAGACCACTATAATATATTCATTTTGATTTTCACCACCATGTCCAAACATTAGAACGGGGCTACTGTTATGCTAGTAGTAGGTAATAACCTGCCCAAAGCAAGATTTAAGCCACACCTAAATCTAACATCAAATCCTACAGGGGAAAAAATCTTCCATGATGTCCAGAGAATGATGAAGAGGCTATGAAAATCCTTGTGAAATATTCCTTTGTTCAAATGCTTCAGGTTTTAGACTTTCAAAAAAAAACAATCTTCTGCCTGACTAGGTGATGGCGCAGTAGATAGAGCGTCAGATTGGGAGGAGAATGACCCAGGTTCAAAACCCCAGGCTCCCCAGCTTGAGCATGGGCTTGAGTGCAGGATCACAGACATGACCCCATGGTTGCTGGCTTGAGCAAGGAGTCACTCAGTCTGCTGTAGCTCCCCCCACCAAGGACACATATGAGAAAGAAGTCAATGAACAACTAAGGTGCAACAACGAAGAATTGATGCTTCTCATCTCTTTCCATTCTTGTCTGTACCCCTCTCTGTGTCACAAAATAACCCACAAAAAAAACCCCATCTTCTACTATAACACAATCAAATCTCATTAGAGCTAAATAATTTATATATATATATGTATGTATGTGTGTATATATATATATATATATATATAAATAAAGAGAGGCATGACAGCCATGTGGAAACCACAAAATGGCAACTTCTCTAAAAAATTCACAAACCATTTCAGAAAATGTATTTGCACCTACTCATTAATAACAATCAGTATTAGCTCCCTCTGCCAGCACTTAATAATAAAATTCTATTACTAGCTGAAGCATCTGTTTTGAGTTTTGTACAAGGCACACAAAGAAAGTTAGGTTATATTTAAATCAAGGGGTAATGATAACAGACATGATACTCAAGAAGAAGGAAGAAGACACCAACATTAAGAAGTTGCTGACTAAACAACAGGCTAAATTTGGTGATACTGATCAAGAGGAGGTAACATAAGATCAAGAACAATGCCTTATGCCCGACCAGGCAGTGGCACGGTAGACAGAGCATCAGCCTGGAATACTGAGGGCCAGCCTTGAAACTCTGAGATTGCCAGGTTAAGCATGGGCTTACCATCTTGACTGAAGTGTTGATATGCTTGAAGCCAAGGTTGCTGGCTTAATCAAGAGGTCACTGGCTTGGCTAAAGCCCTCCCTTCCCTTCCCCTGAAACCACATATGAGAAATCAATCAATGAACAACTAAAGTACCACAACTACGAGTTAATGCTTCTCATCTCTTTTCCTATCTGTCTCTCTTAAAAAAAATAAAATAAAAATAAATAAACAAACAAACAATGCTTTATGACTCTATAGACTAAAACAAAAGATTTAGCCTGACGGACTGGGATGCAAAGGACCCAAGTTCAAGGCCCCGAGGTTGCCAGCTTGAGTGCGGGCTCATCTGGTTTGAGCAAAGCTCACCACCTTGCACCCAAGGTCGCTGGCTCGAGCAAGGGGTTACTCGGTCTGCTGAAGACCCAGTCAAGGCACATATGAGAAAGCAATCAATGAACAACTAAGGTGTCGCAACGAAAAACTAATGATTGATACTTCTCATCTCTCTTTGTTCCTGTCTGTCTGTCCCTATCTATCCCTCACTCTGACTCTCTCTGTCACTTAAAAAAAAAGATTTAAAAACTCCATTATCAACTGAGGAGGCAGCAACACTACCAGTTCTTCCTGTAACTGTGCTCTGACTCATAACCACAACTGTCAATAAATCTGGCAAAATATGGATTCTTCAGAAATCTTGGATCTAGGATATAAGGTACACTGCTCAATGAACCCTCTAAAAACACTGGAACACATGAATTAATAAATTTGTATTTGAAATCACAAACTCTTTTAAGTTTGCTTAACATGAGCCACTTTATAGATTACCCCCAAAGTCCCCATTAACCCGAGATAGAGGGTCTGCAAGACTTTCTGGTTAAGAGCCAGAGAGTAAATATTTTAGGCTTTACAGGTGATAGAGACCTGATACATAGTAGTTTCAAAAGGCTGTACTATAACCAGTCAACTCTGACACGTTGAGGCAAAGCAGCCATAAACAAAATATAAACATAACTATTTTCCAATAAAACTGTTCCAAAACCAGACAATGTTCAGATTTGGCCTGGCCTATTCTAGTCTGAGGATGCCCAGTCGAGATAGAATATTTTAAAAAACTAAAAATTAATGCATCATTTGACATAATATCCCGTCTATATATTGGCTGAAAGCCCAATTAAAGGTTGTCACACCGAATTCTCACAGAGCACTATTCACACAAAATGTGATGCTTTTTACACTATTAACTGTATGAATTCTGTTCCCTATGCTGAATGCCTCTGAGTCCTCCTAACACTCAAACTCCCAGGTCCCATATACATTTCTACTACTCATCATTTGCACACATAGCCAGCAGTTTACTATCTTTGCTAATGAAATGAAATTAGCTGAAGAACTTTTAAAAATGCAGGTTCCATGGCTCCAATCCACATCTACTGTATCATATTATTTCCTGAGTTTGATTTTGGACATTTTCTAAAGTTCCATGGTCTGACCAGGTGGTGGCACAGTGGATAGAGCATCAGACTGAGATGTGGAAGACTCAGGTTTGAGACCCCGAGGTCGCCAGCTTGAGTGCAGGCTCAACTGATTTGAGCAAAATTCACCAGCTCGGACCCAAGGTTGCTGCCTCCAGCAAGGGGTTACTCGGTCTGCTATTGCCCCATGGTCAAGGAAATATGAGAAACAATCAATGAACAATTAAAGTGCCAAAAGCCACAACAAAAAACTGAT
Source organism: Saccopteryx leptura (assembly GCF_036850995.1). Lineage (NCBI taxonomy): Eukaryota > Metazoa > Chordata > Mammalia > Chiroptera > Emballonuridae > Saccopteryx > Saccopteryx leptura. Next base: position 158,732,801 of record NC_089504.1, read on the forward strand.
GATTGATGCTTCACATCTCTCTCCGTTCCTGTCTGTCTGTCCCTATCTTTCCCTCTCTCTTACTCTGTCTCTGTAAAAATAAATAAATAGATAAAGTTCCATGTACTATAGGGGTTGTCAACTACTATCTAGCCAAAAAAGCAATCAATAAAGTAATGCAGCAGAATCTACTGAAACAACAATACGTATCAATCTTTAGTTTGGAGACCTAAAAACCCATATTTTTTAAAAAGCTCCATGAAGGTTTATGTACTGTTTAAAAGACACTGCCATGGAAGAGGCACTAGACCCTTAGCATCTTGTTCACAACTCCTTAATTCTTTTTTTTAGATAGATATATATATAGAGAGAGAGAGAGAGTCAGAGAGAGAGATAGACAGGGACAGACAGACAGAAATGGAGAGATGAGAAGCATCAATCATTAGTTTTTCGTTTGTTGCGCGTTGCAACACCTTAGTTGTTCATTGATTGCTATCTCATATGTGCCTTGACTGCGGGTCTTCAGCAGACCGAGTAACCCCTTGCTCGAGCCAGTGACCTTGGGTTCGAGCTGGTGAACTTTTGCTCAAACCAGATGAGCCCGCGCTCAAGCTGGTGACCTCAGGGTCTCAAACCTGGGTCTTCCGCATCCCAGTCCAGCACTCTATCCACTGCACCACCGCCTGGTCAGGCTCCTTTATGCTTTTTCCTCACTATTTATTAATCCCTAGAGCTAAAATGGAATGGCAACTAAAAAGAAACATAACTGGGTCAAATTACTGCCTTAGCATATGATATACGTTTATTTTCAGGTATATTATGTACACATGTTCAAATATCCAGGGCTATTCCTATCTTTTAACTAGAAATAAAAAATCTACAGCCCTGGCCGATTGGCTCAGTGGTCGAGTGTCGGCCCGGCTTATGGATGTCCTGGGTTAGATTTCCAGCCAGGACATACGGGAGAAGTACCTATCTGCTTATCCACCCTTTCCCCTTTCCTCTCTGTCTCTCTCTTCCCCTCCTGCAGCCAAGGCTCAACTGGAGCAAAGTTGGCCTGGGCACTGAGGATGGCTCCATGGCCTCGGCCGCAGGTGATAGAATGGCTCCAGTTTCTTTCTTTTTTTTTTTTTTTTTTTTTTTTTTCCTGAAGTTTGGAAACGGGGAGGCAGTCAAACAGACTCCCGCATGCGCCCGACTGGGATCCACCTGGCATGCCCACCAGGGGGCGATGCTCTGCCCATCTGGGGCGTTGCTCTGTTGCAACCAAAGCCATTCTAGCACCTGAGGCAGAAGCCATGGAGCCATCCTCAGCGCCCAGGCCAACTTTGCTCCAATGGAGCCTTGATTGCGGGAGGGGAAGAGAGAGACAGAGAGGAAGGAGAGGGGGAGGAGTGGAGAAGCAAATGGGTGCTTCTCCTGTGTGCACTGGCCAGGAATCGAACCTGGGACTCCTGCACGCCAGGCCAACGCTCTACCACTGAGCCAACCGGCCAGGGCTCAGGATGGCTCCAGTTTCAACGGAGCAATGCCCCAGATGGGGAGAGCATTGACCCCTAGTGGGCAAGCTGGGTGGATCCTGGTCGGGTGTATGCCGGAGTCTGTCTCTCTGCCTCCCCGCTACTCACTTTAGAAACGCGCGCGCGCGCGCACACACACACACACACACACACACACACAAATCTTCAGTATTACCTCACATATGTATTTTGGAAAAAACCTTAAGGTCTTGTCTCCTTCACTAAAAACCAAACATAAGTATTTATCATACCAGAAAAAGATACTTCAAAGAAATTAACATCCAATCTAGACATTGCCCAATTTTCCTAAACAAAATATTTTATAACCACTATAGACAAAATGACACGTTGATATTTTTACTACCATTTCCCTCAAAATAAAATTAACTATAGAAACTGCATTAATCCCTAGCCTGGTAGTTTAGTTGGTTAAAGCAACACGTAGGTTGCTGATTCAATTCCTGGTCAGGGCATATACAAGAATGAATGCATCAATAGGTGGAACAAGAAGAATCAATGTTCATCTGTTTCTCTTTCTCTAAAAAAAAATAAAGTTCAAGCAATTAATTAAAAAAAAGAATCTGCATTAAAAAATTTATATTTAAAATCTTCCCTTTAGTCCAACCTATACTGAATGCACAACTGAAAGCTCGAACACTGAAGTAGTTCAATGTTTAAACTATTTTTTATCAACAGTGGAGCAAACTAACATGAAGACAATCTCATAAATTCTTTTCTTTTTAAGATTTTATTTATTCATTTTGGAGAGAGAAAAAGACAGAAAGAGAGAGAGAGAGAGAAAAAGAAGGAGCAGGAAGTATCAACTCCCATATGTGCCTTGACCAGGCAAGCCCAGGGTTTTGAAAAATCTCAGCATTCCAGGTCGATGTTTTATCCACTGTGCCACCACAGGTCAGCCACATAAATTCTTTTTATTTTATTTTATTTTTGACAAAGACAGAGAGAGAGAGTCAGAGAAAGGGACAGATAGGGACAGACAGGCAAGAATGGAAAGAGATGAGAAGCACAATCATCATTTTTCGTTGTGACACCTTAGTTGTTCACTGATTGCTTCCTCATATGTGCCTTGACGTGGGCCTTCAGCAGACCGAGTAACCCCTTGCTCGAGCCAGCGACCTTGGGTCCAAGCTGGTGAGCTTTTTACTCAAACCAGATGAGCCCGCGCTCAAACTGGTGATCTCGGGGTCTCAAACCTGGGCCCTCTGCATCCCAGTCCAATGCTCTATCCACCGTGCCACAGCCCGGTCAGGCATAAATTCTTACTGTTAATGAAATAACCTCTTTTGATGTGCCCAAAAGTTAGAAACTGTGATAAGTGGAACATTTCAACCTAGTAAACAGCATCTAGGGAATGGTTCAAATATACTCTATGCTCCAGTAAAGATAAACCTAAATGTAATGAGTCCACAGTATGGGGGGAAGGGGGTATATATATAGCTATGATAGTCAAAAATACATTATGCCCCCTGGCCAGATAGCTCGGTTGGTTAGAGCATCATACCAAGGCGCAGAGTTTGCCAGTATGATCCCTGGTCAGGGCACATACAGGAATAGCTTAATGTTCCTATTTCTCTGTCTCACACACACTCTCTCCCTTCCTCTCTTGCTGATATCAATAAATTTAAAAAAAAATTTAATACATTATTCTATGGAGGTGAAAAATAACGTTTAATTTTTAATTACTAGAGCTATTATCAAAGAGCTTGACTTTCTTTAAGGTGAAAAAGGTATAAAATAAAAATGACAACTTCTAAGTGATAAAGTGCTAACCTGCTAACCTATCTTTGAAACTTTTAAAAATATTCACATGTACATCATAAAATTTTAATAAAAAGTTGAAGGCTAACAAAGAAAGAATGACCAAACATGATGTGTTTCCCCTAATTTTTTGTTACATTTTAAAAATAAGATTATCCAAAGACACAAAATATTTCTAATGAAAATATTAGAAAGAAATGAGAGGTGGCATCTTAAAACAAACCAAGTACATCTACTATACTCTTATTATGTGGGCAAGCTGAACACTTACCATGTTATTCTCCCTTTAAACTCAACAGTGGAAAAGTGAAAGAACATAAGCCTAATTTCAAGGCTTTTAAAAACAAAAATAAGCATTAAAATTGTTAATTTTTTCCAAAGCTAGTTTTCAAAGTAAATATAAAATAACAAACAATTGCTTCAATGTATTATCTATTAATAATTAATATAAAAATAGTAAAGAACTATAAAGAGCATTTGTTAATATTTCATTAGTACTTGATCAGTGTATATTATAAAAAACATCATAAAGCTAGGAAGCAAATAAAACTAAAGGAAACTGATAGAAATCTTATATCTATAATTTCTAATCTCAGAAAGATCTAATAATAGAACAAAGACTTTTTCACACTAAAGGTTTAATTCCATTGTCACATTCTACACTGCTCACAAAAATTAAGGGATATTTTATATCTTCATATTCATTTTGAAATATCCCCTAATTTTTGTGAGCAGTATATTTTAAATATGGTTCCTCTTCAAAGTATTAAGAACTCAGTAACTTTGTGGCCTAACATGAATATTTAAAAAAAAAAATCGCCAACACTTCAGCCCAGGAGTCAGCAAACTTCTTCTGTAAAGGGTTAAAGAGTAAGTATTTGAGGTTTTGTGGGTCACAGATACTCTCTAATATTCCTTTCTTTCTCACCATCCATCAACTCTTTAAAAATGTAAACAATAAACTATTTATAAAAAGCCAATAAAGCTAAGACAAATATCTAAATACCTACTTATTCACAAAGTTCAATAAATATCTGTAAACTTTTACCCACAATTAAATGCATTGTAAACATACAATTGTTTTTAAATTATAAGAATATGCAGTATTTCAATTTTAAATTACAGCAACATTTCCAAATACTTAATAGAAAGTAAAATTAAAACTATCTGTCCTTTATTAGTTATACTTATATTAAATGCAACTGACTATATTAAAACAATGGTATATGTTTTGAAAAACTGATTGAAATGATTTCAAAGAATAAAAAGTCTGTAATCAAATTTGTGACTGTCAACTTAATCAACTTTAACAGTAGGGTAAGTTTTACTTAATCACTTCCTTCTAGATCTCTAAATGATTTATTTATATAACATCACAAACAGCTACCCACTTGCTTTAAGAATGAAAAGTTTATGTCGGAAAAATGTTAATTGCATCAACTTTACTACAAGCAAGCACTTCAGCAAAAGAAATGTTCACCTACATGGAAGGACTAGGAAGAATTTCCCAATCCTCAATGGAATGAAATAAAGTTTCCCTAGAAATAGATTACATGTGGTTTACACCTTGACTTATATTTGAAGAGAAAAACAATAGCAACTACTTATCAAATTATGAGCCTGAAAATATAAATCTCACTTTATTTCAATAACATCAGAAAATATCCTCACATTAATATATCCAACAGATTTATATTCAAATATAACAACCAATAAAACTTAAAGCCACAGTTTAAAATATCACTAAGAAAGTGCTATGCACTGAAGGAGAAAAAGAGAATTGTAAACTATTAGAAATTAGTCAGAAAAAATATACAATTGCTTAAAAAACCTGCTCAATTAATCTGGTGAAATTAAAACTCAATTAAATTAAGCCCTGGCCAGGTAAGCAAAGTTGTTTAGAGCACTGCTCTGATAATGCCAACGTTGCAGGTTTGCTCCCTGTTCAGGGCACATGCAAAAATCAACCAATGAATGCATAAATACGTGGAACAACAAATAAATGTTTAAATCTCTTCCTACACTCTGTCTCCTCTCTAAAATCAATAAATAAATTTAAAACAATTTTAAATCAATTAAACCTTTCATATGACATATATAAATAAAAATATTTCTAACTGAATTTAAATGCCACTCAGTTTTCAATCATAGGTATTTACCTGATGAGAGATTAAGATAAAAAATTTCTTGTTGCTACACGTTAGTTCTTTTACTGTGTGTGCATTATTTCTAATAAACTTTAAAGATGTTCTAGGCACAGAACAACAGGTACAAGAAGATCAGAAAAAAGGGTACCAATGAATTGAATACTTTTAGCTTCACAAATTTACTAAAAAATCATGGCTTTTAAACAGCCAGAGAAAAAATAGTAAATATTTTTCAGAATGAGTTGTTAAGCTGGCATTCATCTAAGGTACAATAAGACTCTGTTAGTCATCATGGCAAACTTGTGAATTTTATATCCTTGTTCGCCTCCCCCCCCAAAATAATCCCCAGTCAAATCAAGTCTATGGAACTAACTCCTGTTTAGTCAAACAAGTTCAAAGATAAAGAAATCTGTTAAACACAACTACAAGAATAAAATGAACAAAATTCAGGATGCAAGATACCGTATACAAGACTCTGTCTAAAAAAAAAAATTCAAGGAGAGAAAAACCTATGGACTAAAATGACTTGATTTCTCAATGTGAAGAAACCAATTGTTTAAAAAAAACACAACAGCCTGATCAGGCGGTGGTGCAGTGAATAGAGTATCAGACTGGGATGTGGAGGACCCAGGTTCGAGACCCCGAGGTCGCCAGCTTGAGCGCGGGCTCATCTGGTTTGAGCAAGGCTCACCAGCTTGAGTCCAAGGTCACTAGCTCGAGCAAGGGGTCACTCGGTCTGCTGTAGCCTCCCTAGTCAAGGCACACATGAGAAATCAATCAATGAACAACTAAGGAGCCGCAATGAAGAATTGATGTTTCTCATTTCTCCCCTTTCTGTCTATCTGTTCCTATCTGTCCCTCTCTCTGATTCTCCCTGTCTCTGCCACAAAAAACAACAACAACAAAAACACAACAAACCTTTAAAGCCCTGGCCAGATGACTCAATGGTAGAGCATGACCCGGTGTGTGGAAGTCCTGGGTTCGATTCCCAGCCAGGGCACATAGAAGAAGCACCCATCTGCTTCTCCACCCTTCTCCCTCTCATTTCTCTCTCTCTCTCTCTCTCTCTTCCCCTCCTGCAGCGAAGGCTCCACTAGAGCAAAGTTGGCCCAGTCGCTGAGGACAGCTCCATGGCCTCCACCTCAGGCGCTAGAATGGCTCCGGTTGCAACGGAGCAATTCCCCAGATGGGCAGAGCATCGCCCCCTGGTGGGTATGCCAGGTGGATCCTGATCAGGCATATGTGGGAGTCTGTCTGACTGCCTCCTCACTTCTCACTTAAAAAAAAAATTTACTGGTATTTTCTTCTCTAGCTACTTAAAAGCCATGATTTTCTGGTAAATTTATGAAGCTAAAAGTATTCAAGTCATCAGTGTCCTATTTTCTGATTTTCTTTGTTCCTTTCTTCTGTGCCTAGAACATCTCTAAACTTTATTTTTTGACAGAGACAGAGAGAGTCAGAGAGAAGGACAGATAGGGACAGACAGGAAGGGAGAGAGATGCAAAGCATCAATTCTTCGTTGCAGCACCTTATTTGTTCATTGATTTCTTTCTCATATGTGCCTGGGGGGGGCCCCACAGACCAAGTGACCCCTTGCTTAAGCCAGAGACCTTGGGCTCAAACCAGATGAGTCCACACTCATGCTGTCGACCTTGGAGTTTCGAACCTGGGTCTTCAGCGTCTCAGTCCAACGCTCTGTCCACTGCGCTACTGCCTAGTCAGGATAAACTTTATTAAAAAGAATTCACAACCCTGGCCAATTAGCTCAGCAGTATTTCATCAGCTCGGCACGTGGAAGTTCAGGTTCGATTTCCAGTCAGGGCACATCACACAGGAGAAGCAACCACCCTCTTCTCCATCCTCCCCCTACTCTTTCTCTTTCTCTCCAGTAGCCATGGTTTGAATGGTTAGAGCAGTTTGGCCCCAGATGGGCAGAGCATCGCCCCCTAGTGGGCTTGTGGGGTGGACCTCGGTCAGGGCACATGCAGGAATCTTTCTGCCTCTTTACCTCTTGTTAAAAAAGAAAAAGGGCACACACAGTGAAATAAGTTCTAACGTATAGCAACAAACTCATATGAAGTTGAAAATTTCATATAAAATAATTCAAGAAAGTAATCATATTTTAAAAAATGAAAAAGATCAGCCATGTGTAGTGTAGGGAACTATTATGGGTGATAAACACATACTAATTTACTTTTATAATATCTAAAATATTCCAAAATTTAAAAATTTTAATATCAGTAACTCGTGAAAATTAGTAAAATAAAAATGGATTTATGAAAATTTCTAACTTATTAGCATATGTTTTAAAAAGATGAAAAATTATCCATTTCATAAAACATGAATGTTACGTTCAGAAACTAATTTTAATTTATTACCTGAAAGAAGTTTTAAAAATGCATTAGTTTAACATAAACAAACATGACAAATTTAGAAAGATTAGAAAATAGACTAAATATAAGGCAGTATTATAAAGAATTCTAAATATACACTGTCTACTAGACAAAGAAAATAATTTTAGTTAACTAATATTTTACTTACATTTTCCATATAATTTGGCTTAAAGCCCTCTTGCTGTCGCCTCAGTTCCTCCTGTTCTCTGTGTCGGATCATTTCTTCCTCACGACGACGGTGCTCTTCTTCATGTCTAAAAGATGTTTAAATGAAAACTTTAGCAAGATAGTTTTGTAAGCCATAATCAGGTTATTTTATTACATGTTAAACAAAAATCACTTATGCAAGTTACATTATGTCAAATCTGTCAATAATAACTGGCTTAGGAGATTTACCTTCCTTCTCCTATTTTGCTCTAAACCTTTAATAAACCAGAAATAAAGTAACAACTAGGACAAGTCCAAAAAAGTAATAATATATAACTAGGGTAGTTAAATGCTTACAGTAAAGAAATTCAGAATCCAAAAGCTCCAACATGTACTCTATTACTATTTAAAGAGAAAAGCCTAAGAAGTATCACTGTCATAGCAGAGTTCTCAAAAACCATCTATCCTTATTTAAGCCAAAGCACTGTACTTCCTAAAAAAAAGTTTTACTATGTATAAAAGGAGTTCTTAATAAACCTCTTGCCACCATTTTAACAGACCATTGAAGAAATTCCTGGAGCAAGGGTCAGCCTACCCCCATTTTTGTAAATTAAGTTTTATAGAACAGGCATTTACTTTCTGTCTATAGCTACCTTCAGGCTACAGCAGAGTTGAATAGTTGAGACAGACTATACACCTGAACAAAGCCTAAAATAGTACTTACTTGTCTAGCCCTTTCCCCAAAAGTTTGACAGCCTCTGTCCTAGAGGAATACTCAAACATCAAGGAGGAAAAACACCACCACCACAAAAACCTGTATTTATTCATTACTATTAAATAAATAATTAGTTATAATATATTTTAGAGGAAAAACTTACAAATTATTAAAGTAATAGATTCACATTATATTGGCATTTAAATCAAATTCAAATATACATGCCCTCCATCCCACAACAAAATAGGAATTTAAATAGTAAAGACCATATACCGTATTTCCCTATGTCTAAGACACACCCTTTTCCGAAAAATTTGGGATCTGAAAACTGGGTGCATCTTATACAGTGGTTGTGGCATTTCAAATGCCATAGTGAAACTGAGGACGAGGCAATATATGAAGACGATTCGTAATCAGACACAGAAGAGGACAAGCTAATGGGTAGGAGTTTTGCCAGTGATGAGGAGTTATATGAATTTTATGATGAATAAAACTTAAGTTCAGTACTTCATGTAATAGAGTGGTCCCTCGTCTATTGCAGGGTTAGGTTCCAGAACACTCTGCAATAGGTGAAAATCCGCGAAGTAGCAACCTTGTATTTATTTCATTATTTATATATATTTTAAGGCTTTATAAACCCTCCTCATACTCTTATAAACCTTTCTCACACTGTTATAACCTTTCCCACACTCTTATAAACACTTCCTATGCTATTAATCACTTTCTACATTCTTGAATCTCAGTAATTTTAACAACACATAAAATTCTGTATGGGTACTCACCAGTGAATATACTACAACTTGAATGATGAAGATAATGATGAATTAGCTGTGCAGTACTGATGCCGATAAAACTGATGACAATGAGATGAATATAGCACACAGCCAAGAAAAGCATGACAGTTCTAAAGGCGCTACTTCATCAGGTGGTGCAGTAATTGCACCCTTATCTGTAACTTGTTTTCACTAAAGGCATAGGCATAACTGGTGTCTTCTTCTGAGTAACATAGTTCTGGGAAGTTGCTGGCGCTACTTTTTCTTCTCAGCTCTGGCTTTATTCACAGAGGCAGCTTTTCCGTGCAGAGAAACGCTCTTCAGTCCAAAGCATTTCTGAAATTTGTCAAACTAGTCCTTGCTGGCATTGAATGGGGTTGGTCTGGTGGGAGAAGCACCCCATGGTCCTGCTTCTGTGTTGTCATCATCCTTGTCCTTGTCACCGTCGCAAACGTCAACATTTTCAGCAAAATTTTAATAAAGTTTCTAGGCCTTCGTGTGGATGGTATTGGTATCCAGCGTGATATTCTTCGTCCTGCAGTCACTGATCCACAGGGCCAATGCAGAGACTCCATCCTCACAGTGGCCTTATTGCGGGAAGTTACCACCCTCTTCGCAGTCTTGGTAAAAGACACCACTGCTGTCGTCCTTATGTTCTTTTCATCCTTCTTTATGTAGCAAACCGAAGATTCATTGATCCCGTAATGGCAGCCTAAAGCTGCGTAGCTTCTCCCTTCCTTTAGCATGTTGAGGAATTCCACCTTTTCTGTGATGGTAAGCATTTTCCTCTGGCACTTGGGTTCAGTACCAGAAGCCTTTGAAGGCACAGAACATTTTGGCGATATCGTAGGTCTTGAAATAAATTCAAATTTTTACGAAAATTTCACAAAAACACACCGCAGAGCAACACTAGGATCAACGACCAGACATCGATGTGAAATGCATAAAGTGAGATGCTAAACGCATGCTATACAGGGGAGATGGAGGAGACTGCTGCTATGGTTGCTGAGCCAATCAGTGCCCAGGATACAGAACACAGTGCTATGGTTGGTTGCTTCCATCCATAGACAATAGTGTTCCGTGTTCAATCTCACATGGGCAAACTAGCTCAAGTGGAAGCGGCTTTAGCTGCGTTTTCCATACGTGCGAGTCTTTGTCTACTCATCTGCTGTAAGCTACGTATTTTATTTTGATTTAATATTATTTTAATTAATATTTATATATATTTTATATTGTTTTCCATTTTTGGGGCTAGAAAATGCTTATTTTATAAACCGCAAAAATAATTAAAGTAATAAATATATAAAAATAACTATATAACACAAAACCCCAAGATATAGCAAAAAATCCACGATACAAAATTAGATATATACAATTTAAAAATCCGCGATACAGTGAGATTGTGAAAAGTAAACCACGATATGGTGAGGGATGACTGTACATTATTTTTCATGTTTCGGGCCCCAAAATTAAGGTGCATCTTACATATGGGAGCGTCTTATACATAGGGAAATACGGTAACAATGATATCCCCTCAGGAGTATCACTAAACTTTGTTGCTGCTTATTGTGCAACACTCCCACAACACAAGCCCACAAACTAATACAATGGTGATATCTCTGACAGCCTAAAGAAAAAAATGGCTGTTAGGACTTCACCTCAGACCACATGCCAAGTAGTAAGAAAATGTTCCTAAGGGATTTTAAGCAAAACTGTAACAATTTTGAGAATTATGTCTAAATTCCCAATATAAAACTCTACTCAAATAAACTGGTTATCTACTTCTTGGACATTAACAATCATAAATTCTACTACTTAGAAAATATTTTCAGATCTGGCTGGGTGACTCAGTGGATCGAATCATCCCCCAGTGCACCAAAATTCAATCCCTAGTAGAGCACATACGAGAAGCAACCGATCAGTGCACTACTAAATGAAACAACTAAGTGGAACAACAAGCGGATGTTTCTCTCTTTCACTCTTATATTAATGGAAAAATTAAAAACTATATCCAAAAAAAATGTATAAATTGTTACTTACAAAATAGAGGGATGTGAAATACAGCATAGGAAATGTAGTCAATAATATTATGGTAACTATGCATGGTGTCAGGTGGGTACTGAAATATGAGGACATCAGTGTATAAAGTATATATCTATCTAACCACTATGCTATACACCTGAAACTAATATATAACTCTTGAATGTGAACTATAATTGAAAAATAAAATCTTAAAGTTTCATATTTATACACTGCTGACAATGTACATAAGTACAGGTAAAAATTCCCTTATTCAAAAACTCTTAAGGCCAAAGATGTTTTGAAATTGCAGGTGACATAAATCTTAACAGTGGGTAATGGTGTTATTTGCTAGATTTCTACACTTTTAGTTAATTGTTTTCCATTTGAACCTAATACAAATTTGAGACTATACAAACCGTGTTTCTCAAGTTTTGCATAACAGCTTTAGTAGCCATCAGTAGACCTTATATTTAACAATTATCTCTGTAGTATTTGCCCACTGCTGATTCTCTCTATCACTTGTTCAGCATTTATTAATTGGAATTCTGTAAAGATGAGTCACTCATTCTCCTCCATTTGTCTATTTATTTATTTATTCACTTACTCATTTACTTCTACCACATGGACTCACGAACATTTACTCTACAGTTTCAAAGCTAATACTATCATTTTTTACTTTGCCGTCGCAACTGTTCCAACTTTGGCCTTTAGGGGCTCTGTCAATTTGGATCCAGTGTTCTTACAGTATGCCTCCCCCCCATCCTTTTCTGCGTACCTTCTTACTGTGTGGCAAAAATAGTCCAGGTACATCTTAAATTTTTCAGTCACAGAATAAAACACTTCTACAAATACTTCTGGTTCATTTTATTAAAGAATGGTGTTTTGAAACAAAAATTTGGTCGCTAGATGAGCTCATTATTTCTGAGGCACCACTGCTTCTAGGTGAACGTGACTATGAAATATATGTATGTACATAAACCCACAAATATACACACATCTGTATTTCTCTATATCTGTCTAAATTAAATACTACTAAGTTCATACTACCACCTCTTATCCCAATTCAACACATAAGATTCATTTTAATTTTAGCCTTGTTCCTTTCTTTCTGAACTAAGAAACCTAGATCTTGTTATCTATATGTACTGATTTGTTCACTTCGAAAAGAAACAGCATATATAGAAAGTAGTTTGTGAATTGGCAGTTCACTATCCCTATGAGAAACACATTTACAAACCGGATTATATTCTTTTTGTTACTGGCTCTATTACCCAGTCAAGATACCGTTTTCCAAAGTTATTTAGATTCCTTATTTTCTTCCCCATCTGCTTTCATGTGATATTATCCACTTGTAATACAGTTAGGTACATTTATTATGTTTGTGCCCTATTTTTGGTTCTCCTACATTCTCTATATTTTTAACTATTTATTTTTTCGGCACATGACAAGTAGGCTACAAATTTTAAAAGCCTAGCTGTGAAGTGTGAATGGACCTGGAAGGTATTACGCTAAGTGAAATAAATGAGTCAGAGAACAACAAATAACTTACGATTTCACTTATATATAAAATCTAAAGAACACACTTGACCAGGTGGTGGCAAAGTGGATATAGCAACAGACTAGGACACAGAGGACCCAGGTTCAAAGCCCTGAGGTCACCTGCTTGAGCATGGGATCACAGACATGACCCCATGGTCGCTGGCTTCAGCAAGGGGTTACTGGCTCTGCTGTAGTCCCTAGTAAAGGCACATATGAGAAAGCAAATAATGAACAACTAAGGTACTGCAACGAAGAACTGTAACTTCTCATTTTTCTTCCTTCCTGTCTGTTTGTCCCTAATTGTACCTCTGTCACCAAAAAAAAATAAAATAAAACCTAAAGAACAAAATAAACGAACAAACAGTACTAGTAGAAAAGGAAAAGGGATTAAGAAATATAAATTGGTTGACCCTGGTCAGTGGCTCAGTGGATAGTGTCAGCCTGGCGAATGGATGTCCCTGGTTTAATCCCCAGTCAGAGAACACAGGAGAAGTGACAATCTGCTTCTCTCTTCCCTCTCCCCCAATTCCCTCTATCCCACCCACAAACAGAGGCTTGTTTATTTTTTTTAATTTTTTACGTAAGAAGCAAGAAAGCAGAGACAGATTTGCAAGGATCTACCTGGCAAGCCCACTAGGGGGTGATGCTCTGCCCATCTGAGGCAGTTGCTCTGTTGCTTGGCAACCAAGCTATTTTAGTGCCTGAGGCAGAGGCCATGGAGCCATCCTCAGTGTCTGGGACCAACTTGCTCCAACCGAGCCATGGCTGCAGGAAGGGAAGAGAGAGACAAAAAGAGAAAAGAAAGAGGGAGAGGGGTGGAGAAGCAAATGGGTGCTTCTTCTGTGTACCCTGGCCAGGAATCAAACCCGGGACATCCACATGCCAGGCCAACAATCTACCATGAGCCAACTGGCCACAGCTCCAGTGGCTTCATTTGCTTGAGGATGGCCCTACACTGAGGACAGCTCGGTGAGTCAAAGTGCATCATCCTCCTTGCCTGACCAGGTGATGGCGCAATATATAGAGCGTCGGACTGAGATGTGGAGGACCCAGGTTCGAGACCCTGAGGTCGCCAGCTTGAGCGTGGGCTCATCTGGTTTGAGCAAAGGCCCGCCAGCTTGGACCCAAGGTCGCTGGCTCGAGCAAGGGGTTAGTCAGTCTGCTGAAGGCCCATGGTCAAGGTACATATGAGAAAGCAATCAATGAACAACTAAGGTGTCACAATGAAAAACTGATGATTGATGCTTCTCATCTCTCTCCATCCTTGTCTGTCCCTATCTATCCCTCTCTCTGTCTCCAAAAAAAAAAAAAAAGCAGGCTCTTATATGTGCTATAAATAGTTCAGTATTCGAGCATAGGCCCCAGATGGGGTTGCTGGGTGGATCCTAGTCAGGGCACATATAAGAGCCTGCTTCCTGCCAACCAGGCGGTGGCACAGTGGATAGAACATTGGAAGGGGATGCGGACAACCCAGGTTCGAGACCCAGAGGTCATCAGCTTGAGCACAGGCTCATCTGGTTTGAGAAAAGCTCACCAGTTTGGACCCAAGGTTGCTGGCTCGAGCAAGGGGTTACTCGGTCTGCTGTAGCCCCACGGTCAAGGCACATATGAGAAAGCAATCAATGAACAACTAAGGTGTTGCTACGAAAAACTAATGATTGATGCTTCTCATCTTTCTCCGTTCCTGTCCGTCTGTCCCTATATCTATCTATCTATCTATCTATCTATCTATCTCTCTCTCTCTCTCTCTCTCTCTCTCTCTCTGAAAAAGAAAAAAGAGCCTGACTCCCTATCTCCCCTCCTCACACTTAAAAAAAAAAAAGTACAAATAGGTAGTTACAAAATAGTAATGGGTTTGTAAAATACAGCAGAGAATATAGTCAATAATACTATATTAATTATGTAAGGTGGCAGGTGGGTATAAAGCATTTAATTGTATAACCACAATGCTGTACACCTGAAACTAATACAAAATAATAGTAAATGTAAAACTGTAACTGAAAACTAATTTTTTTTTTTAAATAACAGAAATGCCAGTAAGGTCATATTAAATGAATCTGAATTGGTTTGGTTTTTAAAAAGCCTACCTGTCATTTATAAATATAAGAGAAAGCTGGTCTCAGATAGGGATCTTTGTTACAAAAGGGAGATTTCCTAACCTTTGTAAAAACAGAAGAGGCTTTAAACATTTACATAAAAAGGAAAGAAGCAACAAGAAAGAATGAAAAAGGTCCCTTATATAAGGAGTTCATGTGGAGAGCTGTATACAATAGTAACTCTGAAGCCTCAGAGTGGGGACCAGAATCACCTGGAGAATTTATTTAAGCTCTGCCCCTAGAACTTTGGGAAGGGACAGGAGACATTCTAACAATTCCCCAGACAGTGAAGACACTTCACACTCATTTACAGTTTTTGGCTTTCTTCTTTTTTATTTTTGGTAAGCACCTAACTTGCTATTTTAAGCACTTAATACTTCATAGCTTTGTTAATAATATTTTCTAATTATTAAGCTTTTTGAAACTTATAAGAGTAATATTTATCTCATTACTTTTCACAATTATATATTGCAGGTACATGGCAATTTTTATTCTATTTATTTATTTTAACTTTAGTGAAAGGAGGGGAGGCAGAGACAGACTCCCGCATGAGCCCTGAACAGGATCCACCCAGCAAGCCCACTACAGGGCAATGCTTTGCCCATCTGGGGCCCTTGCTCTGTTGCAACCAGAGCCATCTTTTAGCACCTCAGCCAGAGGTCATGGAGCTATCTTTAGCATCCAGGGCCAACTCACTCTAACTTAGCCACAATGCAGGAGCAGAGGGAGGGAGGGAGGGAGGGAGGGAGGGAGGGAGGGAGGGAGGGAGGGAGGAAGGAAGGAAGGAAGGAAGGAAGGAAGGAAGGAAGGAAGGAAGGAAGGAAGGAAGGAAGGAAGGAAGGAAGGAAGGAAGGAAGGAAGGAAGAGGAGGGAGAAAGGGAAGGAGGGAGGGAAGGAGAGAAGGAGGGAGGGAGGGAAGGAGGGAGGGAGGGAGGGAGGGAGGGAGGGAGGGAGGGAGGGAAGAGAGAGAAGGGTGGGAAAGCAGATGGGCGCTTCTCCTGTGTGCCCTCACTGGGAATTGAAGCTGAGACTTCCACACTCCAGGCCGACAATCTGCTACTGAGCAAACCAGCCAGGGCTGGTACATGGCATTTTTTATTAATATTAATTTTTATTATCAATTTTTGTTTTTACATCTTAAATCAACAACTCTCTCCCAAACTTCCTTACTGTATCAAAAAAATTTTAAGTTGAACCCCTTAAAATAATCTTTAAACCATCACAGTTGTCTAGTTTGTACTGAAATTTTAAATGCTGATACTCTTTACCAACCATGGTATGTGGAAACAACACTCTAACTAGCTAAATGAACTACATAGCCAGGGCACAGGACATTTTTACAATAAATTATATGCGACCCTGGCAAGTTGGCTCAGCAGTAGAGCATCAGTCTGGCATGTGGAAGTCCCGAGTTCGATTCCGGTTCAGGGCACATAGAAGCACCCATCTGTTTCTCCATCCTTCCCGCCCTCTTTCCTCTCTATCTCTCTCCTCCCCTCCCACAGCCGAGGCTCCACTGGATCAAAGTTGGCCCAAGCGCTAAGGACAGCTCCATGGCCTCTGCTTCAGGCACTAGAATGGCTCCGGCCACAGCTGAGAAACACCCAGATGGGCAGAGCATTGCCTCCTGGTGGGCATGCTGGGTGGATCTCGGTTGGGCGCATGCGGGAGTCTGTCTGTCTGCCTGCCTCCCCACTTTTAACTTCAGAAAAATACTAAATAAATAAATGAAAAGCCTAGGCCCCATATGTAAGGTCACAATGTATGAAATCAAAGTGTCAATAACCAGCTAAAAAATCATAACAAGAACAAAGAATTAGGCCATGGCCGATTGGCTCAGCGGTAGAGCGTCGGCCTGGCATGCGGGGGACCCAGGTTCGATTCCCGGCCAGGGCACATAGGAGAAGCGCCCATTTGCTTCTCCACCCCCCCCCTTCCTCTCTGTCTCTCTCTTCCCCTCCCGCAGCCAAGGCTCCATTGGAGCAAAGATGGCCCGGGCGCTGGGGATGGCTCCTTGGCCTCTGCCCCAGATGCTAGAGTGGCTCTGGTCGCGGCAGAGTGACCCCCCGGAGGGGCAGAGCACTGTCCTCTGGTGGGCAGAGCGTTGCCCCTGGTGGGCGTGCCAGGTGGATCCCGGTTGGGCGCATGCGGGAGTCTGTCTGACTGTCTCTCCCCATTTCCAGCTTCAGAAAAATACAAAAAAAAAAAAAAAAAAAACACAAAGAATTATGCTAGTTTGTAGAGTAATTCCCTTAGTTAAAAAATGAACAACTTTGTATTTTTCCAAGTAAATGACTTTAGTTGTTCACAATGGGAGAGTAAAGCTTGATTAGTAACCCACGAGAACTATGCATATTCACATCTATGTTACAGTGCCTTTTTTTTTTTTTACCTCAGTTGTATTTGCTTCCGTTTTTGCAGTTCCTGGTTTCTGAGTTCTTCCAGGCGTCTGAGTTCTTCTTGACGCCTCATTAAATCTATAAAATATTGATTAACCATTAATATTTTAGTTTCCCTTGTATATTCTTATATCAATGAATAGAGTATTACTGGCAATATATACAGTAACTCATTCATACTCATGCATCTAATGTCTCTATATTATATCATCTTATAATAAAACAGCATAGAATCTGTAATTAATCCAATCAATATTCTTTTTTGGGCCTGTTTCTTCATGTCTATGAAGATAATAAAATTCACCCTTTTGTTCAGACATTCAAATAGGTAACTTTTTAAAACAAAAGGACTAAAATATACTAAAAACAATAAATGGTAACTGTATTCTCACTTAAATCTTTAAAAACAAATCAGAATTTACAGCAGTAAATGCAAAGCTCAAAAAGATGCTTTGGGAGATATCAGCAGAGTGCCGATAAGAACCAGACCAAACAGTAAGAATAGTGGCAGGACACTGTATAACAGGGGTCCCCAAACTTTTTACACATGGGGCCAGTTCACTGTCCTTCAGACCGTTGGAAGGCCGGACTATAAAAAAAACTATGAACAAATCCCTATGCACACTGCACATGTTATTTTAAAGTAAAAACAAACAAACAAACAAACAAACAAACCGGGAACAAATACAATATTTAAAATAAAGAACAAGTAAATTTAAATCAACAAACTGACCAGTATTTCAATGGGAACTATGGGCCTACTTTTGGCTAATGAGATGGTCAATGTGCTCTCACTGACCATCAATGAAAAAGGTGCCCCTTCCGGAAGTGCGGTGGGGGCCAGATAAATGGCCTCCGGGGGCCGCATGCGGCCCGCGGGCCGTAGTTTGGGGACCCCTGCTGTATAATGCTCAAAGAACATTCATTCCAACACAATTTGTGTAAGATTTTCCTACACCAAGTCAATGTCTTATAAAAGCAGGTAATGAAGAAGTAATTCCTGAAAGAGGTAAAAGGATGAATACTGAGATGAACAATACATTTGAAAGAAGACAAGCATTCCGCTGGCACTGCACTTGCTGTATCAACAACAGGACTTCCACAGTACTGTATGTTAAGAAAATTAACACTTGTTCTGCATATCTGAGACACAGTAGACCAACTTTCCGAGTGCGAAAAATCTTTGTAATATTGTACCAAGTTATGTATACACACATGCATATATTAAAATACACCAAAATATTAAAATACTCTGCATGGCACAATTACTGGCTGCCCTCATTTTCCTTGTCTCTCATGTTATCTGAATTTCTAAAATAAACATAAATTATCTCAATTTAACATATCTTAATAAATCGCTACATTCAGAACTTACATAAAACTAACAGTTTCAGTTAACTTTCTATGTGCCAATAACCCTATTATCATAACCATAAAAAAGGTGGCACCACAACCCTAACAAGGTAAATATTACCCTCCTATTTTATAGATTGGAAACAGACTGAATTGTGTATTATAGACAAGAAAAAAGATTTAGATAAGTTATAAACGTTCTCTAGCCATCCAACTGGAATACACAGACAAATCTATCCATATTACAAAGCTTTTTCCAAAATTCCAGTATCCCAAAGCTGGATAATCAGATGCAACTGGAAAACTTGAAAAATTAAAATTAAAAAACAGATTTTGGTACTCTTCAGCAAAGTCAGTTTTGTTTTAGGGGGTAGGGAACAGGTGATTATATTAATATGCCATTTGAGATAACGCTTAGCTATCTTAAAAGATATCGAACATGATTACAATGATTTCAAACATTTACACGATTAGTTGTCAATCATAATTAACTGCTCATTAGAATTATTTAAATACCTTTTAACCACAGACCAAGGAAATCAAAATCGCTAGAGATGCAGACCAGACATTGGTATTTTTTCTGAAGTTTCCTAGGTGACTCATTGTGAACCAGCAATGAGAGCCACAAAGCTAATTACTTTAGTGGGAGAAACCTAGTACAGACTAAAAATATATACTGTATTCTACTTATATTCCTAAGAGGAAATTTTTCAATAAGCCAAAATATAGAAAATGTCCTACTATCATCAATTATCCAGAACTGTAACAATTTTATTAAAGTTTTGTAGATTAGCTGCTCTTTAATTAGAGACTATCTACCATGTGTAATTAAAAACGTAAAAATATGCATTACATTTTCGTCCATGAAAAAAAATAAAAACATAAACATTTTCTGACTACTGGGTTGTCTCCTTAAAGCTGTGCAAACTGAGAAAGCTTCTATAACCTCTCAGATCACATTTCCTTTCCTATAATATTGGTACCATAATTAGCTCACAGTTCAGACAATCAAATTATCATATAAGCATAGTATCTGATATTAAATAGGAGTAATATCAACTTAAAACTACCATTTTACACTTACTAAATTATTTTTTAAGTTTTGTTAATATCCAAAGTTGCTAACATTTCACTAAAGTGTACACTGCCATAATAATATCCATCTTGGGAAAAATAACCAAAAATAGGTATAACTAGATATGTTTTTTATCCTTTGATCCAGTAAAAATCACACACAGAAATATTTCTCAAAAACATAATCCAAGGGTACAAATAAGCACAAAGACATCAGCTGCAGTACTACTGATTGCTAGACCAAATAACATTGTTAAAAGCTTACCTAACAAATTTAATGATAAAATATAAAATATCGATATTATAGTTTTAATATATCATAAATACAGATATACAGCAAAAAGTAAAAGAGGTGAATATAGACAAATTTTAAGTTGATTTGTTTGTAAGAAAGTGTTTACTCAATTTAATGCCCTACAAATCATGAAAACCAAATATATGCTCTGATTTAACAGGTCCACTTTCTAGAAATACAAGAATCGAATCTACAGATTGAAAGAATATCTATTCTCAAGGAAAGATTGAACTATTATGGTGTACAACAAAATATATCCTGAATACAATAATGGATAGATGGAAAGATATAATAAAACAAATATGTAAAATGTCAAAAACAGAATAAGTAGTGAATACCTTGATATTCAAGGTTATTTTGTTTAAAATTTCTACTAACAAATGTTGCTGGCTTAAGCAAGGGGGTGGGGAACATCCTGGATAAGTCACTAGGCTTTATGAAGAAAAAATTCATATGGCAATCTGGCAAAAGGATCGCACCACTTGGGGGAGGGGGGATTCAAGGTTATTTTAGACTTCCCCACAGAAACATCCAATGCTAGAAGATAATAAAACATGTTATTAAGCACTTAAGAAAAGGAAGGGGGGGTGGGAAAATCCATGCATTTTTACCATTCAAGCACCAGTTTATTTATTTAGTTATTTTTTATTTTATTTTTTTTTGTATTTTTCTGAGGCTGGAAACGGGGAGAGACAGACAGACTCCCGCATGCGCCCGACCAGGATACACCCGGCACGCCCACCAGGGGGCGATGCTCTGCCCCTCTGGGGCTTCGCTCTGTCACGACCAGAGCCACTCTAGCGCCTGGGGCAGAGGCCAAGGAGCCATCCCCAGCGCCCGGGCCATCTTTGCTCCAATGGAGCCTCGGCTGCGGGAGGGGAAGCGAGAGACAGAGAGGAAGGAGAGGGGGAGGGGTGGAGAAGCAAATGGGCGCTTCTCTTGTGTGCCCTGGCCAGGAATCGAACCCGGGACTTCTGCACGCCAGGCCAACGCTCTACCACTGAGCCAACCGGCCAGGGCCACAAGCACCAGTTTAAAGTACAAGGATTGCCTGACCTGTGGTGGCACAGTGGATAGACTGTGGACCGGAAATGCTGAGGATGCCGGTTGGAAACCATAAGTTTGCTAGTCCAGTGGTCAGCAAACTCATTAGTCAACAGAGCCAAATATTAACAGTAAAACGATTGAAATTTCTTTTGAGCGCCAAATTTTTAAAACTTAAACTATATAGGTAGGTACATTGTTATTAACTTAATTAGGGTACTCCTAAGCTGGCCTTTACACCAAAAGGCCAAATACCTTTTGGTATTTGTATTTTGTGGAAGAACCACACTCAAGGGGCCAAAGAGCCGCATATGGCTCACGAGCCGCAGTTTGCCGACCACTGGCCTAGTCAAAGCACGTATGAGAAATAATCAATAAACTCAAGTGAAACAACTACAAACTGACCTCTCCCTCTCTCTCTCAAAATCAATAAATAGCCATAACAGATAGCTCTGTTGGTTGGAGCCTTGGCCCAAGGCACAGAGGTTGCTTGTTCTATCCCCAGTCAGGACACATACAGAAATGAAGAGATTTTCCTGTTTCTCTCTCTCCCTCTCTGGCTAATATCAATAAACTAAAAAAAGTATTTTTTAAATAAAAAATGAAAAATAGCCTGACTAGGTGGTGGCGCAGTGGATACAGTGTTGACTTGAGATGCTGAGGACCCAGATTTAAAACCTAAAGGTTGTCGGCTTGAGCACGTGTTCACCAGCTTGAGCATGGGGTCACAGATATAACCCCTGGTCGCTGACTTGAGTCCAAAGGTTGCTGGCTTCAGTACAAGATCACTGGCTTGAGCAAGGAATCAGTGGCTCAACTGGATTCCCCCAGTAAAGGCACATATGAGAAAGCAATCAACGAACAACTTAAGCGCCACAACTACGAGCTGATGCTTCTCATCTCTTTACCTTCCTATCTCTGTCTCTTGCAAGAAAACTATTAAACAAAATTAAAATTAAAAAAAAAAATAAAATGTTTAAAAAAATAAAGTACAAGGATCACAGAGTACTTCAGGAAATGCAAGAAATCCAGAAAATGTTGTTTCTATAAATCTTTCTCAGAAATTATGAGGACAAATATTAGATAATCATGTGATGAATAAAAAAGTCATTACTCAATCTATTTAAAATAAAGTTAAAAGGTAAACACATATAAGGATTTCTGCTAAAGAACATCAAGTCAAAATAAAACCAATATTGAAGAGACAGGTGCACTTCCACATTCATTATAGCATTACTGACACTAGCCAACATATGTAAAAAACCTAAGTGTTCACCCACAGATGACTGGATCAAGAAGATGTGGGATAGGGGATAAATGATGATGGAAAGAGACTTGACTTGAGGTGGTTAACACACAAGACAATATACAGATGATGTATTATAGAATTGTATTCCTCAAGACTATATACTTTTATTAACCAGTCACCCCTATTAAATTCAATTAAAAAACATAAATAAAAAAGTGTGGCCTGCCTGACCAGGCGGTGGCAAAGTGGATAGAGCATTGGACTGGGATGCGGAGGACCCAGGTTTGAGACCCCGAGGTTGCTGTCTTGAGCACGGGCTCAACTGGTTCGAGCAAGGCTCACGAGCTTGAGTCCAAGGTCGCTGGCTTAAGCAAGGGGTTACTTAGTCTGCTGCACCTCCCCCCCCACACACCATCAAGGCACATACAAGGAAGCAATCAATAAACAACTAAGGAGCCGCAATGAAGAATTGATGCTTCTCATCTCTCTCCCTTCCTGTCTGTGTGTCCCTACCTGTCCCTCTCTGTCTCTGTCTCTGTCTCTCTGTCTCTCTCTCTCACACACACACAAAGTGTGGCCTGATCAGGCAGTTATGCAGTGATAGAGCATCGACCTGGGATGCTGAAGACCCAGGTTTGAAACCCCGAGGTTGCCGGCCTGAGTGCGGGCTAACAGACATGACCCCATGGTCGCTGGCTTGAGCCCAAGTTTGCTAGCTTGAGCAAGGAGTAAACTGGCTCTGTTGGATTGCACCCCCCTGCCCCAGTCAGGGCATGCATGAAAAAGCATCACTGAACAAGTGAGATGCCATAACTACGAGTTCCTGTCTGTCCCCCTCTCTTCCTCGCTTAAAAAAAAAGTGTGCTGTACATACACATCTACAAAACATATGTACAAAAAGATACACAAATATATACAGACACACAATGGAGTATTATCCAGCCATGAGAAATATATATCTTAGCACATTTTTGATGCGTATTCCCTGCCATTTGAAACAACATAAAATGATTCTTGAGACTATTATGCTCAGTGAAATAAGCCAGAGAAAAACAAATACTGCATGGTATAACTCAGAGGTCAGGAACTTTTTTGGCTGAAAGAGCCATGAATGCCACATATTTTAAAATGTAATTCTGTGAGAGCCATACAACGACCCGTGTACGTTAGGCATTATCCAATAAAAATTTGGTGCTGTCCCGGAGGACAGCTGTGATTGGCTCCAGCCACCCGCAATCATGAACATGAGCGACAGGAAATGAATGGATTGTAATACATGAGAATGTTTTATATTCTTAATGTTATTATTTTTTTCTATTAAAGATCTGTCTGTGAGCCGGCTGCAGCCATCTAAAGAGCCACATCTGGTTCGCAAGCCATAGGTTCCCAACTCCTGGTATAACTTATATCTAGAAAGAAAAAAAAAGTCAAACTCTCAGAAACAATAGACTAGAAAGGACCAGGAACTAGGAGGGGGAAATAGAAAAAAGTTGGTAAAAGGGTAAAAACTAGCCTGACCAGGCGGTGGCACAGTGGACAGAGCGTCAGACTGGAATGTGGAGGACCCAGGTTCGAGACCCTGAGATTGCTAGCTTGAGCACGGGCTCATCTGGTTTGAGCAAGGCTCACCAGCTTGAGGCCAAGGTTGCTGGCTGGAGCAAAGGGTCACTCAGTCTGCTGAGGCCCCCCCCCACCCCCCGTCAAGGCACATATGAGAAATCAATCAATGAACAACTAAGGAGCCGCAACAAAGAACTGATGTTTCTCATCTCTCTCCCTTCCTGTCTGTCCCTATCTGTCCCTCTCTCTGACTCTCTGTCTCTGTCACACACACACAAAAAAAGGGTAAAAACTTTCAGCTAAGATGAATAAGATCTGCAGATCTAATCAGCTAATACTGTAGTATACAATTAAAAGTTGCTTAAAGAGAGTAATATTCTCTCCCCTTGGGATATCTCGGTCAGTAGGAGTGTTGTCCCAATGCGCCTAGTTTGAGCATTCGATCCCCAGTCAGGGCACATACGAGAAACAATCAATGAATGCATAAATAAGTGGACAGATACTAGTTTCTATAGTTTGTTGAGCTAAATTTTGTTTAACGCATTTGACAATAGCACAATTATTCAGTGATTTGATTCTAACTGTTCAATAAACATTTCCTGAATGGGGTATGGGGGGCAAGATTTTTATTCTAAAGGAAATAAAAATCTACCAAAAGGATTGAGTGATCAAATTTTCACCTTCCTTTTTTTTTTTTTTCCACCTTCCTTTTTTTTTAGCACACAAGAGAGAGACAGACAGAAAAGGGGAGAGATGAGAAGAACCAACTCACAGTTGCAGCACCTTAGTTCATTAACTGCTTTCTCATGTGCACCTTGACCAGGGCAGGGGGGTGGGGGTAGGGAGTAGGGGAGAACTCCAGCTGAACCAGTTGACTCCTTGCTCAAGCCAACAACCTTGGGTTCAATCCAGTGACCTTGGACTTCAAGCCAGCAACCTTTGGGCTCAAGACAGCAACCATGGGGTCATATCTGTGAAACTGCGCTCAAGCCAGATGAGCTTGTGCTCAGGCCAGCGACCTCGGGGTTTCAAACCTCAGTCCTCAGCATCCCGAGCTGATGCTATAACCCCTGTGCCACCACCTGATGAGGCAAATTTCCACCTTCCAAAGAAATGCAGCTTTAGTATTAAAAAATGATTTATAGAAAGATAGCAAAAAGTCCAATAAGAGAGATAGTGCATCCCTGGCTGGATTGCTCAGTAGATAAAGCGTCGTCCTTGGCTGAGGTCACGGGTTTCATCCCTGGTCAGGGCACATACAAGAAGCAACCAATGAGTGCACAACTAAATGGAACTAAGTACAACAATGAGTTCATGCTTCTCTCTCCTCCTCTTTTTTTCTCAAATGAATAAAAAAAATTAAAAATAAATGCTACTGCAGAAATGTCGACAGGCATTGGTGAGGTCTTGATCTCTGAGAGCAGACAAGAGGGTAAACATTTACTGAAATCTTAAATCAAAAACAAAACCAGCCTGACCATACTGTGGAGCAATGGATAGTGCATCGGCCTGGAACACTGAAAGACCCAGGTACAAAACCCCAAAGTCACCAGCTTGAGTACAAAGTTGCTGACTTGAGCTAGAGGTCACTGGCTCGGCTGGAGCCTCCTCCCCCACCTTGTCAAGGAACATATGAGAAAGCAATCACTGAACTAAGGTGCCGCAACTGTGTATTAGCGCTTCTCCTCTCTCCCCCTTCCTGTATGTCCCTCCCTCCTTCACTTAAAAAAAAATTAAGAGCAAAATAATAGAAAGAAATTAGGTGCTTATTTTAAAAAATACTAAACTACCACACAGTGAAAAAGACGACAAGAAAGAACCAGAAAAGATTATTTGGAGAATTCAAGAACAAAAGGGGGAAAAGAGAAAGAATAGGACAGGCATAAAAAGAAACTTAGAAAGAGGAAAAGGGAACAAGAAGTTTGCTCCTGATACATATTTAATCAGACTGTCTTGTTGTTAGGTATCTGATCAGGAAAAATGAGAGTAAACTATCAATTTTAGAAATCTGCTCTTAGAAATTCAGTTAGCTTAGTGTTAAATTTTTAAAGTGTTCTTGCTAATTTCTAAAAATTTAGTCTTCTCGAAACACCAGCATATAAGTATTCTTTATCTCTGTCAAAAAAATATTCATTGCCCTGGCCGGTTGGCTCAGTGGTAGAGCATTGGCCTGGTGTGCAAAAGTCCCGGGTTCGATTCCCAGCCAGGGCACACAGCAGAAGCGCCCATCTGCTTCTCCACCCCTCCCCCTCTCCTTCCTCTCTGTCTCACTCTTCCCCTCCCGCAGCCGAGGCTCCACTGGAGCAAAGATGGCCCAGGCACTGGGGATAGCTCCTCGGCCTCTGCCCCAGGCACTAGAGTGGCTCTGGTAGCAACAGAGCGATGCCCTGGAGGAGCAGAGCATCGTCCCCTGGTGGGCGTGCCGGGTGGATCCCGGTCGGGCGCATGCGGGAGTCTGTCTGACTGTCTCTTCCCGTTTCCGGCTTCAGAAAAATACAGAAGAAGAAAAAAATATTCATTGGTAATTGTTTTAATTTTTTATAATTTTAATAATTTATTTTAGAGAAGGAGAGAGAAACAACTTGCGGTTACACCTATCCATGTATTCATTGGTTGATTCTTGTTATGTGTCCTCACCTAGAGATCAAACCCACAACCTTGGCATATCAGGAAAACACTTGAACCAAATGAACTACACTGCCAGAGTATATACATTTGTAATCAATTAACATGAGGTAATAATTGGAAATAGTCAGCATTTGCCCTAATTCTTACCACCAAAAAAATCTTGATGTATGACTTTTATACCATACTACATACCAAGCGTTACCTACTGTGCTTCTTTTTTAGCCAGCAGAATCATGAATTTGCTACTAGCAAAATTTAACAACTTTAGGCCCTGGCCGGTTGGCTCAGTGGTAGAGCGTCGGCCTGGCGTGCAGGAGTCCCGGGTTCTATTCCCAGCCAGAGCACACAGGAGAAGCGCCCATCTGCTTCTCAACCCCTCCCTCTCTCTTTTCTCTCTCTCTCTCTTCCTCTCCCGCAGCCAAGGCTCCATTGGAGCAAAAGTTGGCCCAGGCACTGAGGATGCTCTATGGCCTCTTCCTCAGGTGCTAGAATGGCTCTGGTTGCAACAGAGCAGTGCCCCCTGGTGGGCGTGCCGAGTGAATCCTGGTCGGGCGCGTGCGGGAGTCTGTCTGACTGCCGCCCCGTTTCCAGCTTCAGAAAAATACAAAAAAAAAAAAAAAATTAACAATTTTACCTACAACATGACTTATGTAGGAAAAATTATCTTTTTTTAAAATGACGTTCTTTCAGAAAAGGGAGATTTTTGTTTCCAGTATGTTGAGTCCCAACTGCCTCTCTACTTCTAAGTGGTAACCTGAATAATAATAGATGTCGTCAATGGGAACTATAAATAAACCTCAAGAAAAAAAAATCATAACCCATGTACATGAACCCACCTTACCTTGCCTCATCAGCATTAACTGGTGCTCATGCCTGGCTGCTTCCATTTCTGCCTCCAGCTTCTCTTTGGCTTCTCTGATGTTTCTGTCAACCTGCTCACGCTGTTGCTTCTCCATTTCGTCCAGAGCCTTCCATCGTGATGCATATTCAAATTCAAATGTCCCAGGCTGAGCAAAACGTGGTGGCTGTTCTCTTTCCCTACATTTACATTTAAAAACATAGAGAAATGTATGTTTAAAAGGATAAAACAACAACTAAAAGTAGTAAGACTACCATTTACAGAGCACTTACAGCATGTTCATGGAACTGTGATAAGTACTTACTCCACATTAGGTGCCACATGGCATTACTGTGATGTGGATTTTAACAAGTCTCAGTTTGAGAAACTACCCAAGCATAAATGAATAAGTAATGTGACCAGGATGCAAGCCTAGACAATCAGAAGCTATTATAATCTTTACTCCTGTAAGTATCACCTCCAATAAGGCCTTTCTAGTGTTCATTCAATAAACAATTTTACGTAAGGCAATCTGCAAAATATAAATCAAATACCGGCTAAGTTAATTGTCTGAAACCAACTTTTTTTTTCTCTTAAGTAGTAACTTTTACAGAGAATAGTAAAACCAGATAGAGTTTATTAAATTTTATGTGCCAGGTTAATTGGCAAGGCCAAAATATAAAGACCTAACTTTATACCACCGTAGTTATTTGTACAAAACTTGTTTCCCGGCCTGACCTGTGGTGGCGCAGTGGATAAAGCGTAGACCTGGAAATGCTGAGGTCGCCGGTTTGAAACCCTGGGCTTGCCTGGTCAAGGCAGATAAGGGAGTTGATGCTTCCAGCTCCTCCCCCCTTCTCTCTCTCTGTCTCTCTCTCCTCTCTCTCCCTCTCCTCTCTAAAAATGAATAAATAAAATTAAAAAAAAAAAAAACTTGTTTCCCTTGCTATACTGTAAGCTCAGTAAGGACATGAAATGCCTGTTAACACCTGTACCTCAAGGACCCACCACAGAATCTGGCACATTGTATTCATTTAATATTTCTTGAATAAATGATCAGCAAACAAATGGCATAAATTTCATAAATAAAATCTTATGAATATACCAGAAATTCTTCAATTATATTTGCCTATCTTAGCTTTTATAAAAAAAGCACTTAAAAAATGTACTGTATTTAAAAATGTACAAGAACACAATCCACAACCCAATAAAAGTACAGGTACCTTGAATTTATAAATGATAACTTCTACTTGGGAATGGAGACGGGAAGATGGTGAGTGAGACAAATTTGGGAGGTAAATAGGGAGGCTGTCACAGAGGAAAAGATGCAGTAACAGGAAACAGCTTCGGATGTAAGGGCAATCTGGCTGTGACATGTCACCACCCCACTGATTACCAGAGTTGATTTGGCTGATCTGACTGTCTAGGCAGATGTCCCCTTCCTCCTTTACCAGTCCATGTGCACCCCTCCCAAAGCTGCACACTAGGTCAAAGAGGACAACCTTCCCCAATACAGGAGAGGACTGTTCTTCAGTCAAGAGTATACGATTAGCTATACTCCCCTGCTAGAACCTCCAAACAAGCTCTCAAGTAAACAGCTTCAAGGATCTTCACAGGTATATTAGAAAAATCAAAATTAACCGTATCTAGGTAGTCTAATCCTAAAAATTGATTTGGATTTTGTTCTTTTTAAAACACTGTCTGGGAAAAGTGGAAGGATGTGGGAGGGCTACCACCTACTAATTTTTCTAAAGAATTATTAGTATTTCCTAAGTCAGACAGACACTGACTAGAATAATATTAAAAACTCATTTTTCTCCCAAGGAAACCACTTTTGAAAGAATAAAAATTTGGGGAGTTAGAAATTATTTGAATGGTGGCTCTTATGCTTTGTAAACATTTCCTTCTGAGGATAAACTCTTTAGTAATAAAGTTGGGAATATAACGAGATCTTATAGGTTTACTGGAATAACTAAATCGCTACATTGACAAGTATTGTCTATAATTCCCATTTCTCATAATACCCTTATAATTCCAGTTCTGTGATTCCTGAATCCATAAGCATAGTCTATTTCAAATTTATAATGCTAAGCTATAACCAGAAAAAAAAGGTCAAGAGAATACGATATCACAGTAAGTCTTTGAAAAATAGAAGTGTAGCCTGACTGAGCAGTAGCCCAGTGAATAGAGCCTCGGCCTGAGATGCTGAGGACTCAGGTTCAAAACCCCAAGGTAGCTGGCCTGAGCACAGGCTCATCAGCTTGAACTAGGGTCAATGGCTTCCCCATTGTCTCTATCTTCAGCAAGGAAGGGGTCACTGGCTTGGCTGGAGCCCTCAGGTCAAGGCACATTTGAGAAAGCAGTCAATGAACAACTAACTAAGCTACCTTGATATGAGTTGATGAGTCCCTTCCTGTCTCATTTTCTATCTCTCTCTCAAAAAACAAACAAAAAACAGCATTGTAAGAGAGATTTAAATTTTAATGGTTATAAATTACAACTAATTACTATTGATCCTTCTTCCTGGGAATAACTGTTTTCCCTTGCTTCCAGGACACACTCTGCTGGTTAACCTCCCAACTCCAATGACAGCTCTCACTTAAGTCTATGCTGATTTTGTCTGATCTACCCAACCTCTATATACTGGAGTATTTCAGGGTTCACTCCTTTGACATATGTAGTTCTCTATTACATGAGATAGCTCTGGCACAGAGAGTTAATCTAAAATCCAGACAAAAATCCAACCCAGTAATAGTCAACCTGGTCTCTACTGCCCACTAGTGGGCGTTCTAGCTTTCATGGTGGGCGGTAGCAGAGCAACCAAAGTATAAATAAAAAGATAGATTTAACTATAGTAAGTTGTTTTACAAAAATTTATTCGGCCGGCCCTGGCCGGTTGGCTCAGCAGTAGAGCGTCAGCCTGGCGTGCGGGGGACCCGGGTTCGATTCCCAGCCAGGGCACATAGGAGAAGCGCCCATTTGCTTCTCCATCCCCCCCCTTCCTCTCTGTCTCTCTCTTCCCCTTCCGCAGCCAAGGCTCCATTGGAGCAAAGATGGCCTGGGCGCTGGGGATGGCTCCTTGGCCTCTGTCCCAGGCGCTAGAGTGGCTCTGGTCGCGACAGAGCAACGCCCAGAGGGGCAGAGCATCGCCCCCTGGTGGGCGTGCCAGGTGGATCGCGGTCGGGCGCATGCGGGAGTCTGTCTGACTGTCTCTCCCCGTTTCCAGCTTCAGAAAAAAGAGGGAAAAAAAAAATTTATTCTGCCAAACTTAGCAAAAATCCAACATAAAGTACTTGGTAAGTAATTATTTTATGCTTTAACTTGCTATAACTCTGCTTTTTAAATTTTATATAGCCTGACCAGGCAGTGGCGCAGTGGGATAGAGCATTGACCTGGGATGCGGAGGACCCAGGTTCGAGACCCAGAAGTCACCAGCTTGAGCGCAGGTTCACCTGGTATGAGCAAAGCGCACCAGCTTGGACCCAAGGTCGCTGTCTCCAGCAAAGGGTTACTCAGTCTGCTGAAGGCCCACAGTCAAGGCACATATCAGAAAGCAATCAATGAACAAATAAAGTGTTGCAACGAAAAACTGATGATTGATGCTTCTCATCTCTCTCTGTTCCTGTCTGTCCCTATTTATCCCTCTCTCTGACTCTCTCTCTCTCTGTAATAAAAAAATAAATAAAAATTTTTATAAAGTACAGTTACTTCCCTATTTTATAAATCACCATTACTGTGGAACAGTGGGCGTTTAGAAAATTTTACTACTAACAGAGATACAAATGTGGGTGGTAGGTATAAAAAGGTTGACTACCCCTGATGCAAACACTGATTTGAAATTCCACATTAATGTTCAAAAGCCATCTCGCACTTAACATGACCAAAACAGAGCTACTGATCTTCCTCCCCCAATCTGATCCTCTACAGCAGGGGTCCCCAAACTTTTTACACAGGGGGCCAGTTCACTGTCCCTCAGACCACTGGAGGGCCGGACTATAAAAAAAACTATGAGCCTGACCAGGCGGTGGCACAGTGGATAGAGCATCGGACTGGGATGCAGAGGACCCGGGTTCGCGACCCTGAGGTCACCAGCTTGAGTGTGGGCTCATCTGGTTTGAGGAAAAGCCCACCAGCTTGAACCCAAGGTCGCTGGCTCCAGCAAGGGGTTACTCGGTCTGCTGAAGGCCTGCGGTCAAGGCACATATGAGAAAGCAATCAATGAACAACTAAGGTGTTGCAACGAAAAACTGATGATTGATGCTTCTCATCTCTCTCCGTTCCTGTCTGTCTGTCCCTGTCTATCCCTCTCTCTGACTCACTCTCTGTCTCTGTAAAAAATAAATAAATAAATAAATAAATAAATAAATAAAACTATGAACAAATCCCTATGCACACTGCACATATCTTATTTTAAAGTAAAAAAACAAAACAGGAACAAATATAACATTTAAAATAAAGAACAAGTAAATTTAAATCAACAAACTGACCAGTATATCAATGGGAACTATGCTCCTCTCACTGACCACCAATGAAAGAGGTGCCCCTTCCGGAAGTGCGGTGGGGGCCGGATAAATGGCATCAGGGGGCCGCATGTGGCCGCGAACCGTAGTTTGGGGAACCCTGCTCTACAGGATTCTCCAAATAAGTCATTAGCAATTTCCATACTTCTAATCACTTAAGCCACATATCTTGTAATCATTCTTTGATCTGTTTCTCCCATATGCCCATATCTATCAGCAGAATCTAAAGTCTATTTTCAAACTACAATATATCCAGAATCTGACCACTTCTCACCATCACCGTTGAAAACTACTCCATGTCTACAGGTTTCTAAACTTCTCTCTCCAATTCCGCCCTTATCTCTTTATAATCTACCCTTAAAACAGCCAGAAAGCCCCTATTAAACTGAAGATTAAGTCACAACTCTGCTCCTTCCTTTCTAATAAAATACAAAAGTCAAAAATCAGCTCGACAGCATACATGGCCAAACAATCTACATTCTATCCACTACATGTGCTCTAACTCATCCCTACTATTTTCCCCATATTCACTATCCTCTGAACCAGTCCCTTTACTGTTCCTGGAACATGCGAGAGCCCTCCCTCAGGGCTGTTACTGTTTCTTCTGCTAAAACCATTATCCTTTACTCCAGTGGTCCCAACCCCCAGGCAGCTGACCGCTACCGGTTTGTGGGCCATTTGGTACTGGTCCGCAAAGAATAAATAACTTACATTATTTCCGCTTTATTTATATTTAAGTCTGAACGATGTTTTATTTTTTTTAAATGACCAGATTCCCTGTTACATCTGTCTAGACTTACTCTTGACGCTTGTCTCGGTCATGTGATACGTTGCCACTAAAATTAAACCCATAAACTAGCAAAATGAGTAAAAAACAAAATTGCATTGAAAGTTTTTTTTGCGAAGTGGAAAAGGGCCAGTGAGGAGTCAGAAGAAGAACCTACGACCTCAAAGAAAAAGAAGGCTTCATTTAACAGACAATACCAGGAGTCCTACTTGAAGTATGGATTTATTGCAACTGGTGCTTCTCGCGCACCAAGGCCGCTCTGCATAATATGTGGCGACTGGCTAAGTAATGAGGCAATGAAGCCTTTAAAAATGCTTCGCCACTTGGAGACCAAGCACCCTACTTTAAAAGACAAGCCTTCTGAGTATTTCAAAAGAATAAAGCATGAACAAGAAGGGCAGAAACAATTACTGGTGGCCACTATATCAATAAATGTGAGTGCACTGAGAGCACCATACTTGGTGGCTAAGCCTATTGCTAAGGCTAAAAAGCCATTCACCATTGGTGAAGAATTGATCCTTCCAGCCACTAAAGACATTTGTCGTGAACTTCTACAGATGCCTCTTTTGGCTACCACCGTCACACGGCGCACTGAGGAAATAGCAGAGGACATTGAATCACAATTGTTGGAAAGGATTAATAAATCACTGTGGTACGCTCTCCAGGTTCACGAATCTACAGATATTGACAAGGCAATGCTACTTGTTTACGTGCGTTATCTTTATCAAGAGGATGTGCATGAGAATATGTTATGTGCACTATCATTGCAACCAAAACCACAGCTGCAGAACTATTTAAATCGCTGGATGACTATATATCAGGAAAACTGAAATGGTCTTTTTGTGTCAGCATATGCAGATAGAGCTGCTGCCATGACCGGAAGGATGTCTGGTTTAACTACTCGGATTAAGGAGGTTGCACCTGAATGCGAGTCTACGCATGGTGTCATTCACAGGGAAATGCTGGCTAGCCGAAATATACCACCAGAACTAAACAGCATATTGAATGATGTTGTTAAAGTTATTAACCACATCAAAGCACACACCCTTCACTCACGCCTGCTGGAGTAGCTTTGTGAGGAAATGAACGCGGAGCACAGACATCTTCTCTTGTACACAGAAATAAGATAGTTATCCCGAGGGAGGTACCTGGCCAGAGTGTTTGAATTACGAGAGCCAATACAGAGATTTCTCTCAGGAAAAAAGTCACTGCTAGCTGCACATTTCAGTGATGAGGAATGGGTCGCAAAACTCGCTTACTTGTGCGATATATTTAACCTCCTCAATGAACTCAATCGGTCACTTCAGGGAAAAATGACAACTGTCTTCAAGTTGGCAGATAAAGTAGCTGCATTTTTTTTTCTTTTTTTTTCTTTTCATTTTTCCGAAGCTGGAAACGGGGAGGCAGTCAGGCAGACTCCTGCATGCGCCCGACCGGGATCCACCCGGCATGCCCACCAGGGGGCGATGTTCTGCCCCTCTGGGGCGTCGCTCTGCTGCAACCAAAGCCATTGTAGCGCCTGAAGCAGAGGCCATAGAGCCATCCCCAGCGCCCGGGCCATCTTTGCTCCAATGGAACCTTGGCTGCGGGAGGGGAAGAGAGAGACAGAAAAGAGGAAGGAGAGGGGGAGTGGTGGAGAAGCAGATGGGCGCCTCTCCTGTGTGCCCTGGCCGGGAATCGAACCCGGGACTCCTGCACGCCAGGCCGACGCTCTACCACTGAGCCAACCGGCCAGGGCCAGTAGCTGCATTTAAAGCCAAACTGGATTTGTGGTAACGACGCGTGAACAGGGGTATATTTGACATGTTTAAAACATTCGCGGGAATTTTGGAAGAGACTGAACCCAAGCCTTCATTGTCCCAGCTGGTGCACAATCACCTGTATTTGCTTTTAAAAGAGTTTGAATGCTACTTCCCAAACACAAAAGACCCACGAATTACCAAGAAATGGATCTGCTATCCATTTGTCAACAAACCAGGTGACTCCAGCCTGTCTATGCAAGAAGAGGATCAACTACTGGAGATCGCAAATGACAGCGGCCTTAAAAATATCTTTGAGGCCTGACCTGTGGTGGCGCAGTGGGATAAAGCGTCGACCTGGAACACTGAGGTAGCCGGTTCGAAACCTTGGGCTTGCCTGGTCAAGGTACATATGGGAGTTGATGCTTCCTGCTCCTCCCCCTTTTCTCTCTCTCTCTCTGTCTCTCTCTCTCACTCCTCTCTCTCTAAAAAAAAATAAAAAATAAATAAAAAATAAAAAATCTTTGAGACTACAACTCTGCCGGTGTTCTGGATTAAAGTCATGGCAGAATACCCCGAGATCGCCACAAAAGCACTAAAAACCATGTTGCCATTTCCGACATCCTGTTTATGTGAAGTGGGATTTTCTGCAGTGACAGGTGGGATTTTCTGCAGTGACAGCAACCAAAACAAAATTACGGAATAGACTGGACATAAGCAACACACATCAGTTGTCATTGTCTATTACCCCTGGATGGGACCGTCTCGTTGCAGAGAAACAAGCTCAGGGCTCCCACTGATTTAAGCGTTATGGTTGTTGAGAGATGGGCTAATATCTCTCATTCTGTATAAACATTATAATAAATAACCCTTAACTTACAATATTCATAACAATGGTGTGTTGTATTTTTCATGCACTTTATATTTGTTTTTGTGTTGTATCTTATTTTTAAGGCATGTTTAAATGTTACCATAGCGACTAGAAAGTGTTTGGAGGCAGAGAGGATGTTACTCATGTTATGTTGTTGGTGCGATGTTAAGAGGACGCTTCTAATAAAGTTGCATACGAGTACACAGTAGATTCATGTTTATTTTTATTGTCATAGGTTCATGATTGGTAGCGAGCTTGAACCTATCATATTACATATTGATGTCACACATGAAACATTGTCAGAATAACAAATTTAAATACAGCCTGAATAATGAGGACATGTTCATTCCTCCTTTAACTTAGCCCAATAAATATCGTAAGTTCGACAATTATATTTAAAAATACCACAGTTTTTACGCTAGTCGCATAATTTTATTTTGTGCATTTATCCGTCCCACCCTAAAGGCCGGTCCGAGAATGTATTTTCTGACATTAAACTGGTCCGTGGCCCAAAAAAGGTTGTGGATCACTGCTTTACTACACCCCAATTCTGCAAGCTGCATGGCCAGCTCTCCCCTCGACCCCTCAAGCTGTTACTCAAATGTCACCATCTCAGGTAAACTATCCTAACACTGTGTAAAAGAGCCATCTCCTATCTCCCCATTACCTAACTTTTCCCTGCCTTTTCACTGTATTTGTTTTACTTATATTATTGTTTACCCACCTTACCACCCCACACAACATGAATTCTGTTCACTGATACATCTTCAGCAAGGCATACATAGCAAACACTATTTGTCACTTGAATCTACTGAAAGGAAAAAACATCAAAGAATGGTAATTAAAATATGCATAAAATAGACTATTAAATCTTAATTAAAATCATAACATCCATTTGTCAGGATGAAAAGCTACTATTATATATAAACCAATGAGTATAAATTCATGTATTTCTGGAGAACCATCTGCCAGTGTCAATCAACTTTAAATATGCATCATGCCCTTTGATCTAAGCCTTTATGCCTCACTTTAGTGTTTCTTTAAATAGCACTTCTCACTACTTAATCACTGTTTTATAATCTTTGATTCATTATTAGCTGCTATATTTTTTTGTTGTTGTTGCTATTTTCTATTGTTTGATTCATTGTTTACTATATATCTTCCCCACCAGAAATGTATGCATCATGAGAGCAGAAACAGTACAAAATGGCACTGGGAGCACCTACAACAGTACATGGCACAAAAGCATTACATTTGTTCAATTCATGTTACAGTTTTATTTATTAAATAAACAAGTGAATGATTAAAATGTATCCATAGAGACAACTTACATAAAAAGTTCTATCATAAGGAGTGAAAAGCAACTGGTAAAATAATAATAATATACAGCATTTTGAAAATAGGAGATTTTTCTTTTCTATTTCTAAGAAGAGATAAAACTTTGTCAAATTATTTATCTAGAGCCTCCCTCACTCTACCTCCCAAAAAAGTCATTTTAATTTATACATGAAGCCTACTAATTAAAGAAATATTATCATGATACCTAGATTTTACTGTTTTTCTAGCATAAATACTGCCAGTCTCCTTCTACCAACCCACCTCTACCCGTTATAAAAGTAAAAACGTTTCTAAGTATTATGTTAACGTTTTACCCATATACAAAAAAAACTAGCATTCCATGTAGACCAGGCCACTCTAAAAAAAATTATATGACTAAACAGAAAATCTAATAATCCAACAATACTTGAAAACAAATGTGATGTAAGATATACCCTTGATGACACATATCTAAAATACCTTTATTAATAAAATCTTACTTGTGATATTGTTGAGTTTTCTGCATTAGCTTCTCTGGCAAGCCATCTTCATCATCAAACTGCTCCATTGGCTCCACAATGACTGGACGTGGGGTCCTAGACAGGTAAAAAGTATTAATAAGAATTAATGCAGGTCTCCTGTTGGCCCAGTATATAAAACGTCAACCTGGAATGCTGAGGTTGCTGGTTCAAAGCCCTGGGCTTACCCAGTCAAGGAAGGCACATACAGGAAACAAACACTACAAGTTGATGCTTCCCACATCTTCCAATCTCTCTCCCTCTCCCTCTCTTTCTTTCTCTCTCCCCTTTCTCTAAAAAAAAGGTCAATCAATCCATTAAAAAAAATTAATGCATCTAAAATTAACATCTTCCTAATAATTTTTTTTTCCTGAAGTGAGAAGCGGGGAGGCAGAGACAGACTCCCACATGCGCCAGACCAGGATCCACCCGGCATGCCCACTAGGAGGTGATGCTCTGTCCATCTGGGGTGTTGCTCTGTTGCAACCAGAGCCATTCTAGCGCCTGAGGCAGAGGCTGTGGAGCTATCCTCAGCCCCCGGCCAACTTTTCTCCGATGAAGCCTTGGCTATGGGAGGAGAAGAGAGAGATAAGAGAAGGAGGAGAAGAGGAGAAAAGCAGACGGGCACTTCTCCTGTATGCCCTAGCCAGGAATCGAGCTCAGGACTTCCACATACCAGGCTGACACTCTACCGCTGAGACAACTGGCTAGGGCTCCTAACATTTTGTGTGTGTGTGTGTGTGTGTGTGTCACAGAGACAGAGAGAGGGACAAATAGGGACAAACAGGAAGGGAGATGAGAAGTATTAATTCTTTGTTGCGGCACCTTAGTTGTTCACTGACTGCTTTCTCATATGTGCCTTTACTTGGGGCGCTACAGCAGACTAAGTGACCCCTTGCTCAAGCTGGTGAGCCCTGGTCCAATCAGATGAGCCCACGCTCAAGCAGACGACCTCAGGGTTTCAAACCTGGGTCCTCCGCATCCCACGAAGTTCTGTCCACTGCACCACTGCCTGGTCAGGCCCTAACAATTTTTTAATTCCAAGATATATACTTGGAAAATGTCTTTCAAGAAACTTCTCTGCCTAACCGGGCAGTGGTGCAGTGGATAGAGCGTCGAACTGGGATTCAGAGGACCCAGGTTCAAGACCTGGAGGTGGCCAGTTTGAGTGTGGGCTCATCTGGTTTGAGAAAAGCTCACCAGCTTGGACCCAAGGTCACTGGCTTGAGCAAGGGGTTACTCGGTCTGCTGAAGGCCCACGGTCAAGGCACATATGAGAAAGCAATCAATGAACAACTAAGGTATTGCAACAAAAAACTGATGATTGCTGCTTCTCATCTCTCTTTGTTCCTGCTTGTCTGTCCCTATCTGTCTTTTTCTCTGACTCTGTCTCTTTAAAAAAAAAAAAAAAAAAAAAAAAAACTTCTCAGAAGTTATATTATACTCATAAAATTAATTACCATTTGCTGTGCCAGTCACAAATGAACAGTAAAGTCAGACAAAGATGAATGCTTGTTTTTAGAGCAGTCTATTCAAGATGACAGAAAAGCAAACCAAGAACTATGAACCTTTATAACCACTGCAGTTAACCTTTATAAAGTACAAAGGATAAGAATGAGTACTAAGTCATGTTCTATGTATGTGGTGTCAAGTTCTCATGTCCCACAACCTCAAAATCCCATCTCTGCCCACCTCCCAGCCTCTTTGTGTCTAACCAGTCTTGCTCTGAAAAATCTTTCAAAACCTAGAGACCTAAAAGATCAGCCAGGTAAAAGGGAAGGAGGTGGAGTCAGAAACACAACATTTTCAAGGAGCATGTAGAGGGAAGGAGAGAGTCAAGAAGAATAGAAAACAATGTAAACTGTAATTTTTAAAAAAATTTAATTAAAAAAATGAACAATGAAAGTTATGACTTGGAACCCTCCTCCTTTACCATTTACCTAAGTAAAACAGGAGAAAGGGGAAACTCATTGAGGAAAAACAAAAAAAGAATAAGTGGAATAAGTGATATACTTACTGATATTAAATTTTTCCTTCCTATCAGCTTCTCAGCATACAAGCAAAAAGTTTTTCAATTGGTATTAAAAAAAAAGTGGTGGAGTGGGGGAGAAAGAAGTAAAATGAGAAAGTGGGGAGTGAAGGGAGACAGTGGAAGAGAGGGGAGATTAGAGGGGGGAGAGGCAGAGACATTGATTTGTTGTTCAACTTATTCATGCATTCATTGGTTAATTTTCCTATATGCTCTGAAAGGGAACTAAACTCGTAAAGTTGGCATATCAGGACAACATTCTAACCAACTGAGCTACCCAGCCAGGGCCATAAAACCTATTTATATTACTTCTGAAGAGAGATGATTCAGAAAAATAACCACTGTTATTTAGAGGTGTTAACAGAAGAGCTACAGAAATGAAGGGACTTTCTGGATTCCAAAAACATCCCTTTACAATAAAGATGCAGAGATTAACCGAGACTTTAAAACCTAAGCTGTAAGAAGAAGAAAAAAAGACGTAATTCCTGGGCTAGGGGAGACATTTTAGACAGAAAAAGAATTAAAAGCGGGTGTCAAATATATTTCGGTGATGAAGACAATGAGAGTATAGAAACCTCGAATAAGGCCCTGGCCAGTTGGCTCAGTGGTAGAGCGTCGGCCTGATGTGCAAGGGGTCCCAGGTTCGATTCCCGGCCAGGGCACACAGGAGAAGCGCCCATCTGCTTCTCCACCCCTCCCCCCCTCCTTCCTCTCTGTCTCTCTCTTCCCCTCCCACAGCGAGGCTCCATTGGAGCAAAGATGGCCCAGGCGCTGAGGATGGCTCCTTGGCCTCTGCCCCAGGTGCTGGAGTGGCTATGGTCGCAACAGAGCAACGCCCTGGAGGGGCAGAGCATCGCCCCCTGGTGGGCAGAGCGTCGCCCCCTGGTGGGCGTGCCGGGTGGATCCCGGTCGGGCGCATGCGGGAGTCTGTCTGACTGTCTCTCCCCATTTCCAGCTTCGGAAAAAATACAAAATAAATAAATAAATAAATAAATAAATAAATAAATAAAAAGAAACCTCGAATAAACTGAGTGGACACCCAAAAGAAAAGGGATTTATAGGCCTCAATTTCAAGAATGAGACCTCATATCCAATATGTAAGATAAGAAACATGATGAAGGAGTAAATACAGCCTCAAAGAGTACATGCAATCCAATGAAGTATGAGAAAGGTGATGCAAGTTCCTAAGCCAAGCCAAGCCAACCCATGGAAGGTTGCGGTCTGTACTTCTAAGAGGGCCCAAAAGGCCCCAGGAACAAAACGAAGATGCTCTATGGATCATTACCCAATGGAAGCTATGGCAGGACCACAAACATAAGAATAGTTGTATGGCCAAATAAGAACCTAAGCAGAAGCTAACGAAGACAGAAACTTCAATACCACAAGGCCATTACCAGCCAAGAGAAAAACCAGAAAAGGAAATTCAAGAAAAAAAATGTACTAAGCAGATCATTTGTCATAGAGAACATGACAATATTTAGAACTGACAAGATTAATTTGACGAAGTGAAGGAAATAGTGAAAAAAAATAGAGAATGACTTTACTATACTCTCAAATAACGCTAAGTGTCATAACTATAAAGTTTCAAGTTTCAAGATATGAATGAATATGGCCCACTAGACACTCATATGCTGCAGGGGAACAATTTACAGCCTTCTGGATAAGAACTGAACCAGTACATACAAATGTTAGACATTTATAACTTGTTCCTGAAATTCCATTTCTAAAACAATAAATAAGTTAGCAAACATCAGTCACAATCATATTAATCAAATTACATAACACAAAAAGACCATGTATGATATACATGAATGTTTGTTTTTTTAAATAATTTTTATTGGCCTGTCCAGGTGGTGTTGCAGTGGATACAGCATCAACATGAGATGCTGAGGACCCAGGTTTGAAACGTCACCAGCTTGAGCACGAGCTCAGCAGCTTGAGTGTGTGATCACAGACATATAACTCCATGTTCGCTGACTTGAGCTCCAAGTGCCTAAAATTTAAAAATGAAGGATTAAGGCAAGACTGGTGGTGGTTCAATGGATAGAACATGGACCTGGGATGCAGAGGTCCTTGATTCAAAAGCCTGATGTTGCTGGCTTGATAGAGTGCGGGTTCATCTGGCTTGAACACGGGATCATAGGTATCATCCCACAGTCGCTGGCTTGAGCAAGGGGTCAGTGGCTCGGCTGGAGCCCCCCGGGCAAGGCACATATGAGAAACAATCAATGAACAACTAAAGTGCCGCAACTATGAGTTGATGATTCTACCTTCCTGTCTGTCTGTCTCTCTCTCTCTGTCTCAAAAAAACGGGGGGGGGGGGGGTATATAATGATAATTTCACTATGAAATCATTCTTGTAGATTTCACTACGAATGCTCTTGCAGATATAAGAGCACTTTGCAAGATTTTCTAATTTTAGTATTTTATTAACTAGAGCTGAGAATTAAAGAGTAATAATAAAGTAATTCCTAAGATGATGATGATTTTATTTTTAAGACAAAAAGAAAAGGAGAGGGAGGAGAGAGATGAGAAGCAACAACTCATAGTTGCGGCCCTTTAATTTTTTATTCATTGCTTCTCAAATATGCTTTGGCTTTGACCGGGAGCTCCAGCCCAGCCACAGACCCCTTGCTCAAGCCTTGGGATCATGTTGATGACCCCGTGTTCAAGCCGGCAATTCTGGGGTTTCAAACCTGGGACCTCAAGAGTTCCAAGTCAACCTTCTATCCATTGTGCCACTACCAGTCAGGTCTTTCATTTACTTTTAAGAGAGGGAAGGAGAGAGAGAGAGAAAGAGAGAGAGGAAGAGAGGAAAGAGAGAAAATAAAATTTTATAATGAAGTAAAAATAAAATCACTTGGACCTGAAGTTATCTATCTTAGACTTATAAAATGACCCAATTTAAAAAAAAAAACCTGCAATGGGCCCATATGGTCCTTTTAAGAAAAAAATTTAATTTTCTTTTGAAGACCTCTAAGAAGTAAAATTAAGTAGTAAAATTATCAATCCTTGCTCATAAGAGAAAGTAAACACTTAAAATCTGACCCAAATGACAGCGATGATATATTTCAAGAGTTAAGTGTGCCTTTTTTGAAAGGTAAGTAGCAATTGACACTTCCATCATCAGCAGATATGTCTAGAAAATTCTTCTGTTTCCAATACATAAAAAAAAAGAAATTTTACAGTTTTTATTAGAAATATTTTTTTGTAAGTATAAAAGTAACCCTGTTTAATGAAAAGGTGTGTGATCAAGCAAATAAAATGTTGAAAAGTAATCTCTTTTAAGTATAAAATAGAAAAAGTATAAAAAATTATTAACAAAAAAAAAAAATTATTAACAGCTCTAGCCAGATGACTCAGTTGGTTAGTCTCACCCTGATACAATAAGGTTGTATCCCTGGTCAGGGCAGATACAGGAACCAATCAGTGAATGCACAAATAAGTGGAACATCAGATCAATGTTTTTTTCTCTTGCCCTTCCTCTCTCTCTGAAATCAATTTTTAAAAATTAAAAAAAATGGCCCTGGCAGGTTAGCTCAGCGGTAGAGCGTCGGCCTAGTGTGCGGGGGACCCGGGTTCGATTCCAGCCAGGGCACATAAGAGAAGCGCCCATTTGCTTCTCCACACCCCCCCCCCTTCCTTCCTCTCTGTCTCTCTCTTCCCCTCCCGCAGCCAAGGCTCCATTGGAGCAAAGATGGCCCAGGCGCTGGGGATGGCTCCTTGGCCTCTGCCCCAGGCGCTAGAGTGGCTCTGGTCACGGCAGAGCGAAGCCCCGGAGGGGCAGAGCATCGGCCCCTGGTGGGCAGAGCATCGCCCCTGGTGGGCATGCAGGGTGGATCCCGGTCGGGCGCATGTGGGAGTCTGTCTGTCTCTCCCCATTTCCAGCTTCAGAAAAATACACACACAAAAAAAATTAATAATTACTTGTGTACAACAGATAACAAGTAGGCTTGAAACTGCTTTCTCGCCAACCTAACTGATCTTGGCTGGTTTTCTGTGCCAAAACTATACAATCTGATTTATGTTGATTATCAACCTTCACACTTTCTTTCTTTCTTTCTGGGAGTCTGAAATTTTAGTGTTCACCAACTATATGAGAACTTATTAAATTGATACTCTACCCTCCACCCCCATCCCCCCAGGGTGGATTTAACTTCCCCAGTAGTTTTTAATTATTTATTGATTTTTTTATTTTGAGAGAAACAACAATTTGGTTATTTCATTTATTTATGCAATCATTGGTTGATTCTCATATGTACCCTGACCAAAGATGGAACCTGCAACCTCGGTGTATCAGAATTATGCTATCTAACCAAGTAATCTATCTAGCCATGGCATTCTCCTGGTAGATTCAACACTTCGTTTGTGTTGTCTCAATTAGCTGCTAGAGGAGGTAAGCCTGTCCTGTGTGGCTTAAAAGAAAAGAACTCTAGAAAGCCTACACCTGGTTTCCTCCAGACTTTACCCCATATGCATGTTCCTTTTCTAATTCTGTTCTGTATTCTTTCATTGTTTACAAATCGTAGTCACAACACTTTATGTTGAGGCGTGAGTCTTTCTAGTGAACCTTGAAGTGGTCTTAGAGAACCCCTTTCCTATCCTCCACCATATACCTGAAAACACATTAATCAAATAGAACTTCTGACATACTCACATTTTTATTTCAGCCTTTTTTTTCTAGTCAGTTCATTAACACAAATTTGGATGACAACACACACATAGAAATGTGTTCTTTTTCTTTTATTTGCTATATTAACATTTAACTTATACAAGAAACAAGTTCTAGAGCAGTTGTTAAACAGGCTACGTGCATAACCAAATGCTCAGCTATGAACAAATGTGGAGTTTGTCATTTGTAACCAAACTAAAATTTTGTTTGTATTTTGAGATACAATTCAAATACCACAAAATTCATCCTTCTAAAATATACATTTCAGTGGTTCTTAGTACGTGCAACCATCACCACAGTATAATCCCAGAACATTTTTATCACCCTGAAAAGAAACCATGAACTCATTAGCCATCAATACAACATTCCCCTTCCCCTCAGCCTCTGGCAACTACAGTCTCTATGGCATATACTGCCTTAAAAAATTTTTTCATGAGTGTTGCATTTTCTCATATCATAAAATAATCTTACCAAAATAACTGCATACTAATCCACTGTAAGTATAATAATCTACTTGACCAATTCTTTATTTAAAATTTAGATTGA
Organism: Saccopteryx leptura; assembly: GCF_036850995.1. Lineage (NCBI taxonomy): Eukaryota > Metazoa > Chordata > Mammalia > Chiroptera > Emballonuridae > Saccopteryx > Saccopteryx leptura. The sequence continues at coordinate 158,777,350 of NC_089504.1, forward strand.
GAGGGGGGAGGAGGCCCTGGCCAATTTGCTCAGTGGCTAGAGCACTGGCCCAGTATGTGGATGTCCTAGGTTCGATTCCTGGCCAGGGAACACAGGAGAAGTGACCATCTCCTTCTCCACCTCTCCCCCTTCTCCCTCTCTCTTCCCATCCTGCAGCCATGGTACGATTGGAGCAAGTTGGACTCCACCTCAGGCACTGAACAACAATTTCCCAGGTGGGCAGAGCATCGCCCCCTAGTGGGATTGCCAGGTGGATCGTGGTCAGGGTGTATGCAAGACCCCATCTCTACCACCCCTCCTCTCACAGACTGAAAAAAAAAAAAATTAGATTTGGCCCTGGCCATATAGCTCAGGCAGTTAAAGCATCATCCTGACGTGCAGAGGTTGCTGGTTCAATCTCTGGTCAGTACACACACAGGAACAGATCAATGTTCCTGTCTCTCTCTCCCTTCTTGCCTCGCTAAAATCAATCAATAAAAAATTTTTAGGCCCTGGCCGGTTGGCTCAGCGGTAGAGCGTCGGCCTGGCGTGCGGGGGACGAGGGTTCGATTCCCGGCCAGGGCACATAGGAGAAGCGCGCATTTGCTTCTCCACACCCCCCTCCTTCCTCTCTGTCTCTCTCTTCCCCTCCCGCAGCCAAGGCTCCATTGGAGCAAAGATGGCCCAGGCGCTGGGGATGGCTCCTTGGCCTCTGCCCCAGGCGCTAGAGTGGCTCTGGTCTCGGCAGAGCGACGCCCCGGAGGGGCAGAGCATCGCACCCTGGTGGGCAGAGCATCGCCCCTGGTGGGCGTGCCGGGTGGATCCCGATCGGGCGCATGCGGGAGTCTGTCTGACTGTCTCTCCCCGTTTCCAGCTTCAGAAAAATACAAAAAAAAAAAAAAAAAAAAATTTTTTAAATATAAATTTATGTTTGGCCAATATTTTGTTATTTGAAATAAAATGATAAACCAGATTCAAAATGATACATCAAAACTCTCAGTCATCCTGAATAATAAACACATTTTATGAAGTAAAAACCAAACAAAACAAAACTCTCAGTCAAAAGCACAGCCTGACCTGTGGTGGTGCAGTGGATAAAGCATCAGCCTGAAATGCTGAGGTCACCGGATCAAAACCTCGGGCTTGCCTGCTCAAGGCAAATAGGAGAAGCAACTACTACAAGTTAATTCTTCCTAACTCCTACTTTCACTTTCACTCTCTCTCTCCCCCCCCCTTTAAAAAAAATTGCACCTACTTCAAATAGTGAGTCAGAATCTTAAGGTTTTTATACCCAGTACCTCAATCCCTTCCAAAAACAAAATGACCAAATTCCATCAGCACCAGGAGTTATAAAAATACCCATGTGGATTCATTTTCATTCACTGGGTATTTTTAAATCTTTTTCTTTTTCTGACAGACTCACAGACAGAGATAGGGACAGATAGGGACATACAGGCCAGAAGGGAGAGAGATGAGAAGCATCAATTCTTCATTGTGACACCTTCGTTGTTCACTGATTGCATTCTCCTATGTGCCTTGACTGGGGGGCTACAGCAGAGCAAGGGTAAGCCAGCAACCCTGGGGTCATGTCTATGATCCCACCCTCAAGCCAGTGAACCCTCACTCAAGCTGATGAACTCGGGGTATCAAATCTGGGTCCTCTGCGTCCCAGTCCAATTCTCTATCCACTGCGCCAGCACCCGGTCAGGCTACTTTTAAATCTTTATCAATACTATACATGGGGGGGGGGGGGTTAGTTCATCTTTCTTTAATTACTAATAAAAAGTGATTTAAATATCTAGTCAGTCTTAAAAATCATTATCAAAGCCACAACATCTCTCCCCTGAGTCAAAAGAAAGTACTAATATATAACTTAAAAGTTGGAAGAGGTCCTGGCTGGTTTGCTCAGTGGTAGAGCGTCGGCCTGGCGTGCAGGAGTCCCGGGTTCGATTCCCGGCAGGGCACACAGGAGAAGTGCCCATCTGCTTCTCCACCCCTCCCCCTTTCCTTCCTCTCTGTCTCTCTCTTCCCCTCCCGCAGCCGATACTCCACTGGAGCAAAGTTGGCCTGGGCACTGAGGATGGCTCTGTGGCCTCTGCCTCAGGCGCTAGAATGGCTCTGGTCGCAACAGAGCGACGCCCCAGATGGGCAGAGCATCGTCCTGTGGTGGACGTGCCGGGTGGACCACAGTCGGGTGCATGGAGGAGTCTGTCTGACTGCCTCCCCATTTCTGGCTTCGGAAAAATACAAAAAAAAAAGTTGGAAGAGAATTGGTATGGCCCTGGCCAGATAGTTCAGTTAGAGCATCATTCCAACACAGAGGTTGCTGGTTCAATCCTAGGTCAGGGCACACAGAGGAGCAGATTGATGTTCTCATCTCTCCCTCTCTCTCTCAAGTCAATGCAATAAACATTCTGAGAAAGGAGGAAAGAAAAAGAGAGAGAGAGAAAGAGAGACAGAGAGAGAGGGAGGGAGGGAGGGTGGGAGGGAGGGAGGGAGGGAGAATTGGTATATAGGAAGCAATAAATTTTGTTCTTTCTCAAAAAGAAAAAACAAAAATGAAAGGGACAAATAATTAGTACACAGAGTAATGCTACAGATAACAAAGATCTGAGCCACAGCAATAGGTGTAACAGAAAAAAAATTATTCCTCACAGAATTCAAGTCAATAGTTTTCTTCTAAATTAAAGGCTTTAAAATTCATCTTGCACACTTGAATTCTTGACTACCTACTAAGTTTAGGTTATCTATGCTCAATTAGTTTAAGAATAAACCATTTTAGCTTTTTCCAAGAAATTTATGGAATAAATTTGCCACATAAGGTTTGTCACAAGAGCAGTTATTACAACAAAAAAGGAAAATAACCTAATGTCCAATAATGCAATGTCTAATGCCCAATAAAGAAACAGTTAAGTCTGGCATAATTATAATGAAATACTATGCAGCATTTTAATGTGAAAGAAATCTCACAATATGACAGTAAAAATCACTTTATAAAAAGAAGACGCATCCCTGGCCTGTGGTGGCAGAGTGGATAGAGCATTGACCTGGAATGTCAAGGTTGCCAGTTCAAAACCATGGGCTTGTCCTGTCAAGGCACACAAAACAAGCAATCAACGAATAACTAAAGTGAGGCAACTGTAAGTTGATACTTCTCATTCAACCGTTCCTCTCTCTGTAAAATGAATAAGTAAAATCTTAAAAAAAAATAAAAAAAAAAGAGAGTATGCTTATTCTGGCCTGTAGTGGCAGTGGATAGAGTGTCAATCTGGAACACTAAGATCACCAGTCCAAAACCCTGGCCTTGCCAGTCAAGGCACATATGACAAGAAAGCAATAAACGGCTAATGTGAAACAACTATGAGTTTATACTTTTTGCTCCCCCATCTCTATAAAATAAACAAAATCTTTGATGAAATAAATCTTTGGGGATGGCGCAGTAGATATAGTGTCAAGCTGGAAAGCTGAAGTCCCAGGCTCAAAACCCTGAGGTCACCAGCATGAGCACAGGGTTGTCAGCTTGAATGTGGGGTTTCTGGCTGGATTATGGGATCATCAACATGATTCCATGCTTGCTGGGTAGAGCAAGGGGTGACTGGCTCAGCTGGAGCTCCCCAATCAAGGCACATATGAGATACAATCAATGAACTAAGTGACACAACTATGAGTTGATGTTCTCATCTCTCTCTCCCCTGTCCTCTCTCTCTCCCATCCTGTCTCTATTTCTCTCTCTTACTAAAATAAATAAATTCTTTAAAAAGAAAAGGATGCTTAATAAAAAGAAGTTCTTGAAATTATCATAAACATATAAATCCCGAAGAAGTAATGTAAAAAAGAAAGTCTAAAAACTCTTGAGGCCCTGACCAATTGGATCAGTGGTAGAGCGTTGGTCTGGCATGTGAATGTCCTGGGTTCAATTCTCGGACAGGGCACACAGAAGTGACCATTTTCTTCTGTACCCCCTTGCCCCTCTCTTCCTATCCTGCAACCATAACTAGATTGGTTTGAGCAAGTTGGCCCTGGGCACTGAGGATGGCTCCAAGGCCTTGCTAAAATAGCTCGCTTGCCAAGCAATGGACCCATATAGGTAGAGCATGGACTCCAGACGGCACTGCCCAGTAAATCCCGGTTGGGGCGCATGTGGGAGTCTATCTCTCTGCCTCCCCACCTTTCACTTAATTAAAAAATAAATAAAATATCTAGAAATCTTCTCAACCAAACCAAAAATGAGAGTAACAGTATAAACCCTCAAAGCCTATGAGAAAACAAAAACTGAAAAACATTCTGGAAAAACACTGTCCTGAACGCTTCAAAAATGCCAATGTTCTGGCACTACGTCTTTCATTTGGAGAACTATTATAAAAATGGGGAATTATAACTAAATACAATAAGTGATCTTTGGCTGTCTACTAGATTAGAAAAAGTTATAAAGATTATTATGCAATGAGGAAAATTTAAATATAAACTGTACTAATTTATAATTAAATTATAAATACAAAACTGTATTAATTTATTAAATATAAACTATATTTAATAAATGTTCAATCTCAGTGTGACAATTATACTGTGGCTTTATAAGAATATTCTCAGGAGATACGCCAAGTACTATACTCAGGAGTCTAGTACAATACTGTAGTTGACTCTCAAATGAATTTATAAAACAAAAAAATTTTTTTGAGTACATACAGTGGGGGAAAAAATGTGGCAAATGCTAACAATTAATAAATGCAAATGCCATCTACATCAACATTAAAGAGTTGTTTTAAAGGTAAAATTTCTTTTTCTAACCAAGACTGAAATGAACACATATTTCTGCTTTAAAGAAACAATTTCAGCATTATTTTTAGAGTATCAGCTAGAAAATGGTAAATATAGACTAGACCATTATATAGTGTGGCAAAAGTAGGTTTATAGTTGAATACATGCAACACAATTTTTATGTTATTTAAGAATTATTGTATTTCCCATACAAACACCTATAAACCTTTTACCCTGCCCCTTATTTTCATTTAAATTAACCTACAATAATCTTATTTTAATTGACTTTAGAAAGAGCAGGAGAAAGAGAAAGAAACACTGATTTCTTGCTCTACTTCTGTATTTATCAGTTGATTCTTGTATGTGCCCTGACTAGGGGATCAAACCTGCAACCTTGGCATATTTGGAAGAAGCTCTAACCAACTGTGATACCTGGCAAGGGCAATCTGAAATAATCATTAACAAAAAAAAACGGGGGACCAGCTGGTTGGCTCAACAGTAGAGTGACTGCCAGACCCAGTGTGTGGATGTCCTGGGTTCAATTCCTGATCAGGGCATAACAGGAGATAAGACCATCTGCTTCTCCACCCCCCTTCCCCCGCAGCCATGGTTCCTTTGGTTCCAGCGATGTGGCCCTGGTGCTGAGGATGGTTCAGTGGAGCCTCCTCCATAGGTGCTAAAAATAGCTCCACTGCCAAAAGGCCCCAGAGGGACAGAGCATCGCCCTGGGGGCTTGCTGGGTGGATCCTAACTAGGGCAGGATGTGGTTCATGCAGGAGGCTCTCTTGTCTACCCTCCTCTCACATTAAAAAAATAAAATAATACATATATATTTATAGAGAGAGAGAAAGAAAAACAGACTAGAGAGAAAAGAATTTAACTAGTGAGCACCTATCCCATGCAGCTCTAGGGGATGAGCATCTCTAATGGTCTAGGTGCGATTCTAATGTTTAACACTGTGGACAAACAATGATTATCAGAGATAAAAGATTTAATTTTCCTTTCCCCCCATTTTTCTGCCTCTTATAATTTTAAAACGACATAAATACAGAATTTATACCTACTTTTACATAATGTTAATAAGTATATATATATCATACAAGTATATAAGCGTTTTGTAATATATATAGCATTTGACGACAATTTAAAAAAATTTCAAGAAAAAGTTTATTACATAGGACATCTATTTTAAGAAACTAAATCCCTAGGATACCATTCCTATAAATCTCTTGGATTATCTCAGATATCTGAGATTAAGTCAGTCTATCAATAAATACTTGACTACCTAGTAAGGACTAAGAGATACCTGGGCCTGGAATACAAGGCTAAACAAAATAATCCCAAGTCTTCTAAGAAACAAAAATTAAAAAGTAAACAAATAAAATAATCATTTAAAAAGCTATCAGAAAGAGTAACAGAAAGCCCCGTTTCAAAACAGCAGTTAGGAAATTCTCTGCATGAAGTGATACTTCAGCTGAAATTCACTAATCAAACAGCAGGAAAAAGAGCATCCTGAGTTCCATGAGATGGTTTAACAACAAAATTCCTGAGCAGAGTTTACAGAAAGAATATACCACTCCACCTGTAGCAAAATATAAAAAGCAAGGATTTAGCCTAAGACTAAACTTCACCATTTATTAGCTGTGCAATCTTAAGCAAATTACTGTACCTAACATCTCTGAACGAACATTGGTAAAATGGGACAAATAATAACCAGTGCTGTGGAAATCCAAGAGATCAAGATTATGAAATACCTGACATAATAAAATACCAGGGTCTTCAGGTTACTACACAGTTCCATTCCTAATAAAGTGACATAACCTGAATTTTGGTGTAAATCAAAACAGACCCTAGCCTAAGTCACTTACCTATCCTAACACAGTTGTAAAATCATAATTTAGAACACAAAAAACAACTAAGCCAAAGATAAAGGAAAAGGACATAAATATACTGCACTGTATACTGTACTGTAGTATAAAAAAAATACAGCACTAATGGCATAAGCAGAAACACTGTCTCAACTTTTTAAAGTTTTTATGGGAGTGAGTGTCATAAACACAAAATGTCGTATGTAGAGACTGTCATAACCCAAGGATCCTCTATATTCAACACCTTGCCCATTCCTTTAAGACTGTTTTAAGGTCCTGATTGGGTATCTCAGTTGTTAAGAGTCATCCCAATAAGTCAAGGTTGTGGGTTCAATACCCAGTCAGAGTACATAAAAGAAACAGCCAATGAATGCATAAATAAGTGGAAGAACAAAGAGATGTTTCTCTCTCTCTCTCTCTCTCTCTCTCTCTCTTCCATCCAAGCACAAAAAGGCACAACCCTGGTTAGCTTCTGAGATCAGATGAGACGGGGCGTGTTCAGGGTGGTATGGCCATAGACTCCCTTCCTCTCTCTCTAAAGTTAATTTTTAAAATCATTTTTTTAGGTGAGAGGACGCGAGATCAAGAGACAGACTCCCACATGCTCCCTAACAGGGATCTACCCAGCGACCCAACTGAGGCAGATCCTCAAATCAACCAAGCTATCCTCAAGTGCCAGGGCAGACATTCAGACCAATCAAGGCACTGGCTGCGAGAGGGGCGAGAGGGGACGAGGGGGGAGAAGAAAGCCTGACCTGTGGTGGCACAGTGGGTAAAGAGTTGACCTGGAATGCTGAGGTCGCTTGTTCAAAGCCCTGGGCTTGCCAGGTCAAGTCACAGACCAGAAGCAACTACTTTGAATTGATGCTTCCTGCTCCTCCCCCACCACCTTTCTTTCTCCTCTATCTAAAATCAATAAATAAAATATTTTTTAAAAAAAGAGGGAGAGAAGGGGGAAAGAGAGGGCTAGAGAAGCCGATGGTTGCTTCTCATGTGTGTCCTGACCAGGAATCAAATCCAGGACATACATCTGCATGTCAAGCTAACACTCTAAGCCAAATGGCCAGGGCCTAAAATTTTTTTTTTAAATTAAAAATAGTATTTTATGCCTGATCAGCAGTGGTGCAGTGGATGAAGCGTCGACCTGGAACGCTGAGGTTGCCGGTTCAAAACCCTGCACTTGTCAAGGCACATATGGAAGTTGATGCTTCCTGCTCCTCCCCCCTTTTCTCTCTCTCTCTCTCTCTCTAAAATGAATAAATAAAATTAAAAGTCAATAAATTAAATCTTTAAAAAAATAGTATTTTATGTAAATATAGATATACCACATTCATGGATTGAAAAAAGTCAATTACTATGAAGATGTCAGTTTTCCCCAAGAGAGCTACAGACTCAATGCAATTCTAATCAAAAGCGCAGCATCATATTTTTTAAATTGACAAGCTGATTTTAAAATCAGAAAGGTTATAAAATGAAACAATAATAACCAGGACAATTTGAAAAAAATAATACTGTAATGTTGGATGAAACTACCTGATTTCAAAGTTTAGGCTAAAGAAAAAGAACAGTATGGGTATAACAGACATAATAATCAACAAAACAGAAATGAGTGCAGATTTTTTCCCCAGGCTTTTGATAAAGGTAATAAAAAAGATCATAATCTTTTTAATTAATAGTGCTGGAACAATTGGATGTTCATATAAAAAAAGGGAATTGTTACCTTGTATCATACTCCAAATGGATCACAGGTATAAATAAGAATATAAAATTTCTTGCCCGACGACCTGTGGTGGCACAGTGGATAAAGTGTTGACCTGGAACACTGAGGTTGCTGGTTCAAAACCCTGGGCTTGCCTGGTCAAGGCACATATGGGAGTTGATGCTTCCTGCTCCTCCCCCCTTCTCTCTTTCTCCTCTCCTCCCTAAAAGGAATAAATAACAACCTAAAAAAAAAGTTAAATAAAAAATTTCTCAAGAAAAAACAAACAAGAAATGCTTTATTACCTTAGAAAAGGCAATGATTTCACAAAAGGCTACAAAAAAGCACAAAATTATAAATGAAAAAATTGATGAGGCTTTAGGAATTATACAAATTTATGCTCTTGTAGAACACTGTAAAGAAAACTAAGCCAGCCTGACCAGTGGTGGTGCAGGTGATAGAGCCTCAACCTGGAACACTGAGGCTTGCCTGGTCAAGGCACATATGAGAAACAATCAATGAACTGAAGTGAAGCAACTACAACCTCTGTCTCTCTCTTAAAATCAATAAATGAAATCTTCAAAAAATAATAAAAAATTTTAAAAATTAAATTAAATTAAAAAGCCACAGGCTGGGAGAAACAATCATAATACACACCTACATCCAAACTTGTTAATGCAGTAAGACAAACCACCCAATTAAAAAAGTTACACATGCCCTGACCGGATAGCTCAGAGCATCATTCAGAAGCACAGAGGTTACGGGTTTAATTCCTGGTCAGGGTACATACAGGAACAGATCAATGTTCCTCTGTCTCTCTCACTCCTTCTCACTAAAATTAATTAAAAAATTAAAAAGGTAAAAATGTTCAACACACTTCACAAAAGATATTTTAAAAAGCTAAAAAAAGCACATGAAAAGATGTTCATCATTAGTTGTTAGGAATATAAAATTTAAGCCACAATGAGACACACCTACACTCAGATAATCCAAAAACTCAAAATTATCAAATGTAGGTAAGAGTATGAAGCAACTAGAACTTTCCCAATGCCCTGGCCAAATAGTTTGGTTGGTTAGAACATCGTCCTAATGTGCAAAGATTGCGGTTCAGTACCCAGTTAGGGCATGTATAAGAAGAAATCAACATCTCAGCCTAAAATCAAACAATATATTTAAAAAAAATTTTTTTTGCCCACTCATTGATGGTGGGAGCATTAAATGGCACAAGTATTTTGGAAGAGTTTGGCAGGTTTTGTTTTTTTTTTTAGATTTTATTTATTCATTATAGAGAGGGGAGAGAGAGAGAGAGAAGGGGGGAAGAGCAGGAAGCATCAACTCCCATATGTGCCTCGACCAGGCAAGCCCAGGATTTTGAACCGGCAACCTCAGCGTTTCCAGGTTGACGCTTTATCCACTGCGCCACCACAGGTCAGGCGAGTTTGGCAGTTTTTAATAAAGTTGAATATACAGCCATTTATTCCTATCACCCAGGCTACATGAAAGCATAATATTCACAAGAAGCCTTGTACAGAAATGTTCATCATAGCTTTATTCACAATGGCTGATAGTTGGAGGTATCTCAAATGTCCACCCACATAGGTCACTGAACAAACTCTATAGTTATGACCATATGATGGAATACAACTCAGCCATAAAAATGAACAAAATACAAATGAAATTATATGAATGAAATCTCATAAACATTATGCTACGCAAAATATATCAGACAGAAGAGTATGTACATACTATATATGATTTATGTGAAATATTAGAAAAGATAAAACTAATTTATAGTAACAGATCAACAGCTGCGTAGTACAGGGATAAGGTATCGGGAATAAATGCAAAATGGCACAAGGGAACTTCTGTTGGATGATGGAAATGTTCTTTACCCTGATTATGGTGATACACTGTGTGAATACACGTATATTTGTTAAAACTCGTCAAGTTAAAATTGTGTGTGTTATAATGCATGTAAATTATACCTCAATAAAGTTGATTAAAATGTCACTCATTCATTCATTATTTAAATACAGACACCTTGTTTTATTGCATTGCACAGATACTGTTGTTTACAAATTAAAAGTGTTAGTAATCCTGTGTCGCAGTCGATCACTGCCATATTTTCCAACAGTATTCGCTCTTTTTAGCAATAAAGTATTTTTTAATTAGAATATGTACTTTTATAAAGACATAATGCTATTGTACACTTAACAGACTACAATACAGTGTAAACATAACTTTTACATGCACTAGGAAACCAAAAAAATTCATGTGACTTGCTTTATCACATTTGCTTTATTGCAGAGATCCAGAACTTAACACACTCAATATCCTATATTCCTTTTTTGCTTTGCATATAACAGACATTTGAGTTTAAGGAATAAAAATCATAATACAAAACATTCCTGAGATTCAAATATGAATCAATACACTTAGTAGGAAGAAAGTACGACCCTGATTCATAAAGATAAAAAATTTCTTATTGTCACTGAGTAATTTACTCAGCACCTACTTACCATATGCCAAGATGGTATGAACTACAAGGAAAGACAGAAATACAGAACAGAGAGAAACCCGTATGTAACTGCCTGGAATAATGACAAGATGTTTAAACTTACGTTGTTAGCAAGAACGCCCCATCACCACATCTTTCCAGAGCCTTTCGTGCAGGAGGTTTTGCTGCAAATTCTACAAAACCTTTTCCTGTAGCTCTACCGCGATCATCCACAACCACAACGGCTTTCTCTACTGGACCAAACTGGGAAAATGCTTGCTCCAGAAGCTCATTGGAAACAACTGGAGAAAGGTTCTTGACAGTTAGGGCTGCTCCATGTGTAGCAAAACGAATTCGGAGGGGTCTGCTCTTCAATATGGTGCCATCCAGCTCTGCTTTTGCAATTTCAGCCAATGTTCTGGATTCCTTTTTAGGAGGAAAAATCACTTTTTAAAAATAACAGCAACATAAAAATTTAAAATAGTGGGGGTTTTCTAGGTAGACTAGCTGGGCAGCTTTTGGAAATGACTAATAGAATCATTTTTTTTTCATGTCTTTCAATTTTGGTATCACATGCATTTTATTAATTATTCAAAGGTAAGTAATTTTAAACATTCTAAGTAGAAAGTCCCAACTCTAATACCCTATTAAAAGCCATCACTTAGCCTGACCAGGCGGTGGTGCATAGAGCATCGGACTGGGTCGCAAAGTATTCACATTTGAAACCTTGAGGCTATAGCCGGCTTGAGCACGGGCTCATCCAGTTGAGCAAGGGGTCACTTGCTCTGCTGTTGCCCCCTGGTCAAGGCACATATAAGAAAGGAACCAGTGAACAACTAAGGTGCCACAACAAAGAATTAATGCTTCTCATCTCTCTCCCTTCCTGTCTGTCCCAATCTGTCCCTCTCTCTGTCACCAAAAAAGAAAAAAAGGAAAAAACCATCACTTAGCCTGACTGGTAGTGGAGCAGTGGACAGAGCACCAATTTGGGACACTGAGGTTCCAGGTTCAAAACCCAGAGGTTTCTGGCTTGAGCACAGGCTCATCCTGCTTGAGCACAAGTTCACCAGCTTGAGAGCAGGATCATCAACATGATCCCAAGGTCGCTAGCTTGAGCAAGGGGTCACTGGCTTGGGTGAAGTCCCCACACCCAAGGCACATACGAGAAGCAAACAATGAACAACTAAAGTGGACCAACAAGTTGATGCTATTCTCTCTCCCTTCCTGTCTCTCGCTCAAAAAATTTTTAATTAAATTTTTTTATTTAAAAGCCATCCCTTAGATTATCTGCTCATAAATCACAAACTACTAAATATTCTAAGCAGTATCTTTTTAAAAATCTCCTACATATATTAAAAGAAATACATAATTACTTTTGAGACCAAGTACTAGTTGCTAAAATTACTGAAAACAAAATTCTCTTTGCCCTTCATGTTTTTGATATTTATTCCTATCTTAATAAAACAACCCATCTACCTCTCCAACGTCAGACAAATCCCCTTTCCTTTGTATTTCGATTTCCCTTTTATATTATCTGTGAAAACTGCTATCAGATGTTGGAAATCACTTCTCCAGAAATACTTTCATGGGCTACACATTTCTCACCATTATATTGGAGAAGCGTACACACGCGCGAGCGCGCGCGCACGCACACACACACACACACACACACACACACACTCTCCTGGACTATAAGAGTTCTCTCCATTTTATAGAGAAACAAGTATACATGCACTTATAAACTAAAAGGTATGTTTACTGCTGAAACCATTAAGATGAGATATTCCTTTTTGAAGAAATGAAAGCTGGTATAGAAAAAAGGCATCTAAAACAATGAACAACAAACTGGCAAATTTAATAATACAGATATGTTCCTTTTCTTTCTTTTTATTGATTGATTGATTGATTGATTGATTGATTGGCTTTTTGAGAGAGGGGGGAGAGAGTCAGAAACATTTTGTTTCTGCATGTGCCCTGACTAGGTATTGAACCAGCATTCTTTGTGTATTAGGACAACACTTGAACCAACTGAGCTATCCAACCAGGGCATGTTCTCTTTCTTTGTGTTGAGAACTCTCCAGAGAGACCTAAAGAGGTTTTAATGCATTTGCAAAAAAACAGTATAAATATACTGTTTTATAAAAGAAGTTTTAGGGTCACAAGAGCTTCTTCATTCAATCCCTATAATGTTCACAACAGCTTTAAATTACTACACTTATGCAAAAATCAATCTACAGAATTATTACAAAGACAAATAAATCTAACATTTGTATAAATGTTCAAAATGGCCACTTTGTTTCTTTACTCTTTTTTTCCCTCAGCAAGTAAAAGCATTTTTTTTGGGTGTGTAGGAATAAAGTCAGGGAAAAAGGGACTTTGGAAACAGATTCGGGGACTAGCCAGGGACAAGCTGCCACTGCCCTACTGCTTTCCTGATTGTTAAGTCTTGTGGGGTCCCTTGGAGCTTAGGAGAAAAGGAGAGGCAAGAAAAACACTCCTGGGGGTAAGAGGAAAAGGACAAGGGGGAAGGTGCAGGCATGCTCTTTGGGCAGGAAGAATGCTGTTTTTTCCTCTTAATAGTACTAGCAAATATTTAATGAGTATCTAACTAAGAATAAGTATTATGTACCTAATACGTCACACAATCCAACAACTTTGAAAGGCAGATTTAGGAACGAAGTCTTGAATTAAAATGTTAATAGGTATAATTGGAAATAGGAAGGAACATGAGGAAATTTCACAGGATGATGGTATGTTCTATATCTTGAGAGGAGTTTGAGTTAAAACAGATAAATGTTACTGCCTAAAATCACCAAATCATACACTTAAAAGTTGTGCATTTCACTGTACATAGATTTCAAATACCGCCTGACCAGGTGGTGGCGCAGTGGATAAAGCATCTACCTGGGACACTGAGGACCCAGGTTTGAAACCCCGAGGTCATCAGCTTGAGCATGAGCTCAACAGCTTGAGTGCAGGGTCACCAGCTTGAGCATGGGATCATAAACATGACCCCATAGTCGCTCAATTGAGCAAGGGACACTGGCTCAACTGAAGCACCACCACTGCCAACCCCCATCAAGGCACATATGAGAAAGCATCAATGAACATCTTAAGTGATGCAACTAAGAGTTGATGCTTCTCATCTCTCCCCCTTCTGGTCTATCTCTGGCTCTCTTGCTTGCTTAAAAAAAAACAAGATTTCAAATACCTTAAAAAATAACACTGGACTATAATTAACAATAAGCATGCTGGAGTATTTATGAGTCATAAATTGATAAATGGAGAGAGATGAACAGATAGGTAAAAAAACATATAGCAACACTTAACTATGGAATCTAGGCGGTGGGTATATGCACATTCTTTTTTTGTGTGTGTATGAAAGAGAGAGGGACGGATAGGAACAGACAGGAAGGGAGAGAGACGAGAAGCATCAATTTTTCGTTGCGGCACTTAGTTCAATGATTGCTTTCTCATATGTGCCTTGATGGCGGGGGGGGGGGGGGGGCTACAGCAGACCAAGTGACCCCTTGCTCAAACCAGATGAGCCTGAGCTCAAGCTGGCAACCTCAGGATTTCGAAGCTGGGTCCCGTGTCGCACTTCGACACTCTATCCACTGCACCACCGCCTGGTCAGGCTACACATTCATTTTTATCACAAATCTTTTATAATAAAATGTTTGGCCCTGGCTGGATAGCTCAGTTGGTTAGACTTAGAGCATCCTCCTTAAGCACAGAGGTTGCCGGTTCAATCCCCTGTAAGGGCACATACAGGAATAGATATATGTTCCTGTTTCTGTCTCTCTCTCTCTCTTCTCCCCCTTCCTCTCTATAGGATCAGGATAATAAAAATTTATAAAATGTTCAGGGATGGGAGGACAGATAGCATGGTGAGGACACTATAAAACTAAAGAGTGTTTCTAGTGGAAATCAACTCTTTATATTCAGAGACATTCACCATGACATATTTTTCAAGGAAAACAACAAATCTCAATTTTTGTTAAAGTAATTTTTTACCATTAGCCCAAGTAAAATGTTTATGCTGTCAGGAATTTTCAATGCCATAATCCTTTTTGAAAGTTTAAACTGTTCATGGTTTTAAATGGTTCTATATCAGGATTTATTAACCTCAGCACCGCTGACATTATGGCCAAGATAATTCTTGTTGAGCTGTCCTGTGCATTGTAGTATGTTTATGTCAGTAGAACCACCTCCCAGTAATGATAACCAAAATTGTCTTCAGACACTGTCACGTGTCCCCTGAGAAGCAAATCTACCCCATTTGAGAACCACTGCACTAAATGTATACTGAGGTATCTATAATCAATCAAAAATATGTATTTGAATTGAAACCAAAGATTTCTTTCCTTCCTGCCTCAGAATAACTCTTACCAAGCAGTTCTTATATGCCAGCCATTAATTATACCACACGTGTGTGTATATACACACACACATTTTTTAAATTTTATTTTTATTGATTTTAGAGAAAGGCCTGACCAGGCGGTGGCGCAGTGGATAGAGCGTCGGACTGGGATGCAGAGGACCCGGGTTCGAGACCACGAGGTTGCCAGCTTGAGCGCGGGCTCATCTGGTTTGAGGAAAAGCCCACCAGCTTGAACCCAAGGTCGCTGCCTCCAGCAAGAGGTTACTCAGTCTGCTGAAGGCCCGCGGTCAAGGCACATATGAGAAAGCAATCAATGGACAACTAAGGTGTTGCAACGCGCAATGATTTTAGAGAAAGAGGAAGACAGACACTCAGAGAGACAGACTGGGAGAAAGAGATATCGATTTGTTCCCCTTATTTATACATTCATTGGTGGACTCTTTTTTTTTTTTTAATGTATTTTTCTGAAGCTGGAAACGGGGAGAGACAGACAGACTCCCGCATGCGCCGGACCGGGATCCACCCGGCACGCCCACCAGGGGGCGATGCTCTGCCCATCCGGGGCGTCGCTCTGTTGCGACCAGAGCCGCTCTAGCGCCTGGGGCAGAGGCCAAGGAGCCATCCTCAGCGCCCGGGCCATCTTTGCTCCAATGGAGCCTTGGCTGCGGGAGGGGAAGAGAGAGACAGAGAGGAAGGAGGTGGGGGGGTGGAGAAGCAAATGGGCGCTTCTCCTATGTGCCCTGGCCGAGAATCAAACCCGGGTCCCCGCATGCCAGGCCGACGCTCTACCGCTGAGCCAACCGGCCAGGGCCCATTGGTGGACTCTTGTATGTGCCCTGACATGGGATGAAACTTGCAATCTTGGTGTACTGAGATGACACTCTAACCAACTGAGCTTATCCTCATCAATTGTCTTATGAAGTAGGTTCTGATACTATCCCTACTTCACACATGTAGAAACAGGCTTAGAGATGTTGAAGTAACTTGCTCAAGATCATACACAGCAAATACTGATTTGAATCTATACAAAATTCACAATCTCCAATAAACCATAAATCCCACCATCTAGCTGATGTCCCTGCATCACTCTGCATAAAAAGCAAACTATAGGTTCTTAACTGATATGAATACAAAAATAAAATATAATAAAAATAACAAAAACTGTCTACCCAAGATAGAAACTGCACAAAATAGGCTCAAATAATTACCGCAGGGCTCTTTCCAAAGCACATGACATTTCTTTCACTGTTTATTAGTAGTTTAAATTCCCCACTGCAAGAGTACTAAGTTCATATAAGGAAATCCACTGATGCAAAAAGGAAACAGCCTTCAAGTCAATCAATGGAAAATGGTTTAAATAGCTTGCAGTACCATTCAAACTGTGAAATACTGTCAGTAAAAAGAATATAATGACACAAAAAGATGTCAAAGATATAATAAATGAAAATTCAAATCACAGTACAATGTGTATAGAATGGTTTGATTTTCATGGAAAAAATACACAAAGCTTAATAGCATTCACTTTTAGTAAGTGTATTAGGGGAGAAAAAATCTTTCGTCTGATCAGGTGGTAGCGCAGTGAATAAAGCGTCGGCCTGGAACACTGAGGACCCAAGTTCGAAATCCTGAGGTATAGTTGGCTTGAGCTTGGGATCATAGATATGATGATCTAGTCCAGGCGATCCCAAACTACGGCCCACGGGCCACAATTTGGCCCCCTAAGGCCATTTATCCAGCTCCGGCTGCACTTCCAGAAGGGGCAACTCTCTCATTGGTGGTCAGTGAGAGGAGCACTGTATGTGGGAGCCCTCCAATGGTCTGAGGGACAGTGAGCTGGCCCCCTGTGTAAAAAGTTTGGGGACCTCTGCGAAGCCCATTCCAGCAGTCACTGGCTCAGCTGGAGCCCCCTGGTCAAGGCACATATGAGAAAGCAATCAATGAACAATTAAGTTGCCGCAACAAAGAATTGATGCTTCTCATCTCTCTCCATTCCTGTTTGTTCCTGTCTCTCTCTCTCTTAAAAAAATAAAATAAAATTTTCTTCCACTAGTGTAAAATTATAGTTAAGAGAACTTCTGGGTCTGGCTGGTTGGTGCAGTGGTAGAGCGTCAGCTTCATGTGTGGATGCCCTGGATCCAATTCCCATCCAGGGCACACAGGAGAAGTGCCCATCTGCTTCTTCATCCCGCCCCCTCTCACTTCTGTCTCTCTCTTCCCTCTTGCAGCCATGGCTCGATTAGAGCGAGTTGGCCCCAGGAGCTGAAGATGGTTCCATGGCCTCCACCACAGGTGCTGGGAAGAGCCTGATTGCTGAGCAACAGAGAAATGCCCCAGATTGGCAGAATATCGCCCCCTAATGGGCTTGCCAGGTGAATCCCAGTCAGGGGTATCTGCCTCTCCTCCTCTCACTGAATAAACAAAAAAATAATAAAAATGGAAGGGAGGGAGGGAGGGAGGGAAAGAGAAGGGGGGAGGGAAAGGGGAGGGGAGGGGAGGGGAGGGAAAGGGGAGGGGAGGGGAGGGAAAGGGGAGGGGAGGGGAGGGGAGGGGAGGGGAGGGGAGGGGAGGGGAGGGGAGGGGAAGGGAGGGGAGGGGAGGGGAGGGGAGGGGAGGGGAGGGGAGGAAAGAGAAAAGACAAGACCTGTGCTGGTCCAGTGAATAAAGCATCGACCTGGAATGCTGAGGTTGCCAGTGCAAAACCCTGGGCTTGCCTGACCTGTGGTGGCGCAGTGGATAAAGCGTCGACCTGGAAATGCTGAGGTCGCCGGTTCAAAACCCTGGGCTTGCTTGGTCAAGGCACATATGGGAGTTGATGCTTCCAGCTCCTCCCCCCTTCTCTCTCTCTCTCTGTCTCTCTCTCTCCTCTCTGTCTCTCCTCTCTAAAATGAATAAATAAAATTTAAAAAAAGCTGTAGTAAAAAAAATAAATAAATAAACCAAACCTGGGCTTGTCTGGTCAAGGCACATACAGAAAGCAACGAGTTGATGCTTCCCACTCTAACCCCTGATTCTCTCCCTCCCTCTAAGGAAAAAAAAAAATCAATAAATAAAATCTTTAAATAAATAAATAAATACATACATAAAAAGCATAAGGGGTGGGGGTTTAGTTTCCCATAACTAAATAAAATTATTTCTAATTCTTTAAGAAGAACAATGGTTCTCAGACTTAGCATCAGGATAATGTCCAAAGCCCTGGACAGGTGGCTCCATGGATAAGATACCAACCCTGCTCACCAGAGGTCAGTTTGACCCTCAGTGAGGGAATGTATGAAAAGCAATCAATAAGTACACAACTAAATGCAACTAAGTGAAACAAGTTGATGCTTTTCTATTTCCCTCCCTCTGTCTTCCTCTCCCTTCCTATCTCTCTCTTACCAATGAAAAAAAATTTTTAAATTAGTAATAACAATACCCAAGATTGCTGGGCCCCAATCCCAAAATTTGACTTAGTAGATATGCAAAAGGACCTTAGAATTTGCATTTCCAACAAATTCCCAGTTAACTGATCATTGAGATGAGAAAACTTCTGAAATGATATAAGGTCAGCATTGCTAGCATGAAAAATAGGGAAAAAATACTTAAGTGGCATGGCTCACATAAGGAAGAGATCTGAAGCTGTTGAACAGGGACCACACTTCTATGAATCACTGCTCCAGAAATTTGGTTTACTAAAGTTAAAAAAGTAGGCCCTGGCCAGTTTGCTCAGTAGTAGAGCATCAACCTGGCGTGAGGAAGTCTGGGTTCGATTCCCCGCTAGGGCACACAGGAGAAGCGCCCCTCTGCTTCTCCACCCCTCCCCCTCTCCTTCCTCTCTGTTTCTCTTTTCCCCTCCCACAGCCAAGGCTCCTTTGGAGCAAAGTTGGCCTAGACACTGAGGATGGCTCCATGGCCTCTACCTCTGGCACTGGAATGGCTCCAGATGGGCAGAGCATCGCCCCCTAGTGGGCTTGCTGGATAGACCTCAGTCAGCACATGCGGGAGTCTCTCTGCCTCCCCACTTCTCACTTCAGAAAAAAAAATGGGATAGACTGAATAAGTGCAGAAACCGAATTCAAGTGAAAGTAATAACAGCTTTTCTTAAATTTCCAATGAGCTGAGGATTTTAATAGTCAGATATTGAGCATATTTGGGGGAGGGGTCAGAAAGAGAGAGGAGAGGAGCGGAGCAGGAAGCATCAACTCCCATAGGTGCTTTGACCAGGCAAGATTAGGGTTTCTTTTTCTTTCTTGAGATTTTATTTATTCGCTTTTAGAAGAGAGAAAAAGAGAGAGAAGGCGTAAGGAGTAGGATATATCAACTCCCTCATGTGCCTTGACCAAGCAAGCCTAGGGTTTCATACAAGTGACCTCAGAGTTTCCAGGTCAGTGCTTTATCCACTGCGCCACCACAGGTCAGGCA
Organism: Saccopteryx leptura; assembly: GCF_036850995.1. Taxonomy (NCBI): domain Eukaryota; kingdom Metazoa; phylum Chordata; class Mammalia; order Chiroptera; family Emballonuridae; genus Saccopteryx; species Saccopteryx leptura. Next base: position 158,796,933 of record NC_089504.1, read on the forward strand.
GTAACATCTTTTTTAAAATTATTATTTATTGATTTTAGTGAGAGGCAGGGAGAGAGAGATAGGAACATTGATCTGTTCCTGTATGTGCCCTGACCGGGGATCAAACTGACAATTTTTGTGCTTCAGGACAATGCTCTAACCAACTGAGCTATCTGGCCACGGCAGGCAGTAACTGCTTTAACTATATTAAAATAGCTTTAAAATGCACTACAACATTTAAAAAAAATTTTTTTTTTAGCGGGAGAAACAGAGACAGCGAAAGACAAAAAGAGATAGAGAGACAGGAAGGGAGAGAGATGAGAAGCATCAATTCTTTGTTGTCGTTCCTTTAATTGTTCATTGATTGCTTTCTCATACATGCCTTGATGGGGGTTGCCTCTCCAGCAGAGTGAGTGACCCCTTGTTTAAGCCAGCAACCTTGGGGTCATGTCTATGATCCCACAGTCAAGCCGGGTAAGCCCGCACTCAAGCTAGCGAACTTGGGGTTTCGAACCTGGGTCTTCTGCATCCCGGTCCTATGCTCTATTCACTGCGCCAATGCCTGGTCAGGCTGAAACATACTCCAAATTTTGAGTTAATTTTTCCACTGTAAATTAGCAGTAACCTGTCAAAACCTAAAAAGTAGCTTTTAGGTCTAAAACGTCCAAAATACACACAATGTACCAGGGGCTCAAACTATGGATTAGGACCTCATATAGAAATTCCACTTAAATTCTTTTCCCTACCATTACATACTAGTAATGCTGTCCCTATACTATCTCAAAATATTGTCTCATTTTGTCAATTAATTACAAAACTACAGCTTTAAATCTAAAAAAAGTATTTGCATTTTAAAAATTACTAAACAGGTAAAAACTATTTCTAAAAACACAAATCAGACAATACTATCACTATTTTAAAGCCTCAATACCATTAATTACATTCAAATCAGGCATACACTCCATGATTTTCCTAAGGAGAAAAGATACAAAATAGCTGAGAAATATTTAAAGCTTTTAAATTTACCTATTAGTCACAGAACTCCGATGTAAAAGTAAAGTTATCCATAAAGTCAAATTTGGTAAACTAAATTCTAACTTCAGATTGAAATCCCCAAGAAGATAACAGCAGCTATTCACACCTCCCCATTTTATAACCTCCAAAATTTTTTTTAAATAAAGAAAAGCAATGAGCTGTGCTATCCAATGTAGTACCCATTAGCCACATGTGGCTATTTAATAAGAATAAATTTTAAAATTCAACTCTTCAGCCACATTTCAGTTACTGAAAAATCACATATCTAGTGGTTACTATAGTATATTACACAGCACAGACACAAAGCATTTTCATTACTGCATAAAGTTCTATTGTACAGAACTAATATACTAAAGAAAGAAGAATTATTAGCTTTAAAGATAGAAAATAAAAACGTTTTTCCATGTCAATAAAATGTTCATCGGCTTATTTTAAAATTTAAGGCTTCCAAAAAAGACAAATGCTATCCCTTCCATTCTTCCAGAATGTGAACTTCAGAATAGAGTCGGACGGCCCTGGCCTCAGAGCTAAGTTGGTGAGCGCCATCCTGAAATACCAAGGTTGCAGTTGTTCCCCCATTAGGGGGAAGCGACCAATGAATGCACAATTAAGTGGGACAACAAATGAATGCTTCTCCCCCCACACACATCCCAGCGCGTCTCTCTCCCTTCCTCGAACACCAATTTTTTTTCAAAAATAGAAAGTAGGCACAAATTCTGCAGGCTACTGAATAACTTTCTAACATTTATGTTAAAAAGGAGTAAAACAGTATACTAATATTAAAATGTGTAAGTAAGTCAAGCCTGCGGTGGCGCAGTGGATAAAGCATTGACCTAGAACGCCGAGGTCGCCCGTTCAAAACCCTGGGCTTGCTTGATCAAGGCACATTATGGGAGTTGATGCTTCCTGCTCCTCACACCTACCTAAAATAAACAAAATCTTTAAAATAATAAAGTGTGTAAGTAAAATAGTATATAATTTCAAAACATGAAAACCTCCCGAATATGGGGGAGGGGCACATTAGACACAATAATTCAGCCCCATCCCAATACTGCGAAATGTAGGCTAAATAGGGCTGCGCTGAGAAGCCAGGCGAGCCGAGAAATAATGGGATTTACCGTCAAATACTTGTAGGTCTGGTGGAAGCCAAAGAGACTATGTGAGTAATTTTGAAAGAAGCAAGTCGGCTGAGTGGGCCTTCAGGCCCAATGAGACTTTCAGTCAGAACTGAGCTCCCATCCCCAATTCCTATCCCATTCATTACCCTTCCACCCCTTCTGCCTGGACTCGGTGTTCCCACACCGCTGGCTCCCGGTACCAATACCCACAGCCAGCTGGGCAGGGTTAGCCATCAGCAAGGAGGCCGGGAGGCGCCCGCCGCATACTCACCAGGCGGATGAAGCCGAAGCCGCGGTCGCGGTTGATGAAGACCTCGCTGGGCTCCCCGTAGCGCACGAAGAGCCGCTTGAAGTCCTCCTCCGTGATGTCGGTGGGCAGGTTGCCCACGAAGAGGCGGCAGCGCTGCGTGTACGTCTTCTCGCCCGGCTTGAGGAAGCTCTTGATGTCGATGGTGAAGCCCACCTCCTCGTCCAGGCGCTCCTCCGCGGGCGCAGGCGCGGGCGCGGGCTCTCCAGCCAGCGCGAGCGCCATGGCAGCCGCCGGCTCGCTCTCGCCAGTCGACGATTCGAGAGCGCGCAGGCGGGCCGGGTTTTTCTCAATACGGACTTGCTTCAAGTTTCCCCTCAACATCATCGGAGGGCTTGGCTTCAGACCCGGGGGCCAACCCTAAAGATGAGTCTGTGGCTCCGGGTCTCCCTATGGAGACAGGACTGGGAAGGAGAAAGCCAAAGAAGACACAGGTCTCCAGGACAGCAACCTGCTCGATCCACGCCCGCGGAGGCTATACGTTCAAAATGGCGCTGCCTCCAGCCGCAGTTGGAAGAGACGCCGACTCCAAGCACGCCTTTACGCAAGCGCCGGCGGAAGAGCCAACGCGCCTGCGCAGTCTAGGCGCCAGCGCACCTGAACAAGCATGCGCCTGCGCACAGCATTATCAGTGTTCCGTACGATGATTCCTCCTAGCTCGGATGCAGTTTCCCAGCCCCCTAAAATAGCAGGGACTTTTAGCTGATTCTATGGGAAGAATTGTGCGACGTGAGCAGCAGGGTGTGAAAATACAATATTCTTATAAATACCCGGCTAAATTTTCAGTGACCGTGGGAAAATGAAAACCTGCATATTTAATACACAGAGCTGAATAACAGGTTATTTCCCAGTAACTGAAACCAGTAAAAATACATTTATGCCTGTTTTAAGAGCAAGGTTTTTTTTTTATATTTCCCAATGAGACACTCCAGTTCTATAAAATAAGTGTGCCTATGAAAATAGTACAACCAGGCCCATAACTACTAGGACCTACCTATTCTATAGCAAGCATCCACAAACATTTTCTATAAAAGGCCTGATTGCAAGTATATACTACTCACAAAAATTAGGGGATATTGCAAAATGAATATGAAGCAATAAAATATCCCCTAATTTCTATGAGCAGTATATATTTTAAGATCTGAGAGCCATGCAGTGTCTACCAGGCTAGCCAGTGCTGCCCAGTATGGCTCCTGGTACATGGTAAATCTTCAATGAGTGTTAAGAAATGAACACTCGGGTCCTGGCGGGTTGGCTCAGTGGTAGAGCATCGGCCTGGCGTGCAGAAGTCCTGGGTTCGATTCCCGGCCAGGGCACACAGGAGAAGCGCCCATTTGCTTCTCCACCCCTACCCCTCTCCTTCCTCTCTGTCTCTCTCTTCCCCTCCTGCAGTCAAGGCTCCACTGGAGCAAAGTTGGCCCAGTGCTGAGGATGGCTCTGTGGCCTCTGCCTCAGGCGCTAGAGTGGCTCTGGTCGCAACAGAGCGACGCCCTGGATGGGCAGAGCATCGCCCCCTGGTGGGCGTGCTGGGTGGATCCCGGTCGGGCACATGTGGGAGTCTGTCTGACTGCCTCCCCGTTTCTGGCTTTGGAAAAATACAAAAAAAAAAGAAAGAAATGAACACTCTGCAAAACAGTTCAACCATTTCTCATGAACTTAAACACAGAATAACTTTAATACAGCAAACCTATCCCTAACTATTTAGCCAAGTTAAATAAAAACTTGTGTCCACACAAACACCTATATGCAAATGTTTATAGGTGCTTTAGTTATAATCAGCAAAACAATGGAAAGAACCTAAATATCCAACTGGTGAATGAATCAATAATGATTCATTCACATAAAAAGATATACTACGGGCCAGGTGGGATAGATCTATAGGTTAGAGTACCCTCTGGAAGCACAGAAGTTGCTGGTTCAATGCCGGTCGGGCACATACAGGAACAGATTGATATTCCTGTCTATAAGGCCAGTCGGTCGCCCCCATGGCCATGCAGGTTCTCACTGGATACGGACAAACGGTAAAAGAACTGTGGAGCCAAAAAATGGTGGGCCATTCCATTTATTAAAGTATCATAACAGCAGACAAGCAAACAGGCAGGGAAGACCACTTCCCTTTCTCTTAGGGCTCCTAAATCCCAACCTCCTCTCCAGTTCCACAACTCGGGCCAACCTTCAGACTCACTCTCCAGACACACCCTCTGGATTCCCAGGCCCTCATCAACCCTAGCACTTTCCAGCAAAACAGGCTGGTTGGAAATACCGCTTCTCAGGCAAACAATAGCAAACACTCGCCCTTCCCCAAGGAGGCAGGTAATGCACAATTTGCAATCTGCCGCTGCTGAGGGCAAGCACCCACAGCCTTCCATAGACTAGTCACACATGGCGCTGCCCCAATAAAAGCAAGCAAACCTAAAACATACTTCTTACAGTGGCACAGCAGATAGAACGTTGCACAGCAGATAAAGCGTTGGATGGAGGCCCTGGCTGGTTGGCTCAGTGGTAGAGCGTCGGCCTGCCGTGCAGAAGTCCCGGGTTTGATTCCCGGCCAGGGCACACAGGAGAAGCGCCCATCTGCTTCTCCACCCCTCCCCCCTCCTTCCTCTCTCTCTCTTCCCCTCCTGCAGCCAAGGCTCCATTGGAGCAAAGATGGCCCGAGCGCTGGGGATGGCTCCTTGGCCTCTGCCTCAGGCGCTAGAGTGGCTCTGGTCGCAACAGAGCGACGCCCGGGAGGGGCAGAGCATCGCCCCCTGGTGGGCAGAGCATCGCCCCCTGGTGGGCGTGCCGGGTGGATCCCGGTCGGGCGCATGTGGGAGTCTGTCTGACTGTCTCTTCCTGTTTCTAGCTTCAGAAAGATACAAAAAAAAAAAAAAAAAAAAATCATTTTTCAGAGATTGCGTATAACTGCTGTTTGTACCTTTCTTCACATAAACTTGCTTCTTAATTGGCCCTCTGGTCACCTCCAGAGACAAATAAGACATCCTAAAGCAGGACATTTTCATTTTGTGTTGTTGATGATTTCAGTTATACATTACAGGTTTAATGCATGGTGTGTTATTTTTTATATTTTTATTTTTTTGAAGAAAAAAAAAAAGCGTTGGATGGGACACAGAGTAACCAGATTCAAAACCCCGAGGTAGACGGCTGACTTGAGCATGGGATCAGACACATGACCACATGGTCATTGGCTTAAGCCCAAAGGTCGCTGGCTTGAAGCCCAAGGTGGTTGGCTCAAGCAAGGGGTCAATCGCTCTGCTGTAGCCCCCTGGTCAAGGCACATATGAGAAAGCAATCAATGAACGAGTAAGGAGCTGCAATGAAGAATCGATGCTTCTCATCTCTCTCCCTTCTTATCCGTCTGTTCCTATCTGTCTCTTTCTGTCTCTGTCACAAAAAAACCCACCACGTGTTACAAACTTGTTTGCCCAACACTGTTTCTCCCTTCCTCTCTTGCTAAAATCAATAAATAAAAAGCAAAAATTAAAAAACATATATATATGTATACACTACACAATACAAAATAAACTACCAAGCCTAACCAGGTGATGGCATAGTGCAGAGCATCAACCTGGGACACTGAGGTCCTAGGTTCAAAATCCCCAGGTTGCAGGCTTGAGCACAGGTTCATGAAGCTTGAGCACAGGTCACTCATCTGAGTGCAGGATCATTGACAAGACCCTATGGTTGCTGGCTTGAAACCAAAGGTCACAGGTTCATCCAGCTTGAGCACAGGTCACTCATCTGAGTGCAGGATCATTGACAAGACCCTATGGTTGCTGGCTTGAAACCAAAGGTCGCGGGCTTGCGCCCAAGGTCACTGATTTGAGCAAGGGGTCACTGGCTCAGCTAAAGCCCACCCCTCCATCCCCTTCAAGGCAGTATGAGAAAGCAATAATGAACAACTAAGGTGCCACAACTGAGTTGATCCTTCTCATCTCTCACCCTTCATGTCTATCTTTCTCTCTCTTTCTCTCTCTCTCTCTCTAGCTAAACAAATAAAAAACTACTGATACAGACAGCAAAAGTGTGGCTCAAAAAACTTTGCCTGATCAGGCGGTGGTGCAGTGGATAGAGCATCGGACTGGGATACAGAGGACCCACGTTCGAGATCCCAAGGTCGCCAGCTTAAGCAAGGGATTACTCGGTCTGCTGTAGCCCCACGGTCAATTCTTCGTTGCGGCATCTTAATTGTTCATTGATTGCTTTCTTGTGTGTCTTGACCAGGGTTGGGGTGGGGGGGGGGAAGAGAGGGGGAGGGGTGGCTGCAGTCGAGCCAGTGACCCCTTGCTCAAGCCAGCGACCGTTGGGCACAAGTCCATGACCATGGGGTCATGTCTATGATCCCACACTCAAACCAGCAACATTGTGCTCAAGCCGTATGAGCCCACACTCAAATTGTTGACCTCGGGGTTTCAAACTTGGGTCCTCTGCATCCCAAAACGATGTTCTATTCACTGCATGCAAGGTAGTTCTCTGGCATGGCAGCTCCTGCTCCATTTTTTTTTTTTAATTGAGAGGCAGAGGCAGACAGACTCCTGCCTCTGCCTCAACTGGGATCCACCCAGCAAGCCCAATAGGGGGTGATGTTCTGCCCATCTGGGGCCATTGCTCTGTTGCTCAGCAAGAAACAAACCCAAACAAACAAAAAACTAAGTTATTCCCCTGCGTAGCAATACTTACTTTATTCATCTCCTGAATTTAGTTGATTTTTCCTTCAGTATTTTATTATGAAAAACTTCATACATACCAACAAGTTGAAAAAAATTTACAGTGAACACAGATAAATTCTTTTGAATTGTTCACATTTAACTCATTAGTACATTTAGTTTTTGGGGTTTTTTTTTTTTGTGACAGAGACAGAGACAGAGAGTGGGATAGATAGGGACAAACAGGAAGGGAGACGGGAGAAGAAAAGCATCAATTCTTCGTTGCGGCACCTTAGTTGCTCACTGGTTGCTTTCTCATGTGTGTCTTGACTGGGGGAGGGGGGGGGGCTACAGCAAACTTAGTGATCCCTTCCTCCAGCCAGCGATCTTGGGCTCAAGCTGGTGAGCCTTGCTCAAACCAGATGAGCCCATGCTGAAGCTGGCAACATTGGGGTCTCGAACCTGGGTCCTCCATATCCCAGTCCGACACTATCCACTGCGCCACTGCCTGGTCAAGCTACACATGAAGTTTTTATGGTGCTAGATGGATGTGCAATATGCCAAAGAATTGAAAAAACTTAAGGTGAAGATCTAATTTCATTTTCTCAATGGATAAATTAAATGACCTTATCAAATTATTATTTTTAGATTCTATTTATTCATTTTTAGAGAGAGGGGAGAGAGAGAGAGAGAGAGGAGGGGAGGAGCAGGAAGCATCGACTCCCATCTGTGCCTTGATCATGCAAGCCCAGCATTTCGAACCAAGGACCTCAGCATTCCAGATTCACGCTCCATCAACTGTGTCACCACAGGTCAGGCAACCTTACCAAATTATTTAAGTAGTCACTGCTTGATTTCATTGCTTTGCTCAGACACTCAATAGTCTAACATAATCATAAGAAATCCATCAATTAACTCTAACCTTTAATGAAATAATGAGCACATTAACCATTTGCTAAGGAACTTCAAAACAATGTTATATTTTAATACCCTTTTCAAAAAATTTGGGGAATAAAAACTAGGTGTCTTACACAATGATTGTAGACTTTTTTCTCGCATTTCCCACTTTTTCAGGCTTGTTGTCTTTGTGATCATTGTTTTGAACTTGTTACTGGTATATTACAATAAGTTATGTAACACCGGCCCTGGCCGGTTGGCTCAGTGTTAGAGCGTCGGCCTGGCGTGCAAGAGTCCCGGGTTCGATTCCCGGCCAGGGCACACAGGAGAAGCACCCATCTGTTTCTCCACCCTTCCCCCTCTCCTTCCTCTCTGTCTCTCTCTTCCTCTTCCGCAGCCAAGGCTCCACTGGAGCAAAGTTGGCCTGGGCGCTGAGGATGGCTCCATGGCCTCTGCCTCAGGCACTAGAATGGCTCTGGTTGCAACAGAGCAATGCCCCAGATAGGCAGAGCATTGCCCCCTGGTGGGCATGCCGGGTGGATCCTGGTCAGGCGCATGCGGGAGTCTGTCTGACTGCCTCCCCGTTTCCAACTTCAGAAAAATACAAAAAAAGAAAAAGAAAAAGTTATGTAATACCTTTATTTCAAATTTCGGCCCCAAAATTGAGGTGCATCTTGTACATGGGGGCATCTTATACATGGGGAAATATGGTATATCCTCTAGCCCAAGGGTAGTCAACCTTTTTTTTTTATAGGTGTATAAACTATTTATTTAACAGACAAGGCCTACAGATTTATTTCTTCTTGGACACACCCACAGTGTGACCCCAGCGGCCCGTAAATAGTCAACCTTTTTATACCTACCACCCACTTTTGTATCTCTGTTAGTAGTAAAATTTTCTAACTGCCCACCGGTTCCACAGTAATGGTGATTTATAAAGTAGGGAAGTAACTTTACTTTATAAAATTTATAAAGAAGAGTTACAGCAAGTTAAAGCATATAATAATTACTTACCAAGTACTTTATGTCAGATTTTCGCTAAGTTTGGCAGAATAAATCTTGATAAAACAACTTACTATAGTTAAATCTATCTTTTTATTTATACTTTGGTTGCTGTATTACTTACTGCCCACCATGAAAGCTGGAATGCCCACTAGTGGGCGATAGGGACCAGATTGACTACCACTGCTCTAGTCTGTAAGAGCACACTAAATTTTTAGAAACATCCCAAAAGCTCATTCAGATATAAGTCTGAAATACTCAAATGACTGTGTATAAAAAAAAACCCAAAAAACAAAATGGTTATAAATTAATGACAATGATTTCCCTAAGTGTCCCAGCACAGGCCTCATTGACAGTCAACAAGTACTATGAGTGCCATCCCCACCAACAAGAATGTGCCTTGGCCGGGTAGTTCAGCTGGAGCATAGTCCAGATACACCAAGGTTGTGATTTCGATCTCAAGTCAGGGCGTACATAAGAATCAACCAATGATGATATAAATAAGTGAAACAAACAAACAAAAAAATCAATGTTTTTCTCTCTCTTCCCTGTCCTCTCTTTCTCTAAAGATGAATAAATAATATTTTTTAAAAAAAGAAATAAAAAGAGCCTGACCTGTGGTGGCACAGTGGATAGAGCATTGACCTGGAACAGTGAGGTCGCTGGTTTGAAACCTGGGGCTTGCCTGGTCAAGACACATGCAAATGCTCCCTCTCTCTTCTACCCCTTTCTAAAATCAATAAATAAAATCTTAAAAAAAAAAAAAAAAAAAAAGAATGCAGCTTGTTCTGTTCATATGCCGATTTTGTTTCCTAGGAAAAACCTTGAGCCAAACTCAAGCATATATAAGAATTTAATATATGATAAAATTTGAATTGGAAACCGGAAACAACAGAATTACTAAGTATACAGTGGTGGGAACACTTATTGACCATCTGAGAAAATGAGATCTTTAATTCTCATGAGTATATCTCAGATATCAAGCAAGAAGTCTCCTTCAGAGGAAAAAAAATGCCAAAACAACTAAAGGTTACCTTAATATATTTTTATTTTCATACTTCTTATATTTATACAAACATAAAAATACTATATGCTTTATTCTTATAGTTCTCACATAACAATGAAAGCATTTACAAATTACAATGAAACCAATAAAATGTAGATTAGCAAATTTAAAAAATTTAAAATAACAAATGGTCCTGGCCAGTTAGCTCATTGGATAGAGCGCCAGCCCGACATGCAGAAGTCCCAGATTCAATTACTGGTCAGGGCACACATGAGAAGCAACCATCTGCTTCTCTTCCACTCTCTCTCGCTTTTCTCTTCTTTCCCCTCTTGCAGCCAGTGGCTCAACTGGTTTGAGCCTCAGCCCTGGGAGCTGAGGATATAGCTCAGTTGGTCTGAGCATCAGCCTCCCTGAAGATAGCTCAGTTCATTTGTGCATCCGCACCAGATTGAGGTTGCCCAGTGGATCCCGGTTGGGGTGTAAGCAGGGAGTCTGTTTCTCTATATCCCTTCCTCTCACTTAAAATAAAAATTTTAAATAAAAAGAAATAAAAAAATTAAATAACAGGCCCTGGCCGGTTGGCTCAGCAGTTGAGAATTGGGCCCGGCATGTGAAGACCCGGGTTCAATTTCCGGTCAAGAATAGGAGAAGCCTGGCCCTGGCCGGTTGGCTCAGCGGTAGAGCATCGGCCTAGCGTGCGGAGGACCCGGGTTTGATTCCCGGCCAGGGCACACAGGAGAAGCGCCCATTTGCTTCTCCACCCCTCCGCCGCGCTTTCCTCTCTGTCTCTCTCTTCCCCTCCCGCAGCCAAGGCTCCATTGGAGCAAAGACGGCCCGGGTGCTGGGGATGGCTCTGTGGCCTCTGCCTCAGGCGCTAGAGTGGCTCTGGTCGCAACATGGCGACGCCCAGGATGGGCGGAGCATCGCCCCCTGGTGGGCAGAGCATCGCCCCTGGTGGGCGGGCCAGGTGGATCCCGGTCGGGCGCATGCGGGAGTCTGACTGTCTCTCCCTGTTTCCAGCTTCAGAAAAATTAAAAACAAAACAACAACAACAACAACAACAACAAAAGAATAGGAGAAGCCTGACCTGTGGTGGCGCAGTGGATAAAGCGTCAACCTGGAAATGCTGAGGTTGCCGGTTCCAAACCCTGGGCTTGCCTGGTCAAGGCACATATGGGAGTTGATGCTTCCAGCTCCTACCCACCTTCTCTCTCTCTCCCTCTCTGTCTCTCTCTCCCTTTCTCTCTCCTCTCTAAAATGAATAAATAAAATTAAAAAAAAAAAAAAAAGAATAGGAGAAGCACCCATCAGCTTCTCTATCCTTCCCCCTCTCCTTTCTCTCTATCTCTCTCTTCCCCTCCTGCAGCCAAGGCTCCACTGGAGCAAAGTTGGCCCAGGCGCTGAGGGTGGCTCCATGGCCTCTGCCTCAGGTGCTAGAATGGCTTGGGTTGCAACAGAGCAATGCCCCAGATGGGCAGAGCAATGCCCCTGGTAGGCATGCTTGGTGGATCTCCGTCAGGTACATGCGGGAGTCTGTCTGCCTGCCTCCCCACTTCTCACTTCAGAAAAAAAGAAAACAAAAACAAACAGAAAAACCCCAAATGATGCTGTTTTGTTCAAATAAAATGATGTTTTTCCCCAAAGAAATAAACCACGAGTATTTGGTTTAATAGCAAAAGCTGCAGTTTCATATCACATTCTGTTCTTAAACTGCTTTTGAATATTTCTGCTTTAATAATAAAACTTGTTCACATAATTATCTTGTTTAAATTGTTATTAATAAATTTTTTCTCCTTCTTTCAAAGTAATCAGAACAGGAAATTAACCAAACCTTTCAAATGCTATTTTAAAAAGGTATGAATTGACTGAAAAAATTAACAATTGCTTTTATTGAAACCTACATTAATCACTATTGAATCCCACTAGCTTTAGAATTTGAAAAAGAAACATTCTTTATTAATTTACTATTATGCATATTGCTAATGAACTGCTGAGTTACTCTGTGTAGGAGCCTCACAACACAATGATATTGAGGTACTGCTCTCTTGAGTGAATAAAGGATCCTCTCAGGTATCTCAAATGTACAACAGCAGAACACCCTCACTGCTCTCATTCTCATGTACTCTGTGTTCTGCAGCTTCAACAGTTTTGTTTTTCCTCACATCAGATTTTAATTTTGAATATTTAACACTATTGTTGATGTGCATTTCACTATCTTCGTGTTTGCTAAGAATATGTGATAAATGTTGCCAATCTTTGCATCCATTCTCATTCTTTAGTTGATTTTTTCCTTCCCCAAAGAGTTTGCAATATAGACAAAACACAGAATCTTTTGAGGTTGAATAAAGTAACCAAGATCTAATGGTTTTTTCACCATTTGGAAGAATCCGTGTATAGTAAGTTTCTGAAAACTTCCTCCCTGTATTGTCCTTTGGAAAGTTAAAATTTCTTACTTGAGGTGGATCATTTTCAGCAAGAATGTCTCGTTGTTTAGTATTCAAAATTCGGGGCCATGTGCCTGGATCTGCAGAAAGCACAACTGGTTGAGTGGAGTCTTCTAATTTTTTCTCTTCCAGTTTCTCTTGAAATGTATCAGCTACAGTGGACACAGAAGCAGGTAAATTCACATCCTGTTTGTTCAGTAATGCACCTGTGCTGCACTCTGCTGACATCTGTGGCTCTGAAGTGTCTTTCTTTTTTTCCGGTATTCCCTCTATTTTCTCCAAAAGTGTGTTTAATGACCTATACAATTTTCTTTCATTTTCTTCTCTAAAAGCATTCTGTTTTCTGTTTTTTGATGTAGATATTTTTTTTGATCTTGTTTCCAGCATCTAGGGAAAAACAGATTATAATTCTATCTTAGAATTGATAACACTAAAAAAGTTCATGTATATACAAATGCCCAGTAAACAATGAAAAGATGTTCATCATTAGTCATCAAAGAAATACAAATTAAAACCATATTCCACTTCATACCTACTAGAATGGCCACAACAAAAAGGTGTGGCAAAGATGTGGAAAAGGGGAATCACACTAAGGTGATGGTAGGAATTTAAAATGGTGTAGCTGCCGCCTGACCTGTGATGGTGCAGTGGACAGAGCATCAACCTGGAATGGTTAGGTCAACGGTTTGATACCATGAGCTTGCCCAGTCAAGGCACAAATGAAAAGCGACTACTACGAGTTAAGGCCTCCCGCTCCTCCCCACATTCTTTCTTTCTCTCCTCTCTCTGAAAATCAAGAAATAAAGTCTTTAAAATGGTGTAGCTGCATGGAAAACAATCTGGAAATTCCTCAAGTTAAACCGAGTTACCATATGTCCCAGCAATGCCAAAATGAAAATGTACATCTACACAAAGACTTACACAGAATGTTCAAAGAAATATCATTCATAGTAGCCAAAAAGTAGAAATAATTCAAATTCATAACTGATGGATAAATTAAAATGAGGTATTACCCATACAATGGAACATTACTTGATAATAAAAAGTGAAGCAAACCTAAGTGGTGGCGCAGTGGATAGAGCTTCAACCTGGGATAGTGAGAACACTTTTCATAGCTCTCCCTTCCTGTCTCTCTCTCAAAATAAAAAAATAAAAAAAAAGAAAGAAAAAGAATTGTATCCTGACCAGGCAGTGGCACAGTGGATAGAGCATAGGCCTGGGATGCTGAGGACCCAGGGTCAAAACCTGGGCTTGCCTGGTCAAGGCACATATGGGAGTTCATGCTTCCTGCTCCCCCCCTTCTCTCTCTCTCTCTCTCTCCTCTCTAAAATGAATTTTAAAAAAATCTTTTTTTAAAAAAAGGACCCAGGTAAGAAACCCCAAGGTTCCCGACTTGAGTTTGTGATCTGGTTTGAGCGTGGGCTCACCAGCTTGAGCACGGGGTCACTGGCTTGAGCGTGAGATCATAAACATGATCCCATGGTTGTTGGCTTGAAACCCAAGGTCACTGGCTTGAGCCAATGTCACTTCCTTGAGCAAGGGGTAATTCGCTTTGCTACAGCCCCCTGGTCAAGGCACATATGAGAAAGCAATCAGTGAACAACTAAGGTGTCTCAACCATGAATTGAGGCTTCTTATCTCTCTCCTTTCCTGTCTGCCTATCCCTGTCTGTCATTCTCTCGCGCGCTAAAAAAGAAAAGAAAAGAAAAAGACTTGTAAAAACTTTAAGACCTAATATAGTTGTTAGAAATCTGAAGTTTATTAGATTATTTTGGCCATGTACTAATTTAAAAAGATAATCTATACTGTGTTTTTGCCATTTTTTAACTGTTTTCAGTGCTTTATTATAAGCCACATCCAATAGCTTTGTTAAATAAAAGATGTAATATATATTCTTTTAGAAAAGAATGGCCTGACCAGGTGATTGGCATAGCGGATAGAGCGTTGGCCTGGGACAATGAGGACCCAGGTTCAAAACCCCAAGGTTGCTGGCCGGAGCGTGGGCTCACCAGCTTGAGTGTGGGATCCTAGACATGACCCCAAAGGTTGCTGGCTTGAAGCCCAACAGTCGCTGGCTTGAGTCCAAGAGGTTACTTGGTCTGCTGGAGCCCCCTTATGCCCCCGGTCAAGGCGCATATGAGAAAGCAATCAATAAACAACGCTTCTCATTGCTCTCCTGTCTTGTCTGTCTTTTCCTGTCTGTCTGCCTGCCTACCTCTCTCTTGCTCCCAACCAGATAGCTTGGTTGATTAAAGCACCATACTAATAATACCCAAAGGTTTCAGTTTGCGACCTGGTTAGGACACATAGAGGAACATATTGATGTTTCTGTCTCTTTCTCTTCTCCCCTCTTCTTATTTTTCCAAAAATAAAAATAAAAAAGATGGAAAAGAACATAAACTTGCCTTCCTTGCAAAAACTTATAGCCAATGATGGTGTCTACTGTTCCCTCTGTTGTTCAATAAGCCTTGCACTTGAGTTACTTTTCCCTAAAAGCTAACCACTTTAATCCTTATCCAGTGAGGATGAAGAATGTTCCTGATTTTATATTTATGATCTGTCTTGAAGTAGTTTTTATGTATAGGATAAAATGGGGTCAAGGATTATTTATTTCCATATAAACATAAAATTATCCCAGGCACAATCAGTTAAAAAGACTTTGTTTTACCCATGAAAATGATTTGGTACCTTCTAAAACCAACTGCATAGGCCCTGGCTGGTTGGCTCAGTGGTAGAGCATCAGCCTGGCGTGTGGATGTCCTGAGTTCAATTCCTGGTCAGAGCACACAAGAGAAGCGCCCATCTGCGTCTCCATGCCTCCCACTCTTGCTTCTCTCTCTCTTTCTCTCCTGCAGCCACAGCTCAATTAGAGAGAGTTGGCCCCCAGTGCTAAGGATGGCTTCATGGCCTCTGCCTCATGTGCAAAGAAGAACCCGGTTGCTGAGCAACGGAGAAACACCCCAGATGGGCAGAGCATCACTCCCTAGTGGGCTTGCGGGGTGGATCCCAGTCAGGGCACATGTGGGAGTCTGTCCCTGCCTTCCTTCCTCTCACTGAATAAAAAAAGATAAAATAAAACCAACTGAATATAGCTATAGGTGTAATTCTACTTCAGTTCTGGACTGTCTATTCCACTTATCTATTTGTTTATTTTATATGCCATACTACTTTGACTACTGTATCTTTTCAATGTCTTTTTCTGCATTATTGAGGTATAATTGATAAATAAAAATTAAATATATCTTTGGTGTCCAATGTAATGTTTTTTTTGTTTTTTTTTGTTTGTTCTTTTTTTTTTTGTATTTTTCTGAAGCCGGAAACGGGGAGAGACAGTCAGACAGACTCCCGCATGCGCCCCACCGGGATCCACCCGGCACGCCCACCAGGGGCGATGCTCTGCCCACCAGGGGGCGATGCTCTGCCCCTCCGGGGCGTCGCTCTGCCAAGACCAGAGCCACTCTAGCGCCTGGGGCAGAGGCCAAGGAGCCATCCTCGGCGCCTGAGCCATCTTTGCTCCAATGGAGCCTTGGCTGCGGGAGGGGAAGAGAGAGACAGAGAGGAAGGGGGGGGGGGATGGAGAAGCAAATGGGCGCCTCTCCTGTGTGCCCTGGCCTGGAATCGAACCCAGGACTTCTGCACGCCAGGCCGACGCTCTACCGCTGAGCCAACCGGCCAGGGCCCAATGTAATGTTTTGAGGGGTTGTTTTCCTGTTTATGTTTATAAAGACAGAGAGAGAGAGTGACAGAGAGACAGGAAGGGAGAGAGATGAGAAGCATCAATTCTTTGTTGCGGCAACTTAATTGTTCATTCATTGCTTTCTCATATGTGCCTTGACTGGAGGTTAGAGCAGAGCGAATAACCCTTGCTCAAGCCAGTGACCCCAGATCAAGCCGGCAACCTTGGGGTTTCAAACCTGCATCCTCCGCGTCCCAGTCTGATGCTCTGTCCACGGTGCCACCACCTGGTCAGGCTGTTATAAGGCTTTTAATGTCTTGAAATCAGATAGATGATTTTTTTTTAACCATTACCTCATTTCCTATACAATATTAACTTGAAATGGATCATCAATATAAACATACTAATAAAAACTAAAACTAAAATCTTCTAGATAAAAGTAAAGGTAAATATCTTCATAACCTTGGCAAAGATTTCTTAAAATAAGAGGCAAAAAGTATTAATCAGAAAAGCATCAATTAAATTGGACTCTCTCAAAATTAAACACTTGAGATTTTCATAAACATCAAGAAAATCAAAAGAGCCTAGGCTGCATGACTCAGTGGATAGAGCATCATCCTGGTGCCCAAAGACATAGGTTAGATCACTGGTCAGGATATGTACGAGAAGCAATCAATGAGTGCACAACTTAAGGGAAAAACTAAATGGAACAATGAGTTGATGCTTCTCTCTCTCTGTCTCAAATCAGTGGAAAACTTCAAAACACTAACTAGAAAAATATCTTCTGAATACATTTATTTTATGAAAGACATGCATCCAGAATATAAAAAGATCTCCTATAACTCAATAATACAAAGAAACCCCAATTTAAAAAACAAGCTGAAGACTTGAATAGACATTTTACCAAAGAAGATATAGAAACGAAAAAAATAAACTTCTAATTATTAGTGAAATGCAAATTAAAACCACAATGTTAGCCCTGACCGGTTGGCTCAATGGTAGAGCATCGGCTGGCGTACAGGAGTCCCAGGTTCGATTCCCGGCCAGGGCACACAGGAGAAGCGCCCATCTGCTTCTCCATCCCTTCCCCTCTCCTTCCTCTCTGTCTTTCTCTTCCCCTCCCGCAGCCAAGGCTCCACTGGAGCAAAGTTGGCCTGGGTGCTGAGGATGGCTCTATGGCCTCTGCCTCAGGCACTAGAACTGCTCTGGTTGCAAAGAGCAACGCCCCAGGTGGGCGGAGCATCGCCCCCTGGTGGGCATGCCGGGTGGATCCCGGTCATGTGCATGCGGAGTCTGTCTGACTGCCTCCCAGTTTCCAACTTCAGAATAAAAGAAAAAAAAAACTATAATACTCATTAACTCTACCATTGAAAAAAATAACAAAAAAACACAATGTGATAATCATTTGGTATCCATTAGAATAATTTAAATCAAAACAGACAACACCAAACTTTGGTGAGAATTTAAAAGAACTAGAACGGCCTGACCAGGCAGTGGCGCACTAGATAGAGCGTTGAACTGGGATGCAGAGGACCCAGGTTCAAAACCCTGAGGTCGCCAGCTTGAGCATGGGCTCATCTGGCTTGAGCAAAAAGCTCACCAGCTTGGACCCAAGGTCGCTGGCATGAGCAAGCGTTTACTCGGTCTGCTGAAGGCCCACGGTTAAGGCACATATGAGAAAGCAATCAATGAACAACTAAGGTGTCGCAACGAAAAACTGATGATTGATGCTTCTCATCTCTCTCTGTTCTTGTCTGTCTGTCCCTATCTATCCCTCTCTCTGACTCTCTCTCTGTCTCTGTAAAAAATAATAATAAAATAAAAATAAACTAGAACGACTAAATTGGTGAGAATGCAAAATGATAGAGGAAAAAATTATGTAATGTCTGCAAAGAGTAAAGATTTAAAACAAGCTTATTTACAGCAATCGATTTAATACTCATTTGAGATGGGACGGTTCAATGACAGATTGAGAAAAGTGGAACTAAATGAGATTCTAAGATCGATCTGGTATGTAAGCTAACAGGGAGGAACTATTATATACCTGACCATCCAAAAACTCATTAAAAGAATTTTAATTTAGCCAGACCAGGCACTGGTGCAGTGGATACAGCGTTGGACTGGGACTCAGAGGACCCAGGTTTGAAACCACAAGGTCATTGGCTTGAGCACGGACTCATCGGCTTGAGTGCAGGGTCGCTGGCTTGAGAGTGGGATCATAGATGTGACCCCATGGTCGCTGGCTTGAAGCCCAAGGTCTCTGGCTTGAGCCCAAAGGTCACTGGCTTGAGCACACTGCTGTAGCCCCCCGGTCAAGGCACATATGAGAAAGCAATCAGTGAACAACTAAGGTGCCACAACAAAAAACTGATGCTTCTCATCTCCCTCCCTCCCTGCCTGTCTGTCCTATCTGTCCATCTCTCTGACTTTCTCTCTGTCTCTGGCAAAAAAAAAAAAGAAAAGAAAAAAAAGAATTACCTGTTTATACTCGTTAACACAACTTTGACAGCAGAATCTCATCTGCTGGCCATCAATCACCAGGACATTGTTTCCAGAACCTTTGCTGGGCAGGTACTCTCCACATTGTTCACAGCAATTCATTACCAGACCATTGGCCAACCTATACTTGTTAAAGCAGTGGTTACTACACAGTTTATGTGTCACATTATTAACGCTGACTTCATGGCGAATCTAAAAGAAAAATAAGAACATATTAAATAAATAAGATAGATTTGCACTATAAGCAATGAGATAACCCGTTTCTTCAACAGAAACAAAGAAACTGGTAAATTTTCAGTAGAAAATAATATGCAGAGAAAAGACTAAAAGCCCATTTTTTTTATTCTTTCATTTTTATCTGATTTCTTTGTTAAAATCATTCTTTGATTTCATGAAAGAGGAAAATAAGATTCATAGAAAAGCAATAATATCAGTAATAACTTCTTCAGGGACACTTAAGCATTCTAGAAAATAAACTGGTTTAGAAGATGTTGATACCACCTGCTTAAAAGAAATAGATAATTCTCAGTATTAGGAGCTTCACAGCCAGGACTGTGGGGGCACACAGTGGGTGGAGCATAGACCTGCAATGCTAAGGTCACTGGTTCGAGACCATGGGCTTGCCCAGTCAAGACATATACAACAAACAACCAATGAACAACTAATGTGAAGCAACTATGAGTTGATACTTCTCACTCCATCCCCCATACTCTCCCTGTAAAATCAATAAATAAAATCTTTAAAAAAGGCCCTGGCTGGTTGGCTCACTGGTACAGCGTCGGCCTGGCGTGCAGGAATCCCGGGTTCAATTACAGCCAGGGCACACAAGAGAAGCACCCATCTGCTTCTCCACCCCTCCCCCTCTCCTTCCTCTCTGTCTCTCTCTTCCCCTCCTGCACCCGAGGCTCCATTGGAGGAAAGGTAGCTCGGGCACTGAGGATGGCTCTGTGGCCTCTGCCTCAGGCACTAGGATGGCTCTGGATGCAACAGAGTGATGCCCCAGAGGGGCAGAGCATTGCCCCCTGGTGGGCATGCTGGGTGGATCCCAGTCGGGCGCATGCGGGAGTCTGTCTGACTGCCTCCCCATTTCCAGCTTCGGAAAAATGCAAAAAAAAAAAAAAAGGAGCCTAACCTGTGGTGGCACAGTGGATAAAGCATCGACCTGGAAATGCTGAGGTCACCGGTTCAAAACCCTGGGCTTGCCTGGTCAAGGCACATATGGGAGTTGATGCTTCCAGCTCCTCCCCAATTCTCTCTCTCTGTCTCTCCTCTCTCTGTCTCTCCCTCTCCTCTCTAAAATGAATAAATTAAAAAAAAAAAATTTAAAAAAAAAAAAAAAGGAGCAGCAGCTTCACTGCCCTAAAAATCTGTGGGAAGAACTAAGAAAATCAGTATTCCATATTTGGATGGTTTTTGTATATAAAAGACTAAGTGTTCTTGCTTCACTCAGCTATGTTAACTGATATAAAATTGTGTCATGGATATGCATAGCTCTGGGGCAACCAACACCAAATTCAGGTACCAAGGACCATGTTAAGTGAGGACTGCCTACATGCATGCTTATTCTTTCAGCAACTGGAAGGATGGGAATGCCACCTAAGAAATGTGAAGTTTTCAACATACTTTCAGTCCACATGTTTTATATGTTCTTGCACCAGGATTGGCTACTTCCTTCATGTCCTGAACCTACATTTTTATTTAGTGTGGTAAATAAAAACACAATCCACCACACAACTATTCATCTATGGATAAGTACATCTAATTCCACAGAAACAGATGTGTATTTGTCACACAATGCAAATAGGACATTTGTTTATAAGATAGTCCTGACATATCCTTATTCCTTCCTTTAACTTCACGGTAGATTCAGGACATGTGCATTATGTAGACGGCAGAGCACAGAATAACATTGAAGACTTACTTATCCTAGATAAATAACTTAAATAAACTAGAAAAATTCAGACCTCTGTTACTTTACTACAGATCATACATCTTGATTTGTTTGGAATTCTTTTTCTGAGACTCTGGTTATCTTCGTAGGGAGACACACAGTATGTACTACAGAATTCCGGAAAGGCCTGGTTTAGCTGCACTTGAGGAACAACAGTAGGCCTTTTTGTAGATGTATCTCTGAAACACAGGGATAAACACAATTTAGGGACACTTCATTTTACTTTCAAATATATGAAAAATAATGAGCAGTCTTCATTTTCTCACTACTTTTTTAAAAAATTTATTTACTGATTTTAGTCAGAGAGAAGGGAGAGAGAGACAAGAACATCAATCTGTTCCTTTATGTGCCCTGACCAGGATGGAACTGGCAACCTCTACGCATAGGACTGCCGCTCTAGCCAACAGAGCTATCCAGTCAGGGCTCACTTTCTTGGCACTTAATACTAGGAATCAACTGTATTTTCTGGATCTAGCAAAATCCACTCTTTTATTTCATCACCAAGATTTCCTAAATAAAATGGGAAGAGAAGATTTGGAGGTAAAAATAATTTTAATCATAAGAACCTTGCCCACAGGTTCTGATGACTTATTTATTTAAATTTTTATTCATTCATTTTAGAGAAAGAGGAAGTGAGAGAGGAAGAGAGGAAAACACTGATTTGTTATTCTACTTATTTATACATTCTTTGGTTGATTCTTGTATATGCCCTGGCCGGGAATCGAACCTGCAACCTTGGTGTATCAGGATGATGCTCTAACCAACTGTGTTAACCCATCCAGGGCTCTGATGACTTTTATTTATTTATTTATTAAATTTTACTTATTATTTTTTTTTTAATTTTATTTATTCATTTTTAGAGAGGAGAGAGAGAGAGGAGAGAGAGACAGAGAGAGAGAAAAGGGGAGAGGAGCTGGAAGCATCAACTCCCATATGTGCCTTGACCAGGCAAGCCCAGGGTTTCGAACCGGCGACCTCAGCATTTCCAGGTCGATGCTTTATCCACTGCTCCACCACAGGTCAGGCTACTTATTCATTTTAGAGAGAGGAAGGGAGAGAGAGAGAGACAGAAACATCTATCCATTCCTACATGTATCTTATCAGGGGATCAAACCCACAACATTTGTGTATTGGGAAGACACTCCAACCAACCACATCATCCAGCCAGGGTGAGCTCTGATGACTTAGAAGACATCAAAATGGGTAGTAGCCCCTGGCCAGGTAGTTCAGTTGTTTAGAGTTCTCCTGATACACTTAGGTTGCGGGTTTATTCCTGGTCAGGGCACATACTAGAATCAACCAATGAATGCATAAATAAGTGGAACAACAAAGGGATGTTTCTTTACCCCTTCCTCTCTCTATCTCTCAAATCAATCAATAGGCCCTGGTTGATTAGCTCAGTGTATAGAGCGTTGGCTTGGTGTATGGATATCCTGGGTTTGATTTCCGTTAGGGCACACAAGAGAAGCAAACATCTGCTTCTCTTCCTTTTTCTCTCCTCCTCCCTCTTAACCTTCTCTCTCTTCCCTTCCTGCAGCCAGTGGCTCGACTGGTTCGAGCATCAATCCCAGACAGGATTTGCCAGGTGGATCCCAGTTGGGGCACATGTGGGAGTCTTTCTCACTATCTCCACTCCTCTCACTTAAAAAAAAAAAAATCAATAAATAAATATTTTTTTTTTGGTATTTTTTGTATTTTTCTGAAGCTGGAAACGGGGAGAGACAGTCAGACAGACTCTCGCATGCGCCCGACCGGGATCCATCCGGCATGCCCACCAGGGGCGAAGCTCTGCCCACCAGGGGGCGATGCTCTGCCCCTCCGGGGCGTCGCTCTGTTGCAACCAGAGCCACTCTAGCGCCTGGGGCAGAGGCCGAGGAGCCATCCCCAGCACCCGGGCCATCTTTGCTCCAGTGGAGCCTTGGCTGCGGGAGGGGAAGAGAGAGACAGAGAGGAAGGAGAGGGGGAGGGGTGGAGAAGCAGATGGGCGCTTCTCCTGTGTGCCCTGGCCAGGAATTGAACCCGGGACTTCCGCACGCCAGGCCGACGCTCTACCACTGAGCCAACCGGCCAGGGCCTTATAAATAATTTTTTTTAAAGGATGGTAGCAACTTGGTAGAAGATAGAGGAGGGGTTGAAGCATAGTTAATGGTAGGAAGAGGGTCAATTTATTTCTGTACCTACACTCCATTTCCTGCCAAGAGTAAGGACAATACATATGAGCCCACAAATCTGTCAAACTCTAAGATAACTGAGGCTCCATAAATGTGAGGACACCTCTGCCAACAATTCTGCCCATGAATTTATGCAGCTCTCCAATTACATTCAAAACAGACATTCACACTGTCCTATCAACCACATAGAACCATTTTGAAAAATACAGCTTACTTTTTACACATTATACTGTGTTTCTTTGGAGTACGCTTACGAGAGAAGGAGGAAAGGCAGGTGGTAGAACAAAAGAGATGAGCTGATCCTTTTCGTTGATAAGCTGTCTGTCCCTTCTGTAAAGGTTTTTTGCAGTTTGCACAAGTGACTTTAACTGGTTTAGTGGGTTGCTGTTGGGCTGAAGGCTGGAAAATCTGTTTAGGAAGCGAGGCCACTGGTGATAAAGAATCCACCCCTGGCTGTTTCTGATTACATGGAAATGATGCTGATTGAGAAATCCAAGAATCTTAAAAATAAAACACAAGAAGAAGTCATGAAATAATTCAAAATTCATATCAGAAAAATATTTATAATTTTCATTTTGCACAAGTCTGAGAGAATAGTGAGGCAGCCTTATAAGCAAGTGGTTAAGGCTAGGCAGCCTTCCTATAGAACACTAGGAGAATTATCCTATAGAACACCAGGAGAATTATCCACTTTGTATTCTAAGTGAATGATACCCTGCTGTGCTAATGATGTAAAAGGTGGCTCTGGCATTGCACTAATGCGGTAACCATCATCTCTTAAGCCTAACTTCCCAGGTTCAAAGCTTACTAGATTGTGCAAGTATATTCAACTATGTCTTCACTTTCTCATCTACAAACTGGCAATAACACCTAACTCATGAGAGTGTTATAGTAAAGTTTTCTGTTTGGTACCAGGACACTTGCAAAAAAATATTAGCCACTTTTTCTTCTCTAATAAAATATCAATACATTATAAAGTAAAGCAAAAATGAAAGTACAAAAATGACTATAGAGTGTGGTATATGATAGCCATTTTCATATACCTTCTCCATAACATTTTTATTTTTATTTTTGTTTGTTTGTTTTAAGTGAGAGGAAAGAAAATAATGATAGACTCCCACCCACGCCTTGACCAGGATTTACCTGGCAACCTCCGTCTGGGGCCGATGCTCGGACTGTCTGAGCCACTGGCTGCGGGGAGGGGA
The DNA here is from genome assembly GCF_036850995.1 of Saccopteryx leptura. Lineage (NCBI taxonomy): Eukaryota > Metazoa > Chordata > Mammalia > Chiroptera > Emballonuridae > Saccopteryx > Saccopteryx leptura. The sequence goes on from NC_089504.1 coordinate 158,820,869, forward strand.
AGAGAGAGAGAAGGGGGAGTGGAAGGGAAGAGAAGCAGATGTTCGCTTCTCATGTGTGCCCTGACTGGGGATCAAACACGGGCGGGAAGTCTGCAGCTGGGCAGTTGTTCTATGCACTGAGCAAATCAGCCAGGGCTTTTACTTTATTTTTTTAAAGATTTTATTTGGAATGCCTGACCAAGCGGCAGCACAGTGGATAGAGTCTCAGCCTGGGATGCTGAGAACCTATGTTTGAAATCCTGAGATTGCTGGCTAGCTTGAGCACAGGATCACCAGCTTGAGCGAGGGATCATAGACATGACCCCAGTCACTGGCTTGAGCCCAAAGGTCGTTGGCTTGAAACCCAAGGTCACTAGATTGAGCAAGGGGTCACTGGATCGGCTGGAGTCCCCTGGTCAAGACACATACGAGAAAGTAATCAATAAACAACTAAAGACCTGACCTGTGGTGGCGCAGTGGATAAAGCATCGACCTGGAACGCTGAGGTAGCTGGTTCAAAACCCTGGGCTTGCCTGGTCAAGGCACATATGGGAGTTGATGTTTCCTGCTCCTCCCCCCTTCTCTCTTTCTGTCATTCTCCTCTCTAAAATGAATAAATAAAATCTTATCAAAAAAACCCAAAACAAACAATGAACTAAGGTGCTGCAACTATAATTTGATGCTTCTTTTATTTAAAAAATTGTTTTAGTTTTCTTTTTAATTGATTGAATTTAGAGAGAGAAGAGAGAGAAAGAAAGGGAGACGAGGAGTAGGAAGGTAGTAGTTGCTTCTTGTAAGTGCCTTGATCAGGCAAGCCCAGGGTTTCGAACCAGCGACCTAAGCATTCAGGTCTACACTTCACCATTGTGCCACCACAGGTCAGGCAAGTTGATGCTTCTCATCTCTCTCCTTTCCTGTCTGTCTATCCTTGTCTCTCTCACTAAAAAATAAAAACAAAAAATAAAAAATAAAAAGATTTTACTAGAACATCATCCTGAAGCGCAGAGGTTGCTGGTTTGATCCTCAATCAGGGCACATACAGGAACAACTTGATGTTCCCATCTCTCTGTATCTCTCTCCCCTGGCCACCCTCACAAAAAAAAAAAAAAAAAAGGATTTTACTTATTGATTTTACCAGGGGAGGGGTGGGGAGACAAGAGGTAGTTGCTTCACTCTAGCTGTTTACTGGTTGCTTGTTTTATGTGCCTTAACTAGGCAAGCACTTGAACAGGTGACCTCAGCATTCCAGATTGGAACTCTATCTACTGTGCCATTACAGGCCAGGCCAAAAATAGCTTTTGTCATGAGCATGAGGCCTATGGCTCCCTTCATCTATCACTATCACAGCTCCAAAGACCTCTTCCGATACTACCAAAACTAATAATTCTATTTTACTTTATTTATTCATTTTAGAGAAGAGAGTGAGAGAGAGAGAGAGTGGGTGTGTGTGTGTGCGCGCGCGCGGAGAAAGAAAGAGAAAGAGAGAGAAGAGGGGGAGGAGCAGGAAGCATCAACTCCCATGTGTGCCTTGACCAGGCAAGCCCAGGGTTTTGAACTGGTGACCTCAGCTTTCCAGGTCAATGCTTTACCCACTGTGCCACCACAAGACAAGCTAATTCTATTTTCATTTCTAACTCCCCACCCACTGCTTTAAATTTTCTTTGTCCTATTTTCCAAATATTTATTTTCTTATAGGCAAAACCAAAACAGAACAAGTAACAAAGGAATTCTTTCATTCCATAAAATGACATGCTAGTTAATATGCCAATAAAGTTATTTATTTATTTATTTATTTATTTATTTATTTATTTATTTATTTATTTTTTCGTGAGAGGAGGACAGACAGAGACACACTCCCACATGTGCCCCGACCAGGATCCAGCCGGCAAGCGCACTAGGTAGGGGCCGATGCTCTGCCCATCTGAGGCCCTTGCTCCACTGCAACCAGAGCCATTTCTTAGCACCTGAAGCAGAACCCATGGAGCCAATCTCAGTACCTGAGGCCAGCTCACTTGAGCCAATCGAGCCATGGCTGCAAGAAGGGAAGATAGAGGGAAAAGGTGGAGGAGTGGAGAAGCAAATGTATGCTTCTCCTGTGTGCCCTGACCAGGAATCATACCCGGGACATCCACATGCCAAGCTGACACTCTATCACTGAGACAACTAGCCAGAGCCTTTTAAAAATTATTTTATTTATTTATTTTAGAGAGGGGAGAGAGAGAGACAGAGAGAGACAGAGAGACAGAGAGAGAGGAAGGAGAATCAATTCCCATATGTGCCTTGACCAGGCAAGCCCAGGGTTTTGAACCAGTGACCTCAGCATTTCACTTTCAAGGTCAATGCTTTACCCACTGCACCACCACAGGTAAGGCAATAAAGTTTTTTTTAATCACCAAGTATTTAAAAAGAAAGTTTCTTTACCCCTAAATTTTTCTTTTTCTAAGCCATTCTTTTAGAAAACAAAATAATTCTGAACCACTCCAAAGAAAACAAATTACATATTCATCTAGAAAATAAACACAGGTTGTATCCTGAAATTAAAATTCTCTAATTATCTAGATAACAAACTAGATTTAATAAATAGAAATAAAAATAGCCAACCATTACAAGAATTATTACCATTAATTGGATGAAGTAAGAACCTTGAACACACAAAAACACTAGATTTTTAACTTTGTCGATTTATCCATACTAAGGGAACATATTTATCTATAATTATAGAAAGTGAGACATCAACTATACTGCTCCTCAACACAGTAATTAGATCCTGATTTTTTTTTCTCTTTAGCTTTGGTGTATATATAAAGCAAGCAAATATTTCGTTTAAAAATTTTTTTATAGTCTGAATGGTGGTGGTGCAATGGATGGAGCTTTGACCTAGGAAGCTGAAAACCCTGAGGTTGCAGCTAGAGCATGGGCTGGTTTTGAGCATAGGCATGCCAGCTTGAGCATGAGGTTGCCGGCTTAAGTGCAGGATTATGGATTATGGACATGAGCCCAAAAGTCGCTGGCTTGAGCCCAAGGATTGCTGACTGAAACCCAAGGTCACTGGCTTGAGCAAGGAGTCATCACCGGCTCAACAAGAGCTGCAACCCCTCCATTCAAGACAAGTATTAAAGCAATCAATACACAACTAAAGTGAAGCAACTACGCGTTGATGCTTCTCATCTCTCTCCTCCCCCGTTCTAATAAAAAATTTATATATTGATTGATTTTAGAGAGACAAAGAGAGAGAGAACATCGATTTGTTGTTCCATTTCTTTATGTATTCATTGGTTGTTTCTTGTATGTGCCCTGAGGATGGAATCCACAACCTTGGTGTATTAGGACAATACTATAACCAACAGGGCTACCTGGCGAGGGGTGTTTCCTTTGTTTTTGTTTGTTTGTCTTTAGTGAAGGGGACAGAGAGAAACAGATAGGGAAAAATAGATAGGAAGGGAGAGAGATGAGAAGCATCAACTCGTAGTTGTGGCACTTTAGTTGTTCATTGATTGGTTTCTCATATGTGCCTTGACCAGGGGGCTCTACCTGAACAAGTGACCCCTTGCTTAAGTCAGTGATTTTGGGTTGGGTTCAAGCCAGTGACCACAGGGTCATGTCTATGACCCCATCCTCAAGCCGGCAACCTTGGGGTTTTGAGCCTGGGTCCTCAGCGTCCCAGGTCGATGTTCTATCCACTACGCCACTGCCTGGTTAGGCCTGGTTCCTTCATTTATACTGCATTATTTACTGTAATTTCTCTTAATTTATTTCTTCGTTGGTTTTTTTTTTTAATTTTTGGAATTAGTGTGTTCACATTAAACTTAACTCTCAAATTCTTCCATGGCCTATCCCCAGAATACCCTTTCTAAAAAGAGGCTAAGGCCCTGGCTGGTTAGCTCAGTCAGTTAAGACTGTCGTCCTGGCCCTGGCCAGTTGGCTCAGTGGTAGAGTGTCAGCCTGGCGTGCAGGAGTCCCAGGTTCGATTCCCGGCCAGGGCACACAGGAGAAGCGCCCATCTGCTTCTCCACCCCTCCCCCTCTCCTTCCTCTCTGTCTCTCTCTTCCCCTACCGCAGCCAAGGCTCCATTGGAGCAAAGTTGGCCCAAGCGCTGAGGATGGCTCCATGGCCTCTGCCTCAGGTGCCAGAATGGCCCTGGTTGCAACAGAGCAACGCCCCAGATGGGCACAGCATCGCCCCCTGGTGGGCATACCAGGTGGATCCCGGTTGGGCACATGCGGTAGTCTGTCTGCCTGCCTCCCCGTTTCCAACTTCAGAAAAATACAAAAAAAAAAAAAAAAGACTGTCATCCTGAAACAACAAGGTTGCAGGTTTAATCCCAGCCAGGGCACATATAAGAAGCAACCAAAAAAAAAAAATGCATCACTAAGTGGAACAATAAATGCTTTCCTTCTCCCACCCTCACCCCCCTCTCTTTTCCTCTCTCTTTCTTTAAAAAGAAAAAAAAAATCTGTAAAAATTAAGCCCTGTCTGGATAGCTCAGTTGCTTGCAACATTGGCCAGAAGTGCAGAGGTTGCCAGTTCGATTCCCTGGTCAGGGTACATACAGGACCAGATTGATGTTCCTGTCTCTCTTTTTCTTCCTGCTTTACAAAAAAGAAAAAGAAAGAGAGAGGGGGGGGGGGTCTAGTACATTATTTAATCCAAATACATCATTATATATATGCAAAGAGAACTAAGATATAGAAGTTAGGTGATTTGTCCAAAAGTTCAAAAGTACTTAGATCCACTATTTGACTTTTATGTATTCTTCATTTCTTCCTACATTTAAGCTCTTCTACCTAAACAAGCTTTTAATATTTTTTCCTTTTTTATTTAATAACTAAATGTCAACTTTTAAAAAAACTGATTTCATACAGAGACAGAGAGATACAGAGCGAGAGAGACAGATTTGTTGTTACACTAATTTATGCATTCACTGGGTGATTCTTTTATGTGCCCTGACCAGGGATCAAGCTTGCAACCTTGGCATACTGGGACAATGCCCTAACCAACTGAGAACCTGGCCAGGGCTATTGTTTACTTAGTGTTGGTTCTGTGGGTAAAAGATTCTTTTAGTGTCTCAGTGGAGGTCTTTTTGTTTCCGTTGCTAAAAAATCACATGTACACGTAAAGTGTATAAACCTTAAGGGCTGACAGAGCCCAATAACTTTTTTTTTATTATTAACTGAGAGGTGGGGTAGCAGAGAGACAGACTCCTGCATGCGCCACAACCAGAATCTACCCAGAAACCCTATCTGGGGCTGATGATGCTCTGCCCATCTGGGGCCACTACTCCATTACTTGGCAACTGAGCTATTTTAGCACCTGAGGCAAGGGCATGGAGCCATCCTCAGCAGCCGGGGGGGGGGGGGGAAGAAAAGGAGGAAAGGGACGGGTGGAGAAGTAGATGGTTGCTTCTTCTGTGTACCCTGACTGGGAATAGAACCTGGGAGTTCCACACACCAGGCCACCACTCTACCACTGAGCAAACAGTCCTGGGCCCCAGTGAAATTTTTTTTTCCCACAATGACTATACTTGTACTCAGATATACAGAAAATTTCCAATATCCCAGAAGCCTCCCTTATGTCTTTTCCCACTTAAAAACTTCCCACAGGCCTGACCTGTGGTGGCACAGTGGATAAAGCCTCGACCTGGAATGCTGAGGTTGCTGGTTCAAAATCCTGGGCTTGCCCGGTCAAGGCGCATATGGGAGTTGAAGCTTCCTGCTCCTCCCCCTTCTCTCTCTCTCTCTCTCTCCTCTAAAATGAATAAATATATATATAAAAAAAAACAAAACAAAAAAACACTTCCCACAGCCATACCTATTCAGACTTAAAAAATTGGTTTTGTCTTATTTTGAACTTTACAATCATAAAATCATATAATATATACTCTTTTGTGCCTAGTTTCTGTTCCTCAACATTTTTTTTAAGATTTTTTTATTGATTGACTTTAAAGCAAGGTGAGGGGTGGGGGGCAGGGAAGGAGCAGAAGCATCAACTGGTAGTTGCTTCTCGTATTGTGCCTTAACCAGGCAACCCCAGGGTTTCAATCTAGTGACGTCAGCATTCCAGGTCAACCCTTTATCCACTGTACCACCACAAGGCAGGCATTTAAAAAAAAAACATTTTCTTAGCCCTGGCCGGTTGGCTCAGTGATAGAGCATCAACCCGGCATGTAGATGTCCTGGGTTCGATTCCTGGCCAGGGCACACAGAAGAAGCACCCATCGACTTCTCCACCCTTTCCTTCTCCTTTCTCTCTTCCCCTCCCACAGTCAAGGCTCCATTGGAGCAAAGTTGGCGCAGGCACTGAGCATGGCTCCAAGGCCTCCACCTCAGGCACTAGAATGGCTCCGGTTGCAACAGAGTGACACCCCAGATGGGCAGAGCATCGCCCCCTGGTGGGCATGCCAGGTGGATCCTGGTCAGGAGCATGCAAGTCTGTCTCTCCGCCTCCCTGCTTCTCTCCAGAAAAACACAAAGAAAGAAAGAAAGAAAATATTTTCTTTATTGATTTGAGAGAGAGAAGAAGGTGTCAGAAGCATCAACTTGTACTTGTTGCTTCTCGTATTGTGCCTTGACCAGGCAAGCCTAGGGTTTTGAACTGGCGACCTCAGCATTCCAGGTTGACTCTTTATCCACTGTGCCACAACAGGTCAGGCTATTCCGCAACATCTTGTTTCAAAGGTTCACTCAACAATTAAGTGTGGTAGTTCATTCTTTTTCATTGTTTGGAGTACTCCAATGTATGGTTAATTAGTACTATTATTTCTTCATTCTACTGTTGATGGACATTTAGAATGTGTCTAATTTTTTACTGATTTCTGTACTTGTCATTTAATAGTTCCTTAGATATTCTACTTGGGATTTTTCCCTTCATTTTAGAAAATTTTTAGTTGTAATTCTGCCTCATTTCTTTCCTCCTCTTTCTGGGACATCAGTTACATGTTTTTGTCATCAAGTGTCATAGGTCTCTCACATTCCTTTCTGTGTTTTCCACCAATTTTGGCACTTCATGATTCAGTCTGGATAATACTGTGATGTATCTTCTAGTTCACTCATGCTCTCCTCAGCTGTACCAATTCATGAAGTTAAAATGCAGTCTCTTAAAATCTGTTTGATAATCCAAGTATCTGGATCCCTTGTGGACTCATTTCTATTGTCTGCCTTTTTAAAAATCTTGATACATTGTCATATGGTCTTGTCCTCTCATATTCTTTATTGCCTTCTCCTCTTTGTGTGCCCTTGTGAGTCTGTTGATATATTGTTTAGATTCTTAGCTGTCCCAGCAGGGTTTCCAGGAAATGAACATATACCCATAGGAGAAAAGCATGCCCAAGTAACAGATTATTTCTCTAACAATCCTCCTCTCAGATTTCACTTTTCATCTGGCTCTGTGATGGTTTCAATAAATATATTTTGTTTTTCTTTCCCCTAATTATTCTCTGCAGGAAGGATAGAAATTACTTAGTCTGTTATTATCAAAACTCCTTAGAATCAGTATCACAGCCAGAAATGTTTAGAATACAATAAAAATACAACATAGATGCAAAAGCAATTTCTAAGGTTAGTTATTTTCAGTGTTGTTTTTTTGCTGTTGATATGGAAATGTGATGAGCAGAAAACTTTCAGTGAAAAATAATCTACCCTAAAGGTAATGAGAGAAGGACCCAAGATGGCAGGAAAGTAGGTGCAAGTAACACTCACCTCCTCTCAGGACCCAAATGGAATTACAACAAAATTTTAGAAGAATCACCCTACATAACCAAGTAAAGATAAGCTGAACAGAAGTCTCATAATGGGTTTATAGAAAAGCCACAATGAGACTGATAAGAAGGGCAGAAACAGAAAAAGGACTGGCTCCACACCCACACGTAGCAGTTGAGAATCTAGAGGGATATCTCAGCTGCAAAGGTCGCCTCTGAAGAGCAAGACATCTTAATCCTACTGCAGCTAAGCAGCCAAGAGACCTAGCGCCAGAAAGAGGAGCCTGCATAGTACTGGCTGAGAAAATCAGTGGGATTCCCCTCTACCAAGAAGAGACAGAATCTGATAGAAACCTAGGCACCTTCTTAAAGGGCAAGTGTAAAAAATCTTGTTTGTGGCAATCACCCTGGGCTTCACCAGGACAGTGGCTTAGAGCGAACCAGAGTCACACAGGGGGAGAATGGGTTGCGTAACCTCAGGGAGAAAGCTAGAGAAACAGCTGCCAATATCCCTATGCTGAGTCAGTCCCTTTCCCACACTGCCTACACACATCATCCTTCCTGGGTCAAGCACTCCCCTCCATGGCAATTCAGCCTGAAAAGATGAACTAGCCCCACCCTCCCTATAGCCTCACCTTGCCAAGTTAAAGCCTTGCAAAAGAGTCTATTGGCAGCAGCCAGCCAGGCCATGGTGAAGACTTTCTGAAGGTTCTGGTGGAGGTCATCTCCCACCCTGTAACTGGTGCCACCATTCCTGAGAAGAGCCCTTCCTCCACACAGCCAAATCTCAATCTGTTTTTGATGAACTCTGCTGGCATCACCCTAACAACTCCCTGAGAGCTTGCCTCAGCACAAAGATCTGCAGAAACCAGATGTGTGGCACTTCACCTTGGTGTATACTAAGCCCTTTGCTGAGCAGCTTCAGACCCTGCACTGGCACCGAGTTGGAATCTCACCAGCCTGGTGAACAACACCCCTAACTGGTGACTCACTGAGAACCAATCTCATGCAACTTGCAAACCAACAGAAAGCTCTTTCAGTGACTGAACCAAAGAGGCAGCACATAGGCAGAAGTGAATTTCAAGGTGCTTTGGGTCTTTCACTAACCTATGCTTGGTATTAGGGGAAGCCAGCCTTGGTAGCAGTTCAGCTCCTCCCATAAGTACCCAGGCCAAGCAAAGGCAGCCACAAACTGTGGATTGCTTTGTAGCTCCTAAAGGGCAGGCCAGAGCCAGTCATGGGCAGTATCTGACAGTGACCTGCACTGAAGTACCTCAACAAAATATTAGCAAACTGAATTCAGCAATACATTAAAAAGATCATACACCATGATCAAGAGGGATTTATTCCTGTACTATAAGGCTAGTACAGTATTTGTAAATTAATTAACAAGATATATCACAATAAAGGATAAAGTTCATATGAATATATGAACAGATGCAGAAAAAGCATTTGACAAAATCCAGCACCCATTTATGATTTAAAAAACTCTAAGCAAAGTAGGAATAGAGGAAACATACTCCAACATAATAAGGGCCATATAAAACAAACTCACACCTAACATCATACTCAAAAATGGAAAAACTAAAATCACTTTCCTTAAGATTAGGAACAAGACAGGGATGTCCAATTTCAACACTCTTATTCAACATAGTAATGGAAGTCCTAGCCACAGCAAATAGGACAAGAAAAATAAAAGGCATTAAAATTGGAAAGAAGTAAAATTACCATTATTTGCAGATTACAAGATACTGAATATAGAAAACCTAAAATTTACACCAAAAAACTATTTGAACTGATAAATTAATTCAATAAAGTAGCAGTATACAAAATAAATATTAAGAAATTGATTGCATTTTTTACACCAATAATCAAAAAGGGAACCTAAGAAAACAATCCTATTTACAATTGCTTAAAAAAAATGCGTAGGAATAAACTTAACCAAGGAGATAAAAAAACCTGTACTAGGAAAACTGTAAGTTACTAAAGAAGAAACTGAAGAAGACACAAATAAATGGAAGCATATAAAATGCTCATGGACAGGAAGAATTAACATCATTAAAATGTACATACTACCCAAAGCAATCTATAAATTCAACACAATTCCTACCAAAATGCCGATGGCGTTTTTTCACAGAAATAAAATAATCCAAAAATTTATATAAAACCCTCAAAACCCCAAATACCATAGCAATTTTGAGAAGGAAGAACAAAGGTGAATGTATCATGTTACCTGGTATCAAACTTTACTATAAGGCTATAGTAATCAAAATATCATGGTATTGGCATTAAAACAGACATATAAATCAATGGAACAAAATAGAGAGCCTGAAATAAATCCATGCCTAGATGGTCAGTTAATATTTGACAAAGGAGGCAAGAACATACAATGGGGTAAAAACAGTCAATTCAATAAATGCTGCTATAAAAACTGGACAAATATTGCAAATATAAAACTAGACCACCTTCTTACATCACATACAAAAATAAACTCAAAATGGATTAAAAACTTAAATATAAGACCTGAAACCATAAAAATCCTAGAAGAAAACACAGGCAGTAAAATCTCTGATATTTTACCCAAAGCAATTTATAAATTCAATACAATACCGATTAAAATACCAATGACTTACTTCAAAGATATAGAACACATATTCCAAAAATTTATATAAAACCAAGAGAACACGAATAGCCTCAGCAATCTTGAAAAGGAAGAATAAAGTGGGAAGTATCACACTTCCGGATATCCAGTTATACTACAAGGCCATTGTACTCAAAATAGCCTGGTACTGGCATAAGAACAGGCATATAGATCAATGGAACAGAACTTAGAACCCAGAAATAAACCCACACTTTCATGGACAACTGATATTTGACAAAGGAGGTCAGAGCATACATTGGAGTAAAGACAGCCTCTTCAACAAATGGTGTTGGGAAAATTGGACAGCTACCTGCAAAAAAATGAAACTAGACCACCAACTTACACCATTCACAAAAATCAACTCAAAATGGATAAAAGACTTAAATGTAATCCGTGAAACCATAAGCAGCTTAGAAGAAAACATAGGCAGTAAGCTCTCTAACATCTCTCGAAGCAATATATCTGCTGATTTATCTCCATGGGGAAGTGAAATAAAAGACAGGATAAACAAATGGGACTATATCAAACTAAAAAGCTTTTGCACAGCTAAAGACAATAAGAACAGAATAAAAGACAAACTACACAATGGGAAAATATATTTGACAATACGTCTGATAAGGGGTTAATAACCAAAATTTATAAAGAACTTGTAAAACTCAATACCAGGAAGACAAATAATCCAATCAAAAAATGGGTCCAAGAAATGAAAGACGCTTCTCCAAAGAGGACATCCAGAAGGCCAATAGGCATATGAAAAAATGCTCAACATCATTAATCATTAGAGAAATGCAAATTAAAACCACAATGAGCTATCACCTCACACCAGTCAGAACAGGCAGGCGTTCATCATCAAAACAACACAGAATAAGTGCTGGTGAGGATGTGGAGACAAGGGAACCCTCCTGCACCGCTGGTGGGAATACAGACTGGTGCAGCCACTGTGGAAAACAGTATGGAGATTCCTCAAAAAATTAAAAATCGGGCCCTGGCCGGTTGGCTCAGTGGTAGAGCGTCAGCCTGGCGTGCAGAAGTCCCGGGTTCGATTCCCGGCCAGGGCACACAGGAGAAGCGCCCATCGGCTTCTCCACCCCTCCCCCTCTCCTTCCTCTCTGTCTCTCTCTTCCCCTCCCACAGCCAAGGCTCCATTGGAGCAAAGATGGCCTGGGGGCTGGGGATGGCTCCTTGGCCTCTGCCCCAGGCGCTAGAGTGGCTCTGGTCACAACAGAGCGACCCCTCGGAAGGGCAGAGCATCGCCCCCTGGTGGGCGTGCCGGGTGGATCCCGGTTGGGTACATGCGGGAGTCTGTCTGTTTCTCCCCGTTTCCAGCTTCAGAAAAATACAAAAAAAAAAAAAAAAAAAAAAAATTAAAAATCGAACTGCCTTTTGACCCAGCTATACCACTTTTAGGAATATACCCCAAGAACACCATAGCACTGTTTGAAAAGAAGAAATGCACCCCCCATGTTTATGGCAGCATTGTTCACAATAGCAAAGATCTGGAAACAGCCCAAGTGTCCGTCAGTGGACGAGTGGATTAAAAAACTTTGGAACAGGCCCTGGCCGATTGGCTCAGCGGTAGAGCGTTGGCCTGGCGTGCGGGGGACCCAGGTTAGATTCCCGGCCAGGGCACATAGGAGAAGCGCCCATTTGCTTCTCCACCCCCCCCCCCCCCCCCCCGTCCTTCCTCTCTGTCTCTCTCTTTCCCTCCCGCAGCCAAGGCTCCATTGGAGCAAAGATGGCCCGGGCGCTGGGGATGGCTCCTTGGCCTCTGCCCCAGGCGCTAGAGTGGCTCTGGTCGCGGCAGAGCATCGCCTCCTGGTGGGCAGAGCGTCGTCCCTGGTGGGCGTGCCGGGTGGATCCCGGTCGGGCGCATGCGGGAGTCTGTCTGACAGTCTCTCCCCGTTTCCAGCTTCAGAAAAATACAAAAAAAAAAAAAAAAAAAGAAAGAAAAAAGACAATCCAATTAAAAAATGGGCAGAGGACCGGAATAGACACTTTACCAAAGAGGACATGTAGCTGGCCAAAAGACATCCGAAAAGATCTTCAACTCACTAATCATCAGAGAAATGCTAATTAAACCAAACACAATAAACTCTTCATATTAGAGGCCTGGGTGACCTCTGAAAATAGTTCTTTATTAGCTTAACACAGAAAATCCCAATCATGCAAACCAAAAGTTTCATGAAACTACCCAGGCCATCAAGGGTATGAGTATATCTGAAAAGCAGGCCCTGGCTGGTTGGCTCAATGGTAGAGCATCAGCCTGGCGTGTAGGAGTTCCGGGTTCGATTCCCAGCCAGGGCACACAGGAAAAGTGCCCATCTGCTTCTCCACCCCTCCCTCTTCCTTCATCTCTGTCTCTCTCTTCCCCTCCCAGAGCCAAGGCTCCGTTGGCCCAGGCGCTGAGGATGGCTCCATGGCCTCTGCCTCAGGCGCTAGAATGGCTCTGGTTGCAAAAGAGCAACGCCCCAGATGGGCAGAGCATCGCCCCCTGGTGGGCGTGCCGGGTGGATCCCGGTTGGGCGTATGCAGGAGTCTGACTGCCTCCCCGTTTCCAACTTTAGAAAAATACAAAAAAAAAAGAAAAGCAGTTTACTAATGCTGACAGCAAGCAAAACATAATCTAGATATACTAAAATGAAACAGCTTTTACTATGCTACATTCAGGTAAAAGGAAAATAACACAAAAATGGCAAAAACACAGCCCTTTCAACAAGTGACCTAACCTTTAAGAAAGTTGCAAACATATCTTCACCATCATGCTTCACCTGAAAACTTGGTGAACCTTCTTTTTAGAATTATAAACTAAAGCCCTGTCCAGGTAGATCAGTTGGTTAGAACGTCATCCCAGTATGCCAAGGTTGCAGGTTTGATTCCCAGTCAAGCACATATAGGAATCAACCAATAAATAAATACATAAATACAAGTGGGAAAACAAATTGATGTTTCTCTCTTTCTTCATCTCTCTCTAAAAGCAATAAATCAATAAAAAATTTTAAAGAATTGTAGACTAAATGTTATTATTCAAAGGATCTACTTCTTTTGTCCCCCAAAATAAAACTTGAGAAGTCAGGAACATTGTATATTCATCCACACTTCATAGAAGTTTGTACCATGTATCATAAACAAAATAGTCTAAATGTGGTTAAAAGTTTTTCACTTACAGAAATGAGTGTCAACTGAGACATTCAGTACATTTTCTTCTTCTGTTACCAGGGTCCTGAGCATCCCAGGCCAATGGTCTATCCACTGCACCACCATATGGTCAGACTCTTCTATTACATTTTAAAATCACTGATATTTTATGTAATGAGAAAGCATCAGAAATATAAAATACAGTTTTAAATTAATGAAATAGAAGGAGGACAAGAATAAAAAAATCCAACAGTAATCAAAACTACTTTCCAACAGCCTGTTCAGGTGGTGGTCCAGCAGATAGAGCATCAACCTGGGACACTGAGAACCCAAGTTTGAAACCCTGAGGTCACCGGCTTAAAGTATGGCCTCACTGACTCGAGTGTGGATCATACACATGACCCCATGGTTGCTGACTTGAGCCCAAACATTGCTGGCTTGAAGCCCAAGATCGCTGGCTTGAGCAATTGGTCACTAGTGGTCACTGGCTCGGCTGGAGGCCCCCGCTCCGGGATAAAGGCTCATATGAGAAAGCAATCAATGAACAACTAAAAGTGCTACGGCTTCTCATCTCTCTCCCTTCCTGTCTGTCCCTGTCTGTCACCCCCTTTTATCGCTAAAAAAACCCTCAAATTTCAATTATACCCACAATTTGAGTGTAATAATAATACAGCATGTAACTACAGCCTTCTTTTTCCTAGTTAATGATCAGCTTATGCTATGCTTTTAAATTGAAAAGCGCCTTATTTATCCAACTTAACATTAAACATACAACTTCAATTTAGTCAGTAAGGTGAAAAATGGGAGTATGAAACATAAAAGACATAATACATGGCAAGGCTTCTGGTTTTGATTCCACACAAGAACTTGTAAGTAAGATAAAATTCATGCTTACACAAATACACATCTAAAATTTAGAGAATAATTACAAAAGAAAATTAAGTGTGTGAGGCCCAGTTGCTAGCTAGAGCCTGGGGTGCCTGCGCAGTAGCTATGCCAAATGACATGACCGGAAAGTGGGAGCGCATGCATTGTTGCTCCCACAGTTAAATAACTGCTGCCTTATCTATAGTTTACCACAACAGGAGGAGGAGTGCATGTGCGAATCCTCCTGCACTGTAAATAAATTGGCCTTAATAAAGCGTGCTATGGCTTTTGATGTGTCCCTTACCCCATGTCGGTTCCACATGCATTCTTTACCCTTCACATCACTCCTACCAAGGCGTCCCTGGACCCAGAAAACTGGCGCAGCAAGCAGGGTAGGCAGGATGAGGTGAGTGGTGCTGGAGAACACCTCACCCCCATGGAGACACAACAGTCCCAGGTAGAGTGGGCAAAGAGATGGCCCCTGTTCTCATTGGCACCCGGTTATAGCATACCTAATAAACTGGATGCTGCCAGTGGACTGGAACATAGTCCATCCACAGCCAGAGGGGATCCGAAGAGCTTTGGAACAATTGAAGCCAAACATCCTGGCAGCCCACAGAGAAGGGGCAGGCCAGGTGGCTTGGCTACAGCCACTACAGCTCAAGGAAAAAGACTTGGAGCAGTGCCTGGGCAACATGAACATATGCTGCCAAGGCCAGTCCTTCCTGGTACAAGCAAGCAAGAAGCTGCAGCTGTGAGACAGGAAGGAGAGGACTAGTGCCACCAGAGGGAGTGCCACTCCGACATACAAGACTGAGGACAGGCCCCTGAAAATTAACCATATGTCAGCTGTGGCATGATTTACCAGCTGCAGCCAAGGCCATTTGGGACAATGCTGGCAATATGCCAGAGCAGCAACTTCTTCTTTGGCCACAAAGTGGCGGGGCAAAGTCTATGAAATTCAGGCAGCGGGACTGGTTCTGACTGGCTATATGCCTAACTAGAAGACCAAAGGCCTCATATGGAACTGACCATTTATTGGTCCCCCAATCCCCCCTGCCCCTGCAATGTCCAGTGTGTCCTAGCCTTGGTAGACACAGGTGGAGATTCTACTTTGAGTTTTAACAACTCAGACCTGTTCTGGGTACCCTTGGCAACCAGAGAGCTATGAGTGATGCCAGATACGGTCCGCAAAATAGTGACTATGGGGATTGGCAGATTACCTCCTAGGGTATATGAGGTTTATATATCTAATACATCCTGGGGGTGGATGTGCTGGCCAGACTGGCTGTGAGCACCACCCAGGAAAAATTCCAGTTACAGGTATGAGTGATGAAAACAGTGGAGAGCGAGCATCCACACCACACCCCTCTGCATCTCCCCCAGGCAATATGAGCTGTGTTGGTGAAGCAGTACTGCCTGCCAGGGCGACAAGGAGAAATCACAGACCATTTTGAAGCTGGGAGAAAGCTGGGATCATCCCCCATGTGGTCTGCCCAGAAGCCTGACAGTCGCTGGCATATGACAGTAAACTATCAAGAGCTGAACAAGTTCACCCTGCCTCTGCACGCCGCTGTCCAGAACATGACTGAGCTGATGAACAGGTTGTCAATGAAACTGGGCCGATATCACTATGTAGTTGACTTGGCTAATGCTTTTTTTCTATTGACATTTATACTGCTAGTCAAGAGCAGTTTGCCTTCATGTGGGAAGGCTGGCAATGGACATTTCAAGCATTGCCACAGGGACATTTGCATCCATAGCCCTACTCTGTCATCATAGCCTGGTGAGATTTGGCCACATGGAACCACTCTAAGATGATGCGATTATTCCATTACATTGATAACATAATGCTAACTAACCTCTGATCTCAAAACAGCAGCCCAAGGGCTTTGAGAAGCCTTGATGAGCAGGGGGTTAGTCATCAATGAGGACAAGGTCCAGCGACCTGGTTACTCTGTCAAGTTCCTGAGTGCTGTTCCGTCAGGTAAGACAAAGGTTATGCCTGAGGCGATGATTGACAAAATTCAAACATACCCCCAACCAGAAACTGTGAAACAGTTGTAGACCTATGTAGGTCTGTTAGGGTTCTGGCAAACCTTCATACCCCACTTGGTCTTGTTGGCCAAACCGTTATATCAATTGATTCAAAAGGGTGAGCCCTGGGACTGGATCCCCAAGACAAAGCATGTCTTTCATGCCACCAAGAGGGGGGTGGCACAAGCTCAGATGTTACAGGAAATAGCCCTGGCCCTGCCGTTCCTGCTGAAGGTCCAAGTTGAGAAGACAGAGTTTGGCTCGGGTCTTTAACAAAGGCAGGGTTGTTGGAAGACACCCACTGGCTTTTCATCCCAGGTATAGGAGGGAGCCGCCATACAGTATTCCCTCATTGAGAAGCAGTTGGCATCAATGTATGCCACATTCCTGGCCTGTGAAAATATCACAGGGCTACAGCCAGTCACAGTGTAGACCAGGTGTCTGGTCGAAGGCTGGCTTTGTTCTTGGGCTACACACCCTCCAAGTGGGGTAGTGCAGACTCCTACCTTGACCAAATGGGGTATGTATCTTAAACAATGGGCCCGGTTCTCATCTATTCCCCTAACACAGGAGCTGCACTTCTTGCTGGAACCAATAGTTTATAACAGAAAAATGGGGATAGAACCGGCCCAAGATAAAGTGCAGGAGAGTCTGTACCAAGAAGAAAAATCGCCTCTCCCCATGGAAGCGTGGTACACGGACAGCTCCTGTAAGGAAGGGGCAGCTGCCAATGTGGATGGCTACTGCCTTGCTGCCTCAAACAGAGATGTTTTGGTTTGAGACAGGCCCTACCTGCCAGCTCACTGGACTAGTCATTGTACTTGGGGTTGCCCATTTATCTATGACAAAGTATTACTGACATTGCCACTGAAGCCCCAAAATTGGGACCTCATGTATCACCACTGACAAAGGAAAAAGAGAGCTCTCTAGTAGTTTCACCCTCTGGCTCTTTTTGTAACTGGGGGGGGGGGGGGTTATGATACTATTAATGTAGAATTATAGGTTGAGGCATTGGCCCAACACGTAGCCCAAGCCTTGAATGTCACTCGCCACTCTGAGTCTCCTCCTTGATGGACTTAGAATTGCTTACTGCAATGCAGGGCGGTATTTATGCCCTGGTACATATAGACTGCGGTGTGCATATCCCCAACAATCAACAGCAAATCTGAAAGGCTTTACAGGAGATGAATGCTGAAGCATCAGCCATCCGGGCCCTACAGAGGACCCTCTCTCCCACTTGTGGGAGAGTCTGGGAATGTCCTGAAAATGGGCCTTATTTTAACAGGTGTAACAGGGGAACTAGTGGTCATCTGTTGTTCCCTCTATTGCTGTTGTGGCCTTTGCACCCAAGTGAGTGAGTGCCCTGTGAGAAAAGACCAGGCACCCGACCTCTAGAAGGGTAGAGTATGAGGCTCCGTTACTAGCTAGAGCCTGGGGCGCCTGCACAGTAGCTATGCCAAATGACATGACCCAAAAGTGGAAGAGCAAGCATTGTTGTTCCCACAGTTATATAACCTGCTGCCTTATCTCTACTCTAGTTCACTTCAACAGGAGGAGGAGGTGCATGTGCGAATCCTCCTGCACTGTATATAAACTGGCCTTAAACAATAAAGTGTGCTGTAGCTTTTGTTGCGTTCCTCCCTCCATGTCAGCTCTGTGTGCATTCTTTACTCTTGGCATCACACCTCCCAAGGGGCCCCTGGACCTCAATAAAGTAAAACATCAAAAGAAATAAACAGACCCAAAAGAATGATTATCAATAAACATTATTTCAAGTCTTCAACATTTTCTTCAATTACTTTTAAGTTATCACATCTTTCAATATAGAGATCCCAAGTTTTTATATTATTTATCAGGCTTAACTCTTTTTTTTTTTTTTACAGAGACAGAGAGAGAGTCAGAGAGAGAGATAGATAGGGACAGACAGACAGGAATGGAGAGAGATGAGAAGCATCAATCATCAGTTTTTCGTTGTGACACCTTAGTTGTTCATTGATTGCTTTCTCACATGTGCCTTGACCGAGGTACTACAGCAGACCAAGTAACCCCTTGCTCAAGCCAGTGACCTTGGGTCCAAGCTGGCAAGCTTTGTTCAAGATGAGCCCGCGCTCAAGCTGGCGACCTCGGGGTCTCGAACCTGGGTCCTTCCGCATCCCAGTCCGACGCTCTATCCACTGCGCCACTGCCTGGTCAGGCTTAACTCTTAATAAATAAAAAGCATACATAGTAGAAAATGGATGAAAAACATGGGTGAACAAATTCATAAAATGTTGACAAATATATTTTTAGAAGTTCATTGATGTCTAAAATAAATTATGGTCATTTTAGTGACCATTTTAGCAAACATTATATAAACACTCCTATCCCAGTGGAAAGCTTACACTATGGACACAAAAACTCTTATTTTGCAAGAGAAGTAACACAACTTTTTGGTGGGGCAATTTTGCATTAACCATGAAAAGCTTTAAAAATATGTTGACTTTTGATTTAGTAATTTCACCTATAGAAACTTTTCTCAAGAAAATAAGACAAGTGTGCCAAACTTAAAAGAGATAATCTTTTTTAAAAAAAAAAATGTTTATTTTACTGATTTTTTAGAGAGGGGAAAGGAGAGAGAGGGAGAGACAGGAATATCAATTTGTTTATCTATGTGCCTGAGCGTGGACTGAACCAGTAACCTCTGCACTTCCAGCTGATGATCTAACCAACTGAGCTAGCCAGCCAGGGCTTAAAGAGATATTATTATTATTATTTTTGCATTTTTCTGAAGCTGAAAACAGGGAGAGACAGTCAGACAGACTCCCGCATGCGCCTGACCCGGATCCACCCGGCACGCCCACCAGGGGGCGATGCTCTGCCCTTCCTGGGCGTCGCCATGTTGCGACCAGAGCCACTCTAGCGCCTGGGGCAGAGGCCACAGAGCCATCCCCAGCGCCCGGGCCATCTTTGCTCCAATGGAGCCTTGGCTGCCGGAGGGGAAGAGAGAGACAGAGAGGAAGGCGCGGTGGGGGGTGGAGAAGCAGATGGGCGCTTCTCCTGTGTGCCCTGGCCGGGAATCGAACCCGGGTCCTCCGCACGCTAGGCCGATGCTCTACTGCTGAGCCAACCGGCCAGGGCCTAAAGAGATATTCTTGAGAACACTGTTTACAATTAGGAAAACTAGAAACAGCTGGAACAACTAGAAACCTGTATAGTTCTGTTAACCAGTGCTACCTTAATAAAATCAATTAAAAATATAAATAAAATTACCAACAAGTTAAAAAAACTAGAAACAACCTGAAATAACAAGCTAGTAAATAAAATATAAACATAAAAAGCTAATAACATCTGACAGGAGTTAATAATATATATAATAGTGAAATGTCATATGCTTCCCTATTCCCACCCCAAGTCAAGAACAAGACAAGAGTTGCTCTGGCAGGATAGCTCAGTTGGTTACTGTCGCAAAACAGAGGTTGTGGGTTTGATCCTGGGTCTGGGCACATACAGAAACAGATTGATGTTCCTGTCTCCTTTCCTCTCTAAAATCAATAAAATAAACATTAAGACCTGACCTGTGGTGGCGCAGTGGATAAAGCGTCAACCTGGAAACGCTGAGGTCGCTGGTTCAAAACCCTGGGCTTGCCTGGTCAAGGCACATATGGGAGTTGATGCTTCCAGCTCCTCCCCCTTTCTCTCTCTCTCCCCTCTCTAAAATGAATAAATAAAATCTTTAAAAAAAAATAAAATAAATAAAAAAAAACATTAAAAAAAAAAAAGAACAAGACAAAGGTTTATACTCATTCACTTCTATTAAATATTGTATTATAAAAAGAAAAAAAGGGGAGACCTGCAAGGTAAAAAATTCCATAATAAAAAACAAGATTAGGCCCTGGCCAGTTGGCTCAGCGGTAGAGCGTCGGCCTGGCGTGCGGGGGACCCGGGTTCGATTCCTGGCCAGGGCACATAGGAGAAGCGCCCATTTGCTTCTCCACCCCCCCACCTCCTTCCTCTCTGTCTCTCTCTTCCCCTCCCGCAGCCAAGGCTCCATTGGAGGAAAGATGGCCCGGGCGCTGGGGATGGCTCCTTGGCCTCTGCCCCAGGCGCTAGAGTGGCTCTGGTCGCGGCAGAGCGACGCCCCGGAGGGGCAGAGCATCGCCCCCTGGTGGGCAGAGCATTGCCCCTGGTGGGCGTGCCGGGTGGATCCCGGTCGGGCGCATGCGGGAGTCTGTCTGACTGTCTCTCTCCGTTTCCAGCTTCAGAAAAATACAAAAAAAAAAAAAAAAGATTATTTGCCTTGTTCATGGTGTTAGTGAACAAAAGCAATGATGGGTAAAACTGCTGAATAGCCTAACCAGACGGTGGTGTAGTAGAGCATTGGCCAGGTTCAAAACCCTGAGGTCACTGGCTTGAGTGTGGGATCACCGACACGACCCCATGTCGCTGGCTTGAACAAAGAGTCACTCGCTCTGCTGTATCCTCCCAGTTAAGGCACATGTGAGAAAGCAATTAATGAACAACTAAGGTTCCACAATTATGAGTTGATGCTTCTCATCTCTCTCCCTGTCTATCCCTGTCTTATCTCTCTCGCTCTCTCATTAAAAGAAATAAAATAAATTTTCTTAAAAACCCTGCCAAATATTTTCCTTCATTATCATGCATTTGTAGAAAAAGAAAATATCATCTTCACTTATTGTTGTTATTCCAATACTAATACACTTCTGATGCTAAGTAGGTGGACTTAGCATTAAAACCCTCAGGTTTAAAGGTGTAGTCCCCAGCAAGACTACCCTTACTTTATAGTAGTGGTAGCCAACCTGGTCCCTACCACCCACTATTGGGCATGCCAGCTTTCATGGTGGGCGGTAGCAGAGCAACCAAAGTATAAATAAAGAGATAGATTTAACTATAGTAAGTTGTTTTATAAAGATTTATTCTGCCAAACTTAGCGAAAATCTGACATAAAGTACTTGGTAAGTAATTATTATTATATGCTTTAACTTGCTGTAACTCTGCTTTATAAATTTTATAAAGTTACTTCACTACTTTATAAATCACTATTACTGTGGAACCGGTGGGTGTTAGAAAATTTTACTACTAACAGAAATACAAAAGTGGGTGGTAGGGGCCCTGGCCGGTTGGCTCAGCAGTAGAGCATCGGCCTGGCGTGCAGGGGACCTGGGTTCGATTCCCGGCCAGGGCACATAGGAGAAGCACCCATTTGCTTCTCCACCCCCCCCTCCTTCCTCTCTGTCTCTCTCTTCCCCTCCCGCAGCCAAGGCTCCATTGGAGCAAAGATGGCCCGGGCGCTGGGGATGGCTCCTTGGCCTCTGCCCCAGGCGCTAGAGTGGCTCTGGTCGCGGCAGAGCAACGCCCCGGAGGGGCAGAGTATCGTGGGCAAGCGTCGCCCCTGGTGGGCGTGCCAGGTGGATCCCGGTCAGGCGCATGAGGGAGTCTGTCTGACTGTCTCTCCCCGTTTCCAGCTTCAGAAAAATACAAAAAAAAAAAAAAAAGTGGGTGGTAGGTATAAAAAGGTTGACTACCCCTGCTTTAGATGCTACCTATAGTTCTGGCCAACTAGCTATAAATCTGCGAAGTACTTAAGACCCTCTTCCAGTTTGCTAATTTGCTATAATGACTCACTCAGGAAAGCTCTATACTTACAATCACAGTTTTATTATAAAGGATATAAATCAGGACCAGCCAAATGAAGAGCCATATAGGATGAGGTCTGGAAGGGTCCCAAATGCAGAGCTTTTGTGCCCACTCTTTGTGGAATCAGGTGCTTTATCCATGTGGCACATTGATGAGTTCACCCTCCAGGAGGGTGTACAGAGCTTCAGTATACAGAGGTTATATTGGTATTTCACTGTATAGGTTTGACTGACAGAATTATTCATTGCATGTGACTGGACTCCATTTCCAACCCCCTTTACCTCCCTGGAGGTTAGGCTGGCTCAAAGCCCCAGCACTCTCATTATATAATTAGTCTTTCCGGTGACCCTCCCACATCCTTAGTTATCTCATCTCTCAAAACAAACTCAAGTGTGATCCAGGGCCTCACTGACAGAAAAGAGATTTCTAAATTCCAAGGGTTTAGTCTTTCTCCCAAAATCCAAGCACAAAGGCACCAGTGAAATTATTTATTATACAAAAGATGCTCTTAATGAAACAGTAAAAATTACTGTTAATTTTACTAAATTTCAGCCTATGACTACACCTTAATATTCTATAATGATGAACAGAGAAATGTGTAACCCACTCGTTTCATATCAAAGTACAATGGCTGTCCTGAAGGAACAGTAGAAAAGCATTCCCAATTACTTGTTGCACAGTAAGCTGAATCAGACTTTTCTCATGAAATATCATTTTTACTTGAAAGAATGGCTGACAACCTGGTTATTGACTTTTTCTTGAAAATAAGCCAAATAAACCTGTCCCTACAAGAAAAACTACAGTATTTGTTGCCAATGAAAAAATCTGAGCTTTCAAGAGAAAATCAGGACCTTTGAAAACTTGTGTTCGCCACTGTGAGCTGGACAGCTTTCTAAAGTATCAACATTTACAAGATCTGTGTAACTCAGTGAATAGGTTTTCCCAAATAACCAAATTAGAGGTAAAAGATCCATTCACAGATCAACATATTTTATCTTACTTTTTTAATGTTTATATTTATTGATTTAAGAGAGAAAGAGGGAGATAGACAGACAGAGACAGGACTATCAATCTGCACTTTGGCATGGTGCTCTAACCAACCGAGCCATTTGGCCAGTCCCAGATCAACATTTTTTTTTTTTTTTACAGAGATAGATTGAGATTCAGAGAGAAGGATAGACAGACAGGAATGGAAAGATGAGAAGCATCAATCATTAGTTTTTTGTTGCACATTGCAACACCTTAGTTCTTCATTGATTGATTTCTCATATGTGCCTTGACCACAGGCCTTCAGCAGACCAAGTAACCCCTTGCTGGAGCCAGTGACCTTGGGTTTAAGCTGGTGGGCTTTTTGCTCAAACCATATGAGCCTGCGCTCAAGCTGGCAACCTCGGGGTCTCGAACCTGGGACCTCTGCATCCCAGTCCGATGCTCTATCCACTGCGCCACCGCCTGGTCAGGTGGTCTCTTTTTTATTATTATTAATTTCAGCAAGAGAGGAAAGGAGAGAGTGAGTGAGAGACAGGAACATCAATTTGCTCCAATATGCACCCTGACGGGAATCAAACCAGCAACCTCTGCACTTCAGGTCGATGCTCTAACCAACCTGATTTGCTAAGCTTTAAATAACTTTCATTATGTCTTAATTTTATAAAATCAAGACTTTAAAAATTATAGGCCTGTAAATTAAAGGCAAGAAACTTTTAAAATTAAGCAACTAATAAAATGTTGATTTAAAAATGAAAACCAGCCTGACCAGGCGGTGGTGCAGTGGATAGAGCGTTGAACTGGGATGCGGAGGACCCAGGTTTGAGACCCTGAGGTCGCCAGCTTGGGCACAGGCTCATCTGGTTTGACCAAAAAAAAAAAACAAAAAAAAAAAAACTCACCAGCTTGAGCCCAGGGTCGCTGGCTCAAGCAATGGGTTACTCGATCAGCTGTAGCCCAACCGTCAAGGCACATATGAGAAAGCAATCAATGAACAACTAAGATGTTGCAACTAAAAACTGATGATTGATGCTTCTCATCTCTCTCCGTTCCTGTCTCTGTCCCTATCTATCCCTCTCTCTGACACTCTGTCTCTGTAAAAGAAGAAAATTAAATTAAAAATAAATTAAATAAATAAAAATTAAAAAAAAAAATGAAAACCAGAGATAAGCAGTCCAAAAATAAACACACCTATAAAGCAAAAACGGAAATTTCAAATTACATAATACAAATCAAATAAAATTCAATTACTACATATTACTTTATATTCCCCTTCAGGTCAACCCTCTCTTTGTCCTATGATTTTCACATTAAAACAGATACTGGTAAACAAGGGTATTGGTAGTGGTTTTGGAGTTTTTCAATTAAAACACTTTAGATGTAAACCATAATGGGTAGAACAGATTAAATTCCTGAAAATTCAGACACCAAAGTAAAGGGCACAGTTTTGTTAAGTAAAATATTCCATCTTATCCTAAAAGAAAGAAAATATTTCATCTATAGAACATAAATACAATAGATATGGGTACTAAAAATAACAGCCAAAAATTTATTTACTTGGCATAGAAGATCACTCACAGCTTACCAGGGCTATGATGAGTTGCAAATCCTCCATTCTGAAGTTGATCTCCTGCCACATTCATTCTACCAGGATTAAAAGGTCCTACTCCAATCTTGGTCTGTGAAGTTAAAGATGGGGTGTATGTTTGTATATTAACACCGAAATTACTTGACTGAAGTCCTTTAGCAACATCTCCCAAGTTGATATTCTATAGTGATGTTACAAGTGTAATCATTAAGTTCACATCTCGCCCAGCATTCACACACCTGTTCCTAAAGTTGTAATATTAGCAATCTGAATCTCAGAGTCGATTCTGTAGTGATAACACTATTGCCAATTCCTGCATTTACCTTTCTTCTTGAAAGACTGGAAGTGGAGAAATCCACATCTCTGGTACTGTTTTTAGTTCCAGGAAGTCCCCATTCGATAAAACTGGAAGAATTTTTCTTTTTCCCTTCATTTGTTTCTACGTCCTCTTCATCATCAATAACAATTGTCTCACTTATAGTCCCCTTCTCAGAAGCCAAATCTCTTGAGGAAGGAAGAATTATGGAATAGTTTCCTTGTAGCTTTTCATTTCTTGATGAAGCAAATATAAAATTTCTTTGATCAGCTATTGCTGAAGAAGTTGAAGGAGGTTGTAAAAATTCAATAAACACAACATCATCATCATCATCATCTTCCACTGATGATGATCTATTAAGTAAAGGACTAGTTGGATCACCCAATGAATTTTCTAGGTCCGTGAAACTAGCTGTCATGGCTTTATTCCCTAATACCACAGGAGTCTGTTCAGTCAAATCTAATCCTCCCACAGAACCTGAATCCATGCCAAAGAACCTGTAACAGGCAGAAAAAAGGAGAAAAAAAAAGTTATAGCCCTGGCCAGTTGGCTCAATTGGTTAGAGCATCACCCCAAAGGACAGAGGTTGCTGGTTTGATTCCCGATCAGGGCATATACAAGAGCAGATTGATGTTTCTGTATCTCTCTCACTCTCTCCCCCTTCCTCTCTCTAAAATCAATAATTTTTTTGCCTGACCAGGTGGTGGTGCAGTGGATAGAGTGTCAGCCTGGGATACTGAGGACCCAGATTTGAAACTCCAAGGTCTCTGGTTTTAGCATGGCCTCATCTGGCTTGAGTGCAGGGTTGTCAGCTTGAGCTCCGGATCATAGACATAACCCCACAGTTGCTAGCTTGAGCAAGGGATCATTGGCTCAGCTGGAGCTCTCCTGGTCAAGGCATATATGAGAAAGCAATCATTCAACAACTAAAAGTGCCTCAACTAGGAGTTGATGCTTCTCATCTCTTTCCCTTCCTTTCTGTCCCTTTCTTTCTTAAAAAAAAAAGAAAATATATATATATATTTAAGTTAAAGTATATTATGATTACTGCATTTTATTGCCAAGAAATGGCACCAATAAAATTTAAAATTCAATACCTTATGTGACTTTTAATTTTTAGGGAAAAAATTGTCACCCATTCTTTCTTCTCCCATTAACTCTATATGCTTACTTATTCAGAGTTTGATGAAAATCGATGATCCAGTTCTTTGTAGTCCTTAAAAATATGTATTTAAATATATATATGTGTGTATATATATATATTTACTCGGCCCTGGCTGGTTGGCTCAGGGCTGGAACGTCGATCTAGCGTTTAGATGTCTTGGTTTCGATTTCCAGTCAAGGCACACAGGAGAGGCAACCATCTGCTTCTCCACCTTTCCCCCTCCCCTTCTCTCTCTCTTTTTTCTTCTACCACAGCCATGGCTAGAATGGTTTGGGCGAGTTGGCCCCAGGCTCAGAGGATGGTTCTGTGGCCTGTGCCTCAAGTGCTGAAAAATGGCTCAGTTGTGAGCAATAGAGCACCGGCCCCAGATGGGCAGAGTATCCCCCAGAGGGGGCTTGCTGTGTGGATCCCAGTCACTTGTATGAGGGAGGCTAGTCTCTCTGCCTCCTCTCCTCTCACTTAAAAAAAAATTTACTGAGCTAATAGTACTCACGTAACAGCACAGGACTTAAACTCAGTGGTCTAACTCAAGGCCCCAAATTTGTAACCACTGTTACATTCAACAAACACTTCTTTGTACCTACTCTGCACTTGAGTATGATAAAGGAAATGATGCAACAGAGGGACACAGTTGAATAATCAATAAAGTGAGGTTCCATGAGGATCCCATAAGCAAAAGATAAGGATACAGGCACAGGTGGTAGTGAATCTGATCTTCAATAAATCAGCCCTTTCTCAAAAGCCAGAGGGAAAAAGGTAGGCATAACTGGAATGTACTGTATATAATTATGTAGAAATGATAGGTGGAAAGCTGAGGTAAATTTATCCATGCTGGCCTCAATTTTCTTAGCTAGAAACTCAAGACTGAAGAAGGTGGGAACTATATGGGTGTTAAATGTTTGAAAAAAAATTTCATTTGGCAATCATCATTCCATTTTAAACACCTCATACTGACATATGATAAGTACCATTTCTATTATAAAATTTTCCCAAGTAATTTAATTGGTAATAGTCATAGTCACGTAACAGGTAACATTTATTCTTAATAAGTGCCACGTCAATAGTATACAGTGGTATCTTGAGATACGAGCAGATTAACGTAGGAATATTTTAAGATATGAGCTGCGACTCGGTCTGTATTTTTGTCGGAGATCCGAGCAAAATTCCGAGATACAAGTCATGATTCAGGAAGCTGCCGCTAGTTGGCGTGTTGATGCCCGGGTCCAGTATCAGCAGCACAGCACCAGCATCTCATTCTTTCTCACGTATTACCCACAGAATCAAGTCGAATCTCATGCGCTGTACTTGGTTCTTACATCATTTTTGCATTTTTTACTAACTTTTTTTGTGTGCTATCATGGGGCCAAAGAAAGAGAGTGTAAAGGACAGTGGTGAGAAGAAGAGAATGATGTCAATAGAAGTAAAGCAAGAAATAATAGAAAAACATGAGCATGGTGTACGAGTAATTGAACTGACAAGGCTGTATGACCGCAATACATCTACAATTTGTACCATCCTTAAACAAAAGGATGCCATCAAAAGCGCAAATCCAGCGAAAGGAACTATAATTCTGTTCCAATTAAGGACAAATATCCATGAAGAAATGGAGAAGCTTCTGCTGGTGTGGGTGAAAGAGCAAGAGCTGGCAGGAGATACAGTGATGGAGACTATAATACGCGAAAAGGCACGTATTATTTACAGCGACTTGAAGAAGAAAGACCCATCAACCTCAAAAGAGGCCGCAGAAGATACGTTTAAGGCAAGTCACGGCTGGTTTGAATATTTCAATAAGAGATCTGGCATCCACTTGGTGGTGAGGAATGGTGAAGCTGCAAGTGCTGACGTTAAGGTAGCTGAGGAGTACATCGCATGTTTTGCTGCGCTTATCGCAAAGGAAGGTTACATCCCCCAACAAGTGTTCAACTGACAAAACAGGATTGTTTTGGAAAAAAATGCCCCAGAGGACTTTAATCACCACAGAGGAGAAGAAGCTGCCAGGCCATAAACCCATGAAGGACTGTCTGACCCTTGCATTGTGTGCAAATGCTAGTGATGACTGTAAAGTAAAGCCACTGCTAGTGTATCATTCCAAAAATCCTAGAACCTTTAAGACTCACAAGATTCTTTTTTTTTTTTTTTTGCATTTTTCTGAAGCTGGAAACAGGGAGAGACAGTCAGACAGACTCCCGCGTGCGCCCGACCAGGATCCACCCGGCACGCCCACCAGGGGCCACGGCTCTGCCCACCAGGGGGCGATGCTCTGCCCATCCTGGGCATCGCCATGTTGCGACCAGAGCCACTCTAGCACCTGAGGCAGAGGCCACAGAGCCATCCCCAGCGC
The DNA here is from genome assembly GCF_036850995.1 of Saccopteryx leptura. NCBI lineage: Eukaryota > Metazoa > Chordata > Mammalia > Chiroptera > Emballonuridae > Saccopteryx > Saccopteryx leptura. The sequence goes on from NC_089504.1 coordinate 158,849,252, forward strand.
CCGGGCCATCTTTGCTCCAATGGAGCCTTGGCTGTGGGAGGGGAAGAGAGAGACAGAGAGGAAGGTGCAGCGGAGGGGTGGAGAAGCAAATGGGCGCTTCTCCTGTGTGCCCCAGCCGGGAATCGAACCCGGGTCCTCCGCACGCTAGGCCGACACTCTACCGCTGAGCCAACCGGCCAGGGCCAAGACTCACAAGATTCTTAAAGAAAAACTGCAGGTTATGTGGCGTGCCAATGCTAGGGCATGGGTTACGTGGCAGTTTTTTATTGAATGGGTAAATCTTGTCTTTGGTCCTGCAGTGAAGAAATATCTTCAAGAAAACAAACTACCAAAGAAAGCATTGAAAATGCTCCAGTCCACCCACCTGGTCTTGAAAATAACATTCTCGATGAGTTTAATTTCGTGAAAGTCCTCTACCTCCCACACAACACGAGTTCAATCTTGCAACCTATGGATCAGCAGGTCATTTCCAACCTTTAAAAGCTTTACACAAAGCACTTGTTCCGCCGCTGCTTTGAGGTGACTGAGAATACAATTCTAACCCTTCAAGAGTTTTGGAAAGATCACTACAACATCGTGATATGTTTACGCATTATTGACTTGGCATGGCAAGAGGTTACAAGAAGAACCTTGAACTCGGCATGGAAAAAGTTATGACCTGATGTTGCTGCAGACAGGGACTTTGAAGGATTCGAACCAGAGACTGAGACCGAGGTAGAAGCGTTGGAGGAGATTGTGTCCTTCAGAAAGTCGATGAGTCTGGAGGTAGATGAGGGTGACGTAGGTAAACGAGCTCGTCGAGGAACATGAGAGGGACTCTCAACTGAGGACTTGAAGGAGCTACAGATGATGCAACATACGGAGCTTCTGCAAGAGATTAGTAGTGAGGAGGAAGTAGAGTCAGAGGAAGTGATTTCTCAAGTGAAATTAAAACATGCTAGCAATGTAGGAGAAGCTTTCAAGTTTCACTGAAAAGAAACAACCAAAAAAAGCTTCAACTGGTCATGCTTCAGCACTTTTTAATGACACTTGTTTGTCACATTTCCGTAACATTTTAAAAGGCAGGCAAAAGCAAACCTCTTTGGATAGATTTTTATTCAAAAGTCCTGCAAGTGAAAGTACCAAAAGTACAGCCAAAAAGGCAAAAACAGGTGATGATTAAATGAAACATACATAATGTTAAGCTTAGGTTAAGTTTAAAGTTAAGAAAGTGCATTTTTCTACAATTAAGTTTTTGTAGTTTCATTTACAATTAAGTTTTGTGGTTTCTTTACTTTCATAAGTAAAGAAAGTGCAGTTATAGTTTTGTTTAAAGTAAAAAAAAATGCAGTTTTAGTTTACATTTAGTGTTAAGAAAGTGCAGTTTTAGTCTACAGTGCCTGCATCTCTTCCTCCCTCCCTCCTCCTCTGCCATTCACCTCCGTTAGCCACATTTGTCTGTCTCCAAGATAAGAATACAGTACTAAATAACAATTTTTTCTTTTATTTTATATATTTTGTTATGCATTGGTAAAGTATACATGTGTGTTTCTTAATTAAAAATGTCTTTTTTTCACAATTTAGGATGGTTTGGGGATGTTTCACAGGGCTGGAACGGATTAAATCTATTTCCGTTATTTGAAATGGGAGAAGTTTGTTTGATATACGGTTGACTGACTTATGAGCTCGGTTACAGGACAAATTAAACTCGTATCTCAAGGTACCACTGTATTAATTCAGTTAATGCTCACACGAGAAACTATTCTTTTTCCCACTTTATCCGTTAGTAAACTAACAATCAGAAAATAAGGAATCTGCCTGGCCTGCCCAAGTCTCCATTGCTGGAAAGGATAGAGTCAGGATTCAAATTCAAGAAATCTGACTCTAGCCTGACCAGGTGGTGGCGCAGTGGATAGAGCATCAGACTGGGACATGGAGGACTCAGGTTCGAAACCCTGCGGTCACTGGCTTGCGTGTGGGCTCATCTGGTTTAAGCAGGGCTCACCAGCTTAAGCCCAAGGTTGCTGGCTTGAGCAAGGCGTCATTAAGTTTGCTGTAGCCCCCGGTCAAAGCACATATGAGAAAACAATCAATGAACAACTCAGGTGCTGCAACGAAGAATTAATGCTTCCCATCTCTCTCCCTTCCTGTCCATTCCTATCTATCCCTTTCTCTGTCTCTGTGACACACACAAACACACAAAAAGAAATCTGACTTTAGAATGTAGTCCATAGCCACTATATTATATGCAATTAATGTATAAAACGAATTTTAAAAAATGACTTATCTTTTATCACAATGAGCAAATTCATTAAAACAAAATCAACATTCAAATAAGTCTATTTCATTATTTTATTGATTTTATATAGAGAGAGGAAGGGAGAGAGAGATAGGAACGTAGATCTGCTCCTGTATGTGCCCTAACCAGGGATTGAACCGGCAACATCTGCACTTGGGAACAATGCTCCAAAGAGTCTAACCAACTGAGTTATCCAGCCAGGGCATATAAGTCTATTTCAAAGATACAAAAATAATGAATCTTAAGGCACCAGTATATAAGGTTAAAAATAAACACAAAAATTAGGATCATGGTCAACACTCCTGCAGTAAACTCAGTATATGGTTGATTTTCAAAGGCAAGAGGCAATAATTTAGCCTCAACTGATTTATGAAATATAAGAATTGTTATACACAAACTTTCTTAGTTCTTTCTATATCTGAATAAATGTAAAACAGAACAATTTCTGGAAAAGAGCTTTAGCTGACTACACTATATCCTCTATGGCTACTACATCCTAGGTCACCTCTGAATCTTCTCATAGAAAATAATACAAACAGTATTCTTTCTTTATGCTCAGCTCACTGTAGTCACCTATCTCTGAAAAAAGTTTTAAGTATTCACCGATTTTCAAATCCCAGATGATAAAAAAGTTAAACCACTACTAAAAGCCATTGTTCATTTAACCATCACTTTCTTCATTCCAAAAACAAAAGACCATAGAAAAACTTTTACTATATTATTCAAAAAGAAAGAAAAACATTATAGTTAACCTAATTAACTTTATGTCACTAAGCAAATTACTTCGCCTCAATGAGTTTTAGTTTTCTTTATTTTATTTTATTTATTTTTTTTTTCTGAAGCTGGAAACGGGGAAGACAGTCAGACAGACTCCCGCATGCGCCCAACTGGGATCCACCCGGCACGCCCACCAGGGGCAACGCTCTGCCCACCAAGGGGCAATGCTCTGCCCCTCCAGGGCGTCGCTCTGCCGCGACCAGAGCCACTCTAGCGCCTGGGGCAGAGGCCAAGGAGCCATCCCCAGTGCCCGGGCCATCTTTGCTCCAATGGAGCCTTGGCTGTGGGAGGGGAAGAGAGAGACAGAGAGGAAGGGGGGTGGTGGAGAAGCAAATGGGCGCTTCTCCTATGTGCCCTGGCCGGGAATTGAACCCGGGTCCCCCGCACGGTAGAGCCAGGCAGATGCTCTACCGCTGAGCCAACCGGCCAGGGCCAGTTTTCTTTATTTTTTAATTAAAAATAATTTTTTTTTAGAGAGAGAGAAGCAGGGAGAGAGAGACACGAACATCAAACTGTTCCTATATGTGAACTGACTAGGAATTAAACCAGCAACCCCAGTGCTTTGGGATGATGCTCCAACCAACCGAGCTATCCAGTCAGGCCTTAGTTGTTTTTGTTTGTTTTAGATTGGTTGACTTTCTAGAGAGTCAGAGAAAAGAAGGAGAGAGAAGGGAGGGTAAAGGGAAGCATTCATTCGCTGTTCCACTTAGTTGTGCATTCATTGGTTGCTTCCTATGTGTGCCCTGACCAGGGATTGAATCTGCAACCTTGTCATTTTGGGAAGACACTCTAACCGACTGACCTAACCGGCCAGGGCCAAGCTTTACTGCTCTAAACTATAAATTGTAAACGGGCGTAATAAATGACTTTGACATTTTTACTGAGATAACTGAACATGCAAGTACCTAGTCTCTGTCTGGACCATATTAGAGTGCAAACAATGTTAAAATCCCTGTCCCATGAGACAGTATTAAGAAAAATTGTCAGCCTGACCTGTGGTGGCGCAGTGGATAAAGCGTCGACCTGGAAATGCTGAGGTCGCCGGTTTGAAACCCTGGGCTTGCCTGGTCAAGGCACATATGGGAGTTGATGCTTCCAGCTCCTCCCCCCTGTCTCTCTCTCCTCTCTCCCTCTCTCTTCTCTCTAAAAATGAATAAACTAAAAAAAAAAATTAAAAAAAAAAATTGTCAGCCTACATTCTAGGATTTCAACAAGTGTAATTAATCTGAAACATTTAGTCTTATAGTACCTCATTCATCTACCAAGTATAATTAGTTAATGTTTAATTCATTTTAACTTGGTATAATACAATGAAAATTAATGTAAAATCAAAAGAAAATCTGCACTGGGAAGGTTGATAGAAAATTATACTACCATTCTATAAAAAGTTAGGCTAAAACCCAAGCAGGAATCAAATGCAAACTATCTCTAGGTAATGGATAACAACTTCTCAAAGTTGACAGGGTTTTTGATTAAAGGTAAAGATAAAAGCTAACACTAAAACAAGTACATAAATGAGGATACTTTGCCTAATTGTACTGTATTTTTCATAATATCTCATCTCATAGTTGTTTTTATAGGCACAATTTAGACATTTGTTGGGTTTGGTTCTACAACACCACAATAAAGCAAATAAAGAGTGATACAAAGTTTTTTGGTTTCCCAGTGCAAATACAAGTTATGTTTACCTTCTATTATGCATGTAATAGCATTAAGTATTTTTTAAAAAGCACTTAACTATATAATAAAAAATTGCCATTTTAACCATTTTTTAAAAAGATTTTATTAATTTTAGAGAGAAGAGAGGAAGAGAGAGAGGGGAGGGAGGGGAGGGGAAAGAGGTGAAGGTGAAGAAGGAGGTGAGGAGGTGGGGAGGAGCAGGAAGCATCAACTCATCGTAATTGCTTCTTGTATGTGCCTTGACTGCACAAGCCTGGGGATTTGAACTGGTGACCTCAGCATTCCAGGTAGATGCTTTATCCAATGCACTACCACAGGTCAGGGCGTTTTAACTATTTTTAAATGTACACTTTGGTGTCACAGTTTTTAAAATGTGCTTTTTAAAAGTTACAAAAAATTTTCTATTGTTTTTATAACTGAGATCACTAATACTGAGATCTTTAACTTTAAAAATTAATTTAAAGAATTAGTTATAATTTAGTAGTCATTCAATATTCAACTATATTTATGTACAATTAAGAGCTTATATATTCAGGCCCTGGCAGGTTAGTTCAGCAGTAGAGCACCGGCAAAGCATGTGGAAGTCCCAGGTTCAATTCCTGGCCAGGGCACACAGGAGAAGCACCCATCTGCTTCTCCACCCTTCCCCCTCTCCTTTCTCTCTATCTCTCTCTTCCCCTCCCACAGTCGAGGCTCCACTGGAGCAAAGTTGCCCCGGGCAATGAGGATGGTTCCAAGGCCTCAGCCTCAGGCACTGGAATGGCTCCAGTTGCAATGGAGCAACGCCCTAGATGGGCAGAGCATAGCCCCCTAGTGGGCATACTGGGTGGATTCCAGTCGGGTACATCTGTCTCTCTGACTCCCTGCTTCTTAATTCAGAAAAAAGAAAAAAAAAAAAGCTTACATATTTGCCCTGGCTAGGTAGCTCAGTTATTAGAGGGTTGTCCCAATAAACCAAGCTTGTGGATTTGATCCCTGGGCAGCACAAATAGAAGAATCAGCCACTGAATGCATAAATACGTGGAACAACAACTCAATGTCTCTCCCTTTCTCTCTCTAAAAATCAATAAATAAAAAAATTAAAAAACAAACTTACATACTAAAAAGAATCAATAAAAAAACTGAGGCTCAAATAGAAATGTTGAGATATTAATATGATATGACAAGATTAATACGATGAGAAAGGTAAACTAACCTGCATATGAAACTTTAAATATTAAAATCACCAGGAAAAAAATTTTTAATTATTTGTTCATATATTTATTTATTTCTAAGATTTTATTTATTCATTTTAGAGAGGAGAGAGAGAGAGAGAGAGAGAGAGAGAGAGGGAAGGGGGGAGGAGCAGGAAGTATCAACTCCCATATGTGCCTTGACCAGGCAAGCCCAGGGTTTCGAATCAGCGATCTCAGTGTTCCAGATTGACACTTTATCTACTGTGCCACCACAGGTCAGGTCTAAAATTATTTTTTCAAAGGTTCATTTTGGCCACCTATAATGACACCTGTATTTTCTAGGCTCTATTAAGAAAGATTAGGATGGGCCTGACCTGTGGTGTTGCAGCAGACAAAGTGTTGACCTGGAAATGCTGAGGTTGCTGGTTCGAAACCCTAGGTTTTCCTGGTCAAGGCACATATGGGAGTTGAAACTTCCTGCACCTCCCCCTTCTCTCTCTCTCTCCTCTCTAAAATGAATAAATAAAAATAAAAAACATTAAAAAAAATAAAGATTAGGATGTATGCTACATGAACTGTCAATCACAAAGTTATTCTATGGCATTCTATGCACCTACAGTGTAAAAGAACTAACAGCTCATTCTTTATACATTTACATGAAAATAATTTCAAATCCAAAACCATATCCTTGTTTAGTGAGTATATAATATAAGCCTTCCCATTTAAAATCATAAACAAAATAAAGGTATGAATCAAATGAGTAGCTACCATAAACAAGAGAATTAGAGAGGGTCCTCGGGTTTGGAGTCTCGATATACCATATTTTTTTGCTCCATAAGATGCAAGGGCATTTTCCCCTCCACTTTTGGAGGAAAAATGTGCATCTTATGGAGCGAAAAATATGGTATTCTATTAGATATTTTAACATACCATTTAGTTCAGAATTTTTTTTTTCTTATTTCTCTCCTTAAAACCCTAAGTGTGTCTTATGGTCAGGTGCATCTTATGTTGCAAAAAATACGGTACGTTTCGAATTTATGATGCTCACTCCCATAAAAACTTTTAAAAAATTGAAACTTGTTTCAGCTTACGCTGTTAGCATTGTACTTACAGATTACGTGGGCAAACTAATTCCAGATTAGCCAGGAACAATTCTTTAGTAAGGTGGCAAGGCCTGCAACAGATCCTGTACCCTTTATATCAGCTGCTTCTTGAAATGAAACACCTGTAGTATAGTAGAATCATCTCCGGCATCTCCTGCATGTTCTTTAGACAATCCTGATTCACCTGACCCAGTATCTCCAGCACCTTCTGCAGGTTCTTCTGGTTCTCCAGCTCCCTCCTTCCAATAGGTCACTCTCTCCCATCTTGCAATTCCCTTTCCAGTGTGCAAGCCAACCACAGAAATAAAGGTAAGAGAATTTTTTTTGCACTCATTTTTTGTTACTATAGTACAGTGTACAGTATAGTATATTTATGTCCTTTTCCCTTTTCTGTGGCTTAGTTGTGTTTTTATTTCTAGATTATGATATTACAACTGTGTTAGGATAGGTAAGTAACTTAGGCTAGGGTGTTTCAACTTACACCAAAATTCGGGATATGTCACTGTCATAGAAAAAGAACTGTGTCATAACCTGAGGACCCCCTGTACTGAAGTGCCCAAGTACAAAATTACTATCTAGAAAGCAATAGGAATTAAATTGGTGGACTGACCACACACAACTAACATCACACACTAACTCAGCCATCCTGGGTGCCAAACTCTAAAACAGTGATGGCCCTAGCCAAATATCTCACTTGGAGCATCGTTCTAAAGCGCACAGGCTGCTGGTTCAATCCCCAATCAGAGCACATACAGCAACAGATTGATGTCCCCCCCCCCCTCTTCCTTTCACTAAAATCAATAATTAAAAAATTTAAGAAATAAAAATTAAAAAGTGATAGAAAAAGCTGAGGAGCACTCTAATTTATGATGCAGAATCCTCAAAGGGCTCCAGATAGCCCTTGAATAGGGTTGGGTGGCTAAAGTAAAACTGTTGGGAATTCCTCGATCCCCAACCTCTCTCCATGTTTATGCCGACAGGTTTTCTCCGACCCTCGCACAAGTTTTAGACTTTTATTCTCTGGAGAGGATAAAACATAAGACCTCATCTTGAGTTTATCAAGCAAGAGTGAATGCTTCAAAACCATGCAAATGAAATTACTCCAATCCCAATGATTCACAGAGAGCTACATCCAGACCTCTACCTTCCAAACAGCAGACTCTTTCCTGTAAGACTTCTCTTAGAATTAGAAGATTCTTCTCTGTAGAATTAGTAACCAGCAAAAAGGAAAGACCTAGAGAAAAGGACTGAAGAGGTTCCCCATCAGTTGGCCAAAAATATCATCTTAGAGTGAAGCTTCAAGTTGAAAGCCCCACTCACTCTTCTAAAATGCTTTCTACTTCCCAATTCTTGATCATGAGTTGACCAGTCAAGAATTATGAAATATTTGAGGAAAGCTTTCCATAAGAAAAACTGTTAAAAGAGATAAAAACAAAGGAGAGACAATGCAAGAAAAAGAAACCATAAAATAAAAAACCACAGAATTATCAGTACTCTACATGGAGAAGTGATGAGAAAAAGACCATAAAATATTAACTTTTTCTTTTTTTTCTTTACAAGGACAGAGAGAGAGTTAGAGAGAGGGATAAAAAAGGACAGACAGACAGGAATGGAGAGAAATGAGAAGCATCAATCATCAGTTTTTCGTTGCAAGACCTTAGTTGTTCATTGATTGCTTTCTCATATGTGCCTTGACCGCAGGCCTTCAGCAGACCGAGTAACCCCTTGCTCGAGCCAGCGACCTTGGGTCCAAGCTGGTGAGCTTTTTGCTCAAACCAGATGAGCCTGCACTCGAGCTAACGACCTCGGGGTCTCGAACCTGGGTCTTCTGCATCCCAGTCTGATGCTCTATCCACTGCACCACCGCCTGGTCAGGCAACATTTTTAATTATTTATTTTAAAACATTTTTTATGGGAGACAAAGACAGGAAGAGGGACAGGTAGAGAGAGACAGATAGACGGAGAGTGAGAGATGAGAAACATCAATTCTTTATTGTAGCACCTTAGTTGTTCATCGATTGCTTTCTCATATGTGCCTTGATGGGAAGAGTGCCTACAACCCAGCCAATGATCCCATGCTCAAGCTAGCAACCCTTAACTCAAGCTGGTGAGCCCACGCTCAAGCTGGCAACCTGAGGGGTTTTGAACCTGGGCCCTTTGTGGCCCAGGCCAAGGCTCTATCCACTGCACAACCACCTGGTCAGGCAAAGTTAACATTTTTAAAAAATTTCAGAGAGAAAGGAAGGGAAAGAGACAAAATCTTTTGGCTCTACCTAGTCATACACACTCACTGGTTGATTTTGTGTGTGTGTGTGTGACAGAGACAGAAAGAGGGACAGATAGGGACAGACAGACAGGAAAGGAGAGAGATGATGTAAAGACAGTAGCCACGGCCACCATCACAGCCACCTAGCCCAAGCAGGTTCGCATTTGATTAGGACAATCGGTAATGAAACAAGAACTGGTGAACTGGTAATGAAAAAAGAACGAAGCCAAGAACTGGTGAGCCATTAGCTTTAATCCTAGCTTGCACCCTCAGGCAAGTAAAAACACACATTGGGTTCTAAAACCCACTCATTCAGTGCTCACAATGCTACTGACTTATCTGAGTTTCCCAGAATCATATGTTTCTAGCTCATCAGACTTACTCACCTGTTCCCCATCTCCTTCTCTCTGCAAAAACTCTGCACAAACTGGCTTCTCCCTCAGCACTCCACCATCTTGGCTGCTTCTCCTGGCCTCCTCCACTTGGCCTTTCTCTGCTCTCTCCTCTAATACTTATCTCAGGAACCCAGAGAGAGCAAGCTCCCAGTCTGCCCCATTTTATAGTGTAGAAATCAAAACCTTTAATCCAATATACAAACAAGGAAGTCTCTGATACAAAGTCACTTATCTGAGGCATAATGGGATTCCTCATAAGAGTGCACCACCCCACATCATGCAATCAGTCAAGGGTGTGGGGAAAAGCTTAGTCTTAAAACTAAGCCTTAGGCCAGGCGTCCCCAAACTACTGCTCGCGGGCCGCAATGCGGCCCCCTGAGGCCATTTATCCAGCCCCCACTGCACTTCTGGAAGGGGCACCTCTTTCACTGGTGGTCAGTGAGAGAACCACTGTATTTGGCAGCCCTCCAATGGTCTGAGGGACAGTGAACTGGCCCACTGTGTAAAAAGTTTGGAGACCCCTGCCTTAGGCTATAACAACCCGGCCTGCTCACAGCCTATCCCCCACACCCAATACAAACTATAAGCGAGCAAACATATATATCATATTTATAAACTTATTTGACCAACAGGCAGTATCTTCAGAGCTGCCGTGATGGCAGGGATGAGGGGGGTAGGCCTGAGACCTTATGCAAATCTAGTTGCCTTAATGGACCTTTACTTTGGTTATTTGCAGACAGCTAAGCTGTCTATTGTGGACTGATCACTGAGACTCTTGGACTGTAACCAGAGGGGGTAACAGCTCCCTTGTTGAATGGACATGCCACTTTTGGACAGTATGAGAGACCCTGATTGGGCGGGGGGAGCTCTGGTGGAGGCCCTCCTGCACTAGTGTGGGAGACAGGCTATAAACTGACAAAATCCTTATAGCCTAGGGCTTAGTTTAAGACTAAGCTCTTGCCTGACCAGGCAGTAGCACAGTGGATAGAGCGACGGACTGGGATGCGGAAGGACCCGGGTTCGAGACCCCGAGGTCACCAGCTTGAGCGTGGGTTTATCCGGTTGGAGCAAAAGCTCACCAGCTTGGACCCAAGGTCGCTGGCTTGAGCAAGGGGTTACTTGGTCTGCTGAAGGCCCACAGTCAAGGCACATATGAGAAAACAATCAATGAACAACTAAGGTGTCGCAACAAAAAAACTGATAATTGATGCTTCTCATCTCTCTCCATTCCTGTCTGTCTGTCCCTATCTATATCTATCCCTCTCTCTGTCTCTGTAAAAAAAAAAAAAAAAACGCTCCGTAGCCTCTGCCTCGGGCGCTAGAATGGCTCTGGTCGCAACAGAGCGACGCCCCGGGGGGGCAGAGCATCGCCCCTTGGTGGGCATGCCGGGTGGATCCCAGTCAGGCACATGCGGGAGTCTGTCTGCCTCCCCCTTTCCAACTTCAGAAAAATACAAAAAAAAAAAAAAAAAGACTAAGCTCTTCTCCAGCCTTCTAATACTAAGATCTTCCACACACCCTTATAATACTAAGATCTTCTCAACACCCTTCTCAAAACTAAGCTTTCCCCCACACCCTTGATTGTTGCATAATAAGGGGTGGAGCACTCTTATAAGGAATCCCATTTAGAGGAATCCCATTTATACCTCAGATAAATGGCTTTGTATCAAACTTCCTTATTTGTATATAGTGCTGCCTTGAGATAAGAACAGACCAACATACGAATTTTTTAAAATAAAAACGAGCTGCAACTCGGTCTATATTTTTGTTCGAGATCCGAATAAAATTTGGAGATATGAGTTGTGATTCGGGAAGCAGCCGCTAGTTGGCGCGTTGGCTCACAGGTCCAGTATCGGCAGTTTGATATTCAAGTTGACTGACGATCTCGGTTACAGAACGAATAAATTTGTAACTCAAGGTACCACTGTATTGGCTTAAAGGCTTTGATTGTCTATGCCCTTGGTCTTGGTTGGCAAACCGCAGCTCATGAGCCACATGCTGCTCTTTGGCCCCTTGAGTGTTTAGCAAAGGCCAGCTTAGGAGTACCCTAATTAAGTTAATAACAATGTACCTACCTATATAGTTTAAGTTTAAAAAATCTGCCTCTCAAAAGAAATTTCAATCATCGTACTGTTGATATTTGGCTCTGTTGACTAGTGAGTTTGCCGACCACTGGTCTACGCTATATAATAAAGCAAGACCAGTGGCTTTCTCTTCTCTGAATTACTAGCTGCGCTGGTTCGCGGCAAGTTTGTCAGCTTATAGCCTGTCTCCCACATACCGGAAAGCTGCTCTTGTCCAGTTGGAGAGTTGCATCAAGGACACTTAAAAGTTTCCATGAACACAGCTCTGGACTAGACAGGCCCTCCCATCTAATGTGGAATAGGGGGCTAGAGATGGGCCTTCATTTTGCACTTTGGGAAGAGTGTTCAGGGAGACATTGTGAAGGGACCTTTGTAATTGATGCGATTGTATAACTTGTGCTGTAACTATAGTTTGTTTATGTAATGTACCTCATTCCTTGCACAGGGATACCTGTGTGGACATCATGAAGTGAGCAAAAGGTTGGAATGTTGGGAAAACAACAGTGTCTTTGGGTTTGCTCTCTTATATTTAGCGAGAGGCAGCCCATGTGTGCGTCATCTGTGGAAGGCTGAGGATGCTTGCCCTCAGGGCAGCTGATTGCGGAAGCCTTCCTGCTTGGGAGGGGCGATTGTTTGCTAATGTTTGCCAGAGAAAGGATATTGCAGCCCTGCCGGTTTTGCTGGAGAGTGCTGAGTCTGGAGAGGGCCTATGAGTCTGGTAAATCTGGAATACTGAGGAACTTAGAAGCCTTGAAATGGAGGGAAGCAGTCTTCCCTGACTGTATGCTTCCCTGCTATTACGAGACTTTAATAAACGGAATGGCCTGCCATCTTCTGGCTACACAGTTATTTTACCATCTGCCCAAATCCAATGAGAACCTGTATCTGCATGGCCACGAGGGCGGTGGTCACCAGCACTACACTGTGTCACATCTTGGAAGCTCTGTTCACCTGTATGCGCTCAAGGACCAGAGAATCTACATCTAAACCCTTAAGTGCAGCATTACTCTGCATTTTTAAGCTTCTGCAAGAAAAAAATCAGCACTCTTTTTGGGCCACTGACCCTGAGTCCAGCTTCACTGTTTGGGCTGGGCACCCCTGACGATTCCACCATTGTAATGACAGCATGGCACACATTGCTTCTATAAAATAACATCTCTCAAATACTTGGTGGCTTATTGACTATGCATACCCTTGATGGGCTGGGCAGTGTCACAAGTGTTTTTAAAGTGAACACAACGATTTGAACCTCTTGATTTGCATGATTTCTGGGGTTTTCTGGGTCAAGTGAATAGCAAACCATTTTTAGAGGTCACCTCTAGCTGCATTCCAAAGTTAACATTTCTAATATAAAAAAGAACTTACAGAAATTAAAATTTGGCATAAATGTAAACTCAATAAAAGGCTTGAAAGATAAAGCTCAGGAAATCAAGGGGAAAAAAGAGATAGAATAAGAACTATTGCTACTTTTAACAATATATATGTATGTGTGTCCCATAACATATGGGCCAGGTACTTTTCCACTTTTTATACTCATTTCAATGTTCACAGCAATCCCGGAAAGAGAAATATAACCTACTCATTTATAAAATCTGCATACTAAAACTGTACTTAATTGAATAAGATGGGCACTTGTAAATGTGCCTATCAAACGTTCAATTACTGACCCTACTTAGCCTTGCACTTGGCAAAGTAAGAGAGAAGATGTGTACCCCAATCTGGTTGCCAGTGAAACCTAATCCTTTCTTTGGCATCAAAATGAAACACCCTAGAAACACTGATAAGAAAAACGCTTTTCGCGTGACCTGTGGTGGCGCAGTGGATAAAGCGTTAACCTGGAAACACTGAGGTTACAAGTTCAAAACCCTGGCTAGCCTGGTCAAGGCACATATGGGAGTTGATGCTTCCTGCTCCTCCCCCTTCTCTCTCTCTCACTATCTCCCCCCTCCTCTCTAAAATAAATAAATAAAAAATTAAAAAAACAAAAAAAAATGCTTTTCTAAGTGATTTATAACAGGGCCAATGACTTGTTACCCTGTCAATCTTAGTCCCTGCTGATTCCCTTTCACTATGAAGGCCCATTAGAGATCTAGAACCACAATCACATCCTATTATATCCCCAAGCTACTGGGCATTTCACTATGCCAAAATGAGCACCAAATACATTACTTTCTAGTAACAAGGAAAACGTACATTCACTTCATAATGGAAAGAACAGGCAGTCACTACCAATTCAATACTGGATCTCAGAACCATGAACACTGTGACAACTATATTATCCCCTGATGTAATGCTAGCTGAAGGACCAGCAGGGGACTAAACACAAATGTTCCTCAAGTGTAAGAAAGACGTACAAAAAACACTCTGTCAACCTTAAAATAACAGAAGAGTCAGATTTTTCTTAATTCAACACAAAAATGTTTTTATTGATTGGAAAGGAAGAAAAAAATGTTAAATGCAAAGCCTGTAAAATGAAGCTACCTTTAAGTCCTATTTTAGAACTCTAGAGAATATCAGATGTGTAAGCATCAACACCCACTCCCAGCGCTTCCCCAGGGATTTGCCCTAAGCTGCAATTACAACAGGGTCCGCCCAAGCAATTAGCTGCCTTCGAGAGAACAGAAAGGTAGGCCCTGGCCCAGTAGATCAGTGGGTTAGAGCATAGACCCCATAAGCCAAAGAACAACAAATGAATGCCTCTCCCCCCTCTCCCCCGCCTCTCTAAAAGCAATAAAGAAAAAAACCCAGAAAGGTAAATCACACAGAACACGTACTATGTATTGCACTCAGTGTATGAAACAGAAAAGGGGAGTAAAATGACTCACAAAGGGGATGCTTTCCTCCTTAATTTCTGTCAAAGCATCAACAGATTGACTTGAGGGTGATTCCTGGTCCTACAGTGAGAAAAAAAGGTGAAAGATTTCGTTACAGCCAACCTGGGCGCTACACAATTCCTACCAGAGAGGGACAAAGAATAAAGGAGTTCAGCACTCTTCTGCCCTCCTCCACCCACCAGCATTAATAAGCTTTGGGGACCGCACCACAGACAGTGCTAAGTTTGTTCCTTCAATCTACAGAACGGGGATAGGGGGACACGGCGCGTAGGCACCAATCCGGCTCAAACGAAGGGGGCGAGGGGTGCGCGGTACAAACGCTACTTGGGCGCCAGCAAGGAAAAGGAATTTTCTTCTAAATGGGCCTATCCAGCATCATCTGTCACTCTGGACATCAACGAACGCCAAGGTAGGAGCGGCTTAGGTCGTGCTGCACTGAAATCTCCCGTTTTCCCCAAGCGTTTGCCCTGGGTCCTAGACTAGCAATCACCTCCCCTTCGGAAACATCATTAGAAACGCGCGGACTGCGGGAAGGAGCCTCACCCGGTTCTGGCAACGGCTCCGCGAAACGGATCTCCCTGCCCAACTAACCCTCTTACAGGAAACGCACAACTGCCCACTACCCAGTAAGACCTGAAGGTCGCGGCAGAACAGCAGCCCCCACACTTGGCACAATCCGAATAACTAAGACCGGCGCCCCTCCGCTACCGTTCCGGGATAAAAAAAACAAAGTGCCCGTGATCCTCGCCCCATCCGTCGTCCTCACCCGGCCAAGGCCTCACCCGCGCGCCCACAGACTTCGGGCCGCATGCGACGGCCCCGCCAGACAGGAGCTAGTTCAGACCAGCGCCCGGGGCACGACGCGCAGCGGCGACAGCGGAGGCACCGCGGGGATTATTCCGGGCCAATCGGAGGCTCTGGAGGCCTCCTCTGCCCATCTCCGCCTTCCCGGCCGCCTCAGCCTCTCGAGGTATTGGGGGGCCACCCCAACCGTCCGCAGGCCGGGAGTACAAGGACTGCGGGAAGGAGCCTCACCCGGTTCTGGCAACGGCTCCGCGAAACGGATCTCCCTGCCCAACTAACCCTCTTACAGGACACGTACAACTGCCCACTGCCCAGTCGCGGGTTTAGCGCTGAGAAGGCGGAGGCGTCGGCAGCGGCGCGGCCAAGCCCGAGCACGCACCACCTTTCGCCCCCCATTGGCTGGCAGAGAGGGCCGTCCAGAGCGCCTGGGGCGCTTCCATTGGCTGCATCTGCCTTCTTTCATGAACTCCTTGAGGGGATGGCCCGGGAGGCTGTCTGTCAGGCGCAGGACACACCCCGCATTTCCACGCCCTCGCCTCTCCGACTGCACTGGCCTGGGCCGCATCCCTCCCCTATAGCCCCGCCCCCACCCGGTCCGTCAGGGCAGCGGCCCGATTTTCGTTGCCGCCGCTGGGCCCCCGGGGGAACGGAGGGTCCCCCTGTGCTGGCACCGTCCAAGTCGCTGAGGCCAGGCCGCATGCCCCCGCTTAAGCCGGGGCGCCCAGGCCACCGCGGCGGTTCCCAACGCCCTGAGGGACGCGGCCTCGATGTGCCTAACGCTCTCCTACTCAGGTCCCGGAAGCCTCGTGGGGGCGGCCGCGGGCCAGAGGGGTCGGGCGGAGGGCGGAGGGCGAAGGCGTTCCCGTGCGACCTGGGGCGGACGCACGTCCACCAGCGCCTCGTCCCGTGAGAAGCAGCCTCGCCACCCGTCATGGCTACGGGAGGAGATGGCGTCCTCCATCTTGTCGGGACCCACTCGGAACCGGGCCCATGGGGTTGAGCGACGTGTCCCGGGGCAGCCCCCTCTGCGCTGCGCCATCGGGACAAGCGACAGCCCGCTCCCAGCGTCCGCGCGGGGCCAGGGAAAGGCAACTGCGGGGAGACCCAGACGTCCCTCCCCACCTCAGAAGCCAAGATGGAGGCGTTGCGGGCGCCCCTGGAACGGGTCCCGCGGGTGGACGGGCCGTGGCGCCGCCGCCACCGCCCTGCACCGTCTAGTCTTCCAGGGTTAGGAACCAACCAACCGCCCACCCGGTTGCCGCGGGCAGCAGCCCACCGGCCACGGCCCCTCTTTTGTTCCCCGTCCACCCCGACGACTCAGGCGCACGCACGCACGGTGCGGTTCCAGGACTCCTGTCCCGCTCTAGCGGCGGATGACGGAATGACAGCTACAGAGTTGGGGACAGGGATGGATGGATCAGACTTCTCAATACCACGCCATTATTCACAACTGCCTACTAATTGGACGTGTGATGTTACCATTGAACGTTCAACAAGATAAGGATGAACGGGAAATTTGTAGTGAAGCTAATCATCCTCAAAAGCCTCAGGAAAGACGGACGATCAACACTATCCACTTGCAGCAGGAGAAATTAAAATTCACTCATGAATTGTGAATTAAAATATCAAGTACTGTAATTCTTCCACCTAGGGTGAAATGCAATAAATATTCTATCTTGAATATCCAACAAATTTCAAACACCTTTCTCAAAATAGTATCGCTGGAGGTTTTTAATTAGTTTTTTTGTGAGAGAGACAGGAAGGGAGAGAGATGAGAAGCATTGACTCCTAGTTGCCTCACTTTAGTTCATGGTTAGTTCTTGGATTGCTTCTCACACATGCCTTGACCGGGATGGAGTATGGACTCAAGCCAGCGGCCATGGGATCCTTTGAGGAGCAAGCTCAAAACCAGGATGCCTCCAGAGGCGGATTTAACGAGGTGTGTGGGGGGGGGGGGAGGGCGCACAGTGCACGTGCTCTGCAACTTGACACTTTTTCCTAACGACACCGAGTTTGGTTAATTATGTGCAATTTTAACATTAAAAGTACATAATATTTATTTTAAAATATGGTTAACATGTATTTTTATTTTCCCTGTCTCTCTCTCTTTTTTTAAAGGACTTCAGCCAACCCTAATCTGCCTCGGGATGCCTTGCTCAGATGGTGAATGAGGAGCCAGCAGGCCAGAGGAGGAGACCAAGAGGTTCCAACCTGGGGCCTCAGTGTCCCAGGTGGATGCTCCATGCCCTATTCCACCACTGGCCAGGCATCACTGAGTTTTTGTGGACCGTAAATGGCAAAAAGCCATTATAGATTAGAGGCTTAGCAAAAGGCTCAATTCTCCCCCCTCCATCTCCATATTTGGCTTTGATGCTGAGTATTTGCACCCACTCCACTTGCTTCCTTGAGTTGCTGGAAGCAATATACATGCCCTTCCTCTGACTCTGTTTGTTTCAGATGTTTGTAAATTTCACTAATGTATCCTGTTTTTGCCTTGGGAGAGTTCCTGTCTTAGCCTTTGATGTGCAACTTTGTATCAGGGTCCTTGATTTGCATAGGTCTATATAATAAAGCAAACTGGGGCTCTGAGGCACTCAGATACTGCCAGGCAGTTTGAAGAGCCCTCCCGCTCCCATCGTTTTTCTTTTGACAAACTGTGTTTCCTTAATTCCACACTTATTAGGAGCCACAGTGGTCCGCGGCACTGAGCCTTTTTTTTTTTTTTTTTTTTTTTTTTTTACAGAGACAGAGTCAGAGAGAGGGATAGACAGGGACAGACAGACAGGAACGGAACGGAGAGATGAGAAGCATCATTAGTTTTTCCTTGTGCGTTGAGACTTCTAGCTGTTCATTGATTGCTTTCTCATATGTGCCTTGACTGCGGGCCTTCAGCCGACTGAGTAACCCCTTGCTGGAGCCAGCGACCCTGAGTCCAAGCTGGTGAGCTTTTTGCTCAAGCCAGATGAACCCGCGCTCAAGCTGGTGACCTCGAGGTCTCGAACCTGGGTCCTTCCACATCCCAGTCCAACGCTCTATTCACTGAGCCACCGCCTGGTCAGGCAACCCTGAGTCTTTTCTAAGCAAAACTTTTATTTCATAATTGTGTATTTTTCAGTTCTCAATACAATGAAATAGCGTTATAATATTTTATAATACAGTTCTGTATTGCATTGACATTCTTGATGGCACTAATAGAAATGGTCTGTTAGCAAATGCAGAGTAAAATTGTAATAATTCAGTGAAAACTTTTATCACTCCTTTTCTCCTACCATGTACCATTGCAATAGCTTCTGCTCATTGTGTTTATAATTAGAAGGCTTAGAGATACATCGAAATGAGTTATCATAGACTTGAATGGTAGATTGTGTTCCCACATAAGTTCAATTTGAGGAAGTTCTGTACTGCTACTAATTCCCTGGCATTATTGCTGTTTTATAATTAACAGCAAGTATAATAATTATAGTAATTTATATATATATATTTATTTTTTTATTTTTTTGTATTTTTCCGAAGCTGGAAACGGGGAGGCAGACAGACTCCCGCATGTACCTGACCGGGATCCACCCGGCATGCCCACCAGGGGGCAATGCTCTGCCCATCTTGGGGCATTGCTCTGCCCCAATCAGAGCAATTCTAGCGCCTGAGGCAGAGGCCACAGAGCCATCCTCAGCGCCCGGGCAAACTTTGCTCCAGTGGACCCTTGGCTGTGGGAGGGGAAGAGAGAGACAGAGAGGAAGGAGAGGGGGAGGGGTGGAGAAGCAGATGGGCGCTTCTCCTGTCTGCCCTGGCTGGGAATCGAACCCGGGACTCCTGCATGCCAGACTGATCCTCTACCACTGAGCCAACCGGCCTCGGCTGTGTTATAGTTTTTTACACTGTGCTTAATTTATATATTTTTTTAAGCTTTATTTATTTATTTATCGAGAGAGACAGACGAGAAGGGAAAAAGATGAGAAACATCAACTCATAGTTGCAGCACTTCAGTTGTTCATTAATTGCTTTCTTATTACATGCCTTCACTGGGGGGCTCCAGCCAAGCCAATAACCCCTTACTCAAGCCAGTGACTTGGAGCTCAAGGCAGCAACCTGAGCTGATTATGTGGATGACCCCAAACCCAAGCTGGTGAGCCTGCACTGAAGTTGGATGAGCCTGCACCCTAGCCAGCAACCTCTGTGTTTCGAACCTAGCTCCTCAGCATCCGTTGGTCTAATAAGTTTGTAAATATGATATATATGTTTGCTTGCTTATAGTTTGCATTGGATGTGGGAGACAGGCTGTAAGCTGACAAAGTTATTATAGCCTAAGTCTTAGTTTTAAGACTAAGCCTTTCCCGTCCTTTTAATACTAAGATCTTCTCAAAACTAAGCTTTTCCCCACACCCTTGATTGTTGCATGATGTGGAGTGGTGCACTCTTATGAGGAATTTTATTTATGCCTCAGATAAGTGACTTTGTATCAGAGACTTCATTATTTGTATATTGGCTTAAAGGTTTAGATTTCTACACTATAAAATGGATGAGACCAGGATTCTCTCTAGGTTCCTGAAATTATCATTGCATGGGATAAGCAGCCAAGATGGCGTAGTGCTGAAGGAGAAGCCAGTTTGTGCAGGGTTTTTGTAGAGAGAAGGAGATAGGGAACAGAGGTGAATAAGGCTGGTGAGCCCTGGCCGGTTGGTTCAGTGGTAGAGCGTCGGCCTGGCGTGCAGGAGTCCCAGGTTCAATTCCCAGCCAGGGCACACAGGAGAAGCGCCCATCTGCTTCTCCACCCCTCCCCCTCTCCTTCCTCTCTGTCTCTATCTTCCCCTCCCGCAGCCAAGGCTGCATTGGAGCAAAGCTGGCCCATGCACTGAGGATGGCTCTATGGCCTCTGCCTCAGGCGCAAAATGGCTCTGGTTGCAACAGAGCAACGCCCCAGATGGGCAGAGCATCGCCCCCTGGTGGGCATGCCAGGTGGATCCCGGTCCGGCACATGCGGGAGTCTGTCTGACTGCCTTCCCGTTTCCAACTTCAGAAAAAAAATAAATAATAAGGCTGGTGAAGTAGAAAGCTTTGATTCTAGGAAACTCAGATGAGTCAGTGGCTTTGGGAGCCCTGAATGAAAAGGGAAGTGTTTTCCTACTGTGTGTATATCTTGCCCGCCAGGTGCAAGCTAGGATTAAAGGTAATGGCTCACCAGTTCTTGGCTCCATTGTTTCATTACCGTCTGTCTGAATCATATGTGAACCTGCATGGGCCAGGTGGCTGTGATGGTGGCTGTGGCTACTGGTTTTACAGCATCCTAGGTCAATGCTCGATCCACTGAACCACCACCACGCCAGGCAAATATTTTTTCTGTTTGTTAATGGTATTGAAATGCAATTAAGTTTGTTTTTAAATTTTTTTTATTGACTTTCTTGTTGTTTTTAAATTCATTTTAGAGCCTGACCGGGCGGTGGCACAGTGGATAGAGCATCAGATTGGGATGCGGAAGACCCAGGTTCGAGACCCTGAGATCGCCAGCTTGAGCACGGCCTCATCTGGTTTGAGCAAAAGCTCACCAGCTTGAGCCCAAGGTCGCTGGCTCCAGCAAGGCGTTACTCGGTCTGCTGAAGGCCCACGGTCAAGGCACGTATGAGAAAGCAATCAATGAACAATTAAGGTGTTGCAATGCGCAATGAAAAACTAATGATTGATGCTTCTCATCTCTTGGTTCCTGTCTGTCTGTCCCTGTCTATCCCTCTCTTTGACTCTCTGTCTCTGTACATTTATTTTAGAGAGAGGAGAAAGAGAGAGAAGGGGGTAGGAGCATTGAAGCATCAACTCCCATATGTGCCTTAACTGGGCAAGCCCAGGTGTCCCAACTAGTGACCTCAGTGTTCTAGGTCGATGCTGTATCCACTGTGCCACCACAGGTCAGGCATTTTATTGATTTTAGAGAGAAAGGAAAGAGCAAGAAGGAGACAAGAACATGGATCTGGTCCTGTATATGCCCTGACCAGGGATTGAACCAGCAACCTCTCCACTTCAGGATGATGCTCTAACCATCTGAGCTGTCTGTTTTTCTGGCTATGTGGTGACCAAGTCATAAAAGGACTTTTAAAAATAAATATTTTTATGTCCATAATAGCATTATTTATAATTTCCAAAAGGTAGAAGTAACCCAAATGTTTATTAACTGATGAAAGCATAAATAAATGTCATCTATCCATATAATGGGATATTAGTCAGCCAAAACAAGGAATGAAGTTCTGGTACATTCTACAACGTGGATGAACCTTGAAGATATATTGCTACATGATATGAGCCAGACTCAAAAGCGCAGATTGTATAGCCAATCACCAATCGCGTCACCATTTGGTTGTTCCGCTACCGTCCACCATGAAAGCTGGAACACCCACTAGTGGGCAGGAGGGACCAGGTTGACCAGCACTGCAAAAGTGGGCGGTTTTTATAAAAAAGTTCACCATCAAGGGTTTAATGGAACTTGGTAGAACACCATTTGTAAAGCCAGTAGCCAGGGCTACCATCACAGCAGCTAGGACCATGCAGGTTTGCATTGGATTCAGACAGTTGGTAAAGAAACAACGGAGCCAAAAACTGATGGGCCATCATCTTTAATCCTAGCTTGCACCCAGCGGGCAAGTAAAAACACACATTGGGCTCCAAAATCCACTCACATTCAGTGCTCACAAAGCTACTGACTTATCTGAGTTTCCTAGAATCAAAGGTTTCTAGCTCATCAGACATATTCACCTCTGTTTCCCATCTCCTTCCTTCTCCCTGCACAAACTCTGCACAAACTGGCCTCTCACTCAACACTGCACCATCTTGGCTGCTTCTCCTGGCCTCCTCCACATAGCCTTTCTCTGCTCTCCTCTCTGCTGTCTCCTCTAATGCTAATCTCAGGAACTAAGAGAGCAAGCTCCCATTCTGCCCCCATTTTATAGTGCAGAAATCAAAACCTTTAATCCAATATACAAAATAGGGAAGTCTCTAATACAAAGTCACTTATCTAGGGCATGATGGGATTGCACCACCCCACATCAAAAAGGGTGGGAAAGGCTTAGTCCTAAAACCAAGCCCCAGGCTACAAGGATCCTGACTGCCCACAGCCCGCTCCCAACACACATTAATATCATCTGTGTCACGGGCTTCCATGTGGGTAGTGCCATCTTTAACAAAGTGAGCATAATATATTTTATCTGCCCAACACCATTTTGTCATAATATCTGGAAATACAGATATTTTAAAAAAACTGAGCTCCATTTGATTACTTCTTCTGATTACTTATAGTAAAGATACAGGTTTATTGCCTGGCCAGGTGGTGGTGCAATGGATAGAGTGTAAGCCTGGGATGCTGAGTATCCAGGTGGAGTCCCCCAGGTTGGGGTTTTGAGCACGTGCTCATCAGTTTGACGTGCTCATCAGTTTGAGCACTGTTTGCTGGCTCCAGGCCACTGTTGCTGTCTTTTTTTTTATTTTATTCATTTTTAGAGAGGAGAGAGAGAGAGAGAGGAGATAGAGACAGAGAGAGAGAAGGGGGGAGGAGTTGGAAGCATCAACTCCCATATGTGCCTTGACCAGGCAAACCCAGGTGTTGGGCAGATAAAATGTATTATGCTCACTTTGTTAAAGATGGCTCCGCTGCCCACGTGAGGCCGTCGCCCAGGTGATATTAAGGTGTGTTGAGAATCCTTGTAGCCTGGGGCTTGGTTTTGGGATTAAGCCTTTCCCACCCTTTTTGATGTAGGGTGGTACAATCCAATCATGCCTCAGAGGGTGACTTTGTATTAGAGACTTCCCTGTTTTGTATATTGGATTAGAGGTTGTGAAGCTACAATATAAAGTGGGGGCAGAACAGAGTTTAGATTCTTGGTTCCTGGGATTTTCAGCAGAGGAGAGAGTAGAGCCAGCAGTGGGAGGAGGCCACGTGGAGGAGGCCAGGAGAAGCAGCCAAGATGGTGCAGTGCTGAATGAGATGCCAGTTTGTGTAGAGTTTGTATTTGGGATAAGGAAGGAGATGGGGAACTGAGGAGAATAAGTCTGGTGAGCTAGAAACCTTTGATTCTAGGAAACTCGGATAAGTCAGTGGCTTTGTGAGCACTGAGTGTGACTGGGTTTTGGAGCCCAGTGTGTATTTTTACTTGCCCGCCCGGTGCAAGGTAGGATTAAAGGCTATGGCCCATCAGTTTTTGGCTCCATGGTTTTTTTACCGACTGTCCGAATCCAATGCGAACCTGCATGTGAATGGCCATGATGGCGGCTCCTGGCTTTACACCAGGGTTTCGAACTGACGACCTGAGCATTACCAGGTCGACGCTTTATCCACTGCGCCACCACAGGTCAGGCACTGTTGCTGTCTTGAGTCCAAGGTTTCTGGCTGGAGCACATGGTCACTAGCTCTGCTGGAGCACCCCTCCACCCTTCTATACCCCTGTCAAGGTGCATATGAGAAGGCAATAAGGAATTGATGCTTCCCATCTCTCTCCCTGTCTTTATGTCTCTGTCTCTGTGTTGGTCTCTCTCTCTTGCTAAAAAAAGTTAATTGAGTTACAGACACAAACCACCTAAGAAAAAAGTGTTTATAGATTGATGAGAGTCCTTGGTTTCTTATGTACACAGTGCTGTATTTCATGGGCATTCCTAATGTCACCAAAGCAAGGTTATTATTATTTTTTTATTTTCAGCCCTCAGCTATTTGTTGGAAGTAAATGAAGTAACAAGACGTAAAGCAAACATTTTCATAACTTGTAAATTAAAGTCATCCATCTCATGTTGTGTTGTAAGGTACCAAAAAGCTGAAAAATTAATATTGATATTCTAGGAGGAAAAGTTCAGGCTTTCCTGTCCTTTCTTTGGAAAATGGAAAAAAATAATATAGAAATCTCCTGACTTACAAGGATTAGGGTCATTTGGTTTAAAGTTCTCTGAAAGGATTACGGTTATTTGAGGAACTCCCTTTCCCTTTCAATGAGAGGCAAAATTTACATACCACTCTACACTGATCTTAGCTCTCCCTCCCTTCCTGGAACCTGAGATTAACGTGTACCTCTAGGCCAGTGGTAGTCAACCTGGTCCCTACCACCCACTAGTGGGCGTTCCAGCTTTCATGGTGGGCGGTAGCAGAGCAACCAAAGTATAAATAAAAAGATAGATTTAACTATAGTAAGTTGTTTTATAAAGATTTATTCTGACAAACTTAGCGAAAATCCGACATAAAGTACTTGTTAAGTACTTATTATTATATGCTTTAACTTGCTGTAACTCTGCTTTATAAATTTTATAAAGTAAAGTTACTTCCCTACTTTATAAATCATCATTACTGTGGAACTGGTGGGCAGTTAAAAAATTTTACTACTGCCCTGGCTGGTTGGCTCAGTGGTAGAGCAAAGGCCTGGCGTGCGGAAGTCCTGGGTTCAATTCCCGGCCAGGGCACACAGGAGAAGCACCCATCTGCTTCTCCACCCCTCCCCCTCTCCTTCCTCTCTCTCTCTTTCCCTCCCGCAGCCAAGGCTCCATTGGAGCAAAGATGGCCCGGGCGCTGGGGATGGCTCCATGGCCTCTGCCTCAGGCGCTAGAATGGCTCTGGATGCAACAGAGCGACGCCCCGGATGGGCAGAGCATCGCCCCCTGGTAGGCGTGCCGGGTGGATCCCGGTCGGGTGCATGCGGAGTCTGTCTGACTGCCTCCCTGTTTCCAGCTTCAGAAAAATACAAAAAAAAAAAAAAATTTTACTACTAACAGAGATACAAAAGTGGGCAGTAGGTATAAAAAGGTTGACTACCCCTGCTCTAGGGCAAAAGAGGAGAGATAGATACTAAAAGGATTTGTGAATGTCTTTGATTGTATTATCTTGAAAGTTTTTAACATTTTCTGTAAATACCCTAGACAAATGTTAATCTTGTTAATGTAACGCAAATCTTGTTAAATGTTAATTTTATTAATGATTGTGTCATGCTGTCATGCCCCCCAACCTGTATGTAGTCAAAGAGTATATAACCAGCCTCTAAAATGTACTCGGGGCTCATGATTTGGTTCTGTTATGCCCCGTGTCAGCCATATGCGGCCGGCATATTTAACAAATCTCCTCCTTCAATAAAACTCTTCTGGATTTGGTGTCTCTACATAAACCCACTGAAGTGAGGTATGGTGCCTTTCAGAATCTCGGGTACAGTACTTAACAACAAAGCAAGTATAAATGCAAAAAGCCAGAGCTCAGTTAAGTTGATAGAGTAAAGTTCTATAGAGTTCATTTAAAGTTAGTTATGTTAGGCCTTAGCCTGTTGACTCAGCAGATTTGATTCCCAGTCAGGGCACGCAGGAGAGGCAAACATTTGCTTCTCCATCCCTCCCCTCCCCCCTTCTCTCTCTTTCTCTTTCTCTACATCTCCCGCAGCCATGGCTTGATTGATTTGAGCACATCTGCCAAGGGCTCTGAGGATAGCTCTGTGGAGCCTCCCTCAGAAGCTAAAAATAGCTGGGTTGCAAGCATGGCCCTAGATGGGCAGAGCATCGGCTTCAGATGGGTGTTGCCAACTGGATCACAGCTGGGGCACATATGGGAGTCTGTAAAAAAAAAAAAAAAGTGTTGGGCAGATAAAATGTATTATGCTCACTTTGTTAAAGATGGCTCCGTTGCCCACGTGAGGCCATCGCCCAGGTGATATTAATGTGTGTTGAGAATCCTTGTAGCCTGGGGCTTGGTTTTGGGATTAAGCCTTTCCCACCCTTTTTTGATGTGGGGTGGTACAATCCAATCATGCCTCAGAGAAGTGACTTTGTATTAGAGACTTCCTTATTTTGTATATTGGATTAGAGGTTGTGAAGCTACAATATAAAATGGGGGCAGAATGAGAGTTTGTGCTCTTGGTTCCTGGGATGATTAGCATGAGAGAGCAGAGGGAGCAGAGCAGAGAGCAGAAAGAGGCCATGTGGCCAGGAGAAGCAGCCAAGATGGCGGAGTGCTGAGTGAGATGCCAGTGTGTTTAGTGTTTGTATCTGGGATAAGGAAGGAGATGGGGAACTGAGGAGAATAAGGCTGGTGAGCTAGAAACCTTTGATTCTAGGAAACTCGGATAAGTCAGTGGCTTTGTGAGCACTGAATGTGAGTGGGTTTTGGAGCCCAGTGTGTGTTTTTACTTGCCCGCCAGGTGCAAGCTAGAATTAAAGAAAATGGCCCACCAGTTTGTGGCTCCGCTGTTTCTTTACCGACTGTCCGAATCCAATGCGAACCTGCATGGGCCAGGCTGCTGTAGTAGTGGCCGTGGCTTCTGGCTTTACAGTAAGTAAAAATAAAAAATAAAGTAAGTTATGTCACAGACTTTAAATTTTTTTTTTTTTTTTTGAAAAATAAGGATGTTTATTAGGGACATTTCTAGCCCACAGCTAGGGCTCATACTCAGCTCTATGAGCCACTGTCAGACCTCATCCCCATTCAATGTGAATGTCATTAGGGAGGCCAGGCCACAGGTAGATCCCATTAATCCCACAGTAAGGGGTCCCTCCTATAGCCAGGTATAGCTACTCTGGGGATGAAGAGAGAAATTGTTGGGCAGATAAAATGTATTATGCTCACTTTGTTAAAGAGGCCGTTGCCCAGGTGATATTAATATGTGTTGAGAATCGTTGTAGCCTGAGGCTTGGTTTTGGGATTAAGCCTTTCCCACCCTTTTTGATGTAGGGCGGTACAATCCAATCATGCCTCAGAGAAGTGACTTTGTATTAGAGACTTCCCTGTTTTGTATATTGGATTAAGGGAGTTTAGATTGCTACACTATAAAATGGGGACAAAGTGGGAGCTTGGGCTCTTGGTTCCTGAGATTATCATTAGAAGAGAGAGCAGAGGAGAGCAGAGAAAGGCCATGTGGAGGAGGCCAGGAGAAGCAGCCAAGATGGTGAAGTGCTGAGTGAGATGCCAGTTTGTGTAGAGTTTGTATTTGGGATAAGGACGGAGATGGGGAACAGAGGAGAATAAGTCTGGTGAGCTAGAAACCTTTGATTCTAGGAAACTCGGATAAGTCAGTGGCTTTGTGAGCACTGAATGTGACTGGGTTTTGGAGCCCAGTGTGTATTTTTACTTGCCCGCCGGGTGCAAGCTAGATTAAAGACTATGGCCCACCAGTTTTTGGCTCCATGGTTTCTTTACCGACTGTCCGAATCCAATGCGAACCTGCATGGGCCGGGCTGCTGTGATGGTGGCCCTGGCCGTGGCTCCTGGCTTTACAGAAATCATTCTGTTAATATGTTCCTCTAGACCAGGGGTCTCAAACTCAACTCAGCATGTGGGCCGCAGAGCAAGATCACAGCCGTTCGGCTGGCTGCACTAGGTCTACAAAAGGCAACTGTTACGCAACACTTTTCAGTATCACAAAACGACCAGAAACTGTAGTTCGTGGATTAGTCTGCGGGCCGCAAGTTTGAGACCTCTGCTCTAGACCCTGCCTCTAACTCCACCCCACTGTCCAAGACCATGGGTCAAAGGTGAGTAGTACCATAATGTGGGGTATCAAGGGATGCCCTTCCCTTCTTAGCCATTCCAGGCCTGGGGGGCCACTGAGGTAGAAGGGGGAGCAGCCAAAGCACTCAAATCCCCCTTGTGGACCATGTTCTGGGCTTGCCCCTTAGGGAAACAGGGCTTTTTGCTGGTATGGAGGATAGGACATCAGCTCAGACTGGAATGCTGCAGTTCTTCCCAAAGCCATAAGGGCACTGGCTGTCCAAGCTGGCTCAGGAGCTTTGACAGCTCCAAACTGTGGTTCCGGAAAAAATCCGTAAGGAAAAGGCAGGACTCAGTGTCCATATCTGGGTACCTCTGACCTTTGCTTTTGCCTAGACAGTGAGTCTTACTACCTCCAAGTCCCTGGCACCAGAATCCCTTACCTTCATCAAACCTGAGGGTCTGTGTGTAGTTCAGAAAGGGTGTGATACCCAGGAACTTCTGGATGCTGTCCATTGAAGCAGCTGGGTTGGTTCGCAGCTCTTCCCCATCCATAATCAGCAGCTATTCGGAGGGGTAATAAGTCAGCCAGCGTTGCAGATGGGTGGAATAGTAACCAGAGACAAGGCAGTGGTTTTGCATGGACCGAAGTGCCAGAGGGGCCTGGGAGGAGGCTGAAATCACCTGATAGAAGGTATGGTTCAGAGCAGCTGGGTCTCCGTGTGCTTGCTGGTGCTGGTACCAGGAGTAGGCCCTGTCAGCAGGGTTGGTGAGCACAGTGATGATCTTGGCTCGTGGTAGGAGGGCAGTCCCTTGCCACAGTACAACTTCTGAGTCAAAATAGGTAGCACTTTTTCAAACAGAAAGTCAGTGCTCGCATTGGAAGGGATAGGAAAGAAGTCCATGTACCAGTCAATGCCCTTGTGGTAATTAGGGCCATTGAAGAACTGAATCTCCTCAAAAGTGCTGGGGCTAAGGAAGCTGCTGGTCACAGCTGGGTGCAGGCTCAGGAAGAAGTGAATAGCTGTGGTCCCTGTCTTCTGGGGTCCCACAATGAGGAACTTGGGGAGCCAATCACAGGTTTTCTCCTTGGACCAGATATCTTTGTGCCTCTTGTCATCACAGGGATTCTGCCAAAGGGGGCTTCGCTCTTGAGGGAAGAGTTCAAAGTACTTCCGTGCAAGAGGAACAGGAGGAAGGGTCTGTAAGCGCAGCCGTGTCCAGCACTGGAGGAAGCGCACCAGGCTCTCAAAGGTGTATAGGCCCAGTTAATCATTTCCATAATTGGACAGATGGGTCATAAATATGCTGATCGGATTTAAGCAGCACTGTCAGAAAGAGCTCTCCACCTCGAATGCTCCAGTCTAGTTCATGAGAGCCTCCAGGATACTCATTATAGAAGATCGTGTGAGTGAAGAGGCCACATGTCTGCCGTGGCAGCACCATAATGCCATTGTGAATGAAGCCACGGCGATAGCGGGCAGGGCTGAGATGGGAATACTCCTCAGTGCTGGTCACCTGGATGCCCCACACAGATTTCCAGGCCTCATCGAGCTGCGTGTGGATGGGGTACACACCCGAGTGGTGGGGAACCACAGCATACCCCAGATCCGTGAGAATCCCATGCTCCAAAGCAAACTGTTTGTTGAGCCTCATCTGGTCAGCCAGCACGGAGTGGTTGTGAAACAGGTGGCCGCATGTGGCTCCACATGTGCAGGAACCACCAGAATTCTCTGTGGTGCTTCAGCAGCATATCGTCCCCTGCATCCTCCTCCTCTGTGCCAGTATGATAGAACTTGCCCGAGAAGCCCAAGTTGAAGGTGAAGTTGGGGACTAAGGTCCTGAGTTTGTTCTAGGTGCTCAACAGAGCCTCAGTATCAGCCACCTTCATGTGGGTACCTTCCTTGCCCACAAAGATATCATCAATGTCTACCAAGGTGTAGCGGTCAAGGTCCAGGCAAAGGCGCTTGCCAGTGAGGTATGCAACAGCATCAACAAAAACAAGTTTGTGGAGCCAGAAGGAAAGGCCATGGCCAAAGAGGACCTGCTGGATGCCATCATGAAGCCCCAAGTCCTGTACCACAGTGGGAATCCACGCCTGGTGAGGTACTGGTCCTGGAACAGAGGGCTCAGCTGTCTAAAGGCTAGTAAGAAGCACTGGTTCATATGTGCTATGATTGGATTGGAAGATGGTCCAGTCATCACTGGGCAATGGCCCAGACTCCAGGCGGCTAGGGCGTGTGAGATGCAGTAGTGGGGCAGAAGGATTCACTTGGTAGTCCCGGAGCCCCAAGTTGGAGTACAGAAAAAGGGGAAAGCCCTTAAGCTGGGCACTCAGTAGGCTATGCTCATGAGCTCAGAAAAAGCCAGTGATGCCCACACCATATTCTACACAGTACCGGTCTAACAGTTCCCGACTCCAGGCATCCAGGTTGACATACTTGAGCAAGTTCTCATAAATGACCAAGACATAGCGGCCACGGGTATGATCAATCAGTGTGGGCATGTCTCCTTGGCCAGGTGCCAGCTCAGTGCTATAATGAAAACGACTAGACTCCAAGATGGCAACAATCTCCTGCCCCAGCTGTGAGTATGCACGCTCCACAAACACAAGGACCACAGGTTCAGTTTGAGCTGTCTCTGGAGGCCTGGGAGGCCGAGGTGGGATTGGAGGCTGTACAGGGCCAGGGCCAGGGCCAGGGCCAGGGCCAGCTGCCCCACCACTGCTGCAGTCTCCCAAGGGCAAAGGCAAGGATTCCTTGGCCTTGGGACTGGTAGATAGGTAGTAAGCCAGGAAGCCCATGGAGCCCAGACTGAAAGCAATCAGCAGCAGTATGAGGCGATGCAGTTCCAGCTGTCGAGCTGCGCATACCACCTTCCACAACTTGAGCATGGCAGGGGGGAAGGGAGGCAGGGATGGGGACTACTTCAAGGGATGGGAGGAAAGAGTTCTAGAGGCTAGGGCTCTCTTGGGAGGGTGGAAGAATAGGAAAATAGGTGAAAGAAACTCCTTCAGGGTCAGTTCCCTGAGGAGGTGAGACAAGTTCCCTTAGTATAGGGTAGGGGAAGTAGAAGGGGCAAACTGGGACAACCGGACAGAGTCCACTGGTGTCAGGTCACCATGGCCCCCTGGCCCATAGCTTCAGGATGCAAATCTAGCCAGGCTCCACTCTTGGTCCTGCTTGAGCTCCTCACATCAGAGGTCAGCAAAGCCCACAAACTCTGCCCTTCCTATCTTCTGCTCACTGGATGATTTCTTTTCCCAGAAAAAAACTCTCTTTGCCAGACATTCTTCTAAGAGCTTTCCATCTCTGTAATGCTCACACCAGCCCCAGGATCACACAGCTCAGTCAGAGGAGGACTGGGATTCTAAGTCAGGCCTGTCCAGCCCCACAGGCCGTGCTCTGAACCACTGCATTTTGGCTTCATACCCGGCAGAAAGGGCGGCGTCCCCGCTGTCCCCGGGCTCCGCCGAGTCCCGGAGCTGCCCGGCTTCCCTGCTTTCGGGGCCGCAGGCCGCGGCGCAGCTGCTCCGCCATCTCCGAGCGTACGCTCCAGGGCAGCCGGGCCCAACCACCGCTCCGACCAGGGGGGAGGCGGCGCGCCGCCGTCCGCCGGGTCGCTCTGGTCCCGCCGCTTCCGGGCCAGGCGGTTGAGCGGCCGGGATGCCGGGCGCCCGACGGTCCTCCCAGAGACTTTAAATATTAGATTCAGTAGCCACACGTCACTGCCTTGTTCACCATTCTAT
The DNA here is from genome assembly GCF_036850995.1 of Saccopteryx leptura. NCBI lineage: Eukaryota > Metazoa > Chordata > Mammalia > Chiroptera > Emballonuridae > Saccopteryx > Saccopteryx leptura. The sequence continues at coordinate 158,880,814 of NC_089504.1, forward strand.
GGAATTTGATACTCTTGAAAGTTGAAAAACTGGTAACATTTATTTTTCCTGACAATGGCCAGAGTAACAGATCTATTTGCTAATGAAAAGTCTTACCTTGATGTGCTGACACAATTTCAGAGAATGTTGAAAATTTAGGACAACAAAACGTCTTCATTGGTGTCCTGTCTAGGTAGCTGTCATGCGGGTGGCCAAGGCCAGGCAGGTTCACATTGGATTCAGGCAGCCGGTAGAGAAACGTGGAGACCGAAAGTGTTGGACCATAACCATTTATTGGAGGCTTGCAATTACAGGCGAGCAAATAAACAAAAGTGAAAGGGCTAATAAACAAAGGAAAATCACAGTAAGGGCAAGGGAGTAAGCAAAACTGCACCTCAGGGTAGTGGGAGAGCAATCTGGGAGAATTGCTGCCCAGGGAAAGCTATGGGTGCTTCTGCCACGTGCTCATTCACTAATCAAGCAAAGTGTTTGCAGCTGGTAAACCTGCGAGCAAGCCTAAGACAGCTGCCCCACAGTAGCTCAATTGGTTAGAGCGTCCTCAAAATAAGGCAAGGTTGTGGATTCATAAATAAGTGGAACAACAAATTGATCTCTCTCTCCTCCTCTCCACCTAAAATTTAAAGCAATAAAAAATATTTTTAAAAAGTCTTCACTAATGATAATACATACTTTAATAAAATTTTAAAATATTTTATTGATTTGAGAGAGAGAGAGACAGGAACATCGATCTGTTCCTCTATGTGCGCAGACCGAGGATCAAACCTCTGCATCTTGGCACGACACTCTAGCCAAATGAGCCATCCAGCCAGGGCTACTTTAATAAATTTAATGTCATACAAAATTCATTTTCATTATTAAGGTAAACACATTGGTTTCTATACAGATCACAAGAACAAACTAAAATAAAGTGACAGTAGGGTAAAACTGAATGGCATTAAGCTTCCCAGGACAGAAGACTTGCATTCAAATTTTGTTAGTTCCACAGCTCATTACCAATCTTTGACCATCTCTTACTCTCCCTTGGCTTCACATGTTATTTTGTAATATAATAATATAGGATGGTGTTAGATTCGAATTAAAAAATTGTGAAATTAATGAGATAAAACAATATTATTTATTTTGGATTTTTTTTTATACTTAAGGACTCACTACTTGTGGAAAGGCAGAAGCTTTGGGACTGATAGTATACTTTCTGGAGGCAGACTGCTGACCTTTGAATCTTCATCACCGGCAAGCAAGTTATTTATACTCTCACTGGCAGTAGCTTTCATGTTAGACAGAGCAGATACAGAATATTTCCACTATCTCAGAGTCTCCTTCCTCTTAAACGTTGTTAGAACGGGGGGAAAAACAATTGAAAACTCAGCCATTCACCTTGAGCTTTTTAATCTTTGTTTCTTCTAATAACTTTTCCTTAGTTTCTTGCTTAATATATTTTTGTTTTGTTTTGTTGTTGGTTTATCTAATTATTAATTCCTCTAATTTCTTTTCTCTCTAATTCTCCACCCCCACAAATTTCATGATTTATGCTCATGATAACCTATATAATTCTACTGTTTTGTTTTGTTTTCTGAAGTGAAAAGCTGGGAGGCAGAGAGACAGACTCCCACATGTGCCCTACCGGGATCCACTCTGCAAGCTCACTAGGAGGCGATGCTCTAGCCATCTGGGGCATTGCTTTGTTGCAAACAGAGCCATTCTAGTGCCTGAGGCAGAGGCCATGGAGCCGTCTTCAGTGCCCGGGCCAACTTTGTTCCAATGGAGCCTTGGCTGAGGGAAGGGAAGAGAGAGATAGAGAGAAAGGAGAGGGGGAAGGGTGGAGAAGCAGATGGGCGCTTCTCGTGTGTGCCCTGGCTGGGAATTGAACCCGGGACTTCCACATGCTAGGCTGATGCTCTACCACTGAGCCAACAGGCCAAGGCCTAATTCTACTATTTTAAGCAATCAAGTTTTTGGTAATTTCTTTTGGTAGGCTTAAGAAACTAAAATACACCTGACCTGTGGTGGCACAGTGGATAAATCATCAACCTGGAAACGCTGAGGTTGCCAGTTCAAATCCCTGGGCTTGCCTGGTCAAGACACATATGGGAGTTGATGCTTTCTGCTCCTCCCCCCTTCTCTCTCTCTCTCTCTCTGTCTCTCTCCCCTCTCTATAATGAATAAATAAAATCTTTTAAAAAATTTTAAAAAAAGAAACTAAAATACCACTATAGTATAGAAATAAACAAAACAAATGAAGTAAAAATTAAGCAATGAATAATTTTATTTGAAGATTTTAATATACCCACTATCAGATATTAATGTATCAAGGAGATTAAAATATAAGTACTAGAGGATACAAAATAAATATCCAGAAATAGCTTGCATTTTTATACATCAGTAATGAACTACCAGAAAGGGAAACTAAGAAAACAATACCATTCACAATTATTATTATTTATTTATTTATTTATTTAAGAGACAGAGCGAGAGTCGGAGAGAGGGATAGATAGGGACAGACAGAAGGAATGGAGAGAGATGAGAAGCATCAATCATCAGTTTTTCGTTGTGACACCTTAGTCCAGTGTTTCCCAACCTTTTTTGTGCCATGCCCCACCTTAACCTTTCTAAAATTTTTATGTCCCCCCCTATGTAACATACATAATTTTTAACATTAAAAAATTGATTTGTTCACTTAATAAACATAAATGATAGGTTCTAGGAAGAAATCACTATGAAATTGTTAACAAAACACAGTAAGTAAAATTTCAAAACATATAATGAAAAACAGAAATTTAAATTCCAAATAATGTTAATACAGATTTTTCTATATTAATTTATTATTTTAATTTAGTGTGATCCTTGCGCTTGATGCTTGCTGCACAGAGATTTTATATTAGGTTCCAATTTGGTTAGCTTTAGTCTCAAGTCTCCACATTGTGTTATATCCAGCCGATTTCTTTTTTTTACCAGTAAATCATTTACAGCACTAAATCCACATTCAGCTAAAAATGAAGATGGAAACGGTAGCAATAGTTTTCTTGCACATTTGGTTGAATTTGGGTATTTGATTTCTGTTTCCTCACAAAGCCATGCCATCACTCCTTTGATATTAAATAAAGCTTTAACTGACTTATCATTTTGCAATTCTGCGAGTTCTTCTTGATACTGCATATTTGATATATCAGACAAATTCACTAACATTGGCTGCATCATCCATGTTGGGAAATCAATTTGTTTTAAATCAGAAAATCTTTCTTTTAAATCAGCCGATAGAATATTCGAATGATTGACAATAACAAGTAAAGCGGTATCAGTTACTTCACATTTTTGGAGCCAATGAAACTGTTTAAAGTTTTTGTTGTTAATATGTTTCTGACATAACTCAATACTGGTAATGAAACCAAATATCTTTGCTTTTGCATCGACAAGAGTTTTAGTTGTTCCTTGAAGTTGCTTATTTAATATATTTAGTTTTTCAAAGATATCAGCTAAATAACTCACAAATGCTTTACCATCTATTGTTAACAGATACTTCATTTCAGGTTTGTCGCTTAAAAAATCACTAAGAGTATCAAACAGTTCCATAAATCTTTTCAAACAGTTTCCTTTAGATAGCCATCTTACTTCAGTATGAAGTAAAAGTCTCACATGGTCTTCATTTTGTTCTTCACAAAATAGCTTGAAAAGACGCTCACATTTGGCACTAGCTTTAATAGCATTAACACACTTTATTACTGTATGTAATACTTCATTCAGAACAGGCGAGATGTTTTTAGCTACCAAGTTTTCCCTATGAATAACACAATGCACAAGAATCATTTCTGGATTCGCATCTTTCATCAATTTTAAGCAGCCATTTTTCTTGCCCATCATATTGGGAGCACCATCTGCAGCACAAGATGTTATATTTTTCATTGGTATATCATTGACATCTAAGTAGTTTTTTAGCTTATTATATATATCTTTGGAGATAGTGGTGCTTTCTAATCTTTTACAGAACAACATTTCTTCAGCAAAATGTCATTTATCAATATATCTTACATAAGTTATCAATACGGCCTCACTGTCTCTCAAAGTTGATTCATCCATTTGCAAGGAGAATTTTCTTGTTTTCAGCTTTTCAGTAAGTTGTTTTTCAATATCCTCACTCATTTCATCTATTCTTCTGCTAACAGAATTGTTACTGAGTGGCATAGCTTTTACATCTTTGTCATCTTTTTCAAGAACCATTTTAAGAAATGCTGATATTGATGGTTTTATTAAATTCTCTCCTATAGTGTGATTTTCTCCAGTTTTAGCGATGAATAAAGAAATTTGATAACTAGCCTCAAGAACACAATTATTAGTTGAAGTATGAGCAGTAAATAGAGACTTTTTTTTTTTTTTTTTTTTTTTTTTTTTTTTTAACAGAGGAGAGGGAGTGACAGAGAGAGAGAAGGGGGGAGGAGCTGGAAGCATTAACTCCCATATGTACCTTGACCAGGAGTAAATAGAGACTTTAATGTTGTTCTTTTTTCAAAATTTTTCTTTAAAGTTTTAAAGTAACTCAAATCTGAATTAATATGAGCACTATGTTTTGCCTTCAAATGCGCCTCAAGACGACCTCGTTTCATTGATTCGTTGGTCAAGCATTGCTGGCATAAAAGACAAAAAGGAATCCGCTCATCGTGAACAGCGAGTTTGAACCTAAATTTTAAATATTCCTCCAAATATTGACGAGTTTTTTTCTTGCTTGCACCACTCATTTTACTATGGGCTATGATAAAAATAAGATCAATTAAAAACTAATATTAAAATATGTGTTAAAATATATTCAATGTGACATAGAGTAAACATATACTAAAAATTCATATTTATTTAAATGTATATAACACATTTACTACATACACTACCACCGCAAATCAAAAGGTATCTATATTTTTTCCACTTGACAAAATTTTCTGGAAAGTTATGCTTCTAAAATTAAAATTGTCGTGCATGCACTATTATAGCCCCAATAATATTTATAAAATATTAAGGCTTTCTAGCCCCGATGCAAGAAGTACTTAATAAAGAGTTTAATATTGATGAAAATAAAATCAATACTTACCAATTATATCTATACAATATATATATGTATATTTATTAAATCAATGAGCTTTTACAACAGTTTTGACTGACACTTATTTCAAATTAACACCACCTGAATGATGTGAAACACTACAGAAGTTGCGATGGGCCAATTAGGTGAGAATAACTGTGTTGTTTAGCAAGTTTTTAAAATGTCCGGGGTTCCCCGCGGCAGACGGCATGCTCCACGGTGAACCCAGGACGAAGTTTACTTGATGATGCCAATCACCCAGTTGATATTTTGGTCTCGTCAAACGAAATTATACTTAATAATTATTTACCGCAATTATTTAAGAATTGCATTTTTTGTTAAATTTGGCACAGATATCTAGCATTGCATTTAAATGGCCCAGGGTGAAAGAGTTAAAGTCCTGTTGAGTCCATTTTCAAATTGCCCCCCTTAACTATTGAATTGCCCCCCTGTGGGGCATGGGCCCCACGTTGGGAAACATCGCCTTAGTCGTTCATTGATTGCTTTCTCCTCTGTGCCTTGACCGTGGGCCTTCAGCAGATCGAGTAACCCCTTGCTTGAGCCAGCGACCTTGGATCCAAGCTGGTGAGCTTTTGCTCAACCCAGATGAGCCCGCGTTCAAGCTGTCGACCTCAGGGTCTCGAACCTGGGTCTTCTGCATCCCAGTCCGACGCTCTATCTACTGTGCCACCGCCTGGTCAGGCCACAATTATTATTATTTTTTTTTGTATTTTTCTGAAGCTGGAAACGGGGAGAGACAGTCAAACAGACTCCTGCATGCGCCTGACCGGGATCCACCCGGCACGCCCACCAGGGGCGAAGCTCTACCCACCAGGGGGCGATGCTCTGCCCCTCCAGGGCGTCGCTCTGCCGCGACCAGAGCCACTCTAGCGCCTGGGGCAGAGGCCACAGAGCCATCCCCAGCGCCCGGGCCATCTTTGCTCCAATGGAGCCTTGGCTGCGGGAGGGGAAGAGAGAGACAGAGAGGAAGGAGGAGGGGGTGGAGAAGCAAATGGGAGCTTCTCCTATGTGCCCTGGCTGGGAATCGAACCCGGGTCCCCCGCACGCTAGGCCGACACTCTACCGCTGAGCCAACCGGCCAGGGCCAGGCCACAATTATTTTAAGAAGAATAAAATACTGGCCCTTGCCAGTAGGTGAGTGGTAGAGCATTGTCCCGAATGTGGAAGTCCTGGGTTCAATTCCGAGTCAAGGCAAACAGGAGAAGCGACCATCTGCTTCTCTTCACCTCCCCTCCTCTCTTTCTCTCTGTTACACTCACTGCAGCCATGGCTCGAATGATTTGAGCGTGTTGTCCCTGGATACTGAGGATGGCTCCTTGGAGCCTTCACCTCAGGTGCTATGTAGCTCAATTGTGAGTATCGACCCCAAATGGGCAGAGCACTGGCCCCAAAGAGGGGCTGTCGGGTGGATCCAGGGGAGGGAACATGTGAGAGTCTGTCTGTCTATCTCCCCTCCTCTCATTTAAATAGAAGAAGGAGGAGGAGGAGGAAGAGGAGGAGAGGAAAACACGAATAAATTTAACCAAGGATGTAAAAGACCTGTACTTGGGAAATTATAAAACACTGAAGGAAGAAGCTGAAGAAGATACAAATAAGTGAAAGCATATGTTGCATTCATTGATAGGAAAAATGAACATAATTAAAATGTCCATATTACCCAAAGTAATCTATAGATTCAATACAATTCCTGTCAAGATACCAATAGCATATTTCACAAAACTAGAACAAATATTCCAAAAATTTATATAGAACCACAAAAGACCCCAAATAGTAACAGCAATATTGGGAAAGAAGAACAAAATTGGAGGAATCAAATTATCTGATATCAAACTGTACTACTAGGCCATAGTTAGTAAGAACAGCATAGCACTGGCATTAAAACAGACATATAGATCAATGGAACAGAACAGAGTAAACCCAGACCTTTATAGTCAATATTTGACAAAGGAGGCAAGAACATAAAATGGGGTAAAGATAGTCTATTAAATAAATGGTGTTAGGAAAATTGGACAGATGCATGTAGGAAAAAAAAAAGAAACTGGACCACCTTTTTATTCCCTCCACAAGAAAGAATTCAAATTGGATTAAAGACTTAAATAGAGGAGAGGCTCAAACCATAAAATATCCTAGAAGAGAGTATAGGCGGTAAAATCTTAGAGATTTCTCATAGCCATATTTTTTTCTAATATATCTCCTCAGGCAAGAAAAACAAAAGAAAAAAATTAAATGAGACTACATTATACTAAAAAGTTTTTGCATGCAAAAGAAACCAATAAAATGAAAAGACAAACAATTGAATGGGAGAACATATTTGCCAATACATCTAATAATGGGTTAATATCCAAAATTTATAAAGAACTTATAAAATTCCCTGGCCTGGTAGTACAATTGGTTAGGGTGTCATCCCAATATGCCACGATTGTGGGTTCAATCCTCAGTCAGGGCACATACAAGAATCAAATAATGAATGCATAAATAAGTGAAAACAAATAGATGTTTCTCTCTCTTGCCTTTCCTCTTTCTCTCCCTCTAAATATCAATCAATACATTTAAATATTTAGGTCCTGGATGGATTGCTCAGTGGTACACCTTAGCCTGGCTTGTGCATGTCTGGGTTCAATTCCCAGTCAGGGCACACAGGAAAAGTGATCATCTGCTTCTCCACCCTTACTCCCACCGTTCTCTATCTCTTCTTCCTCTCCCACAGCCATGACTCCATTGGAGCAAGTTGGTCCCAAGCGCTGATGATGGCATGGCTCCATGGCCTTGCTTCAGGCTCTAAAATAGCTGGGTTGCCAAGCAATGGAGCAACAGCCCCAGATGGGCAGAGCATCACCCTGTAAGTGGCTTACTGGGTGGATCCTGGTCAGGGCACATGCAGAAGTCTGTCTCTCTGCATCCCCACTTCTCACTTACAAAAAATAAATTATAGCCTGACCAGGTAGTGGTGCAGTGGATAGAGCTTTAGATGCAGGTTAGAATCCCCCAGCTGGGATGCGGAGGATGCAGGTTAGAATCCCCAAGGTTGCTACCTTGAGCACGGGCTCATATGGCTTGAGCGCAGGGTTGCTGGCTTCAGCGTGGAATCATAGATGTGACCCAATGGTCACTAGTTTGAGCCCAGAGTCACTAGCTTAAAGGCCAAGGTCGCTGGCTTGAGCTCAAGGCCGCTGGCTTGAGCAAGGGGTCACTGGCTCTGCTGTAGGACCCCAATCAAGGCACATATGAGAAAGCAATCATTGAACAACTAAGGTGCCACAACAAAGAATTGATGCTTCTTATCTCTCTCCCTTCCTGTCTGTCTGTTCCTATCTGTCCCTCTCTCTGAGTCTCTGTCTCTGTCAAAAAAAAAGTTATTAAAAAAGAACTTAGGGCCTGGCAGGTTTGCTCAGTGGTAGAGCGTTGGCCTGGTGTGTGGATGTCTAGGGTTAAATGCCTGGTCAGGGCACCTGGGAGAAACACCCATCTGCTTCTCTACTCCTTCTCCTCTTGCTTCTCTCTTTCTCTCTTTTTTTCCCCCCTCTCCCCCTCCTTCAGCCACGGCTCCATTGGAGTAAGTTGGCCCCAGGCTCTGAGGATGGCTTCATGACCTCCACCTCAGGTGCTGAGAAGAGCTTGGTTGCTGAGCAACAGGGCAACCTAGGGTCGTCAAACTTTTTATAAAAACCGCCCACTTTTGCAGTGCTGGTCAACCTGGTCCCTATTGTGCAACCAAACAGCACCGCGATTGGCCCATCATGAAAGCTGGAACGCCCACTAGTGGGCGGTAGGGACCAGGTCTACCAGCACTGCAAAAGTGGGCGGTTTTTATAAAAAGTTTGACGACCCCTGCATGGTCAGAGTATTACCCCTTAGTGGGTTTGCCAGGTGGATCCCAGTAGGGGCGCATGCAGGGAGTCTGTCTCTGCCTCCCCTCCTCTCACTGAATAAAAAATAAATAAAAATAAAAAAGAACTTACAAATTTCAACACAAAAATGAAAAAAATATCTAGTTAAAAAATGCTCAAATGTCCTGAATATACACTTCTCCAAAGAGGACATGCAGATGGCCAATAGACATATGAAAAGATTCTCAATGTCATTAATAATCAGGGAAATGTAAATTAAAACCTCGATGAGACATCACCTTACACCTGTCAAAATAGCTACCATAAAGAAATCAACAAACAAGTGCTGGCGAGGGTGTGGAGAAAAGGGATGCCTTGTGCACTTCTGATGGGAATGCAGACTGGTGCAGCCACTGTAGAAAGCAATATGGAGTTACCTCAAAAATTAAAATGAAACTGCCTTATAACCCTGTGATTTCCCTTCTGGCAATTTGCCCAAAGATATCCAGCTCACTAATGCACAAGAATAAATGCAACCCTATGTTCACTACAACATTATTTACAATAGCCAATATCTGAAAGCAGCCTATTTTCATCAATACATGAGTGGATAAGAAAGGTGTAATACATTTACACAATGGAATACTACGCAGCCATAAAAATAAAAATAAATCTTACCCTTTGTACAGCATGAATTGAACTGGAGATTATTATGTTAAGTGAAATAAGCCAGTCAGAGGAAGCCAAGTATCACATCATTTCACTCATATGTGCTATTTAATGAACAAAATAAGCTACCAAGCAAAATATAAACAAAATGTTAGCAATTAGTGAATATGAATAAAAGCATTTACAAGAATTTTTGTACTATTTTAAATATTATTCTCTAAGTTTCAAATTATTTTAAAATAAAAAAATATTATCTGAAAAACATCTAGATCTGTAACTTTTTGGAATTGTGTGTGTGTGTGTGTGTGACAAAGACAGAGAGAGGAACAGATAGGAACAGACAGATAGGAAGGGAGAGAGATGAGAAACATCAATTCTTTGTTGTGACACCTTAGTTGTTCATTGACTGCTTTCTCATATGTGCCTTGACCCAAGTTGGGGTGTGTGTGCTAAAGCAGAGCTAATGACACCTTGCTCAAGCCAGCAACCTTGGGCTCAAGCCAGTGACTTTGATTTTTGGGCTTCAAGCCAGCGACCATGGGATCATCTCTATGATCTCACACTCAAGCCAATGACCTTGTGTTCAACCAGTGAGCCTGCGCTCAAGCTTGTGACCTTGGGTTTTTGAACCTGGGTCTTCTGCATCCCATTTGGATGCTCTATCCACTCGCTGCCATCTGGTCAGTTGGAATTTTTTTTTAATGTATATTTTATTGATTCTAGGGAGAGGAAGGGAGAAAGAGAGAGACAAGAACATCTATCAGTTCCTGCATGTGCCCTAACTGGGGATCGAACTGGCAACTTCTGTGTTTCAGGACAATGCTACAACCAACTAAGCTATGCGGGCAGGGCAGGGAAATTTTTATTATTGTTTAAAAAATACTCTTCTTTCCTATTTCTTCTTGGGTTGATTTTGGTAATTTTTCTTGGCAATAGTCTGTTTTATCTAAGATTTAAAATTTGTTAACAAAAATTGTACAAGGTGTTTAATTTTAACTTATTGATTTATTTTTTAAGTGCGAGAAGGGGAGATAGCGAGAAAGACTGCATGAGCCCAGAGCGAGATCCACCTGGCAACCCTGTTTGGGTCCGATGCTCAAATCAACCGAGCTATCCTGAAGCTGATGCTCAGACCAAACAACCCATTGGCTGCAGGAAAGGAAGAGGGTAAGAAGCGGGAGATAGAGGGGGAGAAGAAGGGGAACAAAAGTGTGACCTGACCGGGATCCCAACCGGGACGTCCATAAACTGGGCTCTATTCAGTTAGCCACCGCCAGAGCCAATTCATTGATTTTAAAGAGACTAGGAGAGAGAGAGGGAAACGTCAATTTGTTGTTCCATTTATTTATGCATTTATGTGTTGATTCTTTTTTTGTCTTGCTTTGTTATTTATTTATTTATTTTATTTTTTAATTTTTTTACAGAAACAGAGAGAGAGTCAGAGAGAGGGACAGATAGGGACAGACAGGCAGGGACAAAGAGAGATGAGAAGCATCAATCATCAATTTTTCGTTGCGACACCTTAGTTGTTTATTGATTGCTTTCTCATATGTGCCTTGACCATGGGCCTTCAGCAGACCAAGTAACCTTGGGTCCAAGCTGGTGAGCTTTGCTCAAACCAGATGAGCCCGCGCTCAAACTGGCAACCTCGCGGTCTTGAACCTGGGTCCTCCACATCCCAGTTCAACGCTCTATCCACTGCGTTACCGCCCGGTCAGGCTTTTTATTTTTTTTTATTTTTATATTTTATTTAATGATTTTTAGAGAGAGAGAGAGAGAGAGCAAGAAACATCAACCCATAGTTGCTTCACTTTAGCTGTTCATTGATTCTTTCTCATAAGTGCCTTGACCGAACAAGCCCAGGGTTTTGAACTGGCAATTCAGCATTCCAGGTTGACACTCTACCCACTGAGCCACCCCAGATCAAGCTCACTGGGAATTAAACCCACAACATTGAAGTGTCAGGAAAATGCTCTAATCAACCAAGCAAGGGCAGAGTTTTCTTAATAAAAACTGTGTTACAGCTTTATCTTACTTGGTATTATTCTTCCTACAGTTTATACATGTACTCTGTAGGGTGTCATGACTAATATTGACTGTGACTTGTCTAGTTTATTACTCTTTTCAAATAAAGTTTTGGTTACTTTTATCCTTTCTATATTTGTCTTTGAATATATTATTATTATTATTGTGATATTTAGATTTTCCTCTTCTAATTTTTAGGTTTGTTATATTCCACTATTTCCAACTCTGACTCCAATATGTAATTCATTAATTTTGTTTTATATTTTACCCAGAAAGGGCAATAATGATGTTCACATTTGTTCACTTGGACCACTGTAGAATCTTCTATTTTGTCATGCTCTAAATTTTTGTAATTTCCATTATAATTTTTCCTTTCACCATGAAATGTTTTGCAGTATATTTTAAAATATGAACATATGAATGTATTTATTAATTAATATAATATGCAGTTTATATTTCTTGAAGTAGTATTCTTTTTTTTATTAACTTTTCATTTTTGAAACCTGCAGTATTATAAGAGCTATTCATTCATATATAATGGGAAGTTCCTTATAACCTACTTGGTGGTCAGGTTTTGCAAATGTTCCATCTGTAATTAATTATTGAGTGAAGTTCAAACTTTTACATTTATTGTGAATTAAAAATCACCTAGTGGAGTGACGTCACGGAAATGGCGCCGTGAGCAGCGCGTCCGAAAGATCTCCCCAAAATCACAACAAATTTATCAACTAGAAACAGAAAAATTTATCCTCGGAGAATTCCGGAGTTCCACACAAACTGAAAGCGAAAGGACTGTTAATCACTCGAATCTGAGAGACGAGGGTGTGGAGGAAGCTAACTACCGCAGGGACGTTCATTCAAGCAGTGGAGGGAGTGCGCCTGTGTGCTATCAACAAGACCACCCTCAGATGCCAATAAGAAAGAGGAAATCAAATATTATGGATACAAAAGAAAGAGAGGTAACACAAATAGATGTGGAAAAATCTATGGAGAAAAGACTTAACATATTGGAAGCCTTGGAGCTAAATGACAGAGAATTTAAAATAGAAATCTTAAAAATACTCAGAGATATACAAGAAAACACAGAAAGGCAATTTAGGGAGATCAGAAAACAACTCAATGAACACAAAGAATATATTACCAAGGAAATTGAAACTATAAAAACAAATCAAACAGAAATGAAAAACTCAATTCACGAGCTGAAAAACGAGGTAACAAGCTTAGCTAACAGAACAGCCCAGATAGAAGATAGGATTAGTGAAATAGAAGACAAACAACTTGAGGCACAACAGAGAGAAGAAGAAAGAGACTCAAAAATAATAAAAAACGAGAAAGCCCTACAGGAATTGTCTGACTCCATCAGAAAGAATAACATAAGAATAATAGGTATATCAGAGGGAGAAGAGAAAGAAAATGGAATGGAGAATATACTCAAACAAATAATAGACGAGAACTTCCCAAGCCTGTGGAAAGAACTAAAACATCAAATTCAAGAAGCAAACAGAACACCAAGTTTTCTTAACCCCAACAAACCCACTCCAAGGCACATCATAATAAAGATGACACAAACCAATGACAAAGAAAAAATTCTCAAGGCAGCCAGGGAAAAGAAGAGTACAACATATAAAGGAAGGCCTATTAGATTATCATCAGATTTCTCAGCAGAAACTCTACAAGCTAGAAGAGAGTGGACCCCAATATTTAAAGCCCTGAAAGAGAGGAACTTTTAGCCAAGAATACTATACCCATCAAAGCTATCCTTCAAGTACGAAGGAGATATAAAAACATTCACAAATACAGAAAAGATGAGAGAATTTATCAGCAGAAAGCCCACACTTCAGGAAATACTAAAGGGGGTTTTCCAACCAGATTCAAAGAACAAAAGAAAACAACACCACAAGTAACAGCTCCACGAAGAACACAATAAAACCAAACTTAAACTGTGACAACAAAGGAAAAAAAGGGGGGAGAGGATGGAGATTAACAGTAGCAAAGGACGATGAAGTGCAGAAATACTCATAAGATAGGGTACTACAATGAATATGGTAGGTACCCTTTTCATTACTTAATGGTAACCACCCTTGAAAAAAACACCACAAAAACACTTGACTTAAAAAAGGTAGCAACAGTGGAAAGAAGTATGGAACACAAACAAACAAAAACAAATGATAGAAAAACAAAAGAGAAGAATCAAACATGATACAAAACTAACAGAAAGCAATTTATAAAATGGCAGTAGGGAACCCACAAGTGTCAATAATTACACTAAATGTAAATGGATTAAACTTACCAATAAAAAGACAAAGAGTAGCACAATGGATTAAAAAAGAAAATCCAACTATATGCTGCCTACAAGAAACACATCTAAGCAACAAGGATAAAAACAAATTCAAAGCGAAAGGCTGGAAAACAATACTCCAAGCAAACAACACCCAAAAAAAAGCAGGTGTAGCAATACTCATATCTAATAATGCTGACTACAAGACAGAAAAAGTACTCAGAGACAAAAATGGTCATTTCATAATGATTAAGGGGAAGTTGAATCAAGAAGACATAACAATCCTTAATATATATGCACCAAACCAAGGAGCACCAAAATATATAAGACAGCTACTTATTGACCTTAAAACAAAAACTAACAAAAATACAATCATACTTGGAGACCTCAATACACCGCTGACGGCTCTAGATCGGTCATCCAAACAGAGAATCAATAAAGATATAGTGGCCTTAAACGAAATACTAGAACACCTGGATATGATAGACATCTACAGGACACTTCATCCCAAAGCGACAGAGTATACATTTTTCTCTAGTGTACATGGAACATTCTCAAGAATTGACCATATGTTGGGCCACAAAGACAATATCAGCAAATTTAGAAAAATTGAAATTGTACCAAGCATATTTTCTGATCATAAAGCCTTGAAACTAGAATTCAACTGCAAAAAAGAGGGTGAAAAACCCACAAAAATGTGGAAACTAAACAACATACTTCTAAAAAATGAATGGGTCAAAGAAGAAATAAGCGCAGAGATCAAAAGATATATACAGACAAATGAAAATGAAAATACGACATATCAGAATCTCTGGGATGCAGCAAAAGCAGTAATAAGAGGAAAGTTCATATCACTTCAGGCCTATATGAACAAACAAGAGAGAGCCGAAGTAAACCACTTAACTTCACACCTTAAGGAACTAGAAAAAGAAGAACAAAAACAACCCAAAACCAGCCGAAGAAAGGAGATAATAAAAATCAGAGCAGAAATAAATGAAATAGAGAACAGAAAAACTATAGAAAAAATCAATAAAATAAGGAGCTGGTTCTTTGAAAAGATCAACAAAATTGACAAACCCTTGGCAAGACTCACCAAGGAAAAAAGGCACAGGACTCAAATAAATAAAATCCAAAATGAAAGAGGAGAGATCACCACAGACATCATAGATATACAAAGAATTATTGTAGAATACTATGAAAAATTATATGCCACCAAATACAACAATCTAGAAGAAATGGATAAATTCCTAGAACAATACAACCTTCCTAGACTGAGTCATGAAGAAGCGGAAAGCCTAAACAGACCAATCAGCAGGGAGGAAATAGAAAAAACTATTAAAAACCTCCCCAAAAATAAAAGTCCAGGCCCAGACGGTTATACTAGTGAATTCTATCAAACATTCAAAGAAGACTTGGTTCCTATTCTACTCAAAGTCTTCCAAAAAATTGAAGAAGAAGCAATACTTCCAAACACATTTTATGAGGCCAACATAACCCTTATACCAAAACCTGGCAAGGATGGCACAAAGAAAAAAAACTACAGACCAATATCTCTAATGAATACAGATGCTAAAATACTAAACAAAATACTGGCAAACCGAATACAACAACATATTAAAAAAATAATACATCATGATCAAGTGGGATTCATCCCAGAATCTCAAGGATGGTTCAACATACGCAAAACGGTTAACGTAATACACCATATCAACAAAACAAAGAACAAAAACCACATGATCTTATCAATAGATGCAGAAAAGGCTTTTGATAAAATACAACACAATTTTATGTTTAAGACTCTCAACAAAATGGGTATAGAAGGAAAATATCTCAACATGATAGAGGCCATATATGATAAACCATCAGCCAACATCATATTAAACGGCATAAAACTGAGGACTTTCTACCTTAAACCAGGAACAAGACAGGGTTGTCCACTCTCTCCACTCTTATTTAACGTGGTGCTAGAAGTTCTGGCCAGAGCAATCAGACAAGACAAAGAAATAAAAGGCATCTATATCGGAAAAGAAGAAGTAAAGGAATTACTTTTTGCTGATGATATGATCCTATACATCAAAAACCCAAAGGACTCCACAAAAAAATTATTAGAAACAATAAACCAATACAGTAAGGTCGCAGGATACAAAATTAACATACAAAAGTCCATAGCCTTTCTATATGCCAACAATGAAATATTAGAAAACGAACTCAAAAAAATAATCCCCTTCACGATTGCAACAAAAAAAATAAAATACCTAGGAATAAACATAACAAAGAATGTAAAGGACCTATATAACGAAAACTACAAGGCATTATTAAGAGAAATAGAAAAAGACACAATGAGATGGAAAAATATTCCTTGTTCTTGGATAGGAAGAATAAATATAATTAAAATGGCCATATTACCCAAAGCAATATATAAATTTAATGCAATTCCCATCAAAATTCCTATGAGATTTTTTAAAGAAATGGAACAAAAAATCATCAGATTTCTATGGAACTATAAAAAACCCCGAATAGCCAAAACAATCCTAAGGAAAAAGAATGAAGCTGGGGGCATTACAATACCTGACTTTAAACTATATTATAGGGCCA
The DNA here is from genome assembly GCF_036850995.1 of Saccopteryx leptura. Classification (NCBI taxonomy): domain Eukaryota; kingdom Metazoa; phylum Chordata; class Mammalia; order Chiroptera; family Emballonuridae; genus Saccopteryx; species Saccopteryx leptura. Next base: position 158,897,291 of record NC_089504.1, read on the forward strand.
CGATAATCAAAACAGCATGGTATTGGCAGAAAAATAGACACTCAGACCAATGGAACAGAATAGAAAGCCCAGAAATAAAACCACATATATATGGTCAAATAATCTTTGATAAAGGGGCCAACAACACACAATGGAGAAAAGAAAGCCTCTTCAACAAATGGTGTTGGGAAAACTGGAAAGCCACATGCAAAAGAATGAAACTCGACTACAGCCTGTCCCCGTGTACTAAAATTAATTCAAAATGGATCAAAGACCTAAATATAAGACCTGAAACAATAAAATACAGAGAAGAAGACATAGGTACTAAACTCATGGACCTGGGTTTTAAAGAACATTTTATGAACTTGACTCCAATGGCAAGAGAAGTGAAGGCAAAGATAAATGAATGGGACTACATCAGAATAAAAAGTTTTTGCTCAGCAAGAGAAACTGATATCAAAATAAACAGACAGCCAACTAAATGGGAAATGATATTTTCAAACAACAGCTCAGATAATGGCCTAATATCCAAAATTTACAAAGAACTCATAAAACTCAACAACAAACAAACAAACAATCCAATAAAAAAATGGGAAGAGGACATGAACAGACACTTCTCCCAGGAAGAAATACAAATGGCCAACAGATATATGAAAAGATGCTCAGCTTCATTAGTTATTAGAGAAATGCAAATCAAAACTACAATGAGATACCACCTCACCCCTGTTAGATTAGCTATTATCAACAAGATGGGTAATAGCAAATGTTGGAGAGGCTGCGGAGAAAAGGGAACTCTCATCCACTGTTGGTGGGACTGTAAAGTAGTACAACCATTATGGAGAAAAGTATGGTGGTTCCTCAAAAAACTGCAAATAGAACTACCTTATGACCCAGCAATCCCTCTACTAGGTATATACCCCAAAACCTCAGAAACATTGATACGTAAAGACACATGTAGCCCCATGTTCATTGCAGCACTGTTCACAGTGGCCAAGACATGGAAACAACCAAAAAGCCCTTCAATAGAAGACTGGATAAAGAAAATGTGGCACATATACACTATGGAATACTACTCAGCCATAAGAAATGATGACATCAGATCATTTACAGCAAAATGGTGGGATCTTGATAACATTATACGGAGTGAAATAAGTAAATCAGAAAAAAACAAGAACTACATGATTCCATACATTGGTGGAATATAAAAACGAGACTAAGAGACATGGACAAGAGTGTGGTGGTTACCAGGGGTGGGGGGAGGGAGGACATGGGAGGGAGGGAGGGAGAGAGTTAGGGGGAGGGGGAGGGGCACAGAGAACTAGATAGAGGGAGGCGGAGGACAATCTGACTTTGGGCGAGGGGTATGCAACATAATTTAATGACAAAATAACCTAGACATGTTTTCTTTGAATATATGTACCCTGATTTATTAATGTCATCCCATTATCATTAATAAAAATTTATTTAAAAATATATATATATAAAAAACAAAAACAAAAAAAAATCACCTAGTGGATAGCATCAACCTGGGACACTGAGGTCCCGGGTTCAAATCCCCATGGTTGACAACCTGATTGCAAGTGCCAGCTTGAGTGTGGGGTCACTATCATGAGTGGGGGCTCACTGACATGATCCCAATATCACTGGCTTGAGCCCAAGACCTCTGGCTTGTGCAAGGGGTCACTGACTCAGCCTCAGCCCCCTGGTTAAGTCATGTACGAAAAGGAATCAGTGAACAACTAAAGTGATGCAACTAAGAGTTGGTGCTTCTCATCTCTCTGCTTTTTTCTCTCTCTACCAATAATAATCATAATAAAATAAAAAAACAAACTATATATCCCTGGCTGGATACTTTGGTTTGTTAAAGCATAATCCTTTTTCTTCTGAATGCATTTTATCTCCATCCTTCATTGCAAATTCTGAGCTTTACTCCCTCCCCTTTATGTTTCTGTTTTCACAAATTATTTCTGTATATGCTGTAAGTTTGTCAGTGATCTTACTGGTAGTGTTGTAACATTTTGTTCTCTGTTTCAGGTAAAATAACTCCCTTGGGTATTTCCTTTATGGCAGTCTTCTGGTGATAAATTCCCTCAGCTTCTGTATGTCTGGAAATGTATTTATTTCTTCTTCATGTTTAAAGGATAACTTTGCTGGATATATTATTCTTTTTCTTTTTTAAATTTTTATTTACTGATTTTACATAGAGAAGTTGGGGAGTAAGAAGTATCAATTTTTAGTTGCTTCACTTGAGTTGTTCATTACTTGCTTGCTGTATGTGCCTTGATCGTGCAAGCCCAGTGTTTAGAACCTGCAACCTCAGCATTCCAGGTCAACACTCTATCCACTGCGCCATCACAGGAGAGGCTGGATATATTATTCTTGGCAAATAATTTCTTTTAATAGTTTAAATATTTTGTTACACTCTCTTTTAGCTTGAAAAGTTTCTGTTGAAAAAGCTAATGATAACCTAATGGGCTTTTCTTTTCAGGTTACTTTCTTCTTTTTCTTGGCTCTCTAGAGAATTCTTTTTTTGTCATTAATTTTTGACAGTTTTAATACATTGTGCCTTGAAGAAGGCCTTTTTGGATTGAGGTAATTAGGTCTGGATTTGAGGATCTAGCTCTTTCCATAGGTTTGGGAAGTTCTCATCAACTATTTGTTTGAATAGGCTTTCCATTCCCTTCTTCCTCTCTTCTGATATGCCTATTTTTCTTATTCATATTTTTGATGAGGTCAGATAGTTCTCATTGAGTTTTTTAATTAAAAAAAAAATTTATTTATTTATTTTAGAGAGAAGAGAGATAAAAAGGCAGTGGGGAGGAGAAGGAAGCATCAAGTTGTAGTTACTTCTCGTATGTGCCTTGACTGAGCAAGCCTGGAGTTTTGAATGAGTGACCTCAGCATTCCATGCCAGCACTTTATGCACTGGGCCACCACAGGTCAGGTTCATTTTTTTTTTTTTTCTGAAGTTGGAAACGGGGAGGCAGTCAGACAGACTACCGCATGCGCCCGACCAAGATCCACCCAGCACGCCCAACAGGGGGAATGCTCTGCCCATCTGGGGCATCACTCTGTTGCAACCAGAGCCATTCTAGCACCTGAGGCAGAGGCCACAGAGCCATCCTCAGCGCCCGGGCCAACTTTGCTCCAATGGAGCCTTGGCTGCGGGAGGGGAAGAGAGAGACAGAGAGGAAGGAGAGGGGGAGGGGTGGAGAAGCAGATGGGCACTTCTCCTGTGTGCCCTGGCCGGGAATCGAACCTGGGACTCCTGCACGCCAGGCCGACGCTCTACCACTGAGCCAACCGGCCAAGGCTCATTTTTTTTTTTTTTACACTCAAGTCTCTTCTTCCCTTTGCATCATTTCTAGATATCTATCTTTAATATCACTAATCCTTTCTTTCATCTGGTCTGTTCTTTTTTCTATGTTCTCTAGTTTATTCTTGACCTCTTTTATTAAGTTCATCTTCAGAATTTCTGTTTGGTTCTTTTTTAAAGTTTCAGTCTCTTAGACTGGCCTGATAACTTGGTTGGTCATCCTTATGCACAAAGGTTGTCAGTTTAGCCCCTAGTCACGGCATGTGAAGAAACTGATGAATGTTTCTCTCTCTTTCTCTTTCTCTTTCCCTTCTTCTACCTCTAAAATTGATCAATAAAAAATTTTAAAGCTTCAATCTCTTTTATAAAGTACTCATTTTGTTCGTTAATTTGTTTTTTGACTGAATTAAATTGCCTGTCTGTTTTCTTGCATTGTGTTTAGCATTTTCAGAACTGCAGTCTTGAATTCTCTGTCATTTAAATCACAGTGTCTTCTGTATATTTTTTATTTTCTTTCTGAGATGCCTTACTACCTTGTTATTCATTGTATTTTGTGGGTTCCTTCTTTGTCTAGGCATCTATGTATGAGTGACACTTCTCTAAAAGATTGATTCAAAGAAGTCCTTCTGTTATTTTCCACTAGGGGGCAGTGAGTCACAAATTTTTTAGCTCCAACATTTCTCTAGTTTTTCGGCTCTCCTAGGGGTGGTGTTAAATGTGAAGGAGGATGCCTCGCCTGTGATCTGGTTGCCCCAGTTCCAGGGGACCAACCCTGCAGTGGAATGAGATGGACATTGGGGCTTCTAACCCATAAAATCCCAGTGCTGTTTCCCAGTCATATCTGTCTTTAGGAAACATACCTAAGCTACAAAGATAGAAAAAGACAGAGATAGAGAAGTGAAAAAGTGAGAAATGGTTTTCCAAGAAAGTAGCATCCACAGAAAAGCAGGTGTAGCCATACTTACATAACAAAATAGATTTCAAAATAACAAAGGTAACAAGAGACAAAGATGAGCATTTTATAATGATAAAGCAGACACTACATCAAGAAGACATAACACTTCTTAATATATATGTACCAAGTTAGAGAGTACTAAAATGTATAAAGCAACTACCAGCAGAATTACAGGGAGAGCCTGACAAAAACACAATCATAGTTGGGAATCTAAATGCTCCATTGACATCTCTAGACAGATCATCCAAATAGAAAATCAATAAAGAAATATTAGCCCTAAATGACACATTAGAACAAATGGACATAATTGACATTTACAGAACCTTTCATTTTATTTATTTATTTACAGAGACAGCGAGTCAGATAAAGGGATAGATAGGGACAGACAAACAGGAACGGAGAGAGATGAGAAGCATAAATCATCAGTTTTTCGTTGTGACACCTTAGTTGTTCATTGATTGCTTTCTCATATGTACCTTGACCACGGGTCTTCAGCAGACCAAGTAACCCCTTGCTCGAGCCAGTGACCTTGGATCCAAGCTGGTGAGCTTTTGCTCAAACCAGATGAGCCCGTGCTCAAGTTGGCAACCTCGGGGTCTCAAGCCTGGGTCCTTCTGCATCCCAGTCGACGCTCTATCCATTGCACCACCGCCTGGTCAGGCAGAACCTTTCATTTTAGAATATCAGATTATACATTCTTCTCCAGTGCACCCAGAACATTGTAAATGATAGATTATATGTTGAGTCACAAACCTAGCTTCAACAAATTCAAGAAGATCAAACATATCAAACATATTCTCTAACCACAATGCTTTGAAATTAAAAATCAAATGCAAAGCCTGACCAGGCAGTAGCACAGTGGATAGAGCACCAGCCAGGGATGCTGAACACCCAGGTTGCCGGCTTGAGCTTGTGCTTATCCAGCTTGAGCGCAGGCTCACCAGCTTTAGTGTGGGGGCTTTTTCTTTCTTTTTTTTTTTTTTCAGAGACAGAGAGAGTCAGAGAGAGGGATAGACAGGGACAGACAGACAGGAATAGAGAGAGATGAGAAGCATCAATCATTAGTTTTTCATTGCGTGTTGCAACACCTTATTTGTTCATTGATTGCTTTCTCATATGTGCCTTGACTGCGGGCCTTCAGCAGACCGAGCAACCCCTTGCTGGAGCTAGCGACCTTGGGTCCAAGCTGGTGAGCTTTGCTCAAACCAGATGTGCCTTCGCTCAAGCTGGCAACCTCAGGGTCTCAAACCTGGGTCCTCCACATTCCAGTCTGACGCTCTATCCACTGCACCACCACCTGGTCAGGCAAGATTTAAAAAATTAGATACAAGACAGTAGAAGCAATGGTTGAAGGACAGCACAGGAAAACACATTTTATAAAATGTTTTATTTATTGATTTTTTTTTTAGAGAGAGTGAGAAACAATTTGTTTCTGTATGTGTCCTGACCAAGAATTGAACTGCAACTTTTGTGTATCAGGATGTGCTCTAATCAACTGACCTATCCAGGGCTAGAAAAACCCTTTTTTTAATTTTTTTTTTTTTTTGAGAATGAGACATAGAGAGAGAGAAACAGGAAGGAAGAGAGATGAGAAGCATCAACTCATAGTTGCATCACTTTAATTATTCATTGATTGCTTCTCATTCATGCCTTGGTGGAAGGTGAGGACAAGCAGTCTCAGCGACCTTGTGATTATGTCAATGACCTCACACTCAAGTTGGCAACCCCATGCTTAAGCTGGGTACCTCAGGGTTTCAAACCTGGGACCTCAGTGTCCCAGGTTGACGCTCTATTCATTATGCCACCACCAGTCACTGCAAACTCATTTTTTAAAAAGTATTTTCAGAGTTATGTTGGTATTAGTGTTGTTATTGTTATTCTGTCAGTTTTATGCATAATATGGGATACAGCATATAAGGAATTATATTAGTATATTCTAATTATATCACTCCTGCTATCCTTGAGAGTAAATATTTTTGGTAAGAGAAAAAAGAGACACAGACCTAACAGTGGCACAGTGGATAGAGCGTTGACCCGGGACCCCGAGGACCCAGGTTTAAAACTCAAGGCCTAGCCTGACCTGTGGTGGCGCAGTTGATAAAGCGTCAACCTGGAAACACTGAGGTTGCTGGTTCAAAACCCTGGCTTGCCTGGTCAAGGCACATATGGGAGTTGATGCTTCCTGCTCCTCCCCCTTCTCTCTCTTTCTCTCTCTCTCCTTCCCTCTCTAAAATGAATAAATAATAAAAATAAATAAATAAAAGGCCAGAATTAGGGAGTCTTTTAAAAAACAAAAAAACAAACAAAAAAAACTCAAGGCCTTCAGCTTGAGCATGGGATCATAGACATGACCCCATTGTTTGCTTGCTTGAGCCCAGAGGCTGTTGGCTTGAAGCCCAAGGTCGCTGACTTGAAACCAAGGTTGCTGGCATGGTCATTGGCTAGACTAGAGTCCCCTGGTCAAAGCACGTATGAGAAAGCAATCAATGAACAACTAATGTGCCACAACTATGAGTTGACACTCTCATTTCTCTTCTTTCTTATCTGTCTGTCTATCTGACTGTCTGTCTGTCTCTCTCTTGCTCTTGCTAAAAAATAAAAAAAGACATGAACCTAAGACAAAATAGCCCAAGTAAACATTGCTAGTATTGAATTTGAATTGAACATCATTAGTAGGAATTTGAGTTGATAATATTAGTAAGAACCCATGAAGTTTTTTTTTTGGAGAGTAAGTTCTTTTTTCAATTTTTCAATTTTTTTTCACTTACACTTGACATTCATTATTAAGAAACTCAAGAAATATAGTATTTCATCTTTACAAGAGAGGAAGTACCGACAGAGATATAAATTTCCTAGCTCTGTCCATTGAATAGAGAGTACTAGATGACTGATTCCAGGTCATGGGCAGGAAATTTTACAACATAACCCTAGAACATTTGTCACCCAAGACAGTGAGGACACTATCTAACACCAGTGGGATTATGTTTAAAGTACTAGACAGCCAAATTGAAGAGGCTCCCACTTGGCAAAGATAAGGCAATTTCAGCAATAGATAAAATAATTCTAATAGATTGAAACACATCAAATAAGTTTAATATCATGAACTCAAAAATATTTAAAAAAATATTTTTAATAAAAGGAAAAAAAAAACGAGCTCATTATATTATTCTTTTTGTAATTTTTTAATTTATTGATTTTAGAGAGAGAGGAAGGGGAGAGAGAGAGAGAGATTTGTTGTTCTACTTATTTAGGCATTCATTGGTTGATTCTTGTATGTGCCCTCACTGGGAATTGAACTCTCAACCTTGGCATATCAAGATGACACTCTAATCATCTTAACTAAGCAGCTAGGGCCAATTATGATGATATTTCTTATAAAAAATAATTGCTCACCTTTGGTAAAGTACAAGGGCTTTTACTTGTTGAGTTGTAAGGGTTTTTCATATATTCTGGATACTAGACCTTATTAGGTATAAATATTTAATTTGAAAATACTTTCTCCCATCTGTATGTTTTCTTTTCATTTTTTTTTTTACATAAAGAGAGAGACAGGAAGGGAGAGAGATGAGAATCATCAACTTGTAGTTGTGTCACTTGAGTTTCATTAATTGCTTCTCATACATGCCTTTACGGGGGGGGGGGGGAGGTTTCAAACCGAGCCAGTGACCCCTTGACCAAGCCAGTGACCTTTGGGCTCAAGACAGCTACGATGGGATCATGTCGATGATACCTCACACACTACAGTGACCTCTAGGTTTTGAACCTGGGTCCTTAGCGTCCCAGGCCAATATTCTATTTACTGTGCCACCGCCTGGTCAGGTGACAAGAAAAAAATTTTTAATAGAGAAATTAAAATGTTTTTTCTTTTTTTTTTTTTGCATTTTTCTGAAGCTGGAAACAGGGAGAGACAGTCAGACAGACTCCCGCATGCGCCCGACCGGGATCCACCCGGCACGCCCACCATGGGGCGACGCTCTGCCCACCAGGGGGCGATGCTCTGCCCATCCTGGGCGTCGCCATGTTGCGACCCTCCTGGGCGTCGCCATGTTGCGACCAGAGCCACTCTAGCGCCTGGGGCAGAGGCCACAGAGCCATCCCCAGCGCCCGGGCCATCTTTGCTCCAATGGAACCTTGGCTGCGGGAGGGGAAGAGATAGACAGAGAGGAAGGCGCGGCGGAGGGGTGGAGAAGCAAATGGGCGCTTCTCCTATGTGCCCTGGCCAGGAATCGAACCCGGGTCCTCCGCACGCTAGGCCTATGCTCTACCGCTGAGCCAACCGGCCAGGGCGAGAAATTAAAATGTTTATACAAAAAGTCAAATTAGAATAATTATGAACTTTTCATTAGGTACAATCTATATCTGAATATGATGCAATAGTATATTTAATGTGCTGAAGGGAAAATAATGGTCAACCTATAATTCTATACTTAAAAGGTCCTTCAAGAGTGATAGCAAATAAACACTTTCTATTTCAGAGACTGAGGTAGGTTCCTTCTCACTGAAAAAAATAATAAATGAGATGCCTGACCTGTGATAGTGCAGTGGATAAGGTCAACCTGGAATGCTGAGATCACCGGTTGGAGAGCCTGGGCTTGCCTGGTCAAGGCACATATGGGAGTTGATGCTTCCTGTTCCTTTCTCTTTCTCTTTCTCTCTCTCTCTCTCTCTCTCTCTCTCTTTCTCTCTCCCTCCCTCCCCATCTGTAAATATGAAGGAAAAAAATAACAAAATAATAAATGAAATATTTCAATCAGCAAGAATTTTAAATGAGAACCAGAGTGGCACTCAAGAAGTAATGGTAAACAAAGATTATGTGTATGTATCTTTTGGAAAATATAAGTAATCATGTACAGTACTATATAAATAAAATAATGATAAGAATCATGTTTAATTTTAGAGGAGTTAAAATTAAGGTAACCTCTATTGAAATAAAGGCTTTAGGCAATTTACCATCGATAGATGATAAAGCCACTACCTAAATGTGAATGGAGATGTTTATTATGGATGGCCCCACTGATATTATCTATGTTGGTTTTCAGTTTTTTGCCTTTCAGCTCCAAATTCACCTTTTTTGCCTGCTCTGTGAAATGTGTTTAGGTCCTTCAGAGATGTTTCCTTTTACAGCTAACATAATGTTAAGTATATATAGTCAGTGGAGAGTATTGAAGAGTACACTACAAGAAGGGAAGGTTTTTGCATCCTTGTCCAAGTGTTTGTTCACCAGGCTCCTGCAGTGCCAATAACATATCCAATACTCACTTCCTGCGGCTTGAGTGGCTTCTCCAGAATCAAGCTCTTACAGTGTTCACAACTCTTACACGGCCTGCATTCTATGATGAAAGATGGCCAGCAGTACCCTACAGGCAGAAGTTTCCCTTGGAACATGTTTTCTTGGGAGGTTTTGCAGTAGATTGACTCTGGTGAGATGGTTGCCTGTTAATAGCTTTCTTCAGGACCCTGAAGAATGAATCTCAGCAAGTTCCAGAGATTGGATTTTAGTAAATTACACTAACTCAATGCCATGAATTCCAGTAAATTCCAGTGGGCAGATTTCCAGAAAGTTCTGCTGGTGCAGCACGATGCTCTGCCATTCTGTGAGTTATGGTTCCTCCTTCTACCAAGGTCTGAATCTTACCCATGTCTGGGTAAAGGTAAGGATGTCTTCCTTGGGTAGTCTAGTTTGGCCCAAAAGGAGCCTCTCCTTCAATTTGTTATTCCTATATTTTGTACAGTTCTTTTTACTTCCCACTAGCCAATCTCTGGACATTCCAATCTCCTGTTTTGGGGAGGAAGTCAAATTGCAAGCTCTGAGGTAACAGTTCTACAGGAACTGTCTTTAGCCTTACCAGGCGGTGGCGCAGTGAATAGAGCATTGAACTGGGACGCAGAGGACCCAGGTTCGAGACCCCGAGGTAGCCAGCTTGAGCGTGGGCTCTTCTGGTTTGAGCAAGGCTCACCAACTTGAGCCCAAGATCGCTGGCATGAGCAAAGGGTTACTTGGTCTGCTGTAGCCCCACAGTCAAGTCACATATGAGAAAGCAATCAATAAACAACTAAGGAGCCACATTGAAGAATTGATGTTTCTCATCTCTCTCCCTTCCTGTCTGTCTGTCCCTATCTGTTCCTCTCTCTGACTCTGTCTCTGTCACACACACACACACACACACACACACACACACACACACACACACACAAGAACTCTCTTTATTTCAGACACCAACTGCAAATTCAAAGGGTTCCCAAAACCCTCAATTTTGGTAGTTTGCTGACGGACTCTCAGAACCCACAGGAAGTTAATATACTCACAATTTATTACAGGGAAAGGATAGAGGTTAAAATCAGTCAAAGGAAGAGATACATAGGACAATCTGGGAAGGGTCGGGAAGGGTCCAAATACATATCTTTTAGTTGTTCTCTCCACAAAGAAACACAGAGAGAATTACCTTTCCCTGACCACAATGTGTGCACAGAGTATCGCCCACCAGGGAAGCTCATCGATCTTGGTGTCTACAGTTTTTATTAGCAATCAATCACATACTGCCCCTGTGGCTGACTTTTAGTCTCTGGCCCCTTCCATTGGCCAAGCTCATATCTTTACTCTCTGTGTCTTCCTGAGCTTGAAAATTATGTGGCATAACCAAAACCCAAATTGTAACTCTAACTTAGACTGTCTAGTGGCCAAAGCGCAACAAAGACACTCCCATCTAGTAGACCTAAAGATCACCTCTCAGGCCTGACCTGTGGTGGCGCAGTGGATAAAGCATTGACCTGGAATGCTGAAGTTGCCAGTTCAAAAAAAACCCTGGGCTTGCCTGGTCAAGGCACATATGGGAGTTGAAGCTTCCTGCTCCTCCCCACCTTCTCTCTCTCTCAATCTCTCTCTCTCTCTCTCAATCTCTCTCTCTCTCTCCTCTGAAATGAATAAATAAATAAAAATAATTAAAAAAAAAAAAAAAAAGATCACCTCTCAGCTGAGGGCAAAAGCCAGACCTTTCCTCACTACACACCTGTTAAGGTCAACTACAAGTTGACCTTATTTATAAATTTTTATTATATTATACAATTTATAATTTAAAAAAAAATTTTTTTTACAGAGACAGAGAGAGAGAGTCAGAGAGACAGATAGATAGGGACAGATAGACAGGAACGGAGAAAGATGAGAAGCATCAATCATCAGTTTTTCATTGTTCATTGATTGCTTTCTCATATGTGCCTTGACCGTAGGCCTTCAGCAGACTGAGTAACCCCTTGCTCGAGCCAGCGACCTTGGGTCCAAGCTGGTGAGCTTTGCTCAAACCACATGAACCCGCACTCAAACTAGTGACCTCGGGGTCTCGAACCTGGGTCCTCAGCATCCCAGTCCCACGCTCTATCCACTGCACCACCACCTGGTCAGGCATAATTTATAAATTTTTATAATAGTCCATTAGTTGAAATATTTATATAAAAAGAATTTTTAGCCTGACTTGTGGTGTCACAGTGAATAAAGCATTGAACTAGAATGCTGAGGTTGGCAGGTTCAAAACCCTGGGCTTGCCAGGTTAAGGCACATATTAGAAGGAACTACTATGAGTTGGTGCTTCCTGCTCCTCCTCCCCTTTCTCCCTCTCCTCTCTCTAAAATCAATAAATAAAATCTTTTAAAAAATCTTTGTATTAATAAATTCCTTTTTCTGGGATAGTACTCATAGCAAGATGAATCTTGACTGTTTCTCTTTATTTACTAATTTTTAAAATAATGAGTTTTAGTCTGACCAGGTGGTATTACAGTGGATAGAGTGTTGGATTGGGATGCAGAGGACCCAGGTTGAAAGCCCAAGGTCGCTGGCTTAAGCACGGATTTAACAGCTTAAGTGCAAGGTCACTGGCTTGAGTGTGAGATTATAGACATGACTCTATGGTTGCTGGCTTGAGCCCAAAGGTAACTGGCTTGAAGCCCAAGGTCACTGGCTTGAGTCTAAGGTCACTGCCTTGAGCAAAGGGTCACTGGCTGGGCTGCAGCCCCCTGGTCAAGGCACATATGAGAAAGCAATCAATAAACAACCAAGGTGCCGCAACAAAGAATTGATGCTTCCGTTTCTCTCCCTTCCTGTCTGTCCTTATCTGTCCCTCTCTTTGTCTCTCTCTCTCTCTGTCTTTGTCACTCTCACTAAAAAAAAAAAAAAAAAAAAGGCCTGACCTGTGGTGGTGCAGTGGATAAAGTGTCGACCTAGAAATGCTGAGGTCGCCGGTTCGAAAACCTGGGCTTGCCTGGTCAAGGCACATATGGGAGTTGATGCTTCCTGCTCCTCCCCCCCTTCTCTCTCTCTGTTTTTCCTCTCTCTCTCTGTCTCTCCCTCTCCTCTCTAAAATGAATAAATAAATTAAAAAAAAAGTTTTAGAATTATTCTTTTAAAAAAGGATCAATTATTTTATTAAAATAAATGCAACTAGCCTGACCTGTGGTGGCGCAGTGGATAAAGCGATGACCTGGAGCACTGAGGTCACGGGTTCAAAACCCTCCACTTGTCTGGTCAAGGCACATATGGGAGTTGATGCTTCCTGCTCCTCCCCCTTTCTCTCTCTTGCTCTCATTCTCTGTTCTCTCTAAAATGAATAAATAGAAAAATTTTAAAATAAATGCAATTATAAACTCAGGGGTTAAAACATATATAGTAGTTTTAATCCACTGTAATTATTATTTATTGATGGTCATAATGCATTATCATTGGTCATTTCAACTTTGCCTCTGAGGCCTTTGATATGATCTGAGGTATCTTTCATATTTCTTTGCTTTCTATTCTGACAAGATATTCCAGGCTCATCTCAGACATTTCTTATGCCACACTTGATGTAGTCATTTTTCCAAAGAGCCATGGGATTTTTAGTGGGAAATAGCAGTCAGAGACCATAATCTGAGCACTAGGAATCTTTAATCTTTATTGTTACTAAACTGGTCCTTGTTCTTATGCTTTTCAGTGAACATAGCTAAGAATTAATATATTACATTAGGTTACATTATGTTATGATATGCTGTTAATAATAAAACATGAGTTCATACTGAACTACAAGGGGTTTTATTGTTTATTTTTTAAATTAATTTTAATGGGGTGACACTGATAAATCAGGGTACATATGTTCAGAGAAAACATCTCCAGGTTATTTTGACATTTGATTATGCTGCATTCCCATCACCCAAAGTCCAATTATCTTCTGTCACCTTCTAACTGGTTTTCTTTGTGCCCCTCCCTTCCCCCAACCCCCTCCCTCTCCTTCCCCCCACCCCATAACCACCACATTCTTGTCCATGTCTCTGAACTACAAGGTTTTTGCTTAAACTCATTGACCTTACATTTGTATCCACATTCTCAAAAATGCAAATATAATTCTTATTTGCTTCATCACATATACAGACACAATTATCACAGCATAATACATACAATACAATTGCTAAAAATATTTTAAAACTAGCATAAAGCTACTTTTTCCTTACAGAAAACTCAATTTGACATGCTTGATAAATTAATGTATGTAAAATCACATGGCATTTCTTTGCTAAGTGGTTATTCTGCCAAATGAATACACAAGTTTACTAGCTGCATTTTACTTTCAGTTTTTATGGATTTCTTTTTAAAATTTAATTTTATATATATATATATATTTTGTTGTTGTTGTTGTTGTTGTTGTTGTATTTTTCTGAAGTTGGAAATGGGGAGGCAGTCAGACAGACTCCCGCATGCGCCCGACCGGGATCCACCTGGCACGCCCAACAGGGGGCGATGCTCTGCCCATCTGGGGCATCGCTGTGTTGCAACCAGAGCCACTCTAGCACCTGAGGCAGAGGCTACAGAGCCATCCTCAGCACCCGGGCCAACTTTGCTCCAATGGAGCCTTGGCTGCAGGAGGGGAAGAGAGAAACAGAGAGGAAGAACAGGGGGAGGGGTGGAGAAGCAGATGGGCGCTTCTCCTGTGTGCCCTGGCCGGGAATTGAACCCGGGACTCCTGCATGCCAGGCTGATGCTCTACCACTGAGCCAACCGGCCAGGGCCTTTAATTATAGTTTATAATATATAAAGTAGTTATGTGGAGTATATAAAAATTATAATTAAAATACTGTTAAGTACTTATATTTTTAAGAGGAGAACATACATATAATTTAAGTAGATATTTTTTTTATCAAGTATGTATGTTGAAAGGTATAAAAATATCTACTAAAAGAATACAAAAATTAGTAATAATGAGAATGAGGGCAACTTGAACAACCACACAAAAGGCAGTATATTAGTGCTGTTAGTGTGTAACAAATTACCCCAAAACTTAAAAGTTTAAAACAACATATATGTGTTATCTCATGGTTTCTTTGGGCCAGCAAATCAGAAGAAGTCCAGCTGCTGGATAGGACTCAGGGTCTCTCATGAGGTTGCAATCCACAGGTCTGCCACCACTGTAATCCTCTGAAGGCTTGACATAGTGGGGGGTGGGGTGGGGGTGGCTGGTAGATCAGAACTAAGGTCCAGTCACGTGGCTGCTAGCACAAGGCCTCAGTTCTTCAGTAGTTGCTTCTAAAGTTGGACACTGTTCTTTCCACTTAGATTCAGCAGAAGCAAGTAGCTAAATGTACTTGCTCTAGGAGAGAGCAAGTAGTTCCTGCTCTAGGAGAGAAGTAGGCACCACAAATTAAGGGGAAGAGTAGAGAGAATTTGTGAACATATGTTAAAACAAACAAAGTCAGAAAGGAGGACCTAGTAAGTAGAAAACACAAAATAACATTCAAAAAATAAATAGCAAAATATAAATAAATTCAGTGAATATAGATTTATTATGCTTGCCTATTAAAAAAGAAATACTTCATGCCTGACCTATGGTGGCGCAGTGGATAAGGCGTCAACCTGGAAATGCTGAAGTCGCCGGTTCAAAACCCTGGGCTTGCCTGGTCAAGGCACATATGGGAGTTGATGCTTCCAGCTCCTCCCCTGTCTCTCTCTCCTCTCTCTCTCTCTCTCTCTCTGTCTCTCTCTCTCCTCTCTAAAATGAATAAATAAAATAAAAATTTAAAAAAAAAGAAATACTTCATGACTGAAATTTTTTTAAATGCAGCAATGTACTGCTTATGAGATACTCCAAATCATAATATTAAAGAAGGTAAAAAGATTAAAAAAGGAATGAATACTTACAAAGATAGGGATGGGTAAAAGTAGGTTTACAGTTTTTAGTATGCAAAAGTTTATTCTTGTGTTCTTTATTAGTAATTGTATTATTTATTTGTATTATAACTGTAAATTTACTGTAGTCAATGCCTATATAAAGCAATAGAAAGTTATTGAAGCAAACAGCCCTGGCTGGGTAGGTCAGTTGGTGGGAGCATTGTCTGGAGGTACTGAGTTTCTTGGTTGGATCTCTGGTCAGGGAACATATAAGAATCAACCAATGATGACATGAATGAGTGAAACTACAAGTCAATGTTTCTTCCTCTGTGTGTATATCTCTCTCTCTCCCCCTTCCTCTCTCTCTCTAAAAATAAATAAATAAAATTTTTAAGTTAGTGAAGCAACAATATAAAATAGACATTATTGGATAGTCTATAATAGTCAAAAGAATAACTTATTGATAAAAGAAACAATCAACCAAAAAAGACTAACAGCTCTCATAGTGTATGCACCTTTTTGCAAAATCTATAATTATCAGAAGAGATTTGAAAATCCACAATGATGCTACATTTTCATAAAATCAAGCAGAAGAAAATTGTACTTTAGACTTTACTATTTTTTTTTTCAATTACAGCCTTTAATAGCTGGTCTAGAGCTATAGCAATATGGAAAACTTCATTCACTCACATAGAAGAACATGAAAGGAAAAAGCGGAACCTTTGAACTTGCAGATTAAATGACATGTGACATTTGTTTTCCATCTCCAGAAGAAAAGGAATGAAGGCTCCCCATGACAATCATACCCACCAGTGGGACACCCAATGGGCACGATTCTAGATTTACGTCACCCCGGGTCTCTCACGTCTCCCACTGTGTTGTTCAAAGTTATCGCAAAAGGTTTTATCCTTTTATTTCTTCCATGTGAACTTTGGGTACAGCTTGTCAAGTTCCACAAAAATCTGAGACATGGTTTGGATTGAAATTGCGCTCAGTTGATAGAAGAACCACATTGACTTCTTCTTCTTTTTTTTTGAAATGAGAAGTGGGGAAGCAGAGAGACAGACTCTTGCATGCGCCTGACCGGGATCCACCTGGTAACCCACTGGGGGGCGTTGCTCCACTGCACCTGGGGCATAGGCCATGAAGCCATCCTCAGCACCTGGGCCAACTCTGCTCCAATGAAGCCTTGGCTGTGGGAGGGGAATAGAGAGAGAAAGGAGAGGTGGAAGGGTAGAGAAGCAAATGGGCACTTCTGTGTGCCCTGACTGGGAATCAAACCTGGGACTTCTACACGCCAGGCTGACTCTCTACCACTGAGCCAACCGGTCATGGTCCACATTGACTTCTTTACAATTGCTTTTCCCACTAGTAAGCAGCACATGTCCCCCGATGAAGAGCTTTAGTTTGAACCTTCACTGCGCTCTAGGACACAGCCATGAAGGTCTCACACACCTTTTCTTAGATTTATTATTTATATATTTTAAATGTTATAATTCAATTACAGTTGATATTCAATGTTATTTTATATTAGTTTTTGGTGTACAGCATAGTGGTTTGACATTTATATAATTTATAAAGTGATTAACTCTTCCTGCACTCCATAATTCAAGTACCCACCTGGCACCATAGATAGTTAATTACAATATTTTTACTATATTCTCTATAGTGAAAATTATGTCCTCATCACTATTTTGTAACTACCAATTTGTGCTTCTTAATGTCTTTGCTATTGTCGCCCAGTCCCCCAACTCCCCACACCCCTTGCAACTGTCAGTTTGTTCTCTGTTTCTGTTTGTTTCTATTTTCTTTGTTCATTTATTTTGTGCATTAGATTCCACATATAAGGGAAAACATCTGTTGTCTTTCTCTGTCTGACTTACTTCACTTAGCATAATATCCTCTAGGTCCATCCATGCTGTCACAAATTGAAGATTTCATTTTTTTTATGGCCCAATAAAATTCCATTGTATATATGCATCATCACTTTTAAAAAATGTTATTGATTGATTCTTTAGAGAGAGAGGAATGGGGGGGGGGAGACCTCAATTTGTTGTTCCATTTATTTATGCATTCATTGATTTATTCTTTCTTAATTTTTAAATTTATTTATTGATTTTTAGAGGGGAAGACAGAGAGAGACAAACATCGATTTATTGTTCCACCCATTCATGCTTTCATTGGTTGATTCTTTTCTTGTTAAAAAATTTTTTTGTGTGACAGAGACAGAGAGAGGGATAGATAGGGATGAACAGATAGGGACAGACAGACAAGAAGGGAGAGAGATGAGAAGCATCAATTCTTCGTTGCGGCACCTTAGTTGTTTATTTATTGCTTTCTCATATGTGCCTTGACCAGGGGGCTACAGCAGACCAAGTAATTCCTTGCTCAAACCAGTGACCTTGGGCTTAACCTGGTGAGCCTTGCTCAAACCAGATGAGCCCATGCTCAAGCCAGCGATCTTGAGGTTTTGAACCTGGGTCCTCTGTGTCTGGGTTCAGTGCTCTATCCACTGCGCACTGCCTAGTCAGGCTCATTGGTTGATTCTTGTATGTGCCCTGACCATGGCCTATCAGGATGAAGCACCAACCAACTGTGCTACCCTGCCAGGGCTATACCATCATGTTTTATTTTAAGTAATGGGCACGTGGGTTGCTTCCCTGTATTGGCTATTGAATATATCACTGCAATAAACACAGGTGCATATATTCTTTTGAAACAGTAAATTCAGAAGTAGAACCACTGGGTCATAAGGTAGTATCATTTAAAATTTTTTGAGTACCCTCCACACTGCTTCTCATACTGGCTGCACCAATCTGCATTCCCAGCAACAGTACACAAGGATTCTCTTTTCTACATTCTCACCAACACTTGTTTCTTGATTTTATTGATGACATTCTGATGGGTGTGAGATGGTATCTCATTGTGGTTTTAATTTGCATTTCTCTGATGATTAGTGATATTGAGCATCTTTTCATTTGCCTATTGGCCATCTGTATGTCTTCTTTGGAGAAGGGTCTATCAGGTCCTCTGCCCATTTTTTAATTGAATCATTTTGGGGTTTTTTGGTGTTGATAGTATGAGTTCTTTATAAGTTTTTATTATTAACCCCTTATAGGATTTATCACTGGCAAATATTTTCTCCCATTTAGTAGGTTGTCTTTTTGTTTTGTTGATGGTTTCCTTTACTATGCAAAAACGTTTTTAAAAATATATTATATATTTATTGATTTTACCCAGAAAGGAGAGAGATGAGGGAGGAATGAGAAGTATCAACTCATAGTTGCTTTAGTTGTTCATTGATTGTTTGTCATATGTACCTTGACCAATAATGCTGAGGTTTGATATCCTAGGCTTGCCTGGACAATGTACATACAACAAGAAAGTTGTTGCTTTTCATCCCCCCTCCCCACATCCTTTCTCTTTCTCTCTCTCCTCTTCCTATGCTTTTATTTATTGATTTTAGGAAGAGGAGAGAGAGAGAGAGATAGAGAGAGAAAGGCAGTGGGGAAAAGCAGGAAGCATAAACTCATAGTGGCTTATCTTATGTGCCTTGACCAGGGTGTAGAACCAGTGACCTCAGTGCTTCAGGTCAACGCTTTATCCACTGCACCACTACAGGTCAAACGGTATATTATTTTTTTGATGCAATTGTAAATTAAATTGTTTTCTTAGTTTCCCTTCTGATAACTCATTGTTGGTGTATAAAAATGCAACTGATTTCTGAATATTTATATTGTATACTTTACTGAATTTATTTATCAGTTCTAGTAATTTTTTGGGTGAAATATTTAGGGTTTTTCATATACAGTATCATGCCATCTGCAAATAATGACAATTTTACTTTATTCTTTCCAATTTGAATGCCTTTTATTTCTTCTTGTTGTTTGATTGCTGTGGCTGGGATTTCCATTAGAATATTGAATAAGAAGGGTAAAAATGAGCACCCCTGTTATGTTCCTGATCATAAGGGAAACACTTTTAGTTTTTCCCCATTGAGTATGATGATAGCTGTGGATTTGTCATACATGGCCTTTATTATGTTGAGGTATGTTCCCTCTATTCCCATTTTGCTGAGAGTTTTTAATATAAATAGGTGCTGGATTTTGTCAAATTCTTTTTCTGCATCTATTGCTATGATCATATGATTTTTATCATTCATTGTGTTGTGTGTCATGTTAATTGATTTGCAGATAATGTACCAACCATGCATCCCAGGAATAAATCCCATTTACTCATGGTGTATGACTTTTCAATGTATTGCTAGTACAGTTTGCTAATATTTTTTGAGGATTTTTGTATCCATGTTCATCAGAGATATTAGCCTATAATTTTATTTCTTTGTGTATCTTTATCTGATTTTTTTTTAATTTTTAAAAGATTTTATTTATTCAATTTTCAAAGAGGAGAGGAGAGAGAGAGAGAGAGAGAGAGAGAGAAAGTGGAGGAGCAGGAAGCATCAGCTCCCATATGTGCCTTGACCAGGCAAGCCCAGGGTATCGAACAGGCGACCTCAGAGTTCCAGGTCGACGCTTTATCTTTATCTGATTTTAAAATCAGAATAATGCTGTACTCAGAATGAGCTTGGGAATCTTTCATCCTCTTGAATTTTAAAAAATAGTTTGAGAAAGATAGGTATTAATTCTTCTTTGAACATTTGGTAAAATTCACCTGTGAAGACACATGGTCCAGGATTTTGATTTATTGGGAATTTGTCTTTATTACTATTGCTTTGATTCTGTTGGTTGTAATTAGTCTATTCAGATTTTCTCTTTCTTCTTGTACAGTTTTCAAAATTTTTATTCATTTTTTCCACATTGTCTAATTTTTTTGCATATAGTTGTTAGTAGTGTTACTTTATAATCTTTTGTATGTCATTGGTGTCAGTTGTTACTTCTCATCTTTCATTTCTGATTTTATTTATTTAGATCTCCTCTCTTTTTTCTTGATTGCCTGGCTAAAGGTTTATCAATCTTGTTTTTATTTTCAAAAAACCAACTCTTAGTTCATTGATCTTTTGTATTTTGTTTCAGACCAGTGGTAGTCAACCTGGTCCCTACCGTCCACTAGTGGGCACTTCAGCTTTAATGGTGGGCGATAGCGGAGCAACCAAAGTATAAACAAAAGGATAGATTTAACTATCGTAAGTTGTTTTATAAAGATTTATTCTGCCAAACTTAGCAAAAATCCGACATAGAGTACTTGGTAAGTAACTATTATTATATGCTTTAACTTGTTGTAACTCTGCTTTATAAATTTTATAAAGTAAAGTTACTTCCCTACTTTATAAATTGCCATTACTCTGGAACCGGTGGGTGGTTAGAAAATTTTACTACTAACAGAAATACAAAAGTGGGCAGTAGGTATAAAAATGTTGACTACCCCTGATTTATAGTATTATATGAAAAGAATTAAATTTTGCCCTGACTGGGTAGCTTAGTTGGTTGGAGTGTTGACCTGACATGCCAAGGTTGCATGTTCAAATCCTGGTCAGGGCACATACAATAGACAACCAATGATGGCATGAATGAGTGGGTCAACAAATCGATGATTTTTCTTCTCTATTCCCATGTTTCTTCTTCTCTGTCTCTTCCTTCTACTCTCTTTAAAAATCAATAAGTAAAAATTTAAAAAAGAAAATAGAGCCTCACCAGGTGGTGGTGCAGTGGATAGAGCCTTGACCTGGGACACCGAGGACTCAAGTTCAACACCCTGAGGTTGTAGGCTTTAGCCCAGGCTCATCTGACTTGAGCACGGTTTCACCAGCTTGAGCACGGGGTTGCTGGCTTGAGCATGGGATCATAGACAGAACCCCATGGTCGCTGTCTTGAGCTCAAGGGGTCACTGGCTCAGATGGAGCCCCTCAGTCAAGGCTCATCTGAGAAGCAATCAATGAACAACTAAAGTGACGCAACTATGAGTTTATACTTCTCATTTCTCTCTTTTCCTATCTCTCTTTCTCTCTCTCTCTCTCTCTCACTAAAAAAAGAAAAGAAAAAAAATAGAAAAACAGAACTTAGCTTTGAAATTAGTTACAAATATTCATAATTATTTAATTGAATTCAGAACATTAAAATTATTCTTACCAGTTGCTTTTCCAAGTTTGTGGGGGGAATAATGAAAAGTATTCATAACTAAAACACTCAGTAATGTTTTATTTTTTTATTTTAATTTTTATTACTTTTTACAGAGACAGAGAGAGGGATAGATAGGGACAGGCAGATGGGAATGAGTGATGAGAAGCATCAATCATCAGTTTATTGTTGTGACACCTTAGTTGTTCATTGATTGCTTTCTCATATGTGCCTTGACTGTGGGCCTTCAGTAGACCGAGTAACCCCTTGCTCGAGCCAGTGACCTTGGGTCCAAGCTGGTGAGCTTTTGTTCAAACCAGATGAGCCCGCGCTCAAGCTGGCAACCTCGGAGTCTCGAACCTGGGTCTTCCGCACCCAGTCCGATGCTCTATCCACTGCGCCACCACCTGGTCAGGCAGTAATGTTTTAATTACTAATTTGTAGACTATGTTTCTATCAATAATCTAGTCCATTCACATTAGGATTAATTTATTGTTCTATTTAGGATGCTGCCTATCTGCTTCCCTTTTTGATAGATAGCCTCTATTATCTGTGAATATTCTCTTTTTTCTTAAACAAAGCTGATCATATTTGTTAATAATTTTTTTTTTGACAGAAACAGAGAGAGAGTCAGAGAGAGGGACAGATAGACAGATAGGGACAGACAGACAGGAAGGAGAGAGAGGAGAATCATCAGTTCTTCGTTGCAGCACCTTAGTTGTTCACTGATTGCTTTCTCATATGTGCCTTGACTGGGGAGCTACAGCAGAATAAATGACCTTGGGCTCAAGCCAGTGACCTTGGGCTTCAAGCCAGCGACCTTTGGGCTCAAGCCAGCGACCATGGGGTCATGTCTGTGATCCCACTCTCAAGTCAGTGTCCCCACGTTCAAGCTGGTGAGCCCATGCTCAAGCCGGATGAGCCCACACTCAAGGTGGAGATCTGAGGAATTTCGAACCTGGGTCCTCCATGTCCCAATCCAACACTCCATCCACTGCACCACTGCCTGGTCAGGCAGATTTATTAATAATTTTAATATCAGAAAGTTTTTGTTTAAATTTTAAGTTAGCTCTTAAATGTTAGACAGGACTTTTGTTGTGCATTTTGTAACCCTCACCCTTTCATTGTTGAATTGAATATATTTACTTCTCCCATCCCCACTGTTGAGATTAACAACATCAGTTCTGGCTTAGACTATTCAACAACTTCCCTAATTGTACTCTTGTGTCAAAATTAATCAAGACAAATAGGGAGGGCCTGCATGAGGAGCTTTCAGTCTATGTGGATCATGAAAGCCTTACTTGGAGAACTCAGTATTATAACAGTCTACCCCACCCCCAACTTCCTTTTTCCCTGTGTAAAAAAATTTCTTCTCCTTTGCTTTACCCAGACTTGTACATGGCTCTAGATGGTATACATACCAATTTGCAATTCTTTCTTTTTTCTCAAACAAGTCCTTTTTATTGATTGGATACTTGGCCAATGTTTTGTTTGAGGTCAATACTCACAACCTTCCAGCCATTCTCCATAGGTGGTCATACTTATCTGCTTCAAATTTATACTATATTGTATCACTATTTCAATTAAAACCCTATTTATGGCTTCTCCATGAACTAGAATAAAATTAAAACTCTTTAGCATGGCCTCCAAGGCCCCACTTGAACTTACTCCTGCCTAACTCTTTACCTCCATCTTGTATCACTTTTATTTTTATAGGCTATTCTAAATTTTTTAAAATTTATTGAGTTTAGAGAGAGAGAGAAAGGAAAGGAGAGACAGAAACATCAATTTGTTGTTCCACTTATTTACACATTCATTGTTTGATTCTTGTATGTGCTCTGATCAGGGATTGAACCTGCAACCTTGGTGTATCAGGACGATGCTATCTAACCAACCGTGCTACCCAACCAGGGCTAGTGTCTCACTTCTCTTGGGCTAGTATGCTTTATTTCATTGATCTTCCAGTTCTCAGGATAAGAGCAAGAATTAATTCTTGCCTTTCTCGCTGTCCAGAACAAGATCCCCCTGGTTACTCTAATGAGTGCTACTTAGGCAGATCTCACTTTATTTTTTTAAAAAAGTTTTAACTTTTACTTTTTTTCCTTTTCTTTATTTTTTAATGTTTTTTTTTAATTGGTTTTAGAGAAAGAGAGAGAGAGAGAAAGAGAGAGACAGGAACATCGATCTTTTTCTGTATGTGTCTGACCAGGGATAGAACCTGCAACCTCTGTGCTTCAGGACGATGCTCTAACCAACTGAACTATCCAGCCAAAGCAGGCAGGTCTCACTTTAAATGTTACTTCCTCAGAAGGGTTTTCCATGATCATTAGCAAAGGTCTCCACTGTTATTCTCTATAAGGAAGCTGTGTTTATTTCCTTCTTAGCACTTAATTATAATTGTTTTATAAATTTTGTTGATTCTATTTGTTGGCTCTTTCTAGTCTTGGCTAGACTACACGTTCCATGATGGTAGGAATCACATCTGTCTTTTTCACTGTTATATCCCTAGCACTCACTTATAGTATCAGGAGTAACAAAGACACTAAGTGTTTTTGGAATGAACGAGCAACAAATATTGGGTTGGGAAATAAGTTCGTAGCGTTTTTATATTTTCTTCTATTTTACAACGATTTGTTTGCTGTTTGGCAAAGGGTAAGTATTCATTCGATAAAACTCTTTCTGCTCTACAAAACTATGTTAATTGTATTTTTGAGTTATTTAATATTTTATTAGTTTTGAGGCTTAGAAATAGAATACCCAGGAGGCAAAAATCAACATTTTCGACACCTGCTCTTCTTTGCTTTTCATCGAGGTCAAGAAGCTGCCGAAGCAGCCTGGGACATTTGCGACGTGTATGGAGAAGGTGTCATAGGCGAGTCTACAGCACGGAAATGGTTTGCAAAGTTCAAAAATGGCGACTTTGACGTCAATGACACGTGCCTCAGCGGAAGGCCTTCTGAATTCGATGAAGAACTGGGAAATGCTCGAAAACAATGCCACGGTCAACAAGGAGCTCTATATTGCCCAGCTACACCGCGTGAATGAGGCTATTCGACTGAAAAGACCTGATCGACATGGTCAAGCCATACTCCTTCACGACAACGCCAGGCCCCATGTTGCACAAGTCATCAAAGCCGCACTTCAAGAGCTCGAATGGGAGGTCCTATAGCATCCGCCGTATTCTCCGGACCTTGCACCAACCGATTACCATCTTTTCAGCTCCCTGTCAAACCATATGAAGGGCGTTACCTTCGATAACAAAGAGGTCCTTAAAAACTGGCTCAACAACTTTTTTGACACCAGACCAGGCGATTTTTGGCAGAACAGCATCAACAAATTGGTCGAGAGGTGGGAAGAGGTTGTAAACAGCAACGGCAAATTTATAATTGATTAACTTATTGATATAATTATTGTTTTTTGTTTAAATAAAAGTCTTCGGTAAAAACGCTACGAACTTATTCCCCAACCCAATATATATATATATTTTAAGTGAGAGCGAGGGTGATATTGAAACAGACTTCTGTATGTGCTCTGAGATCCACCCAGCAACCCCATCCTGAGCTATTTTTAGCACCTGAGGCTAAGGTACTCAGACCAACCTAGCCATCCTCAGCACCAGGGGCCAAGCTTGAACCAGTTGAGCTACTGGCTGCAGGAGGGAAAGACAGTGAGAAGGGGAGGGGGAAATAGCAGATGGTTGCTTCTCCTGTGTGTCTTGACTAGGAATCGAACCTGGGAAATCCATATGGTGGGCAGACACACTATCCAACGAGCTACCAGGCAGGGCCAAGAGATATTAGTGTAAGTTTCACACTCTGCTAATAACAGTGACTAATTTTGGTTACCACCACTAAGTATTAGTTGGTAAAACTTTTCCAAATTGTCATGCTCTGCCTTTTCAGAAACATGCCTGAGCCTTTCCCTTCCCTCTTGTTTTCCTCCCAGACGGATTACCTTTGTTTTGCTCTCCCCTAAGGTCCCTTCTTTTCCTTCTGTAACTTGTTTCCTGAGCCTACTCAGCCCAGTTAGTTCACTTCTACTAGCTCTGTAACTTTCTAAATTAACTTTCTCTTTATAAAACAAAACAAAACAAAACTTTTCCATCTTATTCAGCTTGATAACATTTTAGACTTTGATTTCTCTTTTAAAAAAATTTATTGATTTTACAGAGAGAGGAAAAATGAAGGGGGGAGCAAGAAATATTAACTTATAGTTGTTTCACTTTAGTTGTTCATGAATTGCTTGTAATAGATGCCTTGACTGGGCAAGCCCAAGATCTCAAATCTGTGACCTCAGGATTCCAAGTTGACTATTTATCCACTAGGCCACCACTGGCCAGGCTGGACTTTGATTTCTTACCCATATTCTAGTGGTAGAAAGAAGCCAAAATGCAATCCTTTTCATAGTTCCATATTAATCTTCACTGTATGCATCTCTTAAAATCTTTTTGCCTGTTTGACAACAGCAAACTGATGGCACTATTTCCAGTGACAGTTTTTTTTTTTTTTGTATTTTCTGAAGTTGGAAACAGGGAGGCAGTCAGACAGACTCCTGCATGCGCCCGACCAGGATCCACCCGGCATGCCCACCAGGGGGCGATGCTCTGCCCATCTGGAGCGTTGCTCTGTTGCAACCAGAGCCATTCTAGCGCCTGAGGCAAGGGCCATGGAGCCATCCTCAGCACCCGGGCCAACTTTGCCCAATGGAGCCTTGGTTGCTGGAGGGGAAGAGAGAGACAGAGAGGAAGGAGAGGGGGAGGAGTGGAGAAGCAGATGGGCGCTTCTCCTGTGTGCCCTGGCCGGGAATCGAACCTGGACTCCTGCATACCAGGCCGACGCTCTACCACTGAGCCAACCGGCCAGGGCCTCCAGCGACAGTTTTATTCTTCTACATATCACTAGTTCTTTTCAGAAACTCCTCTTCACTTCTGTGCTATGTTGTAAAAAAATTAGGAAGACAGTTCTTGTGGGTGATATAAATGCTTTAAAAATATTCTGTTGGAAAATCAAAGTGGAAAAATATTGATACATCAAAACATTAACAAGCCTGACCTGTGGTGGCACAGTGGATAAAGCGTCGACCTGGAAATGCTGAGGTCGCCGGTTCGAAACCCTGGGCTTGCCTGGTCAAGGCACATATGGGAGTTGATGATTCTAGCTCCTCCCCCTTCTCTCTCTCTGTCTCTCCTCTCTCTCTCTCTCTCCTCTCTAAAAAATGAATAAATAAAAATTAAAAAAAAAAACAAAAAAACAAAAAAAAACATTAACAATGTAGAACAACAATGAACTACCACTACACACCTATTATAATGGTGAAAAATTAAAACACCAACAACACCAAATGATGGTGAGGATGTGGAGCAATGGGTACCCTCATTCATTACTGGTGGAAATGCATTTTCTACTTTGGAAACAGTCTGGTGGTTTCTTACAAAACTAAATATACTCTTTTTATGAGACCCAGCAATTGCCTGACCAGGTGGTGGCGCAGTGGATAGAGCGTCAGACTGGGATGCGGAGGACCCAGGTTTGAGATCCCCGAGGTTGCCAGCTTGAGCACTGGCTCATCTGGTTTGAGCAAGGCTCACCAGCTTGAGCCCAAGGTCGCTGGCTCGAACAAGGGGTCACTTAGTCTGCTGTAGCCCCTTGCAGTCAAGGCACATATGAGAAAGCAATCAATGAACAATTAAGGTGCCACAGAAAAGAATTGATGCTTCTCATCTCTCTCCCTTCCTGTCCCTATCTGTCCCTGTCTCTGTCACAAAACCCCCCACAAAATAACCTCCCCCAGCAAACATGTTGGTATTTATCCAAATGAATTGAAAACTTATGTCCACACAAAAGCCTGCACATGAATGTTTATAGCAGCTTTATTCACAATAGCTAAAACTTGTAAGCAATCAAGATATCCTTCAGTAGGTGAATAAATAACCTGTAGTCCAACACAAGTGAGCTAACAAGTCAGAAAAGACATGTAAAGATCTAAAATGCTTATTGCTAAGTGAAAGGAGCTAATCTGAAAAGGCTACATACTATATTGTATGATCCCAACTCTGTGACATTCTGGAAACTATGGATACAGTAAAAATGTCAGAGATTGCCAAGAGTTAGGGGCCAACGGTAGATATATAGGTGGAGCATGGGGAGTTTTATGGCAGTAAAACTAGAACTGGGATGGCACAGTGGGTAAAGCGTCAACCTGCAATGCTGAGATCTCCTGTTCAAAACCCCAGGCTTGCCTGACTCGTCAGGGCACATATGAGAAGCAACAATTACGAGTTGATGCTTCCTGCTCCTTACCCAACCCCTTTCTCTCTAAAATCAATAAATATTAAAAAAAAAACCCACGTAAAACTATTCTGTGTGATACTGTAATGGTGGATACATGTACATTTGTCCAAACTTATAGCATGTACAAAACAAGAGGGAACTCTAGGTAACCTATGGACTTTGAGTATGATGTGTCAATGTAGGTTATACATTGTAGCAGATATATCACTCTGGTGCTGAATGCTGTTAAGTGAGGGAGGCTGTTCATGTGTTGGGGTAGGGGTACATGGGAACACAGTACTTTCTTCTCAGTTTTTCTATGAATGTAAAGTGCCCTAAAAAACAAGGTCTGCCAGAAAGAATGTTAACAGTAGTCATCCTTAGGTGCAAGGATCATTGGTATTTTTTTTTCTTTCCACTTTTCAAATTTTCTAGGTTTTTGTTGTTTGTTTATTTCTGTGTATGTATTACCTATGAAAATATATTAAAATTATTTTATTTTATTAAATATATTTTAATTTCTTAGAGAATAACTACCTAGTATAAAAATTCAAAAAATAGACCCTGGACAGTTGGCTCAGAGGTATAGTGTTGGCTTGGCATGGGAAGTTCTGGGTTTAATTTCCAGCCAGGGCACACAGGAGAAGCACCCATCTGCTTCTCCAGCCATTCCCCTGTCCTTTCTCTCTATCTCTCTCTTCCCCTCCCGCATCCAAGGCTCCATTGGAGCAAGGTTGGCCCTGGGCGCTGAGGTAGGCTCCATTGCCTTCGCCTCAGGTGCTAGAATGGCTCCAGCTGCAACAGAGCATCGCCCAGATGGGCAGAGCATCGCCCCCTGGTGGGCGTGTTGGGTGGATATGGGTCGGGTGTATGCAGTAGTCTGTCTGACTGCCTCCCTGCTTCTAACTTTGAAAAAATACAAAAAAAACCCCATTAATAGTTGATAATATAAGGAATCCTTAAATAGGTAAAAGTTAAGCCTTAAATCATTATTTTTAGCTTATGATTTTTAAAAAATTTTATTTATTTATTTTTTTGTATTTTTCTGAAGTTGGAAACAGGGAGGCAGTCAGACTCCCGTGTATGCCCGACCGGGATAGCACCCGGCATGCCCACCAGGGGGCGATGCTCTGCCCATCTGGGGCATTGCTCTGTTGAGACCAGAGCCATTCTAGCGCCTGAGGCAGAGGCCATGGAGCCATCCTCAGCACCCAGGTCAACTTTGCTCCAATGGAGCCTTGGCTGCGGGAGGGGAAGAGAGAAACAGAGAGGAAGGAGAGGGGGAGGGATGGAGAAGCAGATGGGCGCCTCTCCTGTGTGCCCTGGCCGGGAATCGAAACCGGGACTCCTGCACGCCAGGCCGACGCTCTACCACTGAGCCAACCGGCCAGGGCCACTTATGATTTTTAAATTTAATTAATTAATTTTTTTTTTTTACAGAGACAGAGAGTGAGTCAGAGAGAGGGATAGACAGGGACAGACAGACAGGAACGGAGAGATGAAAAGCATCAATCATTAGTTTTTCATTGCGCGTTGCAACACCTTAGTTGTTCATTGATTGCTTTCTCATATGTGCCTTGACTGTGGGCCTTCAGCAGATAGAGTAATCCCTTGCTGGAGCCAGCGACCTTGGGCTCAAGCTGGTGGAATTTTTGCTCAAACCAGATGAGCCCGCACTCAAGCTGGTGACCTCAGGGTCTCGAACCTGGGTCCTCTGCATCCCAGTCTGACGCTCTATCCACTGAGCCACCGCCTGGTCAGGCACGCTTATGATTTTTTAAGATCACAGAATTTAATTGCTGGAAAGGCCCTTTGTAATCATCTAATATAATTTTCTCTCTCTCTTTTTTAAGGATTTATATATTGCTTTTTAGAGGAGGAGACAGAAAAAAAGGGCGTAATGAGGAGGGGGAAGCATCAACTCATAGGTGCTTCTGTATGTGCCTTTATTAGGCAAGTCCAGGGTTTGGAACTGGTGATCTCATCATTCCAAGTTGGATGCTTTATCCACTGTGCCATCACAAGTTAGGCTAATTTTCTCTTTTAAAACTTGCTTGTATGCCTGACCTGTGGTGACACAGTGGATAAAGCGTCAACCAGGAAACGCTGAGGTTGCCGATTCAAAACCCTGGGCTTGCCTGGTCAAGGCACATAAGGGAGTTGATGCTTCCTGTTCCTCCCCCCTCTCTTTCCTCTCTCTATAATGAATAGAAAACAAACAAACAAAAAAAAAAAACTTGCCCTGGCCGGTTGGCTCAGCGGTAGAGCGTCGGCCTAGCGTGCGGAGGATCCGGGTTCGATTCCCGGCCAGGGCACATGGGAGAAGCGCCCATTTGCTTCTCCACCCCTCCGCCGCGCTTTCCTCTCTGTCTCTCTCTTCCCCTCCCGCAGCCAAGGCTCCATTGGAGCAGAGATGGCCGGGGCGCTGGGCATGGCTCTGTGGCCTCTGCCTCAGGCACTAGAGTGGCTCTGGTTGCAATATGGCGACGCCCAGGATGGGCAGAGCATCACCCCCTGGGGGGAAGAGCACCGCCCCTGGTAGGCGTGCAGGGTGGATCCCGGTCGGGTGCATGCGGGAGTCTGTCTGACTGTCTCTCCCTGTTTCCAGCTTCAGAAAAATGAAAAAACAAACAAAAAACAAACAAACAAACAAACAAAAAACTTGCTTGTAGCCCTGACTGGATACCTCGGTTGGTTAGAGTGTCGTCTGGAAGCGCAGAGGTTGCTGGTTCAATCCCCAGTTAGGGCGCATTCAGGAACAGATGGATGTTCCTGTGTCTCTCTTGCTTGCTGTCCCTCCCTTCCTCTCTCACTAAAATCAATAATTAAAATATATGTATATATATTGCCTGACTGGTGGATAGAGCATAGACCTGGACGGTAAGTTTCCAGGTTAGAAACCCTGAGGTTGCTGGCTTGAGTGCAGGATTGCCACCTTGAGCAACGGGTCATTGGCTTGGCTTGGGCTTGCCTCTCTCCCTGTCAAGGCACATATGTGAAGCAATAAATGAACAACTAAAGTGATGCAACTATGAGTTGATCCTTTTCATTTCTATGCCTTCCTCTCTCTCTCTCTCTTTTAATAAAAGAGTATAAACAAAAGATAACTATATAATTATTTTGTAACATAATGTGATTTTTATGTATATAACTTAATGATTCAATATATGTATAACCTGGGAAATAATCACCACCGTAAGTCTAGTTAACATCCAGGACCACAGTTACAATTTTTTTTTTAGTGAGAACTTATAAAAAAATATATTTATTTTATTGATTTGAGAGAGAGGAAGGGAGAAAGGGAGAGAGAGAAAGGAACATCAATCTGTTCCAGTATGTGTTCTGACCAAGAATCAAACTGGCAACCTCAGTGCCTCAGGGTAATGCTCTAACCAACCAAATTATCCAGCCAGTGCTGTAGTGAGAACTTTTCCTTATTTGTTTATTTATTTGTATTTTTCCGAAGTGAGAAGTGGGGAGGCAGAGAGACAGACTCACGTACTTTCGGGACGGGGATCCATCCAACAAGCCCACTAGGGGGCGATACTCTGCCCATCTGGGGCGTTAATGTGTTGCAACTGGAGTCATTCTAGCACCTGAGGCGGAGGCCATGGAGCCATCCTCAGTGCCCAGGACAACTTGGCTCCAATGGAGCCTTGGCTGAGGGAGGGGAAGAGAGAAATAGAAAGGAGAGGGGGAGAGTGGGAGCATTGACCTGGGATGCTGAGGAGCCAGGTTTGAAACACCAAGGTTGCTGGTTAGGTTGTATGCTTATCAAACTTCAGTGCAGGCTCACCAGGTTGGGTGTGGGATCATCCACATGATCTCATGGTTGCTGGCTTGAGCTCAAGGTCACTGGCTTGAGTAAGGGGTTATTGGCTTGGCTGGAGCCCCCCAGTGAAGGCATGTAATAAGAAAGCAATTAATGAACAACTGAAGTGCTGCAACTATGAGTTGATGCTTCTCATCATTCTCCTTTCCTTTCTGTCTGTATCTCTCGCTAAATAAATAAATAAATAAAGTTTAAAAAAATATATAAATTAAGCACAGTGTAAAAACCTATGACACAAAAATTATTATTTTTTTTTAGTTCTGCATTTCAACTAAAATTCTCTTTGATATTATGCAGGCAACTGACAGAATATTTTTATAAACAAATAGATTTTAATGAAAGAATACAAAAATTGAATAATATACTACTATGATTATTATTCTTTGTTTTTCTTTTCTTTTTTTTTTTACAGAGACAGAGAGAGAGTCAGAGAGAGGGATAAATAGGGAGAGACAGACAGGAATGGAGAGATGAGAAGCATCAATCATTAGTTTTTCGTTGCGACACCTTAGTTGTTCATTCATTGCTTTCTCATATGTGCCTTGACCATGGGCCTTCAGCAGACCAAGTAACCCCTTGCTCAAGCCAGCGACCTTGGGTCCAAGCTGGTGAGCTTTTGCTCAAACCAGATGAGCCCATGCTCAAGCTGGCGCCTCGGGGTTCGAAGCTGGGTCCTCTGCATCCCAACCCTACGCTCTATGCACTGCGCCACCACCTGGTCAGGCTATAATTATTATTCTTGCTGTTAAGTATAAAACAGCAATAATGCCAGGGAATTAGTAGCAGTACAGAACTTCCTCAAACTGAACTTATGTGGGAACACAATCTACCATTCAAGTCTATGATAACTCATTTGGATGTATCTCTAAGCCTTCCAAGAATAAACGCAATGAGCAGAAGCTATTGCAATGGTACATGGTAGGAGAAAAGGAGTGATAAAAGTTTTCACTGAATTATTACAATTTTACTCTGCATTTGCTAACAGACCATTTCTATTAGGAAGATAGTGCCATCAAGAATGTCAATGCAAGCCCTGGCCGGTTGGCTCAGTGGTAGAGCGTCAGCCTGGCGTGCACAAGTCCTGAGTTCGATTCCGGCCAGGGCACACCGGAGAAGCGCCCATTTGCTTCTCCACCCCTTCCCCTCTCCTTCCTATCCGTCTCTCTCTTCCCCTCCTGCAGCCAAGGCTCCATTGGAGCAAAGATGGCCTGGGCGCTGGGGATGGCTCTGTGGCCTCTGCCTCAGGCGCTAGAGCGGCTCTGGTAGCAACATAGCAACCCCTGGGTGGGCAGAGCGCCCCCCCCTGGTGGGCGTGCCGGGTGGATCCCGGTTGGACGCATGCCGGAGTCTGTCTGACTGTCTCTTCCCGTTTCCAGCTTCAGAAAAAAAAAAAAAAAAGAATGTCAATGCAATACAGAACTGTATTATAAAATATTATAACGATATCTCATTGTATTGAGAACTGAAAAATACACAATTATGAAATAAAAGTTTTGCTTAAAAAAGACTCAGTGATGCCTGACCAGTGGTGGAGTAGGGCATGGAGCATCCACCTGGGACACTGAGGCCCCAGGTTGGAACCTCTTGGTCTCCTCCTCTGGCCTGCTGGCTCCTCATTCGCCATCTGAGCAAGGCATCCAGAGGCAGATTAAGGATGGTTGAAGTCCCTTAAAAAAAGAGAGAGAGACAGGGAAAATAAAAATACATGTTAACCATATTTTAAAATAAATATTATGTACTTTTAATGTTAAAATTGCACATAATTAACCAAACTCGGTGTCGTTAGGAAAAAGTGTCAAGTTGCAGAGCACGCGCACTGTGCGCCCCCCGCCCCTCGTTAAATCCGCCTCTGGAGGCATCCTGGTTTTGAGCTTGTTCCTCAAAGGATCCCATGGCCGCTGGCTTGAGTCCAGACTCCATCCCGGTCAAGGCATGTGTGAGAAGCAATCCAAGAACTAACCATGAACTAAAGTGAGGCAACTAGGAGTCAATGCTTCTCATCTCTCTCCCTTCCCGTCTCTCTCACAAAAAAACTAATTAAAAACCTCCAGCGATACTATTTTGAGAAACGTGTTTAAAATTTGTTGGATATTCTTCAAGATAGAATATTTATTGCATTTCACCCTAGGTGGAAGAATTACAGTACTTGATATTTTAATTCACAATTCATGAGTGAATTTTAATTTCTCCTGCTGCAAGTGGATAGTGTTGATCGTCCGTCTTTCCTGAGACTTTTGAGGATGATTAACTTCACTACAAATTTCCCGTTCATCCTTATCTTGTTGAACGTTCAATGGTAACATCACACGTCCAATTATTAGTAGGCAGTTGTGAATAATGGCGTGGTATTGAGAAGTTTGATTCATCCATCCATCCCTGTCCCCAACTCTGTCGCTGTCATCCCGTCATCCGCCGCTAGAGCGGGACAGGAGTCCTGGAACCGCACCGTGCGTGCGTGCGCCTGAGTCGTCGGGGTGGACGGGGAACAAAAGAGGGGCCGTGGCCGGTGGGCTGCTGCCCGCGGCAACCGGGTGGGCGGTTGGTTGGTTCCTAACCCTGGAAGACTAGACGGTGCAGGGCGGTGGCGGCGGCGCCACGGCCCGTCCACCCGCGGGACCCGTTCCAGGGGCGCCCGCAACGCCTCCATCTTGGCTTCTGAGGTGGGGAGGGACGTCTGCGTCTCCCCGCAGTTGCCTTTCCCTGGCCCCGCGCGGACGCTGGGAGCGGGCTGTCGCTTGTCCCGATGGCGCAGCGCAGAGGGGGCTGCCCCGGGACACGTCGCTCAACCCCATGGGCCCGGTTCCGAGTGGGTCCCGACAAGATGGAGGACGCCATCTCCTCCCGTAGCCATGACGGGCGGCGAGGCTGCTTCTCATGGGACGAGGCGCTGGTGGACGTGCGTCCGCCCCAGGTCGCTCGGGAACGCCTTCGCCCTCCGCCCGACCCCTCTGGCCCGCGGCAGCCCATGCCCGGCCGCCCGCACGAGGCTTCCGGGACCTGGGTAGGAGAGCGTTAGGCACATCGAGGTTGCGTCCCTCAGGACGTTGGGAACCACCGCGGTGGCCTGGGCGCCCCGGCTTAAGCGGGGGCACTCGGCCGGGCCTCAGCGATTTGGACGGTGCCAGCACAGGGGACCATCCGTTCCCCTGGGGCCCAGCCCGTGGGCGATTCCGTGGGCCCAGCGGCGGCAACGAAAGTCGGGCCGCTGCCCTGACGGACCGGGTGGGGGCGGGGCGGGGGCGGGGCTATAAGAGAGGGATGCGGCCCAGGCCAGTGCAGTCGGAGAGGCGAGGGCGTGGAAATGCTAGGGGTGTGTCCTGCGCCTGACGGACAGCCTCCCGGGCCATCCCCTCAAGGAGTTCATGAAAGAAGGCAGATGCAGCCAATGGAAGCGCCCCAGGCACTCCTGACGGCCCTCCCCTCCAGCCAATGGGGGGCGAAAGGCGGTGCGTGCTCGGGCTTGGCCGCGCCGCCGCCTCCGCCTCCGACTGCTCACAGCGCTAAACCCGGGACTGGACCGAGCGGAGTTGTGTGCGTCGCTGAAGGGGGTGGGTCGGGGGAGGGGAGGTTCGTTCCGTGGAGCCGCTGCCAGAACCGGGTGAGGCTCGTCCCCGCGGTCTTCGCAGTCCCGGCCCGCGGACGGTGGGGGTTGTTTGGTGCAGCGCAGCCTCGGGAGGCGGAGGCGGAGGCGGCCAGGGAGGCGGAGATGGGCGAGGGCGGCCTCCGGAGCCTCCCACCGGCCCGGGAGTAACCCCCGCGGCGCGGCCGCCGTCGCCGCTTCGCGTCGGGCCCGGGGGCTGGTCCGTGCTAGCTCATGTCACGGCGCCGTCCAGTGCCGCCCGAGGGCTGCGGGCGTGCGGGCGAGACCGGGAGGGCAGGGTGAGGACATCGGGCGGGGGTGCTAGAGCGGGTGGGGGGTGGTCGCGGGCATTTTCTTTTCTCTCCGGGGGGCGTTGGGGGAGGGGCGGCCGTCCCTGGGCTTCCGGGGCTGCGCGAGAGCCCGGGGTCCCGAAGTTTGGGTGTAAGGGTCTGCATCCGCTCCTGGCCCTGCTCCGCGCTCCGCTTCCCGGCAGTGCGCGGCCCTGCTCCGCACGTATTGTTTGCCTGGGTCTCTAATGGCGGACAGGGAGGCAGCGCAGCCGGTCTCCGACTGCGGGAGGGGGGGGTGGTGCAAGATCGGGCCCAGGGCAAGCGCTTAGGGCTGTAAATACGGGAGATTTCAGCCTAGCGACGGTGAGAGCCGTTTCAACGTGGGAGTTGGTGTCCGGAGTGATGGGAGAGACTCCGGGTTCGCTCATTTGGCGAAAATGCCTTTCCCTTATTGGCGTCGAGGCAACATTTGCCCTTCCCCCTCTCCCTTTCTTGGGGCAGGTTGGATGTCCTCTGCCTTCTCCTTCCAAATTTTGCTTTCCACTTTGGTTTTGGTGCCAAATTTGTATTTTACGCAGTTTTGCGCCGCTTTACCTACGAGGGATTGTTGGTTTCTTGCTGGGCAGTGATAACAGAAAGGCCGAACCTCCTTGACCTCCTATTCCTTTCTGTATCTCCTTCTTGTGGGAAGGGTTGGTTGCCCCACCTGGATAGATTGTTCTTGATACATTTCTTATTTCTTCTTTTACCCCAGGAGCAGGAATCGCCGTCAACCCTGTGTGGTGCATCTTTGACAGAAAGTGAGAAGGAAAACGCCCTCATTGTGAGTCCTTTTTCCCTGATTTGTCGCTCTTAGAGGAAGTTGTCACGTTGTAGGGGTTCAACCGTGGGACTTAACCGTCCCCGTTGTTTTGAGGAGGAGAAGCTTTCCTTGGGTGGCAGCTGCCCATGGGGTGAAGCCTGGGTGATGGCTGGGGAGGCAGCTGGGAATAGGCGCTGCCGTTTGACCGCTGCATATACTGCTCTTACTGCAGCAACACCAGCCTCAGCAACCAGAAGAAGGTGCTGCAGCCAGCTGCTCACGTTACCCTGAGGAGGGTTGCTGGGAACGAGGGCATATTCCTGGTGCCCTCTAGAGTTCCACAGTGGGAAATGAAGTTCTTTCCTTTTAAATGCTTTGCAGGCAACCATCTTTAACATTTTCTTTTACCTTTACAATGGATAATTAATTGAAGGGATGGGAAAAATAGAAATAACCATTTAACCTTTTTTGTCTGATTTAAAACATATTTTGACTCTTGGTGTTCATGAGTTGGTAAGATCTCTTTCGTGTCTTTGCTCAGGCATGAATCCACTCTTTAATTCTTAATTCACCAACTATGTAGTATTCTGATCACACCAGCTTACTGCTTCAGTTATCTTTGAGTTCCCTATCTTCTGTGCTCAGTAGTCTTCACTTGAATCATTCTTAAATGTGTTGAGAGTTATTGTTCAGTGCTTGTAATTTATTGGTTTTAAGACAGTCTGGTAATGTTCTAGACAAGATAAACATAACCAGCAACACTTTGATCATCTAAAATTAGTTATAAAATATCAGTCAGGTTAGCACTCTGAAGCATTGAAGCTCTAGAGCCCGCTGATAGTTGATACGTTGTAACTTGAAGATTTCTGTCAGAGGTGTCATAAGTGTAGCTTTATTCATTATTTTATTTTATTTTTTATTAAGTGAGAGTCAGAGTGGCAGAGCCTGACTCCTGCATGCGCAGCACAATGGGGATCCATCTGGCAAGCCCCTACCAGGGGAGGCCGAGACCATGGAGCCATCCTCAGTGCCTGGGTCCAACTTTGCTTGAACCATTCGAGCCATGGCTATGGGAGGGGAAGAGAGAGAACAAAAGAAAGATGGAGAGATGGAGAAGCAGATGGTCACTTCTCCTGTGTGCCCTGAATTGGAATCGAACCTGGGACTTCCACACACCAGTCTGATGCTCTACTGCTGAGCCAGCTGGCTAGGGCCATAAGTATAGTACCTTATACTTAATTATTAAGTCCCAAATGGGTCAAAAGACAGTTAATTGATGATGCATGTTTGCTTAATACTGATTGTGAAGCACGATGTGAAGAAGACAGTTTTTATTAAATAGTTATTCCAGGCACAGTGCAGTACACTTTCAAGTATTATTTCCTTTAATCATAACAGGTAGCATGCAGGGTAATAAAAATAGCATGTATTGAGCCCCTATTATATGCCAACACTATTGTAAGCTAAGTTAAAAAAAGTTTATTCAGAAACTTACATTCATGAGTGAGAGTAGTAAGTACAGTATATTGAATCTCTGTGTATCTTATTTGCATTCTGTAATTTCTACACATGTCTAAACTAAGTTTTGGCTCTGGCCGGTTGGCTCAGCAGTAGAGCGTCGGCTTGGCGTGCGGGGGACCCGGGTTTGATTCCTGGCCAGGGCACATAGGAGAAGCGCCCATTTGCTTTTCCACGCCCCCCCTCCTTCCTCTCTGTCTCTCTCTTCCCCTCCCGCAGCCAAGGCTCCATTGGAGCAAAGATGGCCCGGGTGCTGGGGATGGCTCCTTGGCCTCTGCCCCAGGCGCTAGAGTGGCTCTGGTCGTGGCAGAGCGACGCCCCCTGGCGGGCAGAGCGTTGCCCCTGGTGTGCGTGCCTGCCGGGTGGATCGTGGATCGTGGATCGCGGTCGGGCGCATGCAGGAGTCTGTCTGTCTCTCCCCGTTTCCAGCTTCAGAAAAATACAAAAAACAACAAAACAAAAAACTAAGTTTTAACATATATTAAGTACTTAATCCTCATGAAAACCCAGTGATATATGTAACTATTTGTATTCCTAATTTGTAGAGCAAGAAAAATATTACCAAACTGTTATTCTTGTTTCATTTAATGATTTAGCTCAGAATTAAAAAATATTTTAAAATACCAGTTAGTGGTGTTTTAATGTGCCAGGCAATAAGATGAGAAAACCTGACAAGTTTTAATTGACTTTGATAAACAAATTCTTTATTATACTTTGATTTATTGGGCAGTTAATATGAATTAGGTGCTATTAGATGTCCTTATGAGGTATTTTGACAGTTAAAATATTTTACATATTTATAGTGTCTTTCTTTAGTGCATTCTTTTTTTAATTTTTATTTTTATTTAAAAAATTTTCTTTTTATTGTGTAAGAGAAGGGGAGGCAGAGACAGACTCCCGCAAGCGCCCCAGTTGGGTGGGATCCACCCGGCAAGCCCACTAGGAGTTGATGCTCTGCCCATCTGAGGTGTTGCTCTATTATTCAGCAACTGAGCTCTTAGCACCTGAGGCAGAGGCCATGGAGCCATCCTCAGTCCAACTCATTCCAGTAGAGCCATGGCTGAAGGAGGGGGAAAGAGAGGAGAGTAAGAGTGAAAAGAGAGAGGGGGAAGAGGTACAGAAGCAGATAGGTGCTTCTCTTTTGTACCCTGACTAGGAATCGAACCCGGGACATCCACACACTGGGCTGAAGCTCTGCCACTGAACCAACCTGCTAAGGCCTATTTTTTTTTTTTGGCGTGAGAGAGACAGGAAGGGAGGGAAATGCGAAGCATCAACTTGTACTTGCATTACTTTAGTTGTTCTTTGCCTCTCAAATGTGCCTGGTGGGGGGGCGGCGGCAGCTCCTGCCATTCCATTGACCCCTAGCTCAAATCAGCAACCTTGAGCTTCAAGCCAGTGTGACCTTTGGCCTCGAGCCAGCAACCAGGGGATCCTGTTAATGATCCCTCACTCAAGCTGGTGATTTTGTACTCAAGCTGAATGAGCCCATGCTCAAGCTGGCAACCTCAGGGTTTCAAACCTAGGACTTAAGCATTATAGGTCGGTGCTTTATCCACTGCACCACAGGTCAGGCTTTAGTGTATTCTTAATAGTATGTATTGTCCTTCCCTCCCATGTGTATTTTTAGATAATTGGGGGAAAGATACAGGGTAGTTCCTACTTTTCCATGATCTACTTTTATATAATCTCACGGCATGGACTTTTGTACCTCATTTGGTGAGACAGTCCTGCATCACTCAGATTTTACATAGGTGCTGACATGGATTTCATGGATTAATGGAGCTTGACATACCATCTAGTTCAAGTGTTTAAGTTTTTTTGTTTTTTTTTAAAGATTTTATTCATTGATATGGTGGGGGTGGAGAGTGGGAAGCATCAAGTTGTAGTAGTTGCTTTTCCTATGTGCCTTGACTGGGCAAGCCCAAGGGCTTTGAACTGGTGACCTCAGCATTCCAGGTGGATGTTTTATCCACTGTGCCACTGCAGGTCAGGGAAGTGTTCATGTTTTAAAAGTTTTATTATATTTTCCCCTTGTTTAAGACAAAGTGAATATTTGCCTCTATAATAAGATGATATGGTATTACTGTAACGGAAGAATATGAAATTCTAGAGTTCTGTCTTTGTTGTCAAAAGGTGTAGAATAATTAGTAGTTTTGTATTTTTTGTCTTTCTAGGTATTAACATCTGTGTCTGCCTCATTTAACTATATAATTAATGTGTATATTATATTGAATAACATTATAAGAGAACTTGACATATTCAACTTTCATGTGCTTTTTAAGGAGTGCACATGAATCCAAACACAAGTGCTTTCTCCTATTCAATTCTCACAACAATTTTATGCAGAATTTTTTTAGTTAGGAAATAACTAGACAAAGATTGCTTTGACTCTATGTATTCCATTGTTGAAATTTTCAGTTGGTGAATTTTCTATTCATGTCAGAGCATAGACTTGGGATTTTAGAATTGAACAGGACTTTTGAGCTATTCAAACCTGAAAGTTCTCATGCACAGTTCCTAGTATGTAAAAATCTATAAAGTTGTGAGAAAATTGCTGTTGAACAAATCCATAATTTTGAACTATGAGGATCTAGGTAACCATTGTACTTTATTATTATTATTTTTTTAGGTGAGAGGAGGGGAGATAGTGAGACAGACTCCTACATGCTCCCTGACAGGGATCCACGCAGCAATCCCTATTTGGGGCTGATGCTCTAATCAGCAGAGGTATCACCAGTGCCCAGGGACCAACCCTCAGACCAACAGAGCCACTGGCTGCGGGGGGAGAAGAGGGAGAGAAAGGGAAGAGGGAGTGAGAGAGAAGCAGATGTTTGCTTCTCCTGTGTGCCCTGACTGGGAATTGAACCCGCGATATCCATACACTGGACCTATGATCTGTTCACTGAGCCAACTGGCCAGGGCTGGTACTTTATTATTTTTATTTTGGTTGCATATCAGCAAGAAAATTCTGTTTACATAGTTGGAGTTGCAAACTTTTATCTGCAACCTGTTTTTTTTTGTTTGTTTGTTTTTTTTGACAGAGACAGAGAGGCAAAGAGAGTGGCAGATAGGGGCAGACAGACTTAGGAAGGGAGAAAGATGAGAAGCATCAACTCATAATTGCTGTACTGTAGTTGTTCATTGATTGCTTTCTCATATGTGCCTTGACTAGGGATGGGGG
The DNA here is from genome assembly GCF_036850995.1 of Saccopteryx leptura. Lineage (NCBI taxonomy): Eukaryota > Metazoa > Chordata > Mammalia > Chiroptera > Emballonuridae > Saccopteryx > Saccopteryx leptura. The sequence goes on from NC_089504.1 coordinate 158,938,212, forward strand.
TTGGGGGTGGGGCTACAGCAGTGTAAGTGATCTCTTTGACCTGGGGCTTCAAACAAGGGTCCTCTCAGATCAAGCCATGTCTATGATCCCGCGCTCAAGGCGGAAACCTCGGAGGTTTCAAACCTGGGTCCTCCCTGTCCCAGTTGGATGCTCTGTCCACTACGCCACCGCCTGGTCAGGCTATAACCTGTTTTTTATTTTTTGTATTTTTTTTTCTGAAGCTGGAAACGGGGAGAGACAGTCAGACAGACTCCTGCATGCGCCCTACCGGGATCCACCCGGCACGCCCACCAGGGGCGACGCTCTGCCCACCACGGGGCGATGCTCTGCCCATCTGGGGCGTCGCTCTGCCCATCTGGGGCGTCGCTCTGTTGCTACCAGAGCCGCTCTAGCGCCTGGGGCAGAGGCCAAGGAGCCATCCCTAGCGCCTGGGCCATCTCTGCTCCAATGGAGCCTTGGCTGCGGGAGGGGAAGAGAGAGACAGAGAGGAAGGAGAGAGGGAGGGGTGGAGAAGCAGATGGGCGCTTCTCCTGTGTGCCCTGGCCGGAATCGAACCCGGGACTTCTGCACGCCAGGCCGACACTCTACCACTGAGCAAACCGGCCAGGGCAATATAACCTGATTTTTAAACAACTCACTTTATAATCTCAGGTTTCTGTTAACTATAGAAATAGAGATGGGAATAGAATTATAAAGGCCATCAACAAACATTTAACCTGGTAACAAGATAAATTGATGATTTTAAAGTGTGTTAAAATTTGGATTACATGCATTTGAGCATATTTGTTTTACTGCATATTTTAAAATACTAATTTTTGAATCATGGTTTAACAGCACTTGAAATATTTGGAATTCTAGAATAAACTTTTGTACACATTGAAATATATAATTTAGAGTTAAATAATGATGTGTAGAGGTGTTTGCAATATAGCTGGTGACCTCGGGGTCTTGAACCTGGGTCCTCCGCATTCCAGTCCAACGCTCTGTCCACTGCGCCACCACCTGGTCAGGCTAGAAGTAATAAAATTTAAGGAAAACTTATCTTTAATTTGGAAGAGGATATGACTGTTGGGGATTTTATGTTTACTGATTTGACCACTGTCTTGTAAGTATTAATGTCTACTATATTAAGAAATGATGTAAGCCCTGGCCAGATAGCTCAGTTGGTTAGAGTAGCGTCCCCATGTGCCCAGGTTGCATTTTCTTTTTTCTTTTTTTTTCCTTCATTTTTTTTTTTTCTGAAGCTGGAAACAGGGAGAGACAGTCAGACAGACTCCCGCATGCGCCCGACCGGGATCCACCCGGCACGCCCACCATGGGGCGATGCTCTGCCCACCAGGGGGCGATGCTCTGCCCATCCTGGGCGTCGCCATGTTGTGACCAGAGCCACTCTAGCGCCTGAGGCAGAGGCCACAGAGCCATCCCCAGCGCCTGGGCCATCTTTGCTCCAATGGAACCTTGGCTGCGGGAGGGGAAGAGAGAGACAGAGGGGAAAGCGCGGCGGAGGGGTGGAGAAGCAAATGGGTGCTTCTCCTGTGTGCCCTGGCCGGGAATCGAACCCGGGTCCTCCGCACGCTAGGCCGACGCTCTACCGCTGAGCCAACCGGCCAGGGCCCAGGTTGCATTTTCAATCTTTGATCAAGGCATATACAAGAATCAACCAGTGAATGCATACATAAGTGGAACAGCAAATCAATTTTTCTCTCTTTTTCTCTCTCCCTCTCTTTCTTCCTCTCTCCTTTTTTCTTGCCCCCTCTCCTGTCATCTCTTCTCCCGCCCCCCCCCCCTTTCTTCTTTTCTAAAATCAATAAGTAAAAGTTTTAAAAATTATTTAAGGGTAAACTTTGGATATTTGGATAATGAATAGTTACTAGGTCTGGTTTTTAAGAATCTTATATATTTGTTTCATTATTAAATGTTATCTTTTTTTATTTTATTCTTAAAGAGTTACCAAACTACAGTTAGAGATTTTCAACCATTTAAGAAAATAATCAGTAGACTGCCAAGGATCAAATTTCTCTTCCGAGTTTCTAGATTATTTTCTTCAATTGTGTTCCTAGTGAATTTGAAGTTGTATTTATTTTTGTGAATTTAATGTTTAAGGGTTAAAAACTCACCTAAAACTGGTACAATTTTGTATGTCAATTACATCTCAATTAAAAACGTTTAAAATAGTTTATCCTTAAATTATTAAATATTTTAGTGTGATTCTGATATTAAAAGTTAATGTTAACTCATAATTTTAAGATAAATTTAGTAGGAATAGAATTAACTGTTGCAATCTCAAATTTAAAAAACTATGAGGCCCTGGTTGGTAGCTCAGGGTATAGAACGTTGGTCTGATGTATGGATGTCCTGAGTTCAATTCCCAGTCAGGGCATATAGGAGAAGCAACCATCTGCTTCTCTCACCCTCCGTCTCCTTCTTCTCTCCCTTCTCTTGTTTCTCTCCATCCTCTCCCTCCTCTCTTTCCTCTCCCTCTTCCGCTCCCACAGCTCCATTGGTTCTAGCGTAGGTCTGGGTGCTGAGGATAGCTCGGTTGGGCCCCAGTACATCAGCTTCAGGTGCTAAAAATAGCTAGGTTCTTGAGCATTGGCCCCAGATGGGGTTGCTGGGTAATCCTGGTTGGGGTACATGCTGGAGTCTGCCTCACCATCTCCCCTCCTCTCACCTAAAAAAAAAATTATTAAAGATCTGTTGTAATTCTTGCAGTAAACTTTCTAACCATTTAGATTGTGTAGGAAAAATACTTAAATGTTTATTGTAAGTAAAATTGTGATGCACAGAGGTTTCAGACTAAAGAGAGTTTATAAAATGTGACTAATCAATGAGACACATTATTTAGGTGTTTTTTTTTTTTTTAACTTTATAGCAGTGCCATCTGTATATTTTTGCTGTAGTTTACCTACATACCTTGTATGGATTTATTTTTGTAAGAATTTGGAACTGAAATTATGGTTTTCTTTTGTGTGTGTGTGTGTGTGTGTGTGAGAGAGAGAGAGAGAGAGAGAGAGACAGAGAGAGACAGAGAGAGAGACAGAGAAGGACAGATAGGGACAGATAGACAGGAAGGGAGAGAAATGAGAAGCATCAGATCTTTGTTGTGGCACCTTAGTTGTTCATTGGTTTGCTTTCTCATATGTGCCTTGACTAGGGGGCTATAGCAGACAAGTGACCCCTTGCTCAAGCCAGAGACCTTGGGGTCAAGCTGGTGAGCCTTGCTCAAACCAGATGAGCCCACGCTCAAGCCGGAGACCTCGAGATTTCAAACGTGGGTCCTCTGCGTCCCAGTCCAACGCTCTATCCATTCACTGCTCCACTGCCTGGTCAGGCTGAAATCACGATTTTCTAACTTAAAAACATTTAAGAAACTTTTCTTGTAATAGTAGAACAGTTTTATTTTTTATTTTATTTTTTTGTATTTCTCTGAAGTTGGAAACAGGGAGGCAGTCAGACAGACTCCTGCATGCGCCCGACCGGGATCCACCCGGCACGCCCACCAGGGGGCGATGCTCTGTCCATCAGGGGCATTGCTCTGTTGCACCAGAGCCATTCTAGTGCCTGAGGCAGAGGCCACAGAGCCATCCTCAGCGCCCAGGCCAACTTTGCTCCAATGGAGCCTTGGCTTCGGGAGGGGAAGAGAGAGACAGAGAGGAAGGAGAGGGGGAGGGGTGGAGAAGCAGATGGGCTCTTCTCCTGTGTGCCCTTGCCGGGAATCGAATTTGGGACTCCTGCACGCCAGGCTGATGCTCTACCACTGAGCCAACCAGCCTGGGCCTAGAACAGTTTTATTTTTATTTAATTTTTTTTAAATTTATTGATTTTAGTGAGAGAGCAATGGAGAGAGAGAGTAGAGAGAGAATGGAACATCGATCTCTTCCTCATGTGCCCTGACCATGGGTTGAATCAGCAACCTCTGTGCTTTAGAACGATGCTCTAACCAACTGAGCCCATCTGGCCAGGGCAGGAACAATTTTTTATAACCATTAATTTCATATAGGCATGTCTTTTGCCTAGGAAGTGTGTTTCTTGGACTATTGAGCTAGACAGATTGAGAATAGTTCAAGCTAATCATTTAGGGCCGTATAAAAGTCATTTATTTAACAAATTAGATATTATAACATCTGCTCTCTATCACAGAGTCATACATAGAAGATGTTTTCTATAAACTGTTGGCCAGCAGTTTCTTTGGCTTTATGTTTCTACCATTTAGATTGGACTTTGAATGCTACACTCCAGAACCTTAATTTGGAATTTGTAAGTTATTGATTAGGCCATTTATTATCATATTAGTGAATTGTCCTTTCAGTTCTATTGAGTTAATGAAATATTAGAATGCAAATGAAAATTTAGATTAAATGGAAGTTTTATTATATCTTCCTATTTTACACTTAATCTTAGGCAAAAGGTTAAAAATTGATAATCTTTTGTTTTAGATTTGTTTTTTCTTTCAAGCTTGTCATATTTTCTTTCATTATTTTAGTTTATTTATATCCCTAACATAGTATCAGAAGTCTTATATGTTTATGGTTCTATGTTTGTTTGCTTATAAGTAATGGAAATTTTGCCCTTGTTTCAGAACAGTGAGCTACCCGGCCAGGGCCTCCTGTTTTGTCTTTAAGCAGTTCATTGTGTTAGAAAATAACAAATTATATGTATTTACAAGGCACTTGCATCCTATTCCTTACTCCAGTGTACAGCTAGATTAATTTCTTTCTAGAGTTCAACTTGAACTAATTGAATCTTTCACTTTGCAAAAACTTGAGGAATTCTTTTTACAGGCATTGTGAAACAAAATACAAATTAGCCTGGACTTTTTTTTTTTTTTGTATTTTTCTGAAGTTGGAAATGGGGAGGCAGTCAGACAGACTCCCGCATGTGCCCGACCGGGATCCACCCGGCATGCCCAACAGGGGGCGATGCTCTGCCCATCTGGGGCGTCGCTCTGTTGCAACCAGAGCCATTCTAGTGCCTGAGGCAGAGGCCACAGAGCCATCCTCAGCGCCCGGGCCAACTTTGCTCCAATGGAGCCTTGGCTGCAGGAGGGGAAGAGAGAGACAGAGAGGAAGGAGAGGGGAGGGGTGAAGAAGCAGATGGGCGCTTTTCGTGTGCCCTGGCCGGGAATCGAACCCGGGACTCCTGCATGCCAGGCTGATGCTCTACCACTGAGCCAACCAGCCAGGGCCTAGCCTGGACTTTAAAAAGAATAAATCAGTAAACGTGTTATAGTTTAAGGTACATTCTCAGTGTTCATTTTGTATAAACAAGGAGGCATAGTAGACAATACTATACAGAAGTAAATACTTGTGTGCGTATCAGGACAGTCTGAATAATAATTTGATTTTAAAAATAAAACATGCTCTTAAAATTTTAAGTAATAAATAAATATGTGATGGGTAAATGAATGTCCGCCATAATCCATTTCTTTTGAGACTAGTGTTTATTTTTTAAAATACATTGTTATGCCCGTCTAGTGGTGGCAAAGTGGATGAAGAGTTGACCTGGAATGCTAAGGTCACAGGTTCAAAACCATGGGCTTGCCTGGTCAAGGCACATAGGGCAAGCAATCAGTGAACCATAGGTTTCCGACCCCTGCTTTATCCACTGAGCCGTCACAGGTCAGGCCTCAGCTGATTAATATTTGAATTATAGTGGTCAGTATATCCAACCAGTTCACAAGTCTTGAATTCTATAGTATATAGTTGCAGGTTGAGGTGGTATAATGAAAGATATTTGGACCTTAGGTACAAACTCTGGTTTTGCCATCTGTATGCTAGCTGTATTCCATAGGAAGGCTACCTGATAACAGTAGTTTACTCACAGCAAAATGGGGCCATTGTATATATGGTTATAAGGTGTATGTTAAGGTAGTTTAGGTGAGCCTGGTACCAAGTATGTCTTTATAAATTGTAGTTGTTACTGTTATTATTGTACTAGATGTGTGATGAGAAATGAACACTTGTTGAGCACCTTTGCTTCAGAGCTTGAAATACTTAATAGATAAATAAAAACTACATTGAATTGTAAGATAGGTAAAATTGGCCATTTACTTTCTGAAATTTGTCTACTAGGAGAAAAACACAGATTTTTTTTGATGTATATTCTATATTCATTTTGTATTACTTTGATTTTTTTTTTTTTTTTTACAGAGACAGAGAGAGGGATAGACAGGGACAGACAGACAGGAACAGAGAGATGAGAAGCATCAATCATCAGTTTTTCGTTGCGACACCTTAGTTGTTCATTGATTGCTTTCTCATACGTGCCTTGACCGTAGGCCTTCAGCAGACCGAGTAACTCCTTGCTCAGGCCAGCGACCTTGGGTCCAAGGTGGTGAGCTTTTGCACAAACCAGATGAGCCCTCGCTCAAGCTGGCAACCTTGGGGTCTCGAACCTGGGTCTTCCGCATCCCAGCATCCCAGTCTGATGCTCTATCCACTGCGCCACCGCCTGGTCAGGCTGATTTTTAAAATCAGTAAGTGAACATCTTAAAAACATATCTTGGAAAAAATTGTGCTAAAAATTGCTGTGAATTTTGAGTCATATGAAACAGGTGATGCATTTTTATTTATTAATAATCTGTATTGGAGAAGTAGTTTTTAGTACCTAAAGTTCAGCCTTTTTAATTTGTGATCTCATTGACTTATTGATGCAAATACTGTTTGTTTGTTTTTTAAAATTTTTATTGATTGATTTTAGCAAGAAAGGAAGAGGGGGGGCAGGAATGTTAATCCGTTCCTGCATGTGCCCTGACCGGGGATTGAACCGGCAACCTCTGCACTTTGGGACAATGCTCCAACCATTTGATCTATCCAGCCATAGCAAATATTGTTTCTTTAGGTTAGGTGAAGTATTAATCATGGAACTTTTGAATTCACCTAAAGAAGTTACTACTATTTTTAAAGCCCTCTACTTATTTCATCATTTTTTAACCCTAGGGCGAATTTGGTATTAAATACAGTTGTTAAACTAAGTCATAGATTTGGAATACCAAGTATCATAAGAATAAATGAAAGTTTGTTTCCAAAGTAACATATATGGTTCAAGTGTGCTTCTGCTATCCTACTTCAAAAAATTTTTTTTACACTTACTAATTTTTAGAGAGAGAAGAAGAGAGAAACATTAACATCAATCTGTTTCTGTATGTGCCCTGACCAGGGATCGAACTTGCAGCCTCTGCTCATTGGGACAATGCTCCAACCAACCAAACTATCTAACCAGGGCAATGTTTTTAAACTATGTTTGGAGAAGGAAGTGTATGTTCCTTTCCTGTCTTAAAAGGGGGAAACTGAGGTTTGAATATGAAGTAATTATCTTTTGACACTTAGGAAAGGACGGAGGGAGGGATAGAGTTAGAATTCAGTTTGGAGACATGGTGGAGGTGTTAGCAGCAAATAAAACCCACCAAAACACTACCTAGAAAATTCATTTATCTTCCTTTATTAGGTAAAAACTTTCATTCAGTAAATACTTACTGGCCAGGCACTATGTTAGGTTCAGAGAGTGCAATGGCAGGCAGTAAGAATATCGGTCTTTGCCCTCATGGGACATACAGTCCAATGGGGGATGCATATTACAAATAAACAAATACAAATTGGGTGAGTGCACCTGAGGAAGTGAATGATGGTGTGAGTGTATAACAAAGGAGCGATCTAATGAAGAGCAGGGATGGGTTAGCAGAGTGTTTGAGGGGAAAGGATCTAGAGGGAGTGACATTTAGGCTGAGACTAGAAAGAAGTTTAGAAAAGGACATTTCAGGCAGAGAAAACAGTATATATTTGTAAAGAGAATCTTGACACTTTTCTGTACTAAAAGAAGGCTTTCACTAAATGCAGAAGCTTAATGAGCAAGATGTGGAAGAGTGTTGCTGAAATGGAGCCTAGCATGTAGTTAGGGATCATATCAGAATCTTACAGGTCAGGGGAAGAAAGAATCTTATGTTTTCTTTTTAAGTATACTGGAAAGCCATGTAAGAAGTGATCTAACAGAAAAATGATGTTTAAGTACTAGAGCTAGAGGGATGTCAGAAGAGATAAAAGCGGGCAGTTACAATATTTATTTTGGAAGTAGAATAAGTCTTGGGGATGGATGGCATGGCTGTAGGTGAAGAGTAGAGAAGAAATTAAGAAAGAACTCCAGATTTTTATGAGTAGTTAGATACATAATTTCCTAAAAGGCAAGATGTGGGTGGGTTTAGAATGAAAGCAAGTTAAAATAACTTAGTTTATGCAAGCTGGGGGCTTTGAAACATTGATTGACATAAATTAAGGAGTCGAGGGTACTGAAGTATTTAAAATTGTGGAGTGTATGATACCCTGAAAATGTTAAATTACTTAAAAGTACCTTGCAGTTAAATTTTGGTCCTATGAGAAAGAAGAGATTATTTCTTACCACAGAACTTCTGTACCCTAGAGATAACCTGTGAAAAAAATTTTATTTATTATATCAAAAGGGATTTTTTTTAGATTCTATTATAACCCTTAAATGAATATTTAGTATATTGAATGATTCCTATCAGCTTCTAAAGCCAGAGTAGCATTGTAGCATTGTTATAGATATCTGATAAAGATATGTTAAGAAAATTTTGTGACTAGGCTGTATGCAACATGAGGATGTGATCATTACGTCATCTGTCATTGGTCCCCTAGTCCTTTTCCTCACTTTGCCAGAGATTTGTAATAGTATCACATTTTTTTCTTTTTTAATTTAGTGAGAGGAGGGGAGGCAGAGACAGACTTCTGCATGCTCCCTGACCGGGATCCACCCAGGAAGCCCACTAGGGGGTGATGCTTTGCCCATCTGGGGCCCTTGCTCTGTTGGAACCAGAGCCACCTTTTAGTGCCTGAGGCGGAGGCCATGGAGCCATCGGCCATGGAGCCATTGGCCATGGAACCATTGGCCATGGAGCTGTCCTCAGTGCCCAGGGCCAACTTGCTCCAATCGAGCCATGGCTGCATGAGAGCAAGAGAAGAGAAGAGGGAGAGAGAGAGGGAGAGGAGCGAGAGGGGGAGAGGTGGAGAAGCAGACAGGTGCTTCTCATGTGTTCCCTGACTGGGAATCAATCCCAGGACTTCTACATGCTGGCTGATGCTCTACCACTGAACCAACCAGCCAGGGCTGGAAGGTTTTTGATTATTGCTTTCATTTTGTTGGTCATTGTTCTCTTCTGATTTTCTTCTTGATTCATTTTTGGGAGATTGAGTGTTTCTAGGATATTACTCATTTCTTTCAGATTCTCTAATTTGGTAGCAATAGTGGTTTGTAGTTTTTTTTTTTTTAATAATCCTTTGTATTTTTGTGGTGTCTGTTGTCAACTTCTTTCATTTTTTATTTTATTCACATGGGCCCTGTCTCTTGTTCTTAATGAGTTACAGTTTACGTTTTATCAAATCTTATTTCTCTTTTTAAACAACCAGCTCTTAGTTTTATTGATTTTTTAAAAATATTTTTATTTTATACTGTTTAGGCTCTATTTTGTTTGTAGCTCTGACCTTTCTTTATTTCCTTCCTTTTATTCATTCTGGGCTTTGCTGTTGTTACTCTGGTTACTTCAGGTGTTTGGTTAGATGTGTATTTGAGATAAATCTTGTTTTTTGTGGTAGGCCTGTACTTTCTCAGTTTCATTTTTAGGACTGCTTTTGCTCTGTCTAATTGATTTGGGGTCATTGTGTTTTCATTTTTGGATTAAATATAAGGTCGCTTGCTTGAGCGCAAGATTGCTGGCTTGAGCAAGGGGTCACTGGCTCAGCTGCAGCCCCCCAGTCCAGGCACATTATGAAAAACAATCAATGAATAACTAAAGAGCTGCAACTTTGAGTTGATACTGCTCATCTCTCTCCCTTCCTGTTTCTGTCTCTCTCATGTATGCTTTAAAAGAAATAAAAAAGTTAAAGGGGCTTCTTTAAATAAAGAAAAAAGAAAAAAAGAAACTTAATAATTATAAAGAATAAAATAACAAATGCCTTCAGAACAATAATCACTTTAAAGGTAATTGGATTAAATGCTCCCATCAAAAAACAGAGTAGCTGAATGGATAAGAAAACAAGACTCAGCCTGGCCTGTGGTAGTGTAATAGATCAAGTGTTGACCTGGAATGCTGTGGTAGCTGGTTCAAAACCCTGGGTTTGCCAAGTCATGGCACATACGAGAAGCAACTACTTGTGAGTTCATGCTTCCCACTCCTTCCCCCCACTCATACCTCTCTCTCTCTCTCTCTCTCTCTCTCTCTCTCTCAAGTCAATAAATAAAAACTTGAAAGAAGATCCATATAATATATGCTGAATACAAGAGACTCACCTCAGAAAGAAAGACACACATGGACTGAAAAAGTCGAAAATATCTATTTCATGGAAATAAAAACAAAACAAAAGCTGAGATAGCAATACTAATATCAGACAAAATAGACTTTAACAAAAAGGCTATAATTAAAGACAAAAAAAGGACATTACATCATGATAAAGAGATCAACCCATCAAGATTATATACATAATCCTTGTACAAACTTATGCACCCAACATACGTTTAGGAGAACCTAAATATATAAGGCAAATATCAGGTCTACCGGAAAGTTCTGTCCGTTTCTATCACAAGTTTTGACACGTAAGCACATGTTTATTTGGCACATGTGTGCCTCTCTATTTTTATCACAATGTATACATACTGATGTAGCAAATTAACTAAAAGTTGATTTACGTTAGTCTTATGTGTGGAAGCGATAGTGTACCCATGCCTACTGATAAAGTTCATTTACGCCACTAATTTTTACGAATTTTAACAAGGAAGAAATGCTACAGAAGCATGTAGAAATTTATTGAAAGTGTTTGGTGAAGGTACAGTTTCTGATAGGACATGCAGAAGATGGTTTGAAAAATTTGAAACAGGTGATTTTGACCTTTCTGATAAGCCACGTTCTGGGCTACCATCTTTGATTGATGACAATGTTGTTAAGACCATGATGGAGCAAGATCCTTTTCTGACAACATCGGAGATCACAGAAAGGCTTAATTCAGCTCAGCAAACCATTTCGGACCATATTCGGAAGATAGGATTGGTGTGGAAATATTCAAGATGGGTGCCACATGAATTAAGTCAGAAGAATTTGGATGATCGAGATGTCATATGCACATCTCTATCTTTGCTTGTTCGGAACAAAATCGAGCCCTTCTTGAACCAGATGATAACTGGGGATGAAAAGTGGATTACCTACGAAAACATCGTAAGGAAAAGGGCATATTGTGAACCCAGAAAACCTAGCCCTTCCACCTCTAAACCAAATTTGATTCTGAATAAGAGAATGTTGTGTATATGGTGGGACATTCGAGGAAGAATACATTATGAGCTTTTAAAACCGAACGAAAAGCTCAATTCGGAGAAGTATTGTCAGCAACTGGATAATTTAAAGACAGCAGTCCAAGAAAAGAGGCCGGCGATGTTCAATAGGAAGAACATCATACTGCATCATGATAATGCCAGGCCACATGCTGCTTGGGGGACTCGTCAAAAAATTGCAGAACGTCCGACCAAGCGGTGGTGCAGTGGATAGAGCGTCGGACTGGGATGCTGAGGACCCAGGTTCGAGACGCCAGCTTGAACACGGGCTCATCTAGTTTGAGCAAAAGCTCACCAGCTTGAACCTAAGGTCGCTGGCTCCAGCAAGGGGTTATTCCGTCTGCTGAAGGCCTGTGGTCAAGGCACATATGAGAAAGCAATCAATGAACAACTAAGGTGTTGCAACGCGCAATGAAAAACTAATGATTGATGTTTCTCATCTCTCTCCGTTCCTGTCTGTCTGTCCCTGTCTATCCCTCTCTCTGACTCACTCTCTGTCTCTGTAAAAAAAAAAAAAAAAAAAAAAAAAAAAAAGCCTGACCAGGCGGTGGCGCAGTGGATAGAGCATCAAACTGGGATGCAGAGGACCCGGGTTCGAGACCCCAGCTTGAGTGCGGGCTCATCTGGTTTGAGGAAAAGCCTACCAGCTTGAACCTAAGGTCTATGGCTCCAGCAAGGGGTTACTTGGTCTGCTGAAGGCCCAAGGTCAAGGCACATAAGAGAAAGCAATCAATGAACAACTAAGGTGTTGCAACGCGCAATGAAAAACTAATGATTGATGTTTCTCATCTCTCTCCGTTCCTGTCTATCTGTCCCTGTCTATCCCTCTCTCTGACTCACTCTCTGTCTCTGTAATAAATAAATAAATAAATAAAAATTGCAGAACTAGGCTGGGAAATTCTGTCGCATCCACCATACTCCCCGGACTTAGCACCCTCTGACTATCACTTGTTTTTGTCCTTAAAAAATTTTTTGAAGGGCAAAAAATTTAAAAATGAAGAAGATATCAAACAATCACTGGTTCAATTTTTCGCATCAAAAGATAAAACATTTTTCAAAAGTGGGATATACAAATTGCCCTCACGCTGGCAAGAAATCATTAATAATAATGGCAATTATATTATTTAATAAAGTTTATTGACGGTAAGAAAAATTGTATTTTGTTTTATTCCAAAAACGCACAGAACTTTCCGGTAGACCATATATTAACATAAAAGAAGATACTGAAAGTAATATAGTCGTATTAGGGGACGTTAACACCCCATTGATATCATTGAATAAATCTTCCAAAATGAAAAACAAAAAGAAATAGTAGCCTTGCCTGACCAGGTGGTGGTGCAGTGGATAGAGTGCTAGCCTGGGAAGCAGAGGACACAGTTTCAAAACCCCGAGGTTGCTGGCTTGAGAGCAGGGTCGCTGGCTTGAACAAGCGGTCACTCACTCTGCTATAGCCCCTCCACCAGTCAAGGCACATATGAGAAAACAATGAACAACTAAGGAACCGCAACAAAAGAGTGGATGCTTCTCACTTCTCTCCCTTCCTGTCTGTCTATCCCTATCTGTCCCTCTCTCTGTTTCTATCACAAAAAATAGTAGCCTGAAATGACACATGACACCAGATGGATTTAGTTGATATTTTTAGAGCATGTCATCCCCAGAGCAGCAAAATATACATTCTTTTCAAGTGTACATGGAACATTTTCTAGGTTAGACCAGCCACATGTTAAGCTGCAAAATAAGTCTTAGTTATTTAAGAATATTGAAGTAATTATCAGTCAACTTCTCTGACCACAATGGTATGAAAGTAGAAATCAATAACAAGAAATAAACTAGAAGACACACAAATACATGGAGGCCTAATAATATTTTACTAAACAATGCATTTTTTTTTTTTTTTTTTTTTTTTTTCATTTTTCTGAAGCTGGAAACGGAGAGACAGTCAGACAGACTCCCGCATGCGCCCGACCGGGATCCACCCGGCACGCCCACTAGGGGCGGTGCTCTGCCCCCCAGGGGGCGATGCTCTGCCCATCCTGGGCGTCGCCATATTGCGACCAGAGCCACTCTAGCGCCTGAGGCAGAGGCCACAGAGCCATGCCCAGCGCCCGGGCCATCTTTGCTCCAGTGGAGCCTTGGCTGCGGGAGGGGAAGAGAGAGACAGAGAGGAAAGCGCGGCGGAGGGGTGGAGAAGCAAATGGGCGCTTCTCCTCTGTGCCCTGGCCGGGAATCGAACCCGGGTCCTCCGCACGCTAGGCCGACGCTCTACCGCTGAGCCAACCGGCCAGGGCAACAATGCATGTTTTAATAATGAGACCAAAGTGGTCCAACATTTGTTTTTAAATCTGGCTCTGGCCAGTTAGGTCTGTGGTAGAGTGTCGGCCTAGAGTATGGATGTCCCGGGTTCGATTCCCAGTCAGGGCACAGGAGAAGCGCCCTCCACTCTTTCTGCTTCTCCACTCTTTCCCCTCTCCTTTCCATTTCTCTCTTCCCCTCCTGTAGTCAAGGCTCCATTGGAGCAAAGTTGGCCCGGGCCCTGAGGGTGGCTCCATGGTCTCCACCTCAGGCGCTGGAATGGCTCCAGTTGCAACAGAGCAATGTTCCAGACGGGCAGAACATCGCCCTCTAGTAGGCTTGCTGAGTGGATCCCAGTTGGGTGCGAGTGGGAGTCTTTCTGCTTCCCCACTTCTCACTTCAGAAATATACAAAAATAAAAAATCGTTTAGCTTGACACTTTGGATTTGATATTTCTCTTCGTATATTTGTATCTTGAATATTGATTAGTTTACTATTTTATTGAATGGATACAATTTTTTAATTATAAGTTTTTCTATATGTTTTATTGTTAAATTCCCAATAACATAGTTGTAAGTATTCAAATTCTACTTCCCCCTTCATTTGTTTTAAATCACTTGTTTCATTTCAAATATGATGGAGAAAAGCTCTGTGGATACCCTGGATTGTTAGAAAGATGAACCATGGGTTCAAGAGCAGATTCAGCCTAGAATGTCATTGGAGGCAAAAGTGACAAAATTGATGCTATCCTAATTTGAGCACATCATGAGACGGCTGGCTTCTTTGAAAAAGACATTAGTTCTAGGAAAAATAGAAGGCAGCAGGAAAAGAGGAACGGAACACCCAAGATAAGATGGGTTGATGCCATGAAAGAAGCCTTAGGTATAAGTCCACTGGTACTGAGAAAGGACTGTTGAGGACAGGACATAGTGGACAACATTCATTCATATGACTGCCAGGAGTTGGGGGCATGTAACACACACCACTTCCTGGCTTTGGGCTTGGGCAGTTTGCTTTTGAGGAGTGATTTTTAAAATATTTGTATAAGATAATTCATGGGATTGCATTAATGTTTAACTGATATGAATATATGTTTATAATCATTAAATTAATGTTAACTGTTATTGGATGAACGTACTTTTATTTTTTAAAGATTTATTTATTTATTTATTTTAAAGAGGAGGAGGAGGGGTGGGGACGAGTAGGAAGCATCAACTCCTGTATGTGCTTTGACCGGGCAAGCCCAGGGTTTCAAACTGGCGACCTCAACGTTCCAGGTGGACGCTTTATCCACTGTGCCACCACAGGTCAGGCCGTATTTTTTTTTTTTTAAATTTTTTTATTTTATTCATTTTTTTTTTTTTTAGAGAGGACAGAGAGAGAGACAGAGAGACAGAGAGGAGAGAGAGACAGAGAGAGAGAGAGAAGGGAGGAGGAGCTGGAAGCATCAACTCCCATATGTGCCTTGACCAGGCAAGCCCAGGGTTTTGAACCGGCAACCTCAGCATTTCCAGGTCGACGCTTTATCCACTGCGCCACCACAGGTCAGGCCGTATTTTTATTTTTAAAAATTATAGTTGAGTTATGAAAACTTTCTTTAATTTATAATTTTTTTTTATTATTTTTTTAGCTGAGTGAGGGATGATAGTGAGGCAGACTCCCACATGTGCCCTGACTGGGATCCACCTATTAACCTTGTCTGGGACTGATGCTTGAGTACCAACCTATATTTAGTTCCTGAGACTGATGTACTTGGCCCAGCCAAGCTATCCTTCGTGCCTGGGACCGATGCTTGAACCTGTTGAGCCATCCTCAGAGCCTGGGGTTGGTGCTCGAATCATCAAGCTGGTTGTGGAAGGAGTAAAGGGAGAGAAGGGGGAGAGCAAAGGAGTAGAGAAACAGATGGTTGTTTCTCATGTGTGCCTCGATTGGGGATCGAATCCTGGATGTCCATACACCGGACTGACGTTTTATCCACTGAGCCACAGGTCACGACCAAAAATTTTGAATCAAATGTTACTCAGCGCATTTCCACTTTTAAATCTTTTTGTAGCAGTAATGTTAAAGATTTTTTCATGTTTGCTTAGCATCAAGTGAAGGCCTTATGAAGGGTTTCCTCCTAGCATATGATACTATTTTACCATAAAGATGTCTTATTAGAGGTATTTTAGAATAATGTTTATATGTTTTATTGTTTAAAAACATACTTAGTCTTGGAGTTGGTTTTAGTCAGTGGTGGGATTCAAATAATTTAACAACTGATTTTCTGCCCTGATGACCGTTTTAAGTATAAAAATGTGATATACCAAAAGGTAGTTATTTCATGCATTTAATACTTAAATAAGAACAATAAAAGAGGCACACAAAACTAGATTATAAGAGAGAGTTTTAAAATGTTAATGAAAAAGTATTAAATAATACCTGAGAAAAAATAAACAATAAAACTTATTTAAGATAGTTCCATATTGCTTTTTTTTTTCCATATTGCTTTTTGATTGGCAACCTCACTGGCAGTTTTTTCCACCTTTGGATGGAATGAACATTGTACAGGCAGTTAGAATACGCTGTTGCACAGATGAACGTTAAAAAAGAGTAAGGAATGTAAATTTGTTATTTCCACATTGGGGGGCTGCCCAGGTGCACACCTTAGAGAGAACCTTGATTACAAGTGTCATTTTAATAACCACTTTGCCGAACTCACCAAAAACTTAGGTATTGGTTTTGCCGACCAGTACGAACTGGCTGAATCCCACCACTGGTTGTAGTGTTGTCCCAATACACCAAGATTGTGGGTTGGATTCCCAGTGACGGCACATTCAAGAATCAAGCAGTGAATGCATAAAATGGCTTTGCGTATGAAATGGAAATTATAGATTTTTTTGTTAAGCACATAGTCACTCCCAAGTTTTTAAACAGATTATCCATTCTCTTTTAATAAGATATAAATATATTTTTTGCTATTTTTATATTAGCATGTCATTTTTTTTTCCCCTGAGAGAGAGACAGATAGGAAGGGAGAGAGATGAGAAGCATCAGCTCTTAGTTGTGGTGATTCAGTTGATTATTGACTGCTTCTCATACGTGCCTTGACTGGGGGGTCTCCAGCTGAACCAGTGACACCTTGCTCAAGCCAGAGACCCCATACTTAAATATGATTATCTTGCATTCTAGCTGTTGACCTTGGGGTTTCTAACCTGGGTCCTCAGCCTCCCAGGTTAACACTCTGTCCACTGTGCCACCACCAGTTAGGCAGCATGACTTTTATCCTGACACAGACACGGCTCTTGCTTGTTCTAAGAGGAAAGAAGTCTTATTTTTGGACTCAAGCTTTGTAAATTGTGTTTGAGTTGTGAGGTTGTCTTAGAACCTTGGGTACTTTTAACTAATGTATCTGACCTATTTTATTATAGAGAAAAGTTTTTATCTTTTATTTAACCTATAGTGGTTATTGTCACAATTAAGTGAAAATGAAGTAAAACCTTTTCTATAAAATAATGTGTAAGTTATTAGATACATTTAATTTTGAAGCGAATTGGATATGGTACTCTCTGGACACCACAACCTGCTTTAACCGGATGCATAATGGTCAGAGGGTAGCACAGTATATATAAAATAAGGGACTAGATTTGTATACCTTGACAAATAATGTCACTTAAAAATGACTGGTTGTTGCCTGACCTGTGGTGGCGCAGTGGATAAAGCGTTGTCCTGGAAATGCTGAGGTCACCGGTTCGAAACCCTGGGCTTGCCTGGTCAAGGCACATATGGGAGTTGATGCTTCCAGCTCCTCCCCACCTTCTCTCTCTCTTTCTCTCTCTCCTCTCTAAAAAATGAATTAATAAAATTAAAAAAAAAAAAAACAAGGCAGGTTCTTACCAAGAATTCAAATAAAAAAAAACTTAAAAAAAAAAAACTTTTAAAAATGACTGGTTGTTAAACTAAACATACTGGTTTTTGCCTTCTAGCCTTTCGATAAATATCTGGGACAAGTGAGTTTCTGCTCTGTGCAGGGACTCTCTAGGTATTCAGTCAGAAGGGAAGTTACTTATGTTTTATCCATAGAGTTTCATAAAAAAGTTGGCATACTCGCATTTAGTATCTGAAGAGTGGTTATTCTGTGTCCCTCTTGTACCTGGAGATTGATAATCACATCTTCAGCACTAGGTCAGCTTGATCTCATCCTCTGTTTTACCCTTTATTCATTCAGCTGTTTAAAAGCTGCCTGAATTCTTTGTAGATTATTGTGTAATCTAAAGAGTAACATGTTGAAACCTCCCTGACTCTTCCAGCAAACTACTCTGTCAATGCAATGGGATCCTTTGAGGTTTTCTTGTTTTCATAAATTTACATAAAAATATATGCACTTAAGAAAAATATAGTATGTATGTATGTATGTATAGGTTTTGGGGGAATGCATAATACTGTAATAATCGTCTGTATTCTGTAACTATTTTTCAGTCTACAGTATATCTGGAGATTATTTCATGTAATGTGATCCTTTTTTCCTTTGTGAGAGAGAGAGAGTCAGAATTTACAAAACTACTTATTGTATATCTCTGATTAGAATGAAATGTACCATTGTCAGTGGTGAGACTGAACGGTATTTTCGTTTTCATACTCTTATGTTATTAATACGTTTATAATTACAAGAAGGACAAAGTAGCCCCCTTTTTTTTTTTTTTTGTATTTTTCCCAAGTTAGTAGAAGCGGTAGGGAGGCAGGCAGACAGACTCCTGAATGCGCCCAACTGGGATCCACCTGGCATGCTTACCAGGGGACAATGCTTGGCCCCTATGGAGCGTTGTTCTGCTGCAATCGGAGCCATTCTAGCACCTGAAGTGGAGGCCATGGAGCCGTCCTCAGTACCTGGGCCAACTTTGCTCCAGTGGAGCCTTGGCTATGGGAGGGGAAGAGAGAGAGAGGAAGGAGAGGGGGAAAGGTGGAGAAGCAAATGGGTGCTTCTCCTGTGTGCCCTGACCAGGAATCGAACCTGGGACTTCCACACGCTGGGCTGATGCTCTACCGCTGGGCCAACTGGCCAGTGCCAAAGTAGCTGTTTTAAAACTAATTTGAGCACTGTCATTCTTAAACATTTTTTTCTCTCTTTTTTTTTTTTTTTTTTTTCATTTTTTTTCTGAAGCTGGAAACAGGGAGAGACAGTCAGACAGACTCCCGCATGCGCCCGACTGGGATCCACCTGGCACGCCCACCAGGGACGAAGCTCTGCCCACCAGGGGGCGATGCTCTGCCCATCCTGGGCATTGCCATGTTGCGACCAGAGCCACTCTAGTGCCTGAGGCAGAGGCCACAGAGCCATCCCCAGCGCCTGGGCCATCTTTGCTCCAATGGAGCCTTGGCTGCGGGAGGGGAAGAGAGAGACAGAGAGGAAAGCGCGGCGGAGGGGTGGAGAAACAAATGGGCGCTTCTCCTGTGTGCCCTGGCCGGGAATTGAACCCGGGTCCTCCGCACGCTAGGCCGTTTTTTCTCTTTATTTTTACGAGAGAGAGAGAGAGAGAGAGAGAGAGAGAGAGAGAGAGAGAGAGAGAGAGAGAAAGATACACACACAAGAAGAGAGAGAGATGAAAAGCATCAACTCGTATTGTGGCACTTTAGTTGTTCATTGATTGCTTCTCATACGTGTCTTGATGGAGGGCAAGGGGCTCCAGCTGAGCCAGTGACCCCTTTTTCAAGCCAGTGACCTTGGGCTCAAGTCAGCAACCTTGGGCTTCAAGCCAGAGGCCTTGAGCTTCAAGCCAGTGATCTTTGGGCTCAAGCCAGTGACCATGGGGTCATGTTTATGATCCCATGCTTCAGTATACAGCCCTGCATATATATAGTAGGTGCTCAGAAAATATTAGTTGATTATTGCACAGTGATAAAGAGTTTGAATTATTGAGTTATCAAGGCCTGGGTATGCATTCTAGTTGTATGGCTTTGGCATGTTAATTAGCATTTCTAAGCTAATTAACAATTTCAAAGCCACAATTTCTTAATCATTAAACTGGGACAAATTATATAGCTATATCAAGGGATGAAGATGTAAATAAAAAGGGTTGTGTTCATTTCCTTTAGCTGTGCAAATAATCACAAACTTGAGGGTGAACAGTTTCTCTTAACATTGTGGACTGACCACCAGAATTCTTGTGTTTTCTATTCTAAGGCTTGTTTTACAAAGTATCATACTTTAAAAAGTAAAAGGATATTAGCTTGTAAGAACATGTAATAAATAACTTCAAAATGGAGTGGGTATTTAATTTTAAAGCGTGCCTTTATCATTTACATAAAACATTTTTTGCACTCGTTCAATAGAAACTTATTTTGGCCACTGGGTAAAGCTAACAATAAAACTACTGATCCACAATATGTAAAAACAACAGCACTTTTTTCGCTCACAGTTCTGGAGGTCAGACATTGGAAGTCAGTGACACTGGGCTCAAATCAAAGTGTTAGTAGGGCATTCTTCCTCTGGAGGCTCCGAGGGAAGAATTTGTTTCTTTCTTTTTTTTTTTTCTGTACTCTTCTGAAGCCAGAAACGGGGAGAGACAGTCAGACAGGCTCCCGCATGTGCCTGACTGGGATCCACCCGGCACGCCCACCAGGGGGCGACGCTCTGCCCCTCCGGGGCGTCGCTCTGTCGCAACCAGAGCCACTCTAGCGCCTGGGGCAGAGGCCGAGGAGCCATCCCCAGGCACCCGGGCCATCTTTGCTCCAGTGGAGCCTTGGCTGCGGGAGGGGAAGAGAGAGACAGAGAGGAAGGAGAGGGGGAGGGGTGGAGAAGCAGATGGGCGCTTCTCCTGTGTGCCCTGGCTGGGAATTGAACCCAGGACTTCCGCACACCAGGCTGATGCTCTACCACTGAGCCAACCGGCCAGGGCCAGAAGAATTTATTTCTTGCCTCTTCTACACTCTGGTGACTGCCAACATTCCTTAACTGTAACACTCAGTTTCCTTTAATCTGTCTGCCTCTATGACCACACTGTCTTCTCTTGTGCTTGTAACTTCCCTCCACCTTTCTTTGATAAAGGCACTTATAATTGCATTTAGGGCACACCCAGCCAATCTTATTTTTAAATCCTTAGTCATCTTTTCAAAGACATACATTTACAGGTTCGAGGAATTAGGACATGATATCTTTGGGGGCTGTTTTCAGATGATACATAAATGTAAAACACTGCAGAGTGCCTGGCAAATAAGGATTTAAGCTTTCTGGGTAGATTCAAGAAAGATTTCAGATTTTCAGAAAGATTTACTCCTACAGTTATGTGGGAGCCAGGTAGTATGAGAAGAAGGGATTAAAAAAAAGATGAGGTAATGGATATTAGGCACTAGACTCTATCATTTTATTTAATACAGAGGAAAGATTGTATAGAGCAGGGATTTTTTTTTAAGTGATTGAGAGAGAGAGAAACAGGAGGAAGGGAGAGAGATGAGAAGCGTCAACCCATAGTTGTAGCACCTTATTTGTTCATTGATTACTTTCTCATATGCATTGACTGGGGGTCTTCAGCTGAGCCAGTGCTCCTTTGCTCATCCCAGTGACCTTGCACTCGAGCCAGTGACCTTTGGGCTAAATCCAGCGATGGGGTTGTGTCTTTGGTCTTATGCTCAAGTTGTTGAGCCCCATGCTCAAGCCAAATGAGTCTGTGCTCAAGCTGGCAATCTTGGGGTTTCAAACCTGAGTCTTCAGCTTTCCAGGCAGATGCTCTATCCACTGTGTCACTACCTGGTCAGGAAATTACCTTTTTTTTATATTGTTAAAAGTTCACATGTAAACTGTATTAAATGATTCGTGACTAAGAAAAGATCACAGAATAAATATCAAAATATTCCTGGGTATTAGATGAAAATCATTTTCATTTAGAATAAAAAAGAAAGAGCACACAAAAAGAATTCTTTCAATTAGAATAACATATAAAATGTCATATACTGACATTGTATTATTTTTCTTTTTTCTATCTCCTTAACAGGTTCCTTGGCATGGACACAGGTTCAGTGGGAGGATTAGAGTTGACTGATCGTTCTCCTCTTTTATTAGGGAGTACAGCCATGGCAGCTAGTCTCACGAATGTTGGAAATTCATTCAGTGGTCCGCCTAATCCTTTAGTTTCTAGATCTAATAAATTTCAGAACTCAACAGTGGAAGATGACGATGATGTTGTTTTTATTGAACCTGTACAACCTCCTCTACCTTCTGCACCAGTGGTTGCTGATCAAAGAACCATAACATTTGCATCATTAAAAAATGAAGAACTACAAGGAAATGATTCCAAAATTCTGCCTTCCTCGAAAGACTTGTCTTCTCAGAAGGGAAGTGTAAGTGAGACAATTGTCATTGATGATGAAGAGGACATGGAAACAAATCAAGGACAAGAGAAAAATTCCTCCAATTTTATTGAGCCTCGACGACCTCCTGAGACTAAAAACAGAACCAATGATGTGGATTTCTCCACTTCCAGTTTTTCAAGAAGTAAGGTAAATGCAGGAATGGGGAATAGTGGTATTACCACAGAACCAGACTCTGAAATTCAGATTGCTAATGTTACAACCTTAGAAGCAGGTGTAAACTCTGTGAATGATGGCCAATTAGAAAATACTGACGGGCGAGATATGAACTTAATGATTACACATGTAACATCACTGCAGAATACCAACTTGGGAGATGTCTCTAACGGACTGCAGTCAAGTAATTTCGGTGTTAATATACAAACATACACCCCATCTTTAACTTCACAGACCAAGACTGGAGTAGGACCTTTTAATCCTGGTAGAATGAATGTGACAGGAGATATATTTCAGAATGGAGAATCTGCAAATCATCATAGTCCTGGTAAGCAGTGAGTGATCTTCAACCCCGTGTAAATGAATTGAACTTTGGCTGATGCTTTTTCCATTGTAATAATTGGTGCCACCTTGGTTAGTTTATTCAAGTAAGGTAGGTTAATTCTATTGAGTTCTAAATTTGAATGCTTAGCTGGTAAGAGATATAAAACTATATATAAGTGTTTCTCCACAATTATTAGAAAATTAGTCAGAAACTTATGTCTAAAGGATTTAAAAAAATACTTATATATTCGCCATCACTAAATTGTAACATTTTGGCATGTTATTTGTCATGTGCTCACTTTTTGCTAATATATTTTTAGTTGTATTGTTTCAATGTGTAGAGAATAGAAAGATAAATAGCGCACTTAAGGGACAATATAATATGCTGCAATTGCATTTAGATTTTACTTTCTCTGTGTTTAATTTTGAATGCTTATCTGATTTTAATTTTTGCTTTTTTTTTTTTTTTATAAATTTTTATTTTAATGGGGTGACATCAATAAATCAGGGTACATATATTCAAAGAAAACATGTCCAGGTTATCTTGTCATTCAATTCTGTTGCATACCCATCACCCAAAGTCAGATTGTCCTCCATCACCTTCTATCTAGTTTTCTTTGTGCCCCTCCCCCTCCCCCTCTCCTTCCTTTCCTCCCCCCGCCCCCTGTAACCACCACACTCTTGTCCATGTCTCTTAGTCTCGTTTTTATGTCCCACCAATGTATGGAATCATGTAGTTCTTGTTTTTTTCTGATTTACTTATTTCACTCTGTATAATGTTATCAAGATCCCACCATTTTGTTGTAAGTGATCCGATGTCATCATTTCTTATGGCTGAATAGTATACCATGGTGTATATGTGCCACATCTTCTTTATCTAGTCTTCTATTTTTTTTTTTTACAGTGATTAAAGCCTTTAAGCAAACTCTTGGCCAATACAGCAAGAATCCATAAAAGAGTAGTGTCCTTAACATGTTCACCAAGTCCAAGTTGGCCCCAACACCATGCCAAATCCCTGAAAAATGCAACCCAACCCGAGTTCAGTCTGTTATGAGCTGTCCCAAGGAGCAGGAGTCCAGGAAAAGTCCACATCCAGGAAAAGTCCGCATGGCACTGGAATTGTTGTCATAATTCTATACTTTGCAGCTCACGTCCAAGTCCCAATGACCGCTGTTTCTAGCTGGTAATGATTCAGGTAGACTGGAAAAGCCATCTGCAGCATGTGTGGAAACGGAGCTTCTGTTCTCCTCTGCCTGGAGAGATGAGACCAGGTTGCTTTTCCCTGCAGCTCTGTGACTGTGGCTTGGTAAAGAGAACCTTGGGATACACTAAGCTGAGTGGCAAAGGTAGATTCATAATAGAAGTTGGCAAAAGGGGGAAAGAGAGCTCTAAATTAGGAGTAGGTCCCAGCCTGCTGAAATATGAGTGCGGCATTGAGGTAGGAGGAATAAAGGAAACACTATATATTAAACAAAGCAGCAGAAAATAGGACTATCAACACCCACAACAGAGATCTTCGAGGGAAGAATAAAAAACCTGACTATTCAGGCAAGACATAGTTAAGTGGCCCTTGTGCAAATGAGATCAGTTTACCTGCTTCTTGGAAGAAATACCCTAGGCTCGTCCACAGTGTCGTAGATGGGGCCGATGGCCCTGGGCACCTTCAGCCTTCAGTGGCAAACCCCAGCATTCTGGGCAAGGTTAGGTCATAGGTGGCTGGAGCAGGGCTGGAAGAGACTGAACCCTCCCTTAGAGGAGCGAGGGGGAAGCCCACCTTCCTGTGTCCCTGTTTCCTCACAGCAGAGGCATGTAAGCCTGGCAGGCTTTAGCTCAATGACCTTCCTTTCCACTATTGAAGCAGAGCCCAGATGGCATCCTATGAGACCCCTTTGGGGTGTTGGAGCCTGTAATGGCGTATCCTAAAAGCTGGTAGTTCCCCTGATCTCTATTGGGCTTTTTCTGCCTCTAGGTATCTTAAAAACCATGCTCAGAAGATCTCACTGAGGGGTTTGAGGATCCCCATCTGCCTATATAAATCTTTTCCATGTATCTGGAGCTATTTGGAAAAAGACAAAACAGTATTATTAGCTGGATCAAATAAAGAAGGTAGTAGTTTGCAGGCGAAAAAGATTTGGTGTCTCCTGTTCATCAGCATTCAAAAGAAATTTAAAATTTTTTTTTTTTTAAGTAAAAAGCATGATATGGTAGACCCGTAGGAGTTCCAGGACATGACTACTCCCTTAAAAATTTTTTTTTTAAATTGACCTTAAAAATATTTGCTGGGTACACTTTAATAATACCTTAACTTTAAAGATTATAAGAATGACAAAATACAGTAAATGCTTTTGCTCCATATGCAGGAGCATTTTCAGTTTAACCAGTTTAGGAAGTCCAATAATAGAACAATGCATACAAACGATGAGCTATAACATGCTTAGCAGCCTCTCCTGTTCTGACAGAGGTTACTATAAATCCAGAATATGTATCCACTGTAACGTGGACATAGGACTGTTTGCCAAATGAAGGTATATGAGTAACATCCATTTACCAAAGTTGTCCTGGTAGGGGTCCTTGAGGGTTAACTCCAAATGAAGGGGCAGATTGTAGTATAGGACCCCTTGGACAGGATTTCCCAATCTGCCGTGCTGCTTCCCGAGAAAGTTGAAATTGTTTACACAGGGCTGCAGCGTTCTGGTGATGAATAGTATGAGAATTGCTCAATCTGTCATGGTTGCTCCAAATAATTTTCTTTTGGGTAGCTTGATCAACAAGGGCATTCCTAGGCCCTGGCCGGTTAGCTCAGTGGTAGAGCATCGGCCTGGTGTGCAGGATTCCCGGGTTTTTTTGGTTTTTTTTTTGGTATTTTTCTGAAGCTGGAAACGGGGAGGCAGTCAGACAGACTCCCACACGCGCCCGACTGGGATCCACCAGGCACGCCCACCAGGGGGCGATTCTCTGCCCATCTGGGGCGTCATTGTGTTGCGACCAGAGCCACTCTAGAGCCTGAGGCAGAGGCCATGGAGCCATCCCCAGCGCCCGGGCCATCTTTGCTCCAATGGAGCCTTGGCTGCGGGAGGGGAAGAGAGAGACAGAGAGGAAGGAGAGGGGGAGGGGTGGAGAAGCAGATGGGTGCCTCTCCTGTGTGCCCTGGCCGGGAATCGATCCCGGGACTTCCGCACGCCAGGCCGACACTCCACCATTGAGCCAACCGGCCAGGGCTATGTTTTTTATTATTATTTTATTTGAAGGTTGAAATTGTTTTCTTTGGGTAGCTTTGCTTTGTGTAAACGTAAGAATTCTGGCTTTCTCATGACCATTTCTGTGTGTGTCCCTTTTTCATTTTCTCCTGGGCTGCTTGTGTGTCTGCCTCTGTCTTTGTCATATACTCCTTTCTGTGTCTGTCTCATTCTTTCATCATTTTAGGTTTATTAGCAATTTTGTCAGCCTAGGATTAGTTTTTTTTTGGTTACAAGAATAATGTCTAATTATTAAAGACTATTTGGAAAATCTAGAATTAAAAAATGAGTGAAAATGTCCCCTATAGTCTTTTTAACTGAAGACTCATTTGAGTGGGTGGCTGTTTTTCAGTCTTTTTCCTTTGTGTTTTTTTAGCTAGGTTTAAATGTAATTCTGCGTAATTTTGTTTCTAGTTTTTTCCCCATTTTATTTATTTTTATCAAATGAGCGGTAGGGAGGTTGAGGCACAGACTCCTGCATGCGCCCTGACTGGGATCTATCTGACAACCTCTGTATGGGGCTGATGTTCTGCCTATCTGGGGCCGCTGCTCCGTTGCTCGGCATCTGAACTATTTTAGTGCTTGAGGGGAGGCCATGGAGCTATCCTTAGCACCTGGGTTCAACTTGTACATTCGAGCCATGGCTGCTGCTGGAAGGGAAGAGGGGGAGGGGTGAAGAAGCAGATGGTCGCTTCTCCTGTGTGCCCTAGCTGGGGATCAAAGCTGGGACTTCCACACGCCAGGCTGATGCTCTGTTGCTGAGCCAACCAGCCAGGGCCTTTTCATCATTTATTATTACATTATATTTTCTTGTTATTAATATTTATGCACAAAAAGTTTTTAATGGCTGTATAATTAATTGGTATGAATATACCAGGGGTCGGGAACCTGTGGCTCGCGAGCCAGACGTGGCTCTTTTGATGGCTGCATCTGGCTCGCAGACAAATCTTTAATAAAAAAAATAACGTTAAAAATATAAAACATTCCCATGTATTACAATCCATTCATTTCCTACTGCTCATGTTCATGGTTGTGGATGGCTGGAGCCAATCACAGCTGTCCTCCGGGACAACACCAAATTTTTATTGGATAATGCGCAATGTACACGGGTCGTTGTATGGCTCTTACGGAATTACATTTTAAAATATGTGGCATTCGTGGCTCTCTCAGCCAAAAAGGTTCCCGACCCCTGGGATATACCATTCCCTGATTTGGATTTTCCCATATTTGCTACTACTGTAGGTCTATGATGAACATTTTTGTTCAGAGTTTTATTTCTTTCCAGTATATTACTAGAAATGAAGTTACTAGGCCAAAGAATATCACTATCCCTTTTCCCCTTGAATATTTTTATTTTTTTTATTATTATTATTTTTTACAGAGAGAGTCAGAGAGAGGGATAGATAGGGACAGACAGGAACGGAGAGAGATGAGAAGCATCAATCATCAGTTTTTCGTTGCAACACCTTAGTTGTTCATTGATTGCTTTCTCATATGTGCCTTGACCGTGGGCCTTCAGCAGACCGAGTAAACCCTTGCTCAAGCCAGCGACCTTGGGTGAACTTGGCTCAAACCAGATGTGCCCTCGCTCAAGCTGGCGACTTCAGAGTCTCAAACCTGGGTCCTTTGCATTCCAGTCTGACACTCTATCCACTGTGCCACCGCCTGGTCAGACTCCCCTTGAATATTTTTGGTTTAAAAAAATAGCTGGTGTGCAGTGATTTTGAAAGAAATGTGTTTCTTATTACTCAGTTTTGAGAATTTTTCATGCCTTTGAAGACCCTTTCCCTGTGTGTGTGTTTATATTTGTGTAAGTTGTAGAAATATATTGTTATATTGCCTTTGAGAAAGTTCTTGCCAATTTATATACTATTATGAGCTGCAAAATTAGATGTCTTTCATTGTAACCTCCTAGTTAAGTGGTTCCCAACCTTTTTTGGGCCACAGACCGATTTAATGTCAGAAAATATTTTCACGGACCGGCCTTTAGGGTGGGACGGATAAATGTATCACGTGACTGAGACAAGCGTCAAGAGTGAGTCTTAGACGGATGTAACAGAGGGAATCTGGTCATTTTTTAAAAATAAAACATCGTTCAGACTTAAATATAAATAAAACGGAAATAACGTAAGTCTTTTATTCTTTTTCTATGGACCGGTACCAAATGACCCACAGACCGGTTCTGGTCCGCGGCCCTGGCATTGGGGACTACTGTTGTAGTTCACATAAAAGTTTAAAAATGAGTCTGACCAGTGTTGGCGCAGTGGATAGAGCATTAATATGGGACACTGAGGTTGAGGTCACTGGCTTGAGCACGGACTCATCTGGCTTAAGTGCAGGCTCACCAACTTGAACTGAGGATCATCAACATGACCCCATGGTCGCTGGCTTGAGCAAGGGGTCACTGCCTCGGTTGGAGCCACTGGTCAAGGCATGAATGAGAAGCAGTCCGTGAACAACTAAAGTGCTCAACTACCAGTTGATGCTACTCATCTCTCTCCCTTCCTGTCTTTCTCTCTCTCATAAAAATAAAAGAAAGAAAAAAGTGTTTAAGAATGAGTGCTTAAATTAGTTTTAAAATGTCTACTTCGTCTTTCTTGTAATTGTAAATGTATTAGTAACATAAGAGTATGAAAACGAAAATCCAGTTCAGTCTCACCATTGACAATGGTACATTTAATTTTAATCAGAGATATAGTAAAAGTATAGTTTTGTAAACTCTCCCCTCATACTACTTTAAATACCTAGCAATAAATTTTGAACATTTGTCCATGTCAAGTATATGTTTGAGTTTTATTCTCTATTTAGCTTGGTTCCAGGTTTTCCTATATAAACAACTTTTCAGAGTATGAATGTATTTGGGATATGTATTTCTTTAGGAATATTGCTTAGTCAAAGGGGTATATTGTAAGAGATGTGTTTTTGTTTACTCAGACTCTTACACAAAAGAATATAAAGTACTCATCAGAAAAACTAAACAGATACACCTGCTGTTCTTGGTGTTTGTGAATTAGGTCTTTTTTTTTTTACGAGAGAGAGAGAGAGAGAGAGAGACACGGGGGTAGACAGGAAGGGAGAAAGATGAGAAGCATCAACTCCTGGTTATGGCACTTAAGTTGTTCGTTGATTGCTTTCTCATATGTGCCTTGATGAGGGGCGGAGTTCTAGCTGAGTCAGTGACCCTGTGCTCAAGCTGGTGAGCCTGCACTCAAACTGGCGACCTCTGGGATTCAAACCTGGGTCCTCATCATCTCAGGTCGACATACTATCTACTGCGCCACTGCATGGTCAGGTGTGAATTAGTTCCTGTATTTATTATTATTTTTTTTGTATTTTTCTGAAGCTGGAAATGGGGAGAGACAGTCAGACTCCCGCATGCGCCCGACCGGGATCCACCCGGCACGCCCACCAGGGGGCGATGCTCTGCCCCTCGGGGGCATCGCTCTTTTGCGACCAGAGCCTCTCTAGCGCCTGGGGCAGAGGCCAAGGAGCCATCCCCAGCACCCAGGCCATCTTTGCTCCAATGGAGCCTTGGCTGCGGGAGGGGAAGAGAGAGACAGAGAGGAAGGAGGGGGGGGGGTGGAGAAGCAAATGGGCGCTTCTCCTATGTGCCCTGACCGGGAATTGAACCCGGGTCCCCCGCACGCCAGGCCGACGCTCTACCACTGAGCCAACCAGCCAGGGCCAGTTCCTGTATTTTTATGTGCTTTTTTATTTGTGATAGAGAGTTATAAAATCTTGACTGTGTGCTGGCTCTTGGACTGATTAAACTACTATCCCATGATGTCCCTTGTGTAAAATGAAAGGGTTTGATGAAATGATTAGGTCCAGTCTTTTCTTAAAAGTCTTGTAGGTGAAAATTTGAAAGTAGATGAAATGTAAGAGCTGAAGTATAGTTAAGGGGAGCCAGTGCCAGTACATTATTTACACCGGGCCTAAAACTGAAAATTATAGCACCATATTTTCAATAATAGAAGCCCTTAAGTTTAAATAGATTCCTTTAAGTATATATGCAAATGATAAGCCTAGAAAGTTGAAAAATAAGGAGCCAGCCAGTATTTGTGTTGCAAAAGCTATTCTTTCTAGCATATGCTCAAATACTGTTTTTTGATTGAAAGCCTGCCAGAGAGTAGAACTGCCAGTTCTTACAGTGATTTAATTTTTTTATCTTCATGAGTATTGCTACTTATTTATTAAAACTGTTCATTTACCCTGGAGATAATAGGATAACAGGATTCCAGAATGCACTGTGTTTATATTCTTTGTATATCTCTATAATTTTGGTGGTGGTGGGGATTGTGGAGTAAATTTTGAATAGCAACATGTGTAGCTTGTTGAAACCATTAAGTTGTGGACTGGATCAGAACTAGGAGATCACCTTCTTGAAGTTTTTGTGGTAAAGAAGTTTCCCTGAGCTCTGGATATATTTGTACTTACTATGGAAGGAAAGTAATGGTTTCTAATATGGAAGGGCTGCTTTTATGTCAGGAAGTTTAAGATTTAGAAGAAACTGGAAAGAAAAAGATATTATGAGATTAGAAGTGGTAGCCTTATAATCTCAATATAACTTCTAATAAAAGTTTCATAATGAACAAAGGTTATGGTTTTGGTAGTGTAGTGAAAAGTCTGTGGAGCTGTAGCTATGCAGCAAGCTGGAGGCTGCAGCTAGTACTAAAGCAGCTCACTATTAAAAGAGGACAGATGAATAACTGCACTCCAGTGGTAATGCAATGTACCTTCACAGCAAAGCTGTGCTGTGCTGAAACTGTTGGCAGTGGAAGAATAATATATTGCATTGATTACTATATGTTGGCTTACTGTCATTTCTGTGAAACACTAATTTATTTGTTGTTATGTGTATATTCAGAGGGTATGGAACTGAATGTATATATGGAAAAGCTGTTCTTAAAAAAGATGTCTTGAATATAATCATATATAAAATTTAACAATCTTGTATTATATTTGTTGAAGATTCTGGTTGATCAAGATTTTATTATACTTATATGTTGATGTTTGTGTTCCCTGCTTAAAGTAATATTTGGCAAATTCTTCCTGTTTAATAACTAAAGGCTAATATTTTTTAGTGTTTTCTATATGCTAGTCACTATGATTTCTTACGTGTATTATCTCATTTAATGTTAGCATTCCTATGATGTTGGTACCATTATCAGTTTAGAGAAGAGTTTGGTACAGAGTTTAAGTAACTTCCAGGTCTAGTAAGTGATAGAGCCTGAATGGCAACCAGCCTTTCTTACCCCAATACTTATATTACTTATTTCTGTGCTGTGCTTCTGCCTTATTAATGTTTTACACTTGTACAGAATAGTAAGGTAAAAAACTGTTTCTCTGATAAAAAATTTCAGTGTGTGAAAATACATTTCATTACTCTTTCTTATATATTTTGTTTTTAAGATTCTTGGATTTCCCAGTCAGCATCATTTCCACGTAATCAGAAACAGCCAGGGGTGGATTCTTTATCACCAGTGGCCTCGCTTCCTAAACAGATTTTCCAGCCTTCAGCCCAACAGCAACCCACTAAACCAGTTAAAGTCACTTGTGCAAACTGCAAAAAACCTTTACAGAAGGGACAGACAGCTTATCAACGAAAAGGATCAGCTCATCTCTTTTGTTCTACCACCTGCCTTTCCTCCTTCTCTCACAAGCCTGCTCCAAAGAAACTCTGTGTTATGTGTAAAAAGTAAGATTTACTTTTCGACATAATTCCATTTGTTTGAATACTGGTGGTATAAAATTTAGGAGAACTTGTTAGTCTTAGAGACGTATTACTGTGTTATAAAAATTCGTAAGCAAGTTGAATCTTAAAGGCAAACTGAAATTTATAGTGGTTTTGGAGCGTTCTCTATCAAACCCAGTTGGCTTATGATTAAAAGGCTTTCTTTCTATTTTGATAGACATTGGGGTTGACCTTGTTAATTGATTTTGTCTGTAATCTTCATCAGACTTCTTAAATTTGTAAAAATACATACGTAAATTATTACGTAAAATTTTTAAGCGGTTTATATACTGCTTAAAAAAATTAAGAGCTATGTTATTGCCTCATATTCATTTTTGAAATATTCCCTAATTTTTATGAGCAGTATATATGAATAGTTCTGTATAGGTCAAGTTTTTTTTTTTGTTTTTTTTTTTAAAGAACAGTTTTATTTTTTTTTTTAAGTATTCAATTTTCAGGAGAGAGAGAGAGAGAGAGAGAGAGAGAGAGAGAGAAGGGAAGAGGGAGGGTCAGGAAGCATCAACTCCCACATGTGCCTTGACCAGGCAAGCCCAGGGTTTCGAACCGGCAACCTCGGTGTTCCAGTTGGACGCTTTATTCCTCTGCGCCACCACAGGTCAGGCTGTATAGGTCAAGTTTTACACTGTCTTCATATTGATTTTTTTTTTTTTTTTTACAGAGAGAGAGAGTCAGAGAGAGGGATAGACAGGGACAGACAGACAGGAATGGAGAGATGAGAAGCATCAATCATTAGTTTTTCATTGTGCGTTGCAACACCTTAGTTGTTCATTGATTGCTTTCTCATATGTGCCTTGACCGCGGGCCTTCAGCAGACCGAGTAACCCCTTGCTGGAGCCAGCGACCTTGAGCTCAAGCTGGTGAGCTTTTTGCTCAAACCAGATGAGCCCGCGCTCAAGCTGGTGACCTCGGGGTCTCAAACCTGGGTCTTCCGCATCCCAGTCCGACGCTCTGTCCACTGCACCACCGTCTGGTTAGGCTCATATTAAGATCTTAAAATTGGCAAGTCTTTGGATTTTATGTATGTTTTGAACATTATGTCATTAGAATAGTCACTGTTTCAAGACTCAGATATCAGGTTTTTGACAGTCTTGGAGAGACAGGATACTCTTTCCTGCCAAATTTTAGGTTTGGCTTCACTGTTTAAAAATAAATGGTATATGACCTCACTGGTGGTTGCACAATGGCTAGAGCATCAACCTGGGGTGTTGAGGTCCCAGGTTTGAAACCCAGAAGTCACTGATTTGAGCGTGGGCTCAATTGAACATGGGCTCTCCAGCTTGAGCTCAGTGTCCCTGTCTTGAGCATGCCATCATGGACATGATCCTGTGGTCACTGGTTTGAAACCCAAGGTTGCTGGCTTGAGTAAGGGGTCACTGGCTTGGTTGGAGCCCCCCTTTGTCAAGGCATTTATGAGAAGTAATCAATAAAGTGCTGCAACAAGTTAATGCTTTTCATCTCTCCCTTCCTGTCTGTATCTCTCTCTTGCTAAAAAAAATAAAGTAAGTGGGATAGTCTATATTATACGAAAGTCAAACCAGATGTATTTTCTTGTACCATTTTTGGAGCAGTCCAAATTTGTGAAGATATTTTTCATCTTAGAACTTTGGAAAAGTCTTAGTGCTCTGTATGAGTTTAATAAAGTCAAATATTGGAACAATTATTATACACCGTTTAGGTTGCTTTACGAACTAGAGAAATGATCCCTGAAAGTATAGTCTAGGTTGCTTTACAGTAGTAGGCTTACATACTACAGTATAGAATCTTGAAATTGAGAATTAAAGGAAAACCTCAAAAGTTGTCAGTCCTGTCATTTTCTAACTTTTTTTTAGAGACAGAGTCAGAGAGGGATAGATAGGGACAGACAGGAACAGACAGAAGAACGGAGAGATGAGAAGCATCAGTCATCAGTTTTTCGTTGGGACACCTTAGTTGTTTATTGATTGCTTTTTCTATGTGCTTTGACCGTGGGCCTTCGGCAGACTGAGTAACCCCTTGCTCGAGCCAGCGACCTTGGGTCCAAGGTGGTGAGCTTTTTACTCAAGCCAGATGAGCCCGCGGTCAAGCTGGCGACCTCGGGGTCTCGAACCTTGGTCCTCCGCATCCCAGTCCAACGCTCTATCCACTGGGCCACCGCCTGGTCAGGCAATTTTCTAACATTTCTAATTGCGGTTAGATAGCTGTTTAGAATGGCAAGTGAGGTTATTTTTGTCATGTTCCCATGACCTAAACATTTTATGCTTTCTATGTATGCAAGGGAAGGGAATTGAAGAGGTATTATAAATTTATACCTCAGTAAATTAGGTCTTGACATTAAACTCTCTATAAATAATAACCATTTTGTTCTCTGAAGTGTTGCCAATAGCTGAAAGCCTTGTTAAAGAGTTTCAGGTTAAATTAGGTAGTGGCAAGGATTTAAGAGTATAAAATAGATTTGCTTTTATAGAAATTAAAAATGTCTGTTATTACTCTTATAGTTTATTTTTAATTATTTATTTTTTGACAGAGACAGAGACAGATAGGGCCAGACAGACAGGAAGGTAGAGAGATGAGAAACATCATTTCTTTGTTGTGGCACCTTAATTGTTCGACTGCTTTCTCATATGTGCTTTGATGGGTGGGGGTGGAGGGGAGACGCTACAGCAGAGTGAGTGACCCCTTGCTCAAATCAGTGACCTTGGGCTTCAAGCCAGCGACCTTTGGGCTCAAGCCAGTAACCCTTCGCTAAAGCTGGTGAGCCTGTGCTCAAGCCAGATGAACTGCTCAAGCAGGCGACCTCGGGGGTTTTGAACCTGGGTCCTCTGCATCCCAGTTCAACTCGATCTGCTGTGCTACCGCCTGATCAGGCTGATTAGTTTTTAAAATAGAATTTTACTTTAAATTGTTCCTCTTATTTTCAGAGATATAACTACAATGAAAGGAACCATTGTGGCTCAAGTGGACTCAAGTGAGTCCTTTCAGGAATTCTGTAGTACGTCCTGTCTATCTCTCTATGAAGATAAACAGAATCCTACTAAAGGAGCTCTAAATAAATCAAGGTGTACAATTTGTGGTAAACTAACAGAGGTTTGTATTTTTGTGCTTTATCATTTAGTTATAACTAATGGAAATATTTTTAACTTATCTTACATTACTGTGTATTTCTTTAATAAAAGTGAGGATATATTAAATGATCTACTAAATATCCTGTTACGTAATTCCATTCTCCTAAGTTGAGAATGAATTAGGGAAATAATTATCTTTTCTCCCCTTCTCTCCCCTATTTTTTTCTTTTTTCTCTTTTCTTTGCCTTACCTTTTCCCTTTCCCTTTGCCCTTCCTTTTCCTTTTTCTTTGTTTATTAAGTGAGAGGCAGGGAGGCAGAGACAAACTCCTGCATGTGCCAGGAACGGGATTCACCTGGCAAGTAATGCTCTGCCCATCTTGGGCTGTTGTTCAGTGGCTTGGCAACCAAGCTATTTTAGTGCCTGAGGCAAGGCCATGGAGCCATTCTCAGCACCAGGGGCCAACTTGCTTGATCCAGTTGAGCCATGGCTGTTGGAGGAAAAGGGAGAGAGAGAGAGAGAGGAGAGAAGGGGGAGGGGTGGAGAAGCAGATGGTTGCTTCTCCTGTATGCCCTGACTGGGAATCAAACCCAGGACTTCCACAAACCGGGCCGATACTTTATTGCTGATCCAACCTGCCAGGGCCTTAATTTTTTTATTTATTGATTTTAGTGAGAGAGGAAGGGGCAGGAACATGGGTCTGTTCCTGTATGTACTCTGAGTGGGGATTGAACAGGTAACCTCTGCACTTCTGGACGATGCTCTAACCAACCAAGCTACCCGGCAAGGGTGGAAGAATACAACATGAACTGGCTTTTTTCATGAGGTGGGGAGGACTCATAGATAAAACCAGTGTTTAAATCAATAGGCTGATAAATAAGATAACAATCTTGCCTAAGACATAGAACAAATGGAGAGAAATATTTTTGTAACTTTACATTATTAATTTGTATTAAAGTGTTAGTATTTGGTTAAAAAAGAAAAAATAAACCTGCATGTATGTACCTTATTTGAATGATTTATAATGTTGGTTTTCCTCCCTTGTCTAATGTAATATACTTATTTATAGTTCCTGTTGGATTTATCTAAAGATTTTCAGTATCTTTGTTTTAGAAACTATATACTAGTAATTTCCAAACTGGGTTGTTTCCTGTCATTTTTAGGTACCTCTAGAGAAGTTTATAGTTATGTCACTGGTGGTCCTCCCCACAGCATACATGTATTGTGTGTATATGAATATGGTTCAAGGAATAATTATACATACTTTGTCTTTCCTTTTCTCTTTAAATGTTTCTTCTCCAGGAAAATTATTGAGGCATTTTTTTCTATTGGAACACCTTGTTTTTTGGCTACTTGTCATACTCCTTTGGTTTTTAAAATTTTGCTTATTTTTTTTCTTATAGATTCGCCATGAAGTTAGCTTTAAAAATATGACTCATAAGCTGTGTAGTGACCACTGCTTTAATAGATATCGAATGGCCAATGGTCTGATAATGAATTGCTGTGAACAGTGTGGAGAGTACCTGCCCAGCAAAGGTGCTGGAAACAATGTCCTGGTGATTGATGGCCAGCAGAAAAGATTTTGCTGCCAAAGCTGTGTCAGTGAATACAAACAGGTAATTCACGATCTGATCAAAACCGGCATTCTTCTGAATGTATTGTAAATGGCTTTAATCGTTTTCTTCTAAAGTATTTATTAACCAGATTTATCTTGGAATCTCGTTGATTCCATTATTGTCTTCACATCTTGGAAATGACCTGTCTCAAACGAATACTATGCAGATTATTGGATATAAACTTGTGATTTTTACATACAAAGGTAAATGCTATCAGATTCCTTTTTTGAATTTTCTTTGGGTGGTGGAGGGGTTGCAAATATTTTTTTAAATTGTTAAAGCTTAGCTTAGGACTATATTTTTCAGTTTTAAGGTTAATTTCAATATTAAGATCTTTTTTGATTTAGTTTATTTTTGAATTATACTTATGGTTCAAAAGTAACATGTACATAAAAAAAACTGCAAGAAACCAGCTCCCATTTCTGTCTTCCCCTTGGTTCCTATTCCTTCCTTATAGTTATTAGTGTTCAATCTTACTATTTTATGTTTTCTGTTCTTTCTGAAAATTACAGAAATAGATAATGTATTCTTAGTTTCTTTTTTCTATCCAAAAGGCAGCATACTCTATATATACTGTACTGCACCTTCCAATTTTTACTTCAGAGTATATCTTGGAAATTATTTTGTATTAGTATATATAGACTATATTTTACAGAATATAGGCTAGAATATATAGACTATATTCTGTATTAGTATATATAGACTCTTCAATATTAAAAAAATTGAAAATTATTTTCATGAATTTTGTGATCCAGTTAAAAACACCCATTATTAACAATTACATTATTGAAGCTTATATACTGCTCATAAAAATTAGGGGTATTTCAAAATTAATATGAAGTGATAAAAAGCATTTGGGTTGTTTTTTTTTGTTGTTTTTTTTTTTTTGTATTTTTCTTAAGCTAGAAACGGGGAGAGACAGTCAGACAGACTCCCGCATGCGCCCAACCGGGATCCACCTGGCACG
Organism: Saccopteryx leptura; assembly: GCF_036850995.1. NCBI lineage: Eukaryota > Metazoa > Chordata > Mammalia > Chiroptera > Emballonuridae > Saccopteryx > Saccopteryx leptura. Next base: position 158,975,269 of record NC_089504.1, read on the forward strand.
CCCACCAGGGGGTGACGCTCTGCCTACCACGGGGCGATGCTCTGCCCCTCCGGGGCGTCGCTCTGTTGCGACCAGAGCCACTCCAGCACCTGGGGCAGAGGCCAAGGAGCCATCCCCAGCGCCCGGGCCATCTTTGCTCCAATGGAGCCTTGGCTGCGGGAGGGGAAGAGAGAGACAGAGAGGAAGGAGAGGGGGAGGGGTGGAGAAGTAAGTGGGCGCTTCTCCTATGTGCCCTGTCCGGGAATTGAACCCGGGACTTCTGCACGCCAGGCCGACGCTCTACCACTGAGCCAACCGGCCAGGGCCTGTTGTTGTTTTTTTTACAGAGACAGAGTCAGAGAGAGGGACAGACAGGGACAGACAGAAAGGAACAAAGAGGTGAGAAGCATCAATCATTACTTTTTTGTTGCGCGTTGCAACACAGTTTTTCACTGATTGCTTTCTTATATGTGCCTTGACCGTGGACCTTCAGACCAAGTAAACCCTTGCTCAAGCCAGCGACCTTGGGTCCAAGCTGGTGAGCTTTTGCTCAAACCAGATTGAGCGCGCGCTCAAGCTGGCAACCTCGGGGTCTCGAACCTGGGTCCTCTGCATCCTAATCTGATGCTCTATCCACTGCGCCACCGCCTGGCCAGGCTGATTTTTTTTTTTTAATTAAACAAGAACATTAGGAAAGCAAACAAGGCACAGAAAGTTCTTCAATTATGTAAATGGATGCAAAACCAACTTTTTTTTTTTGTATATTTCTGAAGTTGGAAACAGGGAGGCAGTCAGACAGACTACCGCATGTGCCCGACCGGGATCCACCCGGTATGCCCACCAGGGGGCGATGCTCTGCCCATCCAGGGCGTCACTCTGTTGCAACCAGAGCCATTCTAGCGCCTGAGGCAGAGGCCACGGAGCCATCCCCAGCGCCCGGACCATCTTTGCTCCAATGGAGCCTTGGCTGCGGGAGGGGAAGAGAGAGACAGAGAGGAAGTAGAGGGGGAGGGGTGGAGAAGCAGATGGGCGCTTCTCCTGTGTGCCCTGGCCAGGAATTGAACCTGGGACTCCTACTCGCCAGTCCGACGCTCTACCACTGAGCCAACCGGCCAGGGCCTAACTTTTATTTTATTGGTGAAAGTACACTATACAAAAGGCTGAAAATACTGGAGCATCTGCACATTTCCTGATCCCCTAATTTTTGTGAGCAGTGTATAAGAAGGGCTCCACAATAGAAATTTATTTATTTACAATTCTGGAGGCTAGAAGTCCACTGGAGGGTAGAAGTTCAAGATAAGGTGTTTTTCTGGGTTGATTTCTGGTGAAGCTACTTTTCCAGGATTGTATATAGCAAAAGTAAATGCCTCCCGAAAGTCCCTATTTCAAATACCATCTTATTGGGGGTTAGGGCTTCAAGATAAGAATTTTGGGGGAGCACAGTTCACGCTATTACATTTTTGAAAACAAAGTAAGTCAGTACTTCCTGATATATTTATTATATTAGTGCTTTTAAGATATTTCTATCTACTGTATTTGTATGAAGGAAATATATACTGTATAATGGTGTGCTTCTGTGCATCTTTTCCCAATTTCATGTTAAGTTTTGTGTTTGTAGCCTGAAATTAGCCATATTTGGAAGATTTTCATGACAAATGCTACAAATTTTGGTGTATTCCCTCACCTTCCAAGAGCTAGTGGTTAACCACATGCAGAATACCACTGTGCTCTATACTAGTTTGTTTAATCACTTTGCTGGTAATGGTATTTGGGTTATTTCCATCAAGTCTTTTGCTATGATAAATAATAGATGGTGAATAACCTGGTAATATATTCTTGACTTTGTGTTTGTGGAGGTGTGGTTTCAAGGTAGATTTTTACAAGCAGGAGTGCTTGGCTAAAAGTAAATGCATGTTAGTTTGTTAGATATTATTAAATTCTCCTATGTTAGAGTTTTACCAGTTTGCATTCTTTTCAGTAATATTGTGGAAGTGCCTGTTTGTCCATTGCCTCTCCAACAGTGAAGATGAACACATTCTTTTTATTAAGAATGATTAGAGATTTTTCATATTTCAGAGCTAAATGTCTTTTCTGTGAATTATTTACATCTTTTACCATTTCTTTGTTTGGTCTTTGATCTTATTTTTTTCTCATTTGAACATTTATTTTAAAGAGCAAAATTTATTGGTAATTTGTTATGAAACAATTATTGACCACCTACTGTGTTTCAGGTACTGTGTTAGTGCCTGGGAATAGTACGATGGAAAGCAAAGTAGACATAGTTTCTGCTTTCACAGGATTTGTACTGGGGAGGCATACTTCATATTCATTAATATAGGGAAGGTTATAGTGGTTATGGAAAGGATCGAACTAATGGTAATCTCCAGGACTAGGTATAGTGTTTACTGTTGATGAAGTTGTTGCTTTTGGTAAGGCTGCTGGCTTTAGTTAGTTGGTCTAGGTTAGAATCCTGGCCTCACCAATCATCATCTGTGTCCTGGGTCTCAACTTTCATCATGTGTAAAGTTGAGATACTAGTAATCTCTGTCTCTTAGTGTTATTTAAAAATCACATCTAAAATCTTGTCTTGATTTTTAGGATCCTACTTCAAAAAAGTGAACACTATCTGTTCTCTATCATCCTGTTTGTGCTCTTGTCTGATTACTTTCTTCTCCCCTTTCTCAAAAATAACCACTAATTGTGACTTCTAACATCATGGTTTGACTTATTTAGAAATTTTATGTAAATGATATTAGCATGTTAATGAGATTCATTTATGTTATGTATAACTGTCATTGGATGCTTATAAACAGTTTTTGTCATGTAGAATTTTAAAATATTGTCAACTTTTTTTTTTGCTGCTTGAGCAATAAGTTTACTATTTTTTCTATAAGAAAAATTTATATAGAAAATAGTAGTTTGGTTTGGTTTATAAGATCTCAGTAGCACATTCCTGAGATCTGAGGAAGCTTGCTTTCTGAGCTACCTGATCTTTCTTCTGGGCAAGAAACATTTTGGAATGATTCCATCTCTTCTTTTTAACTTTTTTCTTAGGCTACTTCTCATAGACTGTGGATCCTTTTGTATAGCAGCCTGAGCTTTCTTACACATCTCCATCATGTCTGGAGTTACGTTGTTCTTTATGTATTGAGAGAATTGTTTCTTATAAGTGTCTTCATCTTCTTTCATTAGGTAAGACATGTAATCTGCAATGTTCTGACACACGGCATGCTTTCAGTGTGCTTCTGCATTGAATTCCTTACTTTCTTAATCATAACCAGGGAATCATTTGGCACTGTGAGGGATAGACAATCCTCCATCCACAGCTCCTTTTAGGGCCCCCAAAACTTTATTTCCAGTAGTAGTTCTGGCAAACCCAGCATCCAAATAGCAGGTGAAGGAACCAGGTTGACCATCAGTGCTTTTCACATTATATTCATCTGTGGTCACTTCCACTTGACTTTCTCTGATATTGTCCTTGCCAAACCTGTTGAGAAGCCTGCGGGTGGCCAGTAGTAGGCTAGCACAGTATGCTGCAACATAATTTGTCAGGCCAGCCTTCACACTATACTTTGGGAGTTCATGGACATAAGCTATACAAACTATCATATCTCCTATATACATATAAGCAGTCTGACAAATGATACCTCTGTTGGTCACACAAAGTATCATCCTGTATTTGGGTGTGTTGTACTTATTTTTACCTTGGATTACCAAGCATTTCTGGGTAATCAGTTTTACCCTCTTGTCATCTTCTAAATTTTACTTGCTATTTCTTGAAGTAGGCTTTATTTTTTCACAACTTTGACAAATCCCATTCTGCCGAACAGAGAACCACATCTACAGCTTGTCACAGACCTGCAGGCCCAGCAGAGTTCCAATAGGGGGAAAAGGTTAAACTTAATAGTTTTCTATTACTGCTTCTGGATTTTGCTTCATTTATTTTTTTCCCACTCAAGCTGTAAAGGAATACTTTTCATGTTGTTTCCGAATGTTTCTAAGGCTTCATTTTAACATCTAAATCTTTAACCCACTTGGAATTTATTCTGGTCTACAGTTGAGTTGTGGGTCAAATATCTGTTTCCAAATGACTGATCTTGAAACTCAGCATCTTTTTGATGTCAAAGTGTCCTTCATAGAATAAGGGATTTCATTTCACTTGTTATAACTTCTTTTTGGCTTTACTTACTCATAGATACTTTATCTTCTGTTACTATTTTAAATGGATCTCTTCCATTATTTTGTATATATGTATACATATGTGTGCATATATATTTTTACTAATTTTAAATAGCTCTACCTAACTGAATCATTTTATTGGTTGATTTCTCAGATTTGTTTTTCATTTAGATTCAATACTATTCTGTATTTGTTTTAGATGTACAGTATAGTAGTTAGACAATCCTGTACTTTACAGAGTGGTGCCCTGGTATTTCAAATACCCACCTGACCCCACATATCATAATTATTATGATACTGACTATTTCCTATGTTATAATTTTACGTCTCTGTGACTATCTGTAGTTAGCAATTCCTATAAAATTTTGTTTTTTAAAACTAAACCATAATATCACCTGCAAATAGAGAAAGTTTAAAATCTTCCTTTCCAGTTCTCATTCATATTATTATTTTGTCATCTGATGGTGTCTCCTAATACAGTAACTCCAATACAATTTTATTTTTTTGTTTATTATTTTTTTCAATACAATTATTTTATTATTTTTAAGTGAAAGGAGGGAAGATAGACTCCTGCCTGTGCCCCAACCAGTATCCACCCACAACAACCCATCAGGGGCTGTAGCTCAAATCAGTCCAGCTGTCCTCAGCACCTCCCCCCCCCCCCATGGTTGAACCAATCTAGCCACTGACTGTGGGAGGGGAAGAGGGAGAGAAGGGAGAGAGGGAGGGGGAGATAAGATGGTGGTTGTTTCTCTTGTGTGCGCTGACCAGGAATCGAGCCTGGGACATCCATACACAAGGCTTGTGCTCTATCTATTGAACCCCCCCCCCCCCCCATGGTTGAACCAATCTAGCCACTGACTGTGGGAGGGGAAGAGGGAGAGAAGGGAGAGAGGGAGGGGGAGATAAGATGGTGGTTGTTTCTCTTGTGTGCGCTGACCAGGAATTGAGCCTGGGACATCCATACACAAGGCTTGTGCTCTATCTATTGAACCAACTGGCTGGGGCCTCTGATGCTATTTTATCAGACTTTTTATTTATTTATTTATTTTTGAAAGAGAGGGGATAGAGAGAAAGTGGGGGAGGAACAGGAAGCATCAACTTGTAGTAGTTTCTTCTTATATGTACCTTTACCAAGGAAGCCTGGGGTTTTGAACTGATGACCTGAGCATTCCAGATCAGCACTTCATACACTGTGCCATGGCAGATCAGGCCAATACAATTTTAAATATTGGAAATAGGAAGTCTTTTTCTTTTTCCAGTGAAAAATATATTGAAAAATATACTCTTTGTTGTTGTTGTTGTTTTTCTATTTTTTTTGTGTGTGACAGAGACAGAGAGAGGGACAGATAGCGTCAGACAGACAGGAAGGGATCAGAAGCGTCAATTCTTCTTTGCGGCACCTTAGTTGTTCATTGATTGCTTTCTCATGTGTGCCTTGACCAGGGGGCTACAGCAGACTGAGTAACCCCTTGCTCAAGCCAGCGACCTTGGGCTCAAGCTGTTGAGCTTTGCTCAAACCAGATGAGCCTGCACTCAAGCTGGCAACCTCAGGTTTTTTAACCTAAGTCTTCCATGTCCCAGTCCAATGCTCTATCCACTACTCCACCACCTGGTCAGGTTATACTCTTAGTTTTCAATCTTTATAAATTTATTGAAATTCTATTTGTGCCCTAACATATGGCCTGTCTTGGAGAATGTTTCATGTGCATTTGAGAAAAATATTTATTCTGTTGTTGGGTGCATACTGTATATATCTGTTTTCTCTAATTGTTTTCCAGTGTTATTCAGATCCTATATTTAATTACTGAGATTATGTATAGATGGTTTGTCCATTATTGGAAGTGGTATATTTATTGTTACTCTACACTTGTCTGTTTTGCTCTTCAGGTGTGTCAGTATTTGTTTAATATATATATTTTGGGACTCTGATATTTGTTCCATATATATATATATATACATACATATATATATTTATAATTATCATATCTTCCTGATGAATTTACCCTTTTACTAATATATGCTATTTTTCTTTTACTCATCAGTTCTTATTTATTTATTTATTTATTTGAGAAGAGGGAAGTTAGAGACAGACTCCTGCATGTGCCCCGTGCCCCAGCTGGGATCTACCCAGCTACCCCCTTCTGGGGCTAATGCTTAAGTCAGCCAAACTATCCTCAGCGCTTGGGGCTGACACTTGAATCAATGGAATCACTGGTTACAAGAGGAGACGAGAGAGAAAAGGGAGAGAGGGAGGGGAAGAGAAGCAGATGGTGGCTTCTTATGTGTGCCCTCACTGGGGATTGAACCCAGGCTGTCTGCAGGCTGGACCAAGGCTCTATTCACTGAGACATCTGGCCAGGACCTCATCAGTTCTTGATAAGGTTTTTAAAGTTTATTTTGGCCTGAACTAGGTGGTGTTGCAGTGAATAAAGTGGCGACCTGGGACACTGAGGACTCAGGTTCCAAATCCTGAGGACGCCAGCTTGAGCATGGGGTCAACTGGCTTAATCATGGGATCATAGACATGACCCCACAGTCGCTGATTTGAGTCTAAAGCTCACTGGCTTAAGCCCAAATGACGCTGGCTTGAACCTAATATCGTTTGCTTGAGCAAGAGGTCACTTGATTCAGCTGTAGCCCCCAGTGAAGGCACGTATGAGAAAGCAATCAACAAACAACTAAAGTGCTGCAACAACAAGTTGATGCTGCTTATCTCACTCCCTTCCTGTCTCTCTGTCCCTGTCTCCCCTTCTGCCCCCTGTCTCTTTCGTTTAATAAATAAATATTTATTTTGTTTGAAATTAGTATAGTAATTCCTGCTTGGCACTTTTATTTTTTGTATGGAATATCATTTTCCATCATTTTATTTTTGACCTGTTTGTGAATTTTCATATAGTTGGATTCTTTTTTATTTCCATTCTACCTATGTCTGCCTTTCCAGATTGGAAAATTTCATCTCTTTATATTTAGTTATTTCTGATAAGGAAGAATTTTTTTCCTTCCATTTTTTCCCCCCTGTTTGTCTAATATCTTTTCTGTAACTCATTTTCTCTATTATTACCTTCTTTTGTGTTTAGTTGATTTTTTGTAGTGAATTGTTTTGGTTGTCTTCTCATATCCTTTTGTGTGTAAATTTTAGTGGTTGTCATGGGGATTACATTTACCTAAGTTTATATTTATCTAATGTAATTTGATAACTTAATTGACATTTAAAAACTTTATTTTATAGGCCCATCCTCCTTTATGTTCTAATAAGTAACATCTTAAACATTGTTTGCTTCATAACAGAAACTTAATTACTTTTTGTGTATTTGTCTTTAAAATCAGGTAGGAAATAAAAAGTGGACTTACAAACTAAAAATAAAAAAATACTACATTTTGTATCTGTTTATACCAAAGATCTTTATTCCTTTATCTGCTCAAGTGACTGACTGTCTAGTTCCCTTTTATTTCTGCATAAATCTTTGGAATCTCTTGTAGGGTAGGGTAGGTCTAGTGGTAAGAATTCCCTCAGATTTTACTAGGGTATGTCTTTATTTCTCCTTCATGTTTGGATAATAATTTTTCTGGGTTTATATTTTTGTTTGAAATGTGTTTTTTTTCTGTATTTCACATAATGTTGCCCATTCCTTTTGAACTCCATGGTTCCTGGTGAGAAATTGGTGGGAGATGTTACTGAAAATTCATGGTACTGCTGCTCTCAAGATTGTTTTTCAACATTTGATTATAATGTTTCCTATTGTGTGTCTCGTCCGAGTTTTCCCATTTGTAGCTTGTGATTCTTAGCTTTGTAGATATGTGTCCATTATCAAATTGGTGAAGTTTTCAGCCATTGTTTCTTCAGATCTTTATGCCTTGTTCTGTTTGTTTGTTTTTTTTTTCCTTCTGAACCTCTCATAATGCACATGTTGGTACACTTGATCTGTCCCACAGGTCCCTTAGACTTGGTTCATTTTTCTTCATTATTTCTGCCATTTCTCAATCTCTGTAATTGTAATTTTGGCCTTGTTAGTCCTAGTTGTTGGTGAAAGTCTTGATCCTCAATTCTGATCTTGCTGTAGAGGTAGGGACCTGGATGGATGCTGAGCATTGCATTGAAGTCTGGACAACGTGCAAATGTAGGCATCCACCTGGCCTTTGCTGGTGTGCTTGGCTGAATGCCACATTTTTCTCTGGTGTTTGCTTGGAGTAGAAAGGACTATTGTCTAAAAGTTTTTTGTATTTCTAAGGCTGTTTTTCCAGCTGTATTTCTTTTTTTTTTTTTTTTTTTTTTTTGCTGGTTTCAAAATTTTTTCTCATTATTATTATTATTATTTATATTTATTGATTTTAGAGAGAGAGGAGAAGGGAGATAGATAAAGAGACATCGATTTTTTTTTCTTCCACTTGTACATTCCTTGGTTGATTCTTGTCTGTGTCCTGACTGGGGATTGTATCCCTGCAACTTTGACATTATTGGATAATGCTCTAATCACTTGTGAGCTACCTGGCCAGGGCCCTTAATTTTTTTTTAATTCAAATTTTAATTTTACTCAAATTTTTATTCAGATTTTTTTCCAGAAATTTGACATTGATGTGATTTAGTTTATTCTTTCTAGGGTTTGCTGAGCCTCTTTTGTCCGTGGGTTACTGTCTTTTGCCTAATTTGCAGCATTTTCAGACATTTCTGTGAGCGCTTTTTCAGTCCTGTCTTCTTTTTCCTTGAAAGTAGCTTCTTTTGTTATAGTCCTAACTGATCCCTTAGGCCAGCGGTTCTCAACCTGTGGGTCACAACCCCGGCTGGGGTCTAACGACCAAAACACAAGGGTCGCCTAAAGCCATCGGAAAATACATATTTCCCGATGGCTTTAGCTGCTGAGAAGCCGTGCTACCGTCTGCAGCAGCGCTATTCGGCTTGAATGCATGCCATTATGGACGTGCATTCCAAACTGAATGCCTGTGGTCATGCACAGACGTGATTGCATCATCCTTCCGGGGCCTAAGGAGCGGGGGAAGCAGGTGGGGGGGCGTGGGGGGGGGACGCTCCACAGTCCATAGCAGCGTGGCTGCTCGTCCATAACAGTGCATTACGTATGTCCGGCGTTGTCCGGCGCTTGCTGACATCATCAGTGGGCAGGTGCAGCAAGCACCGGAGGACAGAAGCCTAGGAGGCGGAGAGGCAAGAGGCAGAGAGCCAAGAGAGCCTGCGAGACAGCCTGCTGGTGTAAAAAAGGTTAATAATGTAAAACAGTACACACACCATACACACAATACTGTGTAAGTGTAAGGTGCTTTGTGTGTAATCATTACACAGTACACAAAGCAGCTTACACTTACACAAAGCACCATACATTTACACAGTGTGAACTACATCAGTCTTGTACTATAAGAGACCACTATAAGATGTAGTTCACACTGTACCCCAATGTATAATTATCTCCCATATCTCTCACTATTTTCCCATATTCTGAATGAGGAAACTGCTGAAATCAGCGGTTTCCGGCATTGAATCCACCTCCTTTTGATTTCATTGGGAGTGTGGCGAATTTTGTGGAAGAGAGCTCCTGAGAATCTCGGGTTACCACACAATCCGCCGCAGCCTCCTTTTGATTTCAATAAGAGGTGGAGAAATGACAGTTTCCGACACATTTCTTCCTCTCCTATTCAAGTCAATGGGAAGCCGCAGCAGATTCCGCTCAAATATAGAGCATGTTACTTAATTTTTTGCACGCTAGAACTTTTCCTAGAACAGAAAAATTCCAAAGGTGGAATCCGCCACCCCAATAGACTTCTATGGGAGGCAGATCTTTTACACTGCAGAAGCTGTGTGAGGCCTCTTTCAGTCTATAGACTTCTATGGGAGGCAGATCTTTTACACTGGAGAATCTGCACAGCAGATTCCTCAGTGTGAGGCCTCTTTCAGTCTATTGGGGGTGGCGGATTCCACCTTTGGAATTTTTCTGCTCTAGGAAAAGTTCTAGCGTGCAAGAAATTAAGCAACATGCTCTATATTTGAGCAGAATCTGCTGCAAAATATTAAGCAACATGCTCTATATTTGAGCGGAATCTGCTGCGGCTTCCCATTGACTTGAATAGGAGAGGAAGAAATGTGTCGGAACTGCAGGAACTGCATTTCAGCCGTACAGGGGATCTCTCTTCTGCGGAATCCACGGGTCTCCCATTGAAGTAAAGGAGATGTGGATTCCACCGCAGAAACCGCTGCTTTATAGTGTGAAAGAGCCCTGAAAGATACCATGCTGTGCAGAAACTGCAGTGTATCCTATAACGTAGTTCACACTGTTCTATATAGAAAACTTGCCACTAATCTGGAAAAAACAGATCCATTAGTTAAACAGATATTTACGGAATGGTAGCCCCAGTACACTAGGTAAGGAGGTCCATTAGTAATAAATATTTCTCAATGTATAATTAAATACTGTTTTTGTGATTAATCACTATGTTTAAATTATGTTTGATTTTTAGCAATGAGAATACATAATGCATATCAGGTATTTACATTCCGAATCATAACTGTAGCAAAATTACAGTTATGAAGTAGCTACCAAAATTATTTTTTGGTTTGGGGTCACCGCAACATGAGGAACTGTATTGCAGGGTCATGGCATTAGAAAGGTTGAGAACCACTGCCTTAGGCTCTATTTTTAACAAAATTTCCCCTCCCAGTCTGTTTTCATTTGTTGTTCAGATTGGGTAAATTCTGTTTTCGCCTTCACTGGTTCTTTCCTCTGTCTTCTTTATTCTGGTTTTGGTTCCATCCATTTTTTTAAATGTTTTTTGCTATTATTTTTTTATTAATGTTTATTTTATTTCAGAAGGTTTAGTATTACTGAAAAATTGAGCTGATAGTACTGAATTCTCATTTACTCTTCCCCTCACCCTGTTTCCCCTTATTTTGATATTTTCAATTAATATGACATACTTGTTAGAATTAATGGAGGGATAGTGATATATTATCATAGTTCATCCCCTGTCTGGGTAGCTCAGTTCTTAGAATGCCATCCCAATATGCCAAGGTTGCGGGTTTGATCCCCACTCAGGGCACATACAAGAATCAACCAGTGATAAATAAGTGGAATGACAAATTGATTGTTCACTCTCTCTGTTTTTCTTTCTCTCTCTCTCTTTTTCTTACTCTCTCCTTCCCTCCTTCCTCTATCTCGAGAATCAATCAGTAAATTTTTTTATAAAAGTCTATAGTTAATTTGGATTTCCTTAATTTTTACATAATACCCCTTTTCTGTTTCAGGATTTAGCCCAGAATACTACATCATATTCAGTATTCATGTCACCTTAGACTCCGATTAGTTGTGACATTTTCTAAGATCCCCTGTTTTTGAAGACCCTGACATTTATTTTATTTCTCCCCCTTTTTTTCTTTGACCACAGGCAGTCTTTAGGAGTCAGGTATATTCTAAGATTTCCCTATATTGGACTTGTTCTGTTGTATGTCTCATTGTTATACAGCCTTAGACTATGGGTTTTTAGGAGGAAGGTCACAGAGGTGTTTGTGTACTATTTCCATTTTCATCCCATGCAAAGACACATCTCGTGTGATTTTACTGTTTAAGTTGTTATCACAGTAACCTTATTGTTTGTTAGAATTCTCCTTGTAAAACTCCCTGTTCCCCATTTCCGTGTTGTACTCTTTGGAATGAAGTCACATTCTCCTTTAGTGTGGGGCATATATAGATATCTGGGATTATTCTGAATAGGGGATTTGTCTCTTCTACATTTATTAATGTATTCAGTCACTTATTAATATCAGGAAGGACTTGTGGATATTTACTTAATACTCTGGATTATAATTTAGTACCACTTTATTTGTTGCTTATAATTTTCTAGCGTTGGCCATTCGGAGCACTTTCACTTGGCTCCTGTGTTCTTTTGACATACCAGATCATTGATTTCTTTTTTGAATTTTTTTGCAGGTTTTTTTCAGTTCTAAAATTTCCGCTTGGTTCTTTGTCTTTTATTTTTCTTATAAGAATCTGTATTCATTGTTACCATATTTCCCCACAGGTATAAGACACACCTTAATTTTGGGGCCTGAAATTTGAAAAAGAATGTGTTACATAAAGTTATTGAACTCAAGTTTTATTCATCATAAAATTCATACAACTCCTCATCACTGTCAAAACTCCCATCCATTAGCTTGTCCTCATCTGTATCTGATGACGAATCACTGTCTTCATATATTGCCTTGTCCTCAGTACCATCTATGACATTTGAAATGCCACAACCACTGTATAAGATACACCCAATTTTTAGACTCCAAATTTTTCAAAAAATGGTATGTCTTTTATGTGGGGAAATATGGTAATTGAACAATGGGGACAGAGATAAAAATAGTGGCCAAGTTCAGTATTAGAGACAGGAGTCAAAAGGGGAGGTGAAGGTAGAGATAAGAAAAAATTACCAGGCCTGACCTATGGTGGCGCAGTGGATAAAGCGTCGACCTGGAAATGCTGAGGTTGCCGGTTCGAAATCCTGGGCTTGCCTGGTCAAGGCACATACGGGAGTTAATGCTTCTAGCTCCTTCCCCCCTTCTCTCTCTCTGTCTCTCCCTCTCCTCTCTAAAATGAATAAATAAAAAAAATTAAAACAAACAAAAAAACCCAAACCCCCCCCCCAAAAAAAAAAAGAAAAAGAAAAAATTACCATATAATTTTAGTTTCCAGACTACAGCAAAAGAAGACACCCACTAGAGTGTATTGGTAGTAAGTGGTCCCTAACATGTCTGATTGTGTTCTTCTACCAATAACAGCATATGTATGGATTCCCATTTATTTACTTACAAATTATTAACATATAGTATGAGAATTATGACATATAAAATATTTTTAAATGAATAATGAAACAATGTTTTATTTATTATTATTTTTATTTTTATTTATTTATTTTTTGTATTTTTCTGAAGCTGTAAATGGGGAAAGAGTCAGACAGACTCCCGCATGCGCCCAACCGGGATCCACCCGGCACGCCCACCAGGGGGTGACGCTCTGTCCACCAGGGGGCGATGCTCTGCCCCTCTGGGGCGTCGCTCTTTTGCGACCAGAGCCACTCTAGGGCCTGGGGCAGAGGGCCAAGGAGCCATCCCCAGCGCCCGGGCCATCTTTGCTCCATTGGAGCCTCGCTGCGGGAGGGGAAGAGAGAGACAGAGAGGAAGGAGAGGGGGAGGGGTGGAGAAGCAAATGGGCGCTTCTCCTGTGTGCTCTGGCCGGGAATCGAACCCAGGACTTCTGCACGCCAGGCTGACGCTCTACCACTGAGCCAACTGGCCAGGGCCTGAAACAATGTTTTTTTTTTGTTTTTTTTTGTATTTTTCTGAAGCTGGAAACGGGGATAGACAGTCTAACAGATTCCCGCATGCGCCCGACCGGGATCCACCCGGCACGCCCACCAGGGGCGATGCTCTGCCCACCAGGGGGCGATGCTCTGCCCCTCCGGGGCGTCGCTCTGCCGCGACCAGAGCCACTCTAGCACCTGGGGCAGAGGCCAGGGAGCCATCCCCAGCACCCGGGCCATCTTTGCTCCAATGGAGCCTTGGCTGCGGGAGGGGAAGAGAGAGACAGAGAGGAAGGGGGGGGGTGGAGAAGCAAATGGGCGCATCTCCTATGTGCCCTGGCTGGGAATCGATCCCGGGTCCCCCGCACGCCAGGCTGATGCTCTACCGCTGAGCCAACCGGCCAGGGCCTGAAACAATGTTTTTAATTAATATTTATTTGATTTTGTAAAAGAGTAAATAATTTTATTTATTTATTTAATTTTAGTGAGATGAGGGGAGGCAGAGAGACAGACTCCCGCATGTGCCCTGACCAGGATCTACAAGGGAAGCCCACTTGGGAGTGGTGCTTTGCTTATCTGGGGCAGTTGTTCCATTTATTAGCAACAAAGCCTTTTTTTTAGTACCTGAAGCAAAGGCCATGGAGCCGTCCTCCGAGCCTGAGGCCATCTAGCTCTGACACTCAAACCAGTCAAGCCTTGGTTACAGAAGGGGGAGAGAGGGGAAAAGGGGGGGGGAGAGTGAGAGAGAAAAGGGAGGGCTGGAGAAGTAGATAGTCACTTCTCCTGTGTGCCCTGACTGGGAATCGAACCCAGGACATCCACACGCCAGGCCAACACTCTACCACTCAACTTACCAGCCAAGGCCCTAGATAACGAAGAATATTTTTGATGTCCACCAGAGCAGAATCATTTCGTGTTAGTGGAGGCTCTCTGGAGAACCAGCAGGAAGGTACTCCTACTCTTCCTAGTAAAGGTGCATTCAGCTAAAGGCCAAAGAGGAAATGAATGCCTATACACACCCAGCATTAACAAGAAGCTCCACGCATTCCATGGGTGTCAACAGAGGCCAAGTGGAGAGCCTGAACTTCTACTTCCATGTGGCAATAATAAGGTGACACATACCTTTCCTTACCAGAGCAGTGTCAAGTAAATTCAGTTAACGTAAAGGATTAACTATGATCCAGGTATATGTTATGATACTCAAAATGTCCTGGCTGCAGTGTTTTAAAGTCACACTTATCCTACCAAAGCCCAGGAAGAAAACAAAGTAAGTGGAAAGAGTTAATCAAGAGATGCTAACACTAAAGACAGACATATTAGAATTAGCTGACAAACAAGCAGCCACGATAAAGCTGCTTTAACAAGGCACAGAAGCCATATTTCCTCTTTATAAGACGCACCCTATTCCTAAAAATTTGGGGTCTAAAAACTGGGTGCATCTTATACAGTGGTTGTACATTTTTTTTAACTTGTATTTCCGCTTTTTCATGCTTGTTTTTGCGCTCATTGTTTTGCACTTGTTACCACTATATTACAGTAGGTTACATTTTTCCATGTTCTGCCTAGAAATGGATGAGAAAAGATTTTAGTACAGTGCTGAATTCTAGTTAAAAGGGATTAAGTTTGCAAAAGTGAATGGAAATCGTGCTACTATATATAATTTGGTCCTCCTCCAACTGAGAAATCTATCCGAGACTGGCTATGGAAAGAAGAAACCCTACTGAAACCATGGCAAAAGACAGTCATGAGAGCCAAGTCAGCAAAATAGCCTGATTTAGAGAAGGAATTGAAGATACCTGTATGTATTTCCCTGGCTGGTTGGCTCCGTGGTAGAGTGTTGGCCTGGCGTGTGGAAGTCCTGGGTTCGATTTCCAGCCAGGGCACACAGGAGAAGCACCCATCTGCTTCTCGACCCTTCCCCTCTCCTTTCTCTCTGTCTCTCTCTTCCCCTCCTGCAGCCAAGGCTCCATTGGAGCAAAAGGTTGTCCTGGACATGGAGGATGGCCTCATGGCCTCCACCTTAGGTTCTGGAATGGCTCTGGTTGCAGCAGAGCAACGCCCCCTGGTGATCATGCCAGGTGGATCCCAGTCAGAAGCATGGGGGAGTCTGTCTGCCTTCCCCCATTCTCACTTGGGAGGAGGGGAGAAGATTTGGATTTAAGAGCAAAGGGCAGTTGGAATTCCTGTGTCCACCAAGATGGTTCAGCATGAGGCAAGAAGAATTGCTGATGAAAAAGTTACTGATTTCAAAGGAGGACACAATTGATGCTTCAAGTTCATGAAATGGAATGGATGGAGCATGCGTCCTCACACCAGACTTGCCAAAAAGATTCCTGAAAGCTATGAGCAGAAGGTCCTCATCTTTGTTCCATCTATGACATTTGAAATGCTACACTTTATCGTTTTGTCATTAAATGTAAGAATGAGTTGGGACAGATTGCAAATATGGATGAAGTCCCTCCTCAATTTGATGTCCCAAGTAACAGAACTGTTGATAAGAAGGGGGTGAAAACTAACTGAAGACAAGTGGACATGAAAAAGCCATTATACACTTTGCACTTGTTACCAGCATATTACAGTTGTTTTAGCTTGTTGTGCTGACAGAAGCAAGCTGCCTCCTATGCTGACTTTCAAATGCAAAATGATGCCAAAAGAAGAAATTCTTTGAGCAGTGATTGTCAATGTTCATGACAAGGGTTGGATGGGTCAGGATGGGATGAAGATCTGGTTTGAGAAAGTTTGGATAGGGAGACCATGTGGGCTCTTATGCGAACCTACCCTATTGGTGTTTGATCAGTTCAGGGCACACATAACAGAAAACAGAAAGAAGATTGCAGCAGAGCAAAAAAAAAACTTGCTATCATATCTGGAGGCTTGACAGCCTAGCTCCAACCACTTGATGTCAGCAATAACAAACCCTTCAAAGCTGCCATGAGAGATGAATGGAACCAGTGAATGAAATCTTCGAAGACAGTTTGACACCAGCAGGAAGAGTGAAGAAACCAACTATAGGAGAAGTTTGTACCTGGATGAAAAGATCCTGGGATAATATCAAGATTGAGATAGTTGTCAAGTCATTTAAGAAGTGTAGCATTTCAAATGTCATAGATGGAACAAAGATGAGGCTATATGATATGATGACAGTGATTCATCATCAGATACAGATGAAGACAAGCTAATAGATGGGAGTTTTGACAGTGATGAGGAGTTGTATGAATTTTATGATGAATAAAACTTGAGTTCAATAACTTTATGTGACACTGTTTCTTTTTCAAAGAAATTTTTTGGGTCCCAAAATTAAGGTGTGTCTTATACATGGGAATATCATATAATGGGGAAATAATGGTAATTTAAACTACTTGGAGATCCTGGCCATGCGGTTCCGCAGTGGATAGAGTATCACACTGGGACATAGAGGACCCAGGTTTGAAATTTTGAGGTCGCTGGCTTGAGCAAGGGGTCACTTGCTCTGCTGTAGCACCCCCCCCCCCCACTGTCAAGGCACATATGAGAAAGCAATCTGTGAATAACTAATGTGCTGAAATGAAGAATTGATGCTTCTCATCTCTCTCCCTTTCTGTCTGTCCCTATCTATTCCTCTCTCTCTCTCTGTCCAAAAAAAAAATTTGCTTGGAGATATCATTATAAGTATTGATAACACTGGGGAACAAAATTTTTGTTGCACCCAGAAAAACACTTGTTCTTATTACCTAATTCGAGTGTGCTGATATCAGATCTGATATTAGTTTTTCTCTGTAAGCTACAGTATTTTTGCAATTCAAGATTTTAGGTTTTCATCTTACTGTAAAATTTTCAACATTTAGTTTAACACAATGAAGTAGAATGTCTTCTTGGGCATTATCTTTGTGAAAATATAATGTATATAATGAAGTAAATACACTAATACACTAAAAGATATGATTGCATCAGAATTTGTCTACAATGTCGAAATAGAACATATTAAAACACTTATTTTAATCATAGAATTTGCACAAAAGTTATTTAAATTCTATTCAGGCAAAAATTTGCGTTTGTAGCTTTTGTGTTTGTGTACTTGTCAAGGACAATCTCGTTTGATGATCCAGCAGTAGTCTGCTCATCTCTAACAGCTCCAAAATTTTCGGGAAACTTATCAAGGTGACTGTTCAGGAAGTGAATCTTAATGCTCAGGCTACATCCAATGTCACAGAAAGCCAACAGCATCCTTTGAACGAGAAGTTCATAGTTTTCTGCTTTTTTGTTGCCAAGGAAGTTCTTTGTATCTGCCACAAAAGACTGCCATGCTGCTTTCTCCTCCTTATTCATCTTCCTGGCAAATTCTTCGTCATGTATGAAGGTTCGAATTTGAGGTCCATTGAATACACCTGCTTTTTATTTATTTATTTTTATTTATTTTTATTTTTTGTATTTTTCTGAAGCTAGAAACGGGAGAGACAGACAGACTCCCGGATGCACCCGACTGGGATCCACCCGGCACGCCCACCAGGGGGCGATGCTCTGCCCCCCAGGGGGCATCGCTCTGCCCCTCCGGGGCGTCGCTCTGTTGCGACCAGAGCCACTCTAGCACCTGGGGCAGAGGCCAAGGAGCCATCCCCAGCGCCCGGGCCATCTTTGCTCCAATGGAGCCTCAGCTGCGGGAGGGGAAGAGAGAGACTGAGAGGAAGGAGAGGGGGAGGGGTGGAGAAGCAGATGGGCGCTTCTCCTGTGTGCCCTGGCCGGGAATTGAACCCGGGACTTCTGCACGCCAGGCCTACGCTCTACCACTGAGCTAACCGGCCAGGGCCTACACCTGCTTTTATCTTCTTGAAAGACAAGACAGGAAAAGCAGAAATAATATGTTGAAAGCATTCACTTTCTCTGTTCGAAGCCTGAGCCAACTGCTTCATTAAGCTAAGTTTGATGTGAAGTGGGGGAAAAATGATCCTGTGTTGATTAACGACAGGTTCATTCACAATATTTTGCATTCCTACTTCCAAAGCTTCATGTTTCAGCCACTCCTGCGTCCGGTGTTTCTCCCGAGCTCGGCTGTCCCATAAACACAGAAAGCAAGGATATTTTGTGAAATGTCTCTGTTGGCCTAGCAGGAAATTCACCATTTTAAGATCCACACAAATGATCCAGTATTGCTCCTTATACTTTAGAAAGTCGAGGACAATTTTTATGTCATTATAATCTTGCAGATGAGTTGAATAACCAGTTGGAATTGCTGAAAATAGGTAATATATGCACGTGCAACAAATGATGAAATATTGCGCCTTTGACGTTGATGTAACAGTCACACATATAACAGAAGGTGTCAGGACTATTCTTACATTTACGCCTACTCGAAGCCATGATTCAATCTTAAAACAAAATAAGAGGGTGTTTTTTATCAGATAATAACTTTTTTTTTTTTTTTCCTGTAGAAACGGGGAGATACAATCAGACAGACTCCCGCATGCGCCCGACCGGGATCCACCCGGCATGCCCACCAGGGGCAATGCTCTGCCCCTCCGGGGCGTCGCTCTGCCGCGACCAGAGCCACTCTAGCGCCTGGGGCAGAGGCCAAGGAGCCATCCCCAGTGCCCGGGCCATCTTTGCTCCAATGGAGCCTTGGCTGCGGGAGGGGAAGAGAGAGACAGAGAGGAAGGACGGGGGAGATAATAACTTTTTACATTTAAAAACAACCAAAATTATGTAAAAGTGATGTTTGGAAAACATGATTGCCTTGTGGTTATGTTCAATCCAAGAGCTGTTGCCCTTTAACTCCAATTTAAAAACCAATGCATGCAATGCATTGGTAATAAAAAGAAATTAAAATTGCATAAAAACTAGAGCATGCACCAAAAAATGGATTTTAGATTTAGAATCAGCGATGCAGAAATGTATAGAAACAGTTCTAAAACCTCATGCAACAGAAAATGAAAAAAAAAATTGTTCCCCAGTGTAAACTTTAATCGATCTTGTCATCTAAGAGAAAGAAGTTATATTTTGCAAGTATTACTTATAGGCAGGTCAAATCTTAGGCTGTAATTAATTAATTAATTAATTAATATATTTTAAGTGATAGGGGAGATAGACTCCTGCATGTGCCCCAACCAGGATCTGCCTGGCAACCCTTGTCTGGGCCAATGCTTGAATCAACCTAACTATCCTCAGCTGATGCCCAAACCAAACAAGTTATCCTCAGCACCTTGGGCCAATGCTCGAACCAGTTGAACCACTAGCTGTGAGAGGGGTGAGAGAGGGAAAGGAAGCAGATGATCACTTCTCATGTGTGCCCTGACCTGGGATTCAACCCAGGATGTCTGTACACCGGGCTGAGACTCGATTCACTGAGCCAATTGGCCAGGACATTAATTTTTAATTATTGTTTACTAGAAGTGATTTTTTTTCTATAGGTTAATTAAAATTATTAATAACTCTTGTCTATGTTGGGCAGTGGCACTGGGGCTATGACTGGCATTTTAAAAAGTTGGAATGGGTTTGTAAGTCACAGAATGGGTCATTAAAAATCAACTTTTACAATTTTCTTTTCAATCTACTATGCTTTGTATATATGTTTTTTAAAGTATTTGAAAATCTTTTTTAGGTAGGTAGCCACCCAAGCTTCCTGAAGGAGGTTCGAGATCACATGCAGGACTCTTTCTTGTTGCAGCCTGAGGTAAGTAGAAATGTAGCAGGGGTTAAGGCGCGACTTTTTTATGCACTGCTACTGTTATGGTTTATCTGAACAGTCCTCTGCTTTCTGGGTGCTGGCACACTTATAACATACTCGGTTAGTTTCAATTCCTCACTACTGCAGAAAAGCGAATATTTCAGTAAACTATGTCACAGGAACGTTTTATTTTCCAGTGTATATAAAAGTAATGTGTACTCTGCACTGTAAGTGTGCAATAGCCTTTTGTCTAAAAAAGGAATGTACAAACCTGAACTTAAAAATACTGTATTGATAAAAAAATGCTAACCATCATCTGAGCCTCCAGTGGTATTTTCGCTGATGCAGGGTCTTCAATTTGTAATAAACCCAGTATCTGCAAATCATAATAAAAGGGAATATGCCTGGGTATTAGAATTTATGCACTAAAAATATATGATTGTTACCTATTTTTTCTCTATGATCAATATAAACTTTCTTGGCTCTGGCCGGTTGGCTCAGTGGATAGAATGTTGGCCTGGCATATGGATGTTCTGGGTTCGATCACTGGTCAGGTCACAAAGCAGAAGCAACCATCTGATTCTCTTCCCTCCCCTCTTCTCTCTCTCTTCCTCTCTTGCAGCAGTGGCTTGATTTGTTCAAGCATCCGCCCAGGGTGCTGAGCATAATTCAGTTGGTCTTCTTGTTGGTCTTAGGTGCTAAGGATAGCTCAGTGGATTCAAGCATCAGCCCAATACTGAGATTGTAATCCGGTTGGTGCACATGCAAGAATCTATCTCTCCTCTGTTTACCTTGGAAAAGAAGGAAAAAAAAATAGGATTGTAACTAGAATCAATCAAAATAGTTATAAAAACACTTGTAAATTTTTTTCAAGTGTGATATATACTTTATTTTTTAAAAGATTTTCAAAAATTTATTGCTTTTAGCTCTGGCTAGTGGCTTAGTGGTAGGTAGAGTGTGTGGATGTTCTGGGTTCAATTCCTGGTCAGGCACATGGGAGAAGTGAACATCTGTTTCTCCACCCCTGTTTCTTTCCCTTCTCTCTCTCTCTCTCTCTCTCTCTCTCTCTTTCTCCCGTAGCCATGGCTCAATTGGTTCGAGAGCATTGCCCTAGGAGCTGAGGATGGCTCCATGGAGCCTCTGCCTAAGGCACTAAACATAGATTGGTTGCCAGCATGGCCCTAGATGGGCAGAGCATCAGCCTAAGATAGGGGTTATTGGGTGTATCTTAGTTGGGGCGCATGTGGGAGTCTGTCTCTCTATCTCCCCTCCTCTCTCTTGGAAAAGAAGAAGAAAAAATTATTTTTAAGTGATTTTAGAGAGTGAAAGAAAAACATTGATTTGTTGATTTATTAATTCATTGAATCTTTTTTTTTAAATATTTATTCATTATAGAGAGGAGAGAGAGAGAGAGAGAGAGAAGGGGGGAGGAGCAGGAAGCATCAACTCCCATATGTGCCTTGACTAGGCAAGCCCAGGGTTTTGAACCGGCAATCTCAGCGTTTCCAGGTTGACGCTTTATCCACTGCGCCACCACAGGTCAGGCGATTCATTGATTCTTTAATATGCCCTGATCTGCGATTGAACCCACAACTTAGTGTATGGGGACGACACTCTAAAGAAGTGAACAACTTGGCCAAGGCTGATAAATACTGTTAGATTAATGGTCTAAGTAATAAAATCATATGACTAATAACTACAGTGGACTTTTTTATTTTTCTGAAATAAGAAATGGGGGAGAAGTGAGAAGCAGGGAGCAGCAGACAGACAGACAGACTCCTGCATGCGCTGAACCAGGATCCATCCACCCAGCATGCCCACCAGGGGGCGATGCTCGGCCCTTCTGAGGCGTTGCTCTGCTGCAACCAGAGTCATTCTAGCACCTGAGGCAGATGCCATAGAGCCATCCTCAGCCCCTGGGCCAACTTTGCTCCAGTGGAGCCTTGGCTGCAGGAGGGAAAGAGAAAGATAGAGAGGAAGGAGAGGGGGAAGGATGGAGAAGCAGATGGGCGCTTCTCCTGTGTGCCCTGTCCGGAAATCCAACCAGGAACTTCCACACGTCGGGCAGACCCTCTACTGTTGAACCAACGGGACAGGATAACTAATCTACAGTGTTTTTAAGTAATATTGAATATTTTATATTGAGCTATCTACCAATACAATATAAAAAGCTGGGATTTTAATTTTTGATGAAGTTACAGGTTGTGCTAAAACTAATGTGGTTTATTGCATCCAATTAGAATGAAAGAGAAATCCACTTTCCTATATTGAATACTGTATAAAGATAATAAACTTTTTTCCATGTTACACCATGGACCCAAGTTAAGTTTTAGTAAATGTGGCTAGGTAGTAGGTTCTATGCTGGTTCTATCTTGGTGCCCATTTCGTTTATTAGATTTGTAGCAACAAGTACATGAAACCTTTATTTCTTCAGTTCACTTGCTTGGTCAGAATGTTCAAATGAAATATACTACTTATTGTCTGATCTTTGGTGGTGCAGTGGATAAAGCGTCAACCTAGAATTTTGAGGTCACTGGTTTGTAAACCCAGGCTTGCTGGGACAAGGCACATATGAGAAGCAGCTACTATGAGTTACTAAAAGCACTCCTTCCCTGCTTTTTCTCTCTCTCTTTCCTCTTTCTAAAATAAGTAAGCAAGTAAATAAATAAATAAATAAAATCTTTAAAAAATATATAATTACATTTTAAAGGAAAAATTAGGGGAACTTTTGTTTGTTTTTTATCTTTTTAGATTTTATTTATTCATTTTTAGAGAAAGAGAAAAGGGGGAAGGAGCAGGCAGCGTCAACTCCCATATGTTCCTTGTCCAGGCAAGCCCAGGGTTTCAAACTGGCAACCTCAGCATTCCAGGTTGTCGCTTTTTTCCACTGTGCCACCACAGGTCAGGCAGGGGAAGTTTTAAAATCATGTTATGGTCAGTTTTGATATTAATGTGGAATTGGTTAAAATGATAATCTAAGTCATCTTTTTTTAGCCAGTAGCCTAAAAGTGAGCCAGTTTATAATAAACTCCCATTATATTTACCTTTTATCTTACCAGTATCTTGTTTCATTTAGTTCTACCTCATTTAGTTCCCCTCCTTTCCCTCTGGGATTTGCTGTCCTGTTATCTGTATCTCTGTGTTATGTATATATAATTTCACTAATCCTTTCACCTTCTCTGATCCCATCCCCTCATCCCTCTTCCCTCTGATAGCTGTCCTTCTCTCCCTGTGACCCCACCTCTGCCTCTATTCCATTCCTCAGTTCACTTTGTTCATTAGATTTCACATATAAGTAAGATCATACGGTATTTGTCTTTTACTGCCTGGCTTATTTCACTTAGAATAATAATCTCTGGGCCTGTCTATGCCAGCGCAAAAGTAAGATTTCCTTTTCTTTGGCACGTAATATTCCATTCTGTATACATACCACAGCTTTTTTTATGCACTTGGCCACTGTTAGACACTTGGGCTGTTTCCAGGTCTTGGCTATTGTAAACAATGCTACAATAAACAGGGTATTGCATATGTTCTTTTGAATCAGTGTTTTGGGATTCTTAGGATATATTCCTAAAAGTGGGATTACTGGTTCGAAAGGCAGTTCCATTTTTACTTTTTTTGAGGCAACGCCATACTGTTTTCCACAGTGGATGCACAAGTCTGCATCCTCACCAGCAATGCAGGAGGGTTTCCTTTTCTCCACATCCTAGCCAGCACTTGTGTGATGATTTGTTAATGAGAGCCATTCTGATAGGTGGGAGGTAGTATCTCATTGTGGTTTTAATTTGCATTTTTCTAATGATTAATGGTTTTGAGCATTTTTACATATGTTTGTTTGCCATCTGTATGTCCTTTTTGAAGTAGTATCTATTCAGGGCCTTTTCCCATTTTTAATAGTATTGTTTACCTTCCCGCTATTGAATTTTAGAAGTTCTTTATAAATTTTGGTTATTAACCCCTTATCAGACATATTGGCAAATATGTTCTTCCACTGTGTGGGTTGTCTTTTTATTTTGTTAATGATATCTTTTCCTTTTTAACTTAATGTAGTCCTATTTATTTTGTCCTTTTTTTCACTTGCCCCAGGAGATAAATTGACAAAAATAATTCTTACAAGAGATATTGGAGAATTTATTCCCTGTGTTTTCTTCCCAGGTTTTTATGGTTTAGTGACTTACATTTAAATCTTTTATCCATTTTGAGTTTGTTTTTGTGACTGGTTTAAGTTAATCTAGTTTCATTTTTTTGCATATACCTGTCCACTTTTCCTAACACGGTTCATTAAAGAGAAATGTCGTTACTGCATTGTAGTTTTTTGCCTCTCTTGTCAAATACCAATTGACCATAATGGCATGGGTTTTTTTCTGGGTTGTTTGTTCTGTTCTTTAGATTTGTATGTCTGTTCTTAAACCAGTACAAAGCTGTTTTGATTCCAGTGGCTTGTAGTATAACTTGATATCAGAAAGTGTGATACCTCCCACTTTGTTCTTTTTTTTCTTTTTTTTTTTTTACAGAGACAGAGAGTGAGTCAGAGAGAGGGATAGACAGGGACAGACAGTCAGGAACGGAGAGAGATGAGAAGCATCAATCATTAGTTTTTCATTGCGCGTTGCAACACCTTAGTTGTTCATTGATTGCTTTCTCATATGAGCCTCTTGACCTTGGGCCTTCAGCAGACTGAGTAACCCCTTGCTGGACCCAGCAACCTTGGGTTCAAGCTGGTAAGCTTTTGCTCAAACCAGATGAGCCCGTGCTCAAGCTGGTGACCTCGGAGTCTTGAACCTGGGTCTTCCGACGCTCTATCCACTGCGCCACTGCCTGGTCAGGCTTGTTCTTCATTTTTAAGATTGCTGAGACTATTTATGTTGTTTTGGTTGCATATAAATTTTTAAACTATTCTGTATTTGTAAAGAATGCCATTGGGATTTTAATAGGAATTGCATTGAGTCTCTAGATTGCTTTGGATAACATAGATATTTTAATGATGGTAATTCTTCCTATCCATGAACATAGTATATGCCTCCACCTGTGTATACTGTCCTTGATTTATTTTTCTAAGTCTTATATTTTTCTGAGTACAAGTCTTTTACCTCCTTGGTTAAATTTATTCCTGGGTATTTGTTTGGTTGCAGTAGTGTAGGGTATTGTTTTATTAATTTCTGATATTTTATTGTTGGTGTATAAAAATTCCACTGGCCTGACCAGGCAGTGATGCAATGGATAGAGTGTTGGACTGGGACGTGGAGGACCCAGGTTCAAAACCCTGATGTCATCGGCTTGAGTGCAGGCTCATCCGGTTTGAGTGCGGGTTCATGAGCTTGAGTTTGGGATCATCGACATGACCCCAGGGGCTCTGGCTTGAGCCTAAAAGTCACTGGCTTGAGCCCAATGTTGTTGTCTTGAGCAAAGAGTCACTTGCTCTGATGTAGCACCCGTCAAGGCACATATGAGAAAGCAATGAATGAACAACTATGGAGCCACAATGAAGAATTCATGCTTCTCATCTCTCTCCCTTCCTTTCTGTGTGTCCCTGTCTGTCCCTCTCTTTGTCTCTCATTCTGTCTATCACACACAAAAAAATGCCACTGATTTCAGAATATTAATTTTATATCCTGCCACTCTGCCAAAATCATTTATCAGGTAAAGTAATTTTTGACTGAAACTTTATGGTTTTCTATGTACAGTATTATGTCATTAGCATATAATGACATTTTTATTTTTCTGATTTTGATGCCTTTTTTTTCTTCTTTTCTGATTGCAGTTGTTATGACTTCCAGAACTGTGTTGAATAAGAGTGGTGAAAGGGGGTACCTCTGTTTTATCTTAAGGGGAGGGATTGCTTTTAATTTTTGTCCATTGTATGTGATATTGGCTGTGGGTTTGTCATAGGTGGCTTTTATTATGTTGAGGTATATTCCCTTTATCTCCTCTTTATTGAGAGTTTTGATCGTAAATGGGTGCTGGATTTTATCAAATGCTTTTTACACATCTATTGATTTAATCATAATTTTTATTGTTCATTTTGTTTATGTGCTGAATCACATTTATTGATCTGTGAATACTATACCAGTCTTGCCTTCCCAAAATAAACGCCACTTGATCTTTTTTTTTTAAATTAATTTTAATGGGGTGACATTGATAAATCAGGGTCCATAAGTTCACAGAAAACATCTCCAGGTTATTTTGACATTTGATTACGTTGCATACCCATCACCCAAAGTCAAATTGTCTCCCGTCACCTTCTATCTGGTTTTCTTTATGCTCTACCCCCCCTTCCCGCCACCCCAGTAACCACCACACTTTTGTCCATGTCTCTGAGTCTCATTTTTATGTCTCATTTTTGGGAAGATTTTATATTTCAAGGAATTTGTCCATTTCATCTAGGTTTTGTAGTTTTTTGGCATACAGTTCTTCATAGTATTTTCTTACAATATTTTGTATTTCTGTTGTGTCAGTTGTTATTTCTCCACTCTAATCTCTAATTTTGAGTCCTCTCTTTTTCTTGGTGAGTCTAGTTAAAGGTTCTTCGATCTTGTTTACCTTTTCAAAGAACCAGCTCCTTGTTTCATTGATCCCTCTGTATTGTTTCTTTAGCCTCTATTTCATTTATTTTCGCTCTGATCTTTATTACTTTCTTCCTTCTACTACCCCTGGGCTTTACTTGCTGTTCTTTTTCTAGTTCTTTTAGATGCAGTGTTGTTTAATTGAGCTTTTTCTAGCTTCTTAAGGTATGCATGTAATGCTGTGAACTTCCCTCTCAGTACTGCTTTTGCTGTGTCCCATAAATTTTGAGTTGTTATATGCTCATTATTATTCATTTCTAGTAATTTTTAAATTTCTTCTTTGATCTCATTGTTATTCCATTCATTATTTAATAACATGCTATTTAGTTTCCAAGTGTTTGAATATTTTTCAGTTTTTCTGTTGTGGTTGATTTCTAGTTTCATGCCATTGTGATCGGAGAAAATGCTTGATATGATTTCAATCTTCTTAAATCTGTTGAGACCGCTTTTGTGCCCTTACAGGTGGTCTATCCTAGAGAATATATCATGAGCACTTGAAAAGAATGTATATTCTGCTGCTTTAGGGTGATAGGTTCTGAATATAGCTATTAAATCCAGTTGATCTAGTGTGTCTTTTAAGTCTGCTGTTTCTTTGTTAATTTTCTTTCTTGAGGATCTATCTAGTGATGTTAGTGGGGTATTGAAATCCCCTACTATTATAGTATTGCTGTTGATCTCTCCCTTTATATCCATCAAAGTCTGCTTTATATATTTAGGTGCTCATATATTAGGTATGTAGATGTTTATGATGGTTATATCTACCTGTTGGTTTGCTCCCTTTATCATTATGTAGTGATCTTTTTTATCTCTTGCAGTAGTCTTTGTTTTAAAGTCTATTTTGTCTGATATAAGTATTGCTACCCCAGCTCTATTTTCATTTCCATTTGCATGAAATATTTTTTCCATCCTTCTACCTTCAGTCTTATGTGCATCGTTTGTTTAATGTGTGTCTTTTATAAACAGCATATATAAGGGTCCTGTTTTCTTATCTATGCACCTACCCTATGTCTTTTGATTGGATCATTTAATCCGGTTACATTTAAGGTTATTGATATCGTTGTTTATTGCCATTTTATTCTTTAAAGCTGTATTCCTCTTTTGCTATATTTTTTTCACCATTTGATCTGTTTACTACAGCCCCTTAACATTTCTTTCAGTGTTGGTTTGGTTGTAGTGAATTCCTTGAGTTTTTTTTGTCTGGTAAGCTTTCAATTTCCCCTTCAATTTTAAACAATAGCCTTGCTGGATAAAGTAGTCTTAGTTGTAGGTTCTTGTTCTACATTACTTTGAGTATTTCTTGCCATTCCCTTCTGACCTCAAGTGTTTCTGTTCAGAAGTTAGATGTCATCCTTATGGGAGCTCCTTTGTAGGTGATAGCTTTTTTTCCCTAGCAGCTTTTAATATTTTCTCTTTATCACTTAGCTTTGATATTTTAATTATGATATGTCTTGGTGTAGATTTCTTTGTGTTTCTCTTTAATGGAGTTCTCTGTGCTTCTTGAACGTGTGAAACTTTTTCCTGCCTCAATTTAGGGAAGGTTTCAGCTATGATTTGATTGAACAATATTTTTTTCCCTTGTTTTTTCTTTTCTTCTTCAGGAACCCCTATGATGCAGATGTTATTTCTCTTCATGTTGTCACAGAACTCTCTTAGAGTTTCCTCAGACTTTTTGAGTCTCTCTTTTTTTTTTCTGCTCTACTTTTGTGCCTTTGTTTATCTTGTCCTCTAACTCGCTGATGATTCAATCCTCATCTTCATCCATCCTGCTTTTAATTTCTCCCATTGTGGTCTTCAATTCTGATATTGTATTTGTCATTTCTGACTTATTCTTTTTTATTATTTCAATTTCCTTTTTTATATTTGCTACCTCTTTATTTAGGTGTTCGTAATGACCATCTATTGTTCTAAGCTCTTTGAACATCTTAACAATCATTATTTTAAACTCTACATCCGGTATTTTGGTTATATCTGACTCATTCAGGTCCTTCTCTGGGGATTTCTCTTGATTCATTTGGGTTGCATTTCTCTGTCTGCCCATTTTGTCTGTGTATAAGAAAGGTTTGGCCATTGGAGTCCAATGCGTGTTCCCTCTGTGTACCCTAGGTGTGGTCTCTCCACTTGATCTTGATGTATGATCTTTTTAATATATTGCTGGATCCTAAATGCTAATGTTTTGTGAGAATTTAGCATCTATCATCAGGGTTCTTGGCCTATAGTTCTCTTTCTTTGGAACGAGATTAATACTTCCCTCATAAAATGAACTTGCAAGTCTTCCATGCTTTTGAATATTTTGGAATAGCTGGAGAAGGATAGGTGTGTGTTTGTTTGTTTTTAATTTATTTTTTATTTTTTAATAGAGATAGAGGGACAGATAGGGACAGACAGACAGGAAGGGAGATGAGAAGCATCAGTTTTTTTCGTTGCAGCACTTTAGTTGTTCACTGATTGCTTTCTCATATGTGCCTTGACCGGGGCACTACAGCAGGTGGAGTAACCCCTTGCTCAAGCCAGTGACCTTGGGCTCAAGCTTTTGAGCTTTGCTCAAACCCATCTGGATAAACCTGCACTCAAGCAGGCAACCTCGGAATCTCAAACCTGGGCCCTCCGCATCCAATCTGATGCTCTGTCCACTGTGCCACTGCTTGGTCAGGAGAGAAGCATAGATGTTAATTCGTCTTTCAATGTTTGGTAACATTTACCTGTTTAACCATCTGGGCCAGGAATTTTGTGATAACTGTTTCAATTTTATTTGTTGTAATCAGTCAGTTTAGGTTTTCTGATTCTTCTAGATTGAGTTTTGGAAGGTTGTATGTTTCTAGGAATTTATCCGTTTTGCTTAGGTTGTCCAATTTTTTGGCATATAGATCTTCATAGTATTTTCTTACAGTACTTCGTATTTCTGCGGTGTCAGGTATTCTCCACCTTATTTCTGTTTTTATTTATTTTGGGCCTTCCCTCCTTTTTTTGATGAGCCTGGTTAAAAGTTCGTCGATCTTGTTTACCTTTTTAATGAATCAGTTCTTGGTTTCATTGATCTTTTGGGGGTTTTTTTTTTAGCCTCTATGTTATTTATTTCCACTCTGATCTTTATTATTTTCTTCCTTCTTCCTCTGGGCTTTATTTATTGTTCATTTCCATCAGGGTTAGGTTGTTTTTTTGAGATTTTTCTTGATTCTTATTTTTTTTATTTTTAAAATTATTTATTTTTTGTGGCAGAGACAGAGTCAGAGAGAGGGACAGATAGGAACAGACAGACAGGGAGGGAGAGAGATGAGAAACATCAATTCTTTGTTGGGTTCCTTAGTTGTTCATTGATTGATTTCTCATATGTGCCTTGACTGTGGGGCTACAGCAGACCGAGTGCCCCCTTACTCGAGCCTGCAACCTTGGGCTCAAGCTGGTGAGCCTTGTTCAATCCTGATGGGGCCATGTTCAAGTTGGCAACCTCGGGTTTTTGAACCCAAGTCCTCCACGTCACAATCTGATGCTCTATCCACTGCACCACCGCCTGGTCAGGCTCCTTGATTCTTAATGTATTCCTGTAATTCTATGAACTTCCTTGTCAGGACTGCTTTTGCTATGTCCCATAAATTTTGAGTTGTATGTTCATTTTCATTTGTTTTCTGGAAATTTTTTATTTTTTCCTTGATCTCATCGTTTAACCATTTGTTGTTTAATAACTTGCTACTGACTTTCAAGTGTTTGAATGTTTTTCAGTATTCTATTTTAGTTGATTTCTAGTTTCATGCCATTGTGATCAGAGAAGCTGCTTGATATGATTTCAATCTTCTTAAATTTATTGAGACTTGTTTTGTTTCTTAATATGTCTATCCTAGGAAACGTACCACGAGCACTTGAAACTAATGTACATTCTGCTGTGTTAGGTTAAAATGTATTGAAGGTATCAGTTAAATCCATTTAATTTTGTGTGTCATTTAAGGCCACTGTTTTTTTGTTAATTTTCTGACTGGAGAATCTATCCATTGATGTTAGTATGCTATTGAAATCCCCTACTATTGTATTGTTGTTGATCTCACCCTTTATACACATCAAAATCTGCTTTATATTTTTAGGTGCTCCTATGATAAGCGCATAGACATTTACAGTGGTTATATCCTCCTTTGCATTGTTCTTTTATCATTATGTAATTGGCCATTTTTATTCCTTATATTAGCCTTTGCTTTAAAGGCTATTTTGTCCATTGTAAGTATTGCTACCCCAGCTTATTCTTTTTTCATTTCCGTTTGTATGAAATACTTTTTTCAACTTCTTTTACTCTTAGTCTATGTGTATATTTTGTTTTTAGCTGGGTTTATTATAGATAACATATGTGTGGGTGTTTTCTTATTCATGCTGTCATCCTCTGTCTTTTGATTAGAGTACTTAAATCATTTACATTTAACTTTATTATTGATAGTACTTGTTTATTGCCATTTTATTCTTTTTGTGAATGTGTGACAGAGAGAGAGAGAGGAGATAGGGACAGATGGGGGAGAGAAATGAGAAGCATTAGTTCTTTGTTATGGCACTTTAATTTTTCATTGATTGCTTTCTCATATGTGCCTTGAGTGAGGGCTACAGCAGAGTGAGTGACCTCTTGCTCAAGCCAGTGACACCAGGTTCAAGGTGGTAAACCTTCCTCAAACGAGATGAACCAGTTCTCAATCCAGTGGGCCTTCCTCAAACCAAATGAGCCCACACTCAAGCTGGCAACCTAGGGGATTTTGAACTTGGGTCTTGCTCGTCCCAGTCTGTCGCTCTATTCACTGAGCTACTGCCTGGTCAGGCTGCCATTTTATTCTTTAAACCTACAATCATTTTTCTCTTGATTTCTTTTTTTCTTTGCTCTTTTTATTGCAGGTCCTTTAACATTTTTTACAGTATTGGTTTGGTTGTAACAAATTCCTTGAGACTTTTTTTTTGTCTTAGAAGCTTTTTATTTCTATTTCAATTTTAAGAGATAGCCTTACTAGACAAAGAAGTCTTGGTTGTAGGCTCTTGTTTTGCATTACTTTGAATATTTCTTGCTATTCCTTTCTGCCCTCAAGTGTTTCTGTTGAAAAGTTGGATGTCATCCTTATGGGCTCCTTTGTAGGTGATTGAATGCTTTTCTCTCACAGCTTGTAGTATTCTTTCTTTATTAAGTTTTGCATTTTAATTAATATGTGTCTTGGTTTAGGTCTTGTGTTTATCTTTAATGGGACTTTCTGTGATTCTTCAACTTGTGACTTACCTTTATCCATTTAGGGAAATTTTCAGCTATCATTTCTTTTCCTTTTTTTTTTGTATTTTTCTGAAGCTGGAAACGGGGAGAGACAGTCAGACAGACTCCCGCATGCGCCCGACCGGGATCCACCTGACACGCCCACCAGGGGGCGACACTCTGCCCACCAGGGGGCGATGCTCTGCCCCTCCGGGGCGTCGCTCTGCCGCGACCAGAGCCACTCTAGCACCTGGGGCAGAGGCCAAGGAGCCATCCCCAGCGCCCGGGCCATCTTTGCTGCAATGGAGCCTTGGCTGCGGGAGGGGAAGAGAGAGACAGAGAGGAAGGAAGGGGGGGGGGTGGAGAAGCAAATGGGCGCTTCTCCTATGTGCCCTGGCCGGGAATCGAACCCGGGTCCCCCGCACGCCAGGCCGACGCTCTACCACTGAGCCAACCGGCCAGGGCTCAGCTATCATTTCTTTAATCAGGTTCTCTACCCCTTGTTCGTTCTCTTCTCTTTCAGGAACCCGTATGATGCAGATATTGTTTCTCTTCATGTTGTCACAGAGGTTTCCTCAGTCTTTTTGAGCCTCTTTTTTTATTGCTGCTCTGTTTTTGTGCTTTCATTTATCTTTCTTGTCCTCTAAATCACTGACTTGATCCTCTGCTTCACCCAGCCTGCTGTTTATTCCTTCTAGTTCAATCTCCATTTCTGATATTGTATTTGTCATTATTTTTATGTTTAAAACTTTAAAATTAATTTTAATTTATTCTATTAACATGGCTTCTGATGACCCACTCAGTATAACACCCTGAACCTTAAACTGTATGTGTAATTTCTGACTAGTTCTTTTTTTATGATTTCAGTGTCTTTTTTTTTTTTTTGGCAGAGATAGGGCAGTCAGAGAGAGGGACAGACAGACAGGAAGGGAGAGAGATGAGAAACATCAATTCTTCGTTGCGGTTCCTCAGTTGTTCATTGATTTATTTCTCATATGTGCCTTAACCGGGGGGGCTATAGCATACCGAGTGACCCCTTGCTTGAGCCAGCGACCTTGGGCTCAAGGTGGCAACTTTGTGGTTTCGAAGCTGGGTCTTCCACATCCTAGTCCGACGCTCTATCCATTGTCCACTGCCTGGTCAGGCTCATTGTCCTGTTTGATGCTTATTATCTCTTTGTAGAAGTTCTCATTATGACCATCCATTGTTTCTGTTAGATAGTTGAGTATCCTAAAAATCAATATTTTAAACTCTGCTTATGATAGTTTGGTTATTTCCATTTAACTTCTTTTTCTGGGAACTTCTCTTATTGATTTATTTGTGTCATAATTCTTTGTCTACCCATTTTGTCTGTGTATTAGATAGCTCTGCCCTGACTGAAATTTGTTGTGGTGTCTTTATCAAGGGTATGGGCTCAGTATTACTGACGTCCAGGCCACCTGTTTTCCTTGCTGTAAGAATGCTTATTGAGGGTACTATTTTCCCTCTTGTTGTATGTTGAGTATTGAATGCAGTTGGTCCTTACATTGGTATGGTTATCCCTTCAGGCTGACTGGTTCTAAGGGTCAACCTTGATCACGTATACTACATACTGTGCAATGTTTGTGCGTTGGGAATATTTATTCTCCACAGTGTCTGGTGCCTACTGGATTCTTCCTTTGGGCATGCTGTTTTTGTAGCTTGCTGAGTCTAGCGTTGGTGTGGTCTTTCACCCACTACTGGTTGTGTTGGTTTTGGTTCTTCTTGGGTTGCGGTCAGCTGTTATTTGTAAATTGTTGTTTGTAAGTAAGGTGTTGTTCTGTGAGCCACCTGTCTGGAGCTACTGCTCTTTTCGCTTTCTCAGCATTTTCTGTGCCTGGGTAGTGTGGGAGGAGCCCATGTGTGTATAAGGATTAGCATCCTCCTATTTAGAGATGACAACAGCTCCATAAAGGCCTCAAACTCTGTTAGATTTTCCTCCACTTTTTAGCTGCTCCACCTTGTTTTGCAGCTGCGTTTTCATTCCATATTGTCTTCTGTAGAAAGACTGTAGTGTATACTCATTCTGGCTTTACCCCATCAACCCCTCTACGGGTTGCAGGTTTGGTGGTTTATGGCAGCTGAGTTTCAAAATACAATGTTAATGGGACCTCCTACTTCAGGGGTCTTTTATTCAGGAGCTCAGTACTGGGAAACTGGCCCCTACTCCAGAGCGTAATCCCCCAGACACTGGTGGATACTCCAATTTTATTTCTCCCCAGTGAGGTGAACAGCAGGTTCAGATCAGCTGGGGTTGACTATTCCCTGTGCAGAAGTTCTTCCATGTGGTGAGCCCCTGGTCTCAGGGAGGAATACTGAGTGATTACTACCCTGGGGCTGATTGTGCCCCTCCCCCCCCGGAAGTGGCTAAGATCCTCTGCCAAACCCAACAATAGACTTGCGGGCACCTACACTTGGAATATTTGTACTCCAAGTCTATCTTTATCTTCCGCTGTGGAATCTAGCCCAGCGGGGCAGGATATCCAGAACCCAGGCTGGCTGACTGTGAAGCTCCACCCTATCCAATGCACATGAGCCTCTGTGCGGGTGATGATCACCGAAAGTGGGACTTGCCTCAACTCTGCTCAGTGTCGGATGAGCCTTCCCTAGGACATGCCGCCAGCCAAGCTTGTTAGGTTCTGAACTGATGCCCTCTGCACCTGGCCTCTGGATGTTCCGACCTTGGGCCTTCCTGGAGTGAACCCGGTGCAGACCAGTGGGGGACACTGCCTGTAAGGCCAGTGGCTGTGGCCAGGTAGGTTCACATTGGATATGGGCAGATGGTAAAGAAACTGTGGAGCTAGAAAATGGTGTGCCATTCTGTTTTATTAGAGTCTCACAATGCAGATGCGTAAACAGGCAGTGCATAACTGCTTCTGTCTCTGTTTCCGAGCTCTCCAGCAAATTAGGCTGGGGGGGAAACCCATTCCCCAGCAAACAGTTGCAAAAACGGCCCCTCCCAAGCAGGCAGGAAATCCCCGATTTGCAGTCTTCCACCTTGAGTGCAAGTACATGCATGCAGCCTTACATAGACTAGACGCATGATGGCGAACCTTTTTATAAAAACTGCCCAGTTTTTCGGTGCTGGTCAACCTGGTGGGCGGTAGCGGAGCAACCAAATGGCACCAGGATTGGCACACCATGAAAGCTGGAACGCCTACTAGTGGGCGGGAGGGACCAGGTTGACCAGCACCGCAAAAGTGGGCGGTTTTTATAAAAAGATTTGCCATCACAGGGCTAGACACACATGGTTCTGACCCTTGTTCATGCACCAAACAGGCAAAATACAAGGGAGCAAGGCTAACACACTTGTTTACCCAACAGTCCACCCATTTAGTGTTGCTTGCTTCACAATGTATGTTCCCTTTGGGAGGAGTGAGGCACATTACATAAACAGACTACAGTGACAGCGCATACTATATAATTTCTATAATTACAAAGGTTCTCTTCACAGTGTCTCCCTGAGCACTCTGCCCAAGGTGCTAACTGGAGTCCCATCTCTATCCCCTTAATCCACGATAGGTGGGAGGGCCTGTATTGTCCAGGGCTGTGTCAATAGAAACTGTAATGTCCTGGTGTGTCCCTGCAACTGTATGAGAGGAACTTCCTGGTGCAGGAGGGCCTCCACTGGAACTGGGCTCTTCCCTTCAGTGTCTTTCCTACTGTTTAAAAGTGGCATCTCCATCTAACAAGGGAGGCGGTGTCCCTCTCTTGTCACAGACCAAGAGTCCATTATACTGCTAAATGATCAGCCCACGATAGACATCCCAGCTGTCTGTGAAAATCTCCAAGGTAAATGTCCATTACAAACAACTAGCCATACAACTCTTTATTAATGGACCTCAGCACCTTTCCGTAAGCTCTCTGTCTGTTACCAAAACCCCATCCAAACCTCTTAGCAAGCTTACAGGGCCTGGCAGTCAAGCACATTCAAGTGCTGTGCTGCCTTGACAATTCTCTTATCTATTGCTGCTGCCACTGCAAAAGAACAAAGCACCTATTATCTTCTAATGCCAACACCTGCTGCACATTTGAGAGGGACCAGTAGATTTCCAGTTTTATATGGTGCCTCAGTCCTTCCCCTTTTCCCCTCACCCCTGTTTTTATGTAAGTTCTGAAGATGCTATCTTAAGGAAGAGTGTATGGTAATGGCCATCAATTTCTCCATCTCTGTTCTGGAGAACATGGCGCCATCCACCCCTAGGTCCCACAACCACAGCAACCCTATAGGAGCTCAGTGGGTTTCTTCCTGACTTGTTTCCCCAACTCCAACAGCTCTGCCTGGGTTCTTTCCTTCTGGGTGACCACCGGCCCAGCTCTGAGTCTGTGGATGGCAGCTTCAGCCCGAGCCTTCTCATCCTCAGAAGAGGAGTTGGAAGCACCTGCTCCTGCCGACTCAGAGCCACTCCACTGGTGTGGATGCTGCTGCTTCTTCGGCGACCATTTTGGCTGTTGCAGCTGCCAGCTTTCAGCCTGAAGCCGAGAACTTGATGTCTTGAACCCGCAGTTGTTTCTCCAACAACTGCCGGTGCCAACGTTCAGCTTCCAGGGCAGACTGAAACTTGTAGACCTTAACTCCTTCTCCAGAGGCTACTCCAGTTCCAGGCGCCCTTGGTGCTCAGCTTGCATCTCACACTGTAGCTCTCAAACCCGGTCATTTGCCTTCTCTAGCGCTCACTCCAGTTCATGCCGTCAGTGGTTCTCAGTCTGCAGGCTGTCCTGCAGTTCTCAGATCTGCAGCTCTTCGTGGAGCTTTTGACCTTGGGCAACTTCTTGCACAGAGTTCTCGGTTCCCTCCTGCAGGCTGTAAAAAATAGCCAGCCGAGGCCCTGGCCGGTTGGCTCAGAGGTAGAGCATTGGCCTGGCGTGCGGGGGACCCAGGTTCGATTCCCGGCCAGGGCACATAGGAGAAGCGCCCATTTGCTTCTCCACCCCCCCCTTCCTTCCTCTCTGTCTCTCTCTTCCCCTCCCGCAGCCAAGGCTCCATTGGAGCAAAGATGGCCCGGGCGCTGGGGATGGCTCCTTGGCCTCTGCCCCAGGCGCTAGAGTGGCTCTGGTCGCGGCAGAGCGACGCCCCGGAGGGGCAGAGCATCGCCCCCTGGTGGGCAGAGCGTCGCCCCTGGTGGGTGTGCCAGGTGGATCCCGGTCGGGCGCATGCGGGAGTCTGTCTGTCTCTCCCCGTTTCCAGCTTCAGGGAAAAAAAAAAAAAAAAAATAGCCGACAGTCTCCAAAAGGATAACTGTCTTGATCCATACACTGAAGAGCAGCAACCACTCCTCTACTCCACCCCTCAAGGGTGTTTGGTGGCTCCATACCAGTCTGATCTGAATTCTGCTGGCTGTGCCAGATGTATGAGCATTGGCTTTGGCCGTGGCTCTGTAGGTTCACATTGGATTTGGGCAGATGGTAAAGGAACTGTGTAGCCAGGAAATGATGTACCATTCCATTTTATTACAGTCTCACAATGGCAGATAAGCAAACAGGCAGGCAAAAACTGCTTCCCTCTCTCTCTGGACTCTCCAGCCAAACAGACTGGGGGGTGGAGTGGGTGGAAACCCCTTCCCTGTCAAACAGTGGTTTACAACAGCCCCTCTCAAGCAGGCAGAAAATCTGCAATTTGCAGTCTTAGGCCCTGAAGGCAAGAATCTGCCGCCTTACATAGAGTATACATACATGGCAGTGCCCTATGCTCATGCACCTATCTGGCAAAATATAAGTGAGCAAACCTAACATATTTGTTACACACTTGTTTTTCCAACACTACCTGTGACTGGCCCTCAGCAACCTTGGATCTACAAGGAATCCAGAGTTTGTGGCTGCTTCTGCTGGGTTCAGGTGCACCTGGAAATACCATGCTGCACACCTAGGCTG
Organism: Saccopteryx leptura; assembly: GCF_036850995.1. Lineage (NCBI taxonomy): Eukaryota > Metazoa > Chordata > Mammalia > Chiroptera > Emballonuridae > Saccopteryx > Saccopteryx leptura. The sequence continues at coordinate 159,013,007 of NC_089504.1, forward strand.
GCTTTTAGCCACATTGGACCTGCGGAAAGACCAGCAAAAGGCCCAGGTTCCCTGAGACCCCTGCGTCCTTTGTCTGCTGGATTCTTGCTTTTTAGATTCGGCCACTGAAAAAAACCTTTGGTAGAATCTAGAGCCTGGGGCAGTTCAGGAATTTGAAAGGTTAGTGGGTGTGGCTTTGCAGCAGGTGTCAGCCTGTCTTGACTTTTTTCACAGACCTCAGTAGGGTGTAGTCCCCAGGAGTCTGGTGGATGTGGCCTCTGAGACCCAGAGATGTGGTGTGTCCACAGTCTGGACAGTGTCTGCTGAATATCCTGTGAGGCCCAAGCACCAGTCACAGACTCAGGAGCTTGCCGGGCAAAGCTCCAGCCTCAATGCCAGAAAAATGAGTCACTGATGTTCCCCTGCTTCCTGGCTTGTCAGGAATGCCAGTCCCCATAGGGTGGGGTAGGAGAGATTCCCAAGGGTGGGGCAGTTGCTTTTCCCAAACTGATGCCACAGGGAGGGGACTGCTTCACTCAAGAAAGATGGTGACTGCAATACTGGAAATGACTCGGCACAGGGGTTTCTGTGGCCTTCCACCAATGTCTCTCCTGGGTCACTGACTTCACACTTTTCTCCTGCAACTCTAGTCCTCTCAGCCCTCCCTCGGCTGAAGTCCTGGTGAAGTGGCTGTCAACGAGATTTTTGTGTTGGCCCTTTAAGACAGAACCTGTTTCTCTGAGAGCTTCATTTCTTTCTCACAGACAGTAACCTGAGGTCTTTTCATTTCCAAATGCAATGTTGGTACCACTTCTAAGGGCTGGGACTCTAGGCGGGGCTCTGAGCCTGGGGTTGAGGACCTACACCTCTCAGGGTGAACCTCCCCACAGTGAGAGTCCCTCCAGATCCATTACTGCTGCTCACTCCTGCGAGTGGGGCAGCCCTTTCCACATCTCCGCCCTTTTTACCAGTCTCGGTGTGGCTTCTTCAGTGATCCTTGGTTATAGATTCCTTTTAGTCCAAAGTTGGTTTTTCAAGATGATTGTTCTTAGTTTAAGTTGTAATCCAATTTGGTCCAGGGAGGTGGCAGTTGGAAAAGTGTCGTACCAAAGTGCAGAGGTTGCAGGTTTAATCCCCGGTCACGACACATAAAGGAACAGATGTTCTTTCTCTCTTGCTGTTTCCCTTTCTCTTTCTACAGTCAATAAAATAAATATTTAAAAATGAATAAATAAAATTCTTTGGTGCTTTAAAAAAATATCTGTGAAGTGTACCCATTTTGTTATTAGTATGATTGTCATCTTTCCTGACATCTGTTGTTTATCCATTCATGGAACATTTGGATGTCTTATATCATCATATTGTATTAGATGCTGTTGGGTGTGCAGATAAGTGAGATAATCTCCAATCAATTAGAAAGATGGATACAGTTATTTTGTAATTTAATATGTGGTAATTTGATTTAAATGATTGTGACAGTTTTGTAACTGCTCAGAAGAGATCACAGTGGCTCCAAAAGACTTTTTTCTTGTGTTTGATGTCTAATTGTGATTATCAAGTAAATGTTTTAATACAAACACACCATTTTGTTTAAATTGTTCTTCTGTAAGACTATATATATAGTTTAGTTAGTTTTAAAAGTATACCTCTTGTGTCTTACCTTTGTATATTTTATCTCATTTCTCTTAATTAAATCACTGTTGGCAAATATCGTTGGCAGAGTATTGACTTCATTATCTATTGAGTACTTGTTAACTTTAGTTAATAGCCAAAAATTATTTTGAATGAGGTTTGCTTATTAACAAATTTTAAAAAATGTTTTATTTTATTGTCATTCAGTAAGGTTCTAAATGTAGTAGATAGGTGGTAAATCAGTTTTCTCAAATGTTCCAGAGGTTCTTAGACAACAGCAGCTCAACAGCATAAGTATTTATTATGTTAAGATTATTTCTCAGAAGGACTTTGTTTGTTAATAAGGCCTACATTTTTAGGTCAGTTTAATTTTTTTCTATCAAATGAAAAAAAAGGGTGTGTCATTGTAAACATAGAACTTTTTGCCTTTCTTTAATTTTCAGTTGTTACTTACCTATATTTAGGGATTCTTTTAAATTAATAGAGAAAACCATGTATTTTTGAAGGAGTCTTAGCAGAGATCATTACTTTTATTTGAATTTGATTTAGCTCCATTGCATTTAAGAGTTTGCATGCAGGTGAAGACTTTTGGCCCACAAACCCTGATTAGAGATTAATAGAATTTTTTGCAAAGAGTAAAGGTGTAATGAAAAATACAGAAATTTTTATCAGTTAAATTGTGGTTTTCTTACTTATTTTTTTATGTTTCATATTTCAGAAATATGGAAAACTGACCACTTGTACTGGTTGCCGAACCCAGTGCAGGTTTTTTGATATGACTCAGTGTATAGGTCCTAATGGATATATGGAGCCATACTGTTCTACTGCTTGCATGAACAGTCACAAGACAAAATATGCAAAATCACAAAGTAAGTTTCAGAGACTTTGGAAGTTAAATTTTAATAACATGACTAATTTCCTAACTACTTTCTCTTCTTTATTCTTATGCTTATTCTAACTAATAAAAATAAAAATAATTTTATTTTTATTATCACACTAAACTGTATTACCAAAAACTTTCTTAATAGTTTTGATCATTTTGTATATCTTCTGATATTTAAATTATTGCTGAAGTCCTGCCTGTGTCTTTGTTTTCTTAACTCAAACTTTTCCCATCCAAACATTATCTAAAACTGAGATTGTTTCATGTGTCTGTGTGTTTTAACATAATAGCAGACTCTTTTATGACAATTTTTTTTAACATGTAAATAATCTTGGAAATTAAAGAATAGTCTACAGAAGATTCTATTAAGAAACTTTTGTAGTCAATTAATATTTAAAAAATAATTGTAACTTTATAAAGAAATCAGATATGTACCTTTTTTCTCCTAGGTTTGGGAATTATTTGCCATTTTTGTAAGCGAAACTCTTTACCTCAATATCAAGCCACAATGCCTGATGGAAAACTCTATAACTTTTGCAATTCCAGTTGTGTGGCTAAATTTCAGGTTTGTTACTTATTTTGCATCACCCCTACTCCAATAAAGTAAACATAGAAAATAAACAATATACTATGCTTTACCTTTATTTAATGTGCTAATTATTTCAGTTTGTTGAGGGTCACATTGATGGGTGGAGATTCTAGAGGCAAATAGACATGGCTTCCCCCAGCTCTCTACCTGCCATGGATGATCTAATTTTTTAAATTGTGTTTATGACGTAGACTTTGAAGGAAAATAATTAAAATTTAGCTCAATGCATGACGTGCAGTATTTTTTTGTAGATAGTTTTAATAACATCATGTGACTCGTATTGGGGAATTCTGTTATATGAAAATGTAGGTATGGTTAGCCTGGAAGTGATAAGCATAAATGCTTTCTTCATTTATTAGAAATATTCCAGGTAAAAAAGGGATTGGACTTGTTATTGTAGGCCCTGATTTAATATAAGATCGGTTTCAGTGAGACATTTTTCATTTTGGTAAATGTAAAGAATTTTTTATTTTGGTCAATTGCATAGGTTTTGAAAATTAGCATGAGTAGTCTCATAAGATTGTATTACTACTGGTGGTGTTCAAACTTAAGCTCATTGACCACTAGGATGGATAATGTAGAGGGGATTTAGCACTAATTAAGTGGTCTAAGTAAGTTTACTACCTGCTTTGAAAATTTCAGGGTATTTCAGTGCACAAAGCCATGAATCATGAGTTAACTTTGAACAACAGTTCTGTGTGTTTTGTGTTTGTTTAAAATGAAAAGTCTCTTACATATGTTGTAGTTACTAGTTATAGTTGATAGTTAACAGTTATTAGCATTTAAGTTGTGGTTTTGTGTTTAGTCTGGTGAGTGTTGTTTTTGTTAGTAGTTTATTCCTCAGCTGAGTTTGGGTAATTAACCACATTCAAGGCTAAGCTTTCATTTTGAAAGTTGAGATTGTGGCCATTGATACTGTTAAAGTGGTAAATACTGCCTCTAACTTGGCTTTTCACAAAGTAGAAATTAAGGAATAAAGAGTAATTAGAAGAGTGAAGGACAGGACAGTGTCTTTGGTATGCTGCTTTATTCCCTTTTGATGTTGGGTAAATTAAAATGTGAATTGAAAATATTTTAACTACTTTTCTCCTTTAATTGAAACTTGTATTGTCCATGATTCTTGATGAGATGATTTGTATAATAGTCCATTGTATATTTTTTTAAAGAAACACAATTTAGATTCTGACTTTTGAAGAATGTATGCAAATAGCATGTAGTGTAGGTAGCCTCATTGCTATGTGACTGCATAAAAGTAATACAAAGTTGGCAAATAGAAAACCAGCATTTTTTCCTTTCTCTTTATTTTAAAGCAGACCATAGATTTTGAATTAAATGTCTTGATTAGATGATTTGCCATTGAAAGTAAGATAATAGGATGGTATTTCATTTGTTTTGAACAAATAATTTTAATGGACATGAAGTTTTTTAATAGTAAGGGTAACAGTAATTTATATAAAAATTTATTTATATTTTTTTATTTAAAAGAATTTTTCTTCCTCTTTTCCAAGTAAGAGTAGGGAAGATAGAGAGACAGACTCCCACATGCAGCCCGACTGTGATTCACCCAGTGAACTCTATGTGGGGCTGATGCTCTCTCCATCTCTAGGGCCATGCTTACATCGGAGCGATTCTTAGCACCTGAGGTGGAGACTCCACTTAGCCATCTTCAGCTCCTGGGGCCAATGTGCTCAAACCAATCGAGCCAGGGCTGCAGGAGGAGAAAGGAGAGAGGAAAGGGGGAAGGGGTGAAAGCAGAGCAGATAGTTTCTTCTCCTGTGTGCCCTGACAGGGAATCAAACCCAGGATAGCCATACGCTGGGCTGACCCTCTCTACCAGTGAGCCAACTGACCAGGGCCTATTTAAAAATTTTATTCACTTTGTAGTTACTGGCTTAAATCTGCATGTTTTATTTTTCCACAAATTTTAAGTGTGTTGAACAATGCAGAAGTTTTAAGAATATCAAAGGTTGTTCTATCTCCACTGCCACACTGAAAAATACTTTATAACTATTTCATACATTCAGGAGATTTTATATAATATGGATTACTGGATGAAAAATAAATATGTATAATCACTTATTAAAACCTTTAAATCCCATATATGTTTATATCTTTTTCTATAATGTAAATGGTTTTAACTTTAACTATAATAAAATCAAAATAAATTGCTGGTATCAATACCAGTCTGCTTAATCAACTTTCAAGGTTAACATAGGCCATTTGCATTGATGTATTTGAAATGACAATGATGGCAATAGTAGAGCTAGGATGACATATTAGTGGTAATTCAGCTATCAGAGAGAGGGGGCTAGGGTTAAGTCTTTATTTACTAGTTCAGAAGTTGATTAAACAACCTTACTATTGCTTACATTTTCTTAAAGAGAAAAAAAAACATGATTATGATATTTCTCCCTTTTTCATGTATTTTTAAAATGAGTAATCCTGTTTTAAAAATGAATTTTAATTTGATGAAATGTATTTAGGATACAAGTATTTTTTTTTTTTAGAGATGAGAGGAGAGGAGATAATGAGGTAGGCTCCCACATGTGGCCAAACTAGGATCCACCCAGCAACCCCATCTGGTGCTGATGCTCAAGTGCCAAGCTATTTTTAGTTCTAGAGGCTGATGTGCTCCAGCCGAGTTATCCTTTGCACCCAGGGCCACACTCGAACCAATTGAGCCACTGGCTGCAGGAGAGGAAGAGGGACGGGAGGGGGAAGAGGGGAGAAGTAGCTGGTCACTTCTTTTGTGTGCCCTGACGAGGAATCCAACTCAGAATGTCCATAACCTGGGCTGACGCTCTATCCACTGTGCCATCTGCCAGAGCTGCAAGTATACTTTTTAAAGGCAAAATTCAGAAATTAATTTTATGTGTTGAAATACTTAAACAAAATACATCTTCTTTTCTGGACATTGTCGACATTTGACAGTTGTCTGAAATAAAAATTCTAAAATCCATATCAGATTCAATATGTTTTGTTCTTGTTTTGTTTAAGGCTCTAAGTATGCAGTCATCTACAAATGGGCAGTTTATAGCTCCAAGTGATATCCAGTTGAAATGCAACTATTGCAAAAATTCCTTCTGTTCAAAGCCAGAAATCCTGGAATGGGAGGCAAGTCATATTTTGTTATGTTATATTATCTAGTGCTAAGGAAAGTCTAGTAATGTAACTATGGCGTTTCCATCTGAGAATCTGTTTCTTAATGGATAAGGATCAGTTTTTCTGATTTTATGTACCATTGAAAAAGAAAAGATGCTGTCATTAAACATGATACATTATCATATTTAAATTATTTACTTATTTGGGAGTGGCATCAACAAGGGATTTGTTTTCTTTTTTTTAATGTAAAACAAATTATTGAAGTCATATTCACTATATATTATGTGTATAGAAGTGTATGTAGCTAAATACCGGAGCATCTGTATAGTATTTTCCCCATCTCTCCCCTGTTTCTTCTTACTCCACTCCACAACTGTCCTTATAAATATTTTTTGTGAACTCTAATATCTTGTATTGCCTTCTACCTATGAAATAGAATTTGGTAGTCATTTACTATGTTGTCATTTAACATTTTATAATTGTTTTAATAAAAGAATCCTAATAGAAATTTAGTTTTCATTCTCATCCCTTTTCCTTCACTTTATTAATTTACTTTGCCTTATCTTTTCTGCCATTGGCAAAAACTCTGATTATTTTTCTTTGATTAAGAGGGCAGTAGTAGTGGATGGATGGATGGACAAGGTGGCCCTGGCTGAACATTGCTTTCTTGAGCAGTGTTCACCTTTGCTAGTCTTCCTCCCTCCCCTCTCTCCTTCTTTCCCTTTCCTCCCCTCCCTCACTTCTGGAGGCAGAGAAACTCCGAATGCTCCTGCTACCAGAATCCACCCAACAAGCTCCCTAAGGGTGATGCTCTGCCCATCTGGTTGTTGCTCAGCAGACTAGCTATTTTTAACACCTGAGGTGGAGGGCACAGCCATTCTCAGCACCCTGAGCCATCCTTAGAGTCCAGTGCCAACTTGCTGGAACCACTGAGCCATGGCTGCAGGAGGGGAAGGAGTGGAGAAGCAGATAGTCACTTCTCCTGTGTGATTTGACTGGGAATTGAACCTGGAACAGCCGCATGCTGGGCTGACACTCTTAGCACTGGTCTGAGCCAACTGGTCAGGGTCTGGCTAGTCTTTCTTTCACCCTTTTTGAGGGCATGTAGTTTGTACAATGGTGTACAAGGTATACTACTGTAAATAGATGGATGGGTTCTGAGGTAAAACTTACTAGTGGCTGTTGGCAAGTCTTAGGTGAAAGGTGATAGCCACAACCAGACTATGCAAATTTTTATTTTTATTTATTGATTTTAGAGGAGAGAGAGAGAGAAAGGTTGGGGTAGGAGGAGGGACAGAAAATAACAGCTCATTATAGTTGCTTCTCATATGTGCCTTGACGCAGAAAGCCCGGGGATTTGAACTGGTGATCTCAGAATTCCAGGTCGATGTTTTATCGACTGTGCCACCACAGGTCAGGCAAGATTACACAATTTTTAAAATACTTTAGAAATCTGAAGTTTCATTATTTTAACACTTTAGTCCCTAGAAAATTTTCTAGTATATTTGTTTAGTGTAGTCTCAAGAACATTTTTTTTTTTTTTTTTTTCTGAAGCTGGAAACAGGGATAGACAGTCAGACAGACTCCCGCATGCGCCCGACCGGGATCCACCCGGCACGCCCACCATGGGGCGACGCTCTGCCCACCAGGGGGCGATGCTCTGCCCATCCTGGGTGTCGCCATGTTGCGACCAGAGACACTCTAGCGCCTGAGGCAGAGGCCACAGAGCCATCCCCAGCGCCCGGGCCATCTTTGCTCCAATGGAGCCTTGGCTGCGGGAGGGGAAGAGAGAGACAGAGAGGAAAGCGCGGCGGAGGGGTGGAGAAGCAAATGGGCGCTTCTCCTGTGTGCCCTGGCCGGGAATCAAACCCGGGTCCTCCGCACGCTAGGCCGATGCTCTACCGTTGAGCCAACCGGCCAGGGCGTCTCAAGAACATTTTAACCAGTCATTCTTTGAGACTTTTGATGGCATCCAGTGATGATATTTAGTGACTAAAACACTCTAGATCCCAGCAGAAAGAATGTTGAAGGTCCAATGAGAAAGGATAAAGGAATGGTGGGGAAAGAAGAGAAGAGCTTATGAGCAAGCACATGAAGGTCCTGCATAAACTGAGTCTTGGTAAGACTAGATGAAAACAAGATCCTTTCTACCCTTTCCATTTTAGCACCACCCTGCTTTTGCAGTCTTGTTGAAGTGTTGCTTTTATTTATGTGGAAAGGGGCAGTATTGGAAGGAGTTAGGAAACACCATCAAACTGAATGAGAGCTGCTCTGCCTTTTTGGTGATTGAGAACTTGGGGGGGGGGGGTTTCTTGCTTCACACAGTTGCAGTTTTATTTTCCTTTGTAGTTACATGTCCGTGATGGGACACCTTTCCACTGATGGATGATTGCTTTACTACTCGAGTTACGTCCTAGACTCTTTTACTTTCTTATTTGGGTCTTAAAGTATCTTTACTAGTGTTAGATGGTTTATATTAGTCTGTATGCTCCACGGTAACAGAGGAGAAATGTTGCTGGCCTGGACGTTTTAACTTGCTCCTGTTTGCCTTCATATTTGAAAAATATCACTGGCTCTTAATGGGTTTGGGGTGAGGAGAAATAATTAAATAATTACTAACCCTGCTCTGTATTCATGTGTGATGGCTCCAAATCGCATATCTTACCCACAATTCACCTGTTACTGTTAAGTTGTAATAGGAATGAGAATGAACCTATTTGACTGTAGTTATCAAAGAATACCTTATTTTTGAGTGAACATGTTAATGTCATAATTTTCTTATTTTTGTATCTTACCCATGTTTTATATTCCATTGTTTTCTTCCCATTTCTCCCATTCTGCTAGCAACACCAGCCTGTTGACTTGCTTTGGTGATGCTTGTACTCTTTATATTTTTTGGGTAGTTAATGATACTGAGTTTTGTGGAGCTGTGTGTAAATATAGCAGCGAATTAGTTAAACAAACTAGGTTTCTGTAGTCTTATCAAAATTGTATCCCCAAGGAAGGTAACATTAAGTAAATGATTTAACCTAGTTTCTGTAAACGTGGCTTTATTTCTTAAACTTGTTTTCGAGATGGTTGTCCTCTGCTTACCAAGGTTCCCATTGTGCATTTAGAATAAAGTACATCAATTCTGCAGCAGAACCTGCTCAGACGACTATAAGAAGCTGCATTGCATAGTTACATATTGCGAGTACTGTCAAGAGGAGAAGACTCTGCACGAAACAGTAAATTTCTCTGGCATTAAGAGACCCTTCTGTAGTGAAGGCAAGTGTATATACAGTGTTGTTCATAACTTACTAATATTTAATACTAATTTTTTGCCAAAATATCTTCAGATATATAACTACACATGTTTAGAGGAGCTGTACAATTTTAGTGTAGCTGAACATAAAAAACTGAGTTTGCTTTTCTGTTTAATTGTTATATTTAATAGACTTCTGAACTTTAAGATGTTTTATTACTAAAAGTTTGGTAACCTGTTTTCTATTTCAAGAAAGTTTTGAAAATAGAATTGCTATCATACCATGTCATTTCTAAATATGCAAATTGTGACCTCAAAGATGACTTTCCACATGGACTAGAATTCTGTGTGTGTGTGTGTGTGTGTGTGTGTGTGTGTGTCAGAGAGAGAGGGATAGATAGGGACAGATAGACAGGAAGGGAGAGAGATGAGAAGCATCAATTTTCTGTTGCAGCAACTTAGTTGTTCATTGATTGCTTTCTCATATGAGCTTGACCAGGGGTACAGCAGGACGAGTGACCCCTTGCTCAAGCCAGCGACCTTGGCCTCAAGCTGGTGAGCCTTTCTCAAACCAGATGAGCCCACACTCAAGCTGGCGACCTCAGGGCCTAGAACCTGGTTCTTCTGCGTCCCAGTCTGACACACTGTCCACTGTGCCACCACCTGGTCAGGCTGGACTAGAATTCTTTTACATTGGATCCATTTCTTCTGTCCAGCTAAATGTATGGCCTACAGAGTTTGAGTATAGCAGAAAGGAAAATTACCTGTGGCATTCCTATATTGGGGAAATACTCAGGTTTTCAATTAGGTATGCCAAAGAAACACTGGTTTTTGTTATAATGCATTCCAGAATTCTCTTTCCTCTCACACTTATGCTCTGGGGCCCGGCAGTAGAATAAAAATGAACTCTATTCCTCATTCCAGTTCTCCAGAAATTGGAACCAGGATTATCAGTATAGGTTTTAGGCTCTTATAGTTACTACTTTTCCCCAAATATCATATTCTTGCTCAAAATTGGCTTTCACTTTATTTTAATTTTTTTAATTCAATGAGAGGAGAGGAGGCAGACTCCCGCATGTGCCCCGACCTGGATCCACCAGGCAGGCCCACTAGGGGCGATGCTCTGCCCATCTGGGGCGTTGCTCTTTTGTTCAGAAACCGAGCTCTTCTTAGTGCCTGAGGCGTAGGCCATGGATCCACCCTCAGCAGCCAGTGCCAACTTACTCCAATCAAGCCATGGCTGTGGGAGGTGAAAATAGAGAGAAGTAAGAGAAGGAGGGGTAGAGAAACAGATGGGCGCTTCTCCTGTGTGCTCTGACCAGGAATTGAACCAGGACATCCACACGCTGTGCTCTACTACTGAGCCAACCGGCCAGAACAGCTTTCACTTTCTATTCTTTCTTTAGTTCCAAACACTGAACTTTCAGCTTTCCTATTTGCTTTCTTTATCTAATATTTTTCAGCTATTTCTTTTCCTGGATCCACTTTTTCTATGAATTTGTATTACTAGTTAGGGGAAGAAAAAGGTTGGAGGTTTATCCTGGCTGGAACCGCCATCTTTCAGTAATTTGCAAAAGTGATAGTAACACGAAGGGAAAGAGGAGAGGCACCTCCTATATGTTCTCTAGGCCTTTTAGAAAACATGGAGCTGTTCCTTTGGCCACATACATGTGAATCTACAAGAAAGATAATATTATACACATCAAGATAATGGGGAGTGTTCAGATGTTACCATTGGCAAAACCAGAAGAGTCTATGTCACCTAGCATGTAGTGGGCATTGCAAACAACAAGTTTAAGGCAAGATTTCATTTAAAAAAATTTTTTTTATTCATTTTAGAGAGGAGAAACAGACAGAGAGAGAGAGAAGTGGTGGAGGAGCAGTAAGCATCAACTCTCATGTGCATTGACCAGGCAAGCCCAGGGTTTCAAACCAGCGACCTCAGTGTTCCAGGTTGATGCTTTATCCACTGCACTACCACATGTCAGGCCAAGGCAAGATTCTTATTAAGAGAATTAATTTTTCATATTGAGCATATTAAGGACTCAAAGAGCTAAGATAGCTATCTGAAACATGTGAAGGAAAATGACCAGAACAGGAAGGAAACCTAAGAGAATGCTGCCTAGTTTCAACTGATGCACCAGCCTGCTCCACCCAGAGAAGCACACTTTATGAGAACCAATGGAATGGCGCCTGACCTGCTGGAACCCATTCTCTATGAAGTCATGGCATAAGTGTAAAAAAATAAAAGCCCTCTGTACTGTTTAAAAAAAACAACAGCAGTAGGGAATGACAATACCAAAAGATCAATTCTTTCAATGTTACATGCTTTACATAAAAGTTTGTAAGAGGGTACTGCTTATAAAGCAAAGCATTCCAATTTTATAGGTTTATTTGGTACATTTCACCTGGAATGAAATGGTACTACGTTTATTGTTAAGATCAAGGTTATAAAGAAAAGTGACATGGTGTTTTTATTGAAAAGATTGATTCTGAATTAATTTAACTCTTTTTATAGCTGAACTTTTGTGCAGTGATATTCTTGGTGAATCTTTTTTTTTTTTTTAATGAGAGGAGGAAAGACAATGAAACAAACTCCCTTCTGTGCCTTAGCCAGGATCCACCCAACAATCCCTGTCTGGGACCTATTCTTGAATCAGCTGAGCTAAATTAGCATATGAAGTTGACATGCTCGGTGGAACTAAGCTGTCCTCAGTGCCTGGGGTTGACTCTCAAACCAGTCAAGCCACTGGCTATGGGAGAGGAAGAGGGAGAAAAGGGGAGAGGGGAAGAGAAGAAGATGGTCGCTTTTCTTGTGTGCTCTGACGGGGGATTGAACCTTGGGATGTCCATATGCCGGGCTGACACTCTATCCACTGAACCAACCTGCCACAGTCCTTGGTGATTCCTTTTAGATATTATATATTGATTTTTGGAAAGAGGGGGGAGAGAGAGAGAGAAAGAAAAGGATATTGAGAAAGTGCGGGGAGAAATGGGAAGCATCTACTCATAGCAGTTGTTTCCTGTGTGTGCCCTGACTGGACAAGTCCTTGGATTTGAACCAGCTACCTCAGTGTTCCAGGTCGGCACCACAGGTCAGGCAATTCTTAAATTTGAATGTATTTGTGTTGATGGCTAATATACATATATACCAGTGATACTGAGCAAGCCCACTAAGGGGTGATATGCTGCCCATCTGGGGCATTGCTCCATTGCTCAGTAATTGACCACTTTGTAGTACCGCCTGAGGCACAGGCCATGAAGCCATAGTCTGTACCCAGGGTCAGGTCGCTCCAATCTAGCCATGGCTGCAGTAGAGGAAGAGAGAGAGAGGAAATTGAGAGGGGGAAGGGTGGAGAAACAGATGGGCTCTTCCGTGTGTCCTGACCCGGAATCAAACCCAGGACATCCACATGCTGGGCTGATGCTCTGCCAGTGAGCCAACTGGCCAGGGCAAACAGAATTTTCAGTCAGTGAGACTTACCACGTTAAATCGGCAATAAAAACTTTTAAAAAAGGATGTGTGTTTTTTTTCTGTTTAATGTATTTTCTGCTTTCTCTGACTGCTTCTAGTTCTCTGCTGGAATCTGTCAGAAATAATAAATCATATACTACCTGATACTGCTATCAAAATCTAGTTAGAAAAATAAAGCTAATAAAGGTGAAATATTAAAAACGTATGTGTAAATATAGTTCAAAGAAACAGAAGTCATATATGAATTGCCATATAAATGATAAAGAAATAATTATTTGCCAAGCACATTATTTTATAAAACAATTACAGTTCATATTCACAGCAGGAAAGATCATTTAAAGCCAGGTGAAGAGGCAAGAGTTTGTGGGGGAGGTGTAACTTGAGCTCCTTGTTAAAGGATGGGTAGGATTTTGTAGATGAGTGGAAGGTCATTTTTATGTGGCACAGTATGAATAAAGTATGTAAGATTATTTTATCCTTATAGAGATATTATAGGGAATAATTAATATATGAAAAAAGCTTAAAATAATACATTTGCATAGTATTTACTGAAGGAATGGAATAACAAAATGCTTTCTCTCTAAAAGTTAATAAACCATTTTTACTTCCCTAAAGGTCCATATAAGGTGGCAGATAATAAAGGCTAGAAAATGCAGCTAAATGCCCACTTAGCTGAGTTAATAGCCTTAGGTTTGCTTTTTGAGTGAAAGTTAATGTCATAATTCTCATCTTTCATTCTCAACAGTCTATACTCTATGCTATTTCATTTACTAAAATGCCAGTTTGTAGTGTACTTACAATACTTAAGTAAGGTTATATTTAATTTTTTGCTTATTGATTGATTTTCGAGAAAGAGAGAAATACCCATTTGTTTTTCTGCTTGTTTGTACATGCATTGGTTGGTTGATTCTTGCATGTTCCCTGACCGGGGATTGAACCCAACCATGGAAGATGCTCTGACCAGTTGAGCTACCCAGCCAGGGCCAAGCAGGGTTATATTAAAAGAGACAATAAAACAGTTCTGAGATATTACTAGATTTGTATGTCTTACAGTATTAATTATTTGAACTCACATCATGTTCAATATAATATTCCATGTTTTGTTTGAATTTTTATAGATTATTGATCTCAAGAATTTTCACAATTTTGATCAGAAAAGAGGACTTTATATGTGAATTTATAGACAGTTTTTAAAGCTAATGATCTGTTTGCCATTAAGTTCTTTCTCACCCCAAAAAGTAGCTCTTGATATATTTTTTTACTATTTAAAATGTTTTATTTTTCAGGCTGCAAACTATTGTACAAACAGGATTTTGCAAGGCGTTTAGGATTGAGATGTGTTACTTGCAACTATTGCTCTCAACTGTGTAAGAAGGGAGCAACTAAAGAATTGGATGGTGTCGTGAGAGATTTCTGTAGTGAGGATTGCTGTAAAAAATTTCAGGATTGGTACTTCAAGGCAAGTAACCCCAAATTTTTATTACAGTTACTACTTTAACCAGTTTTTTATAAAAACATTGTAGTTATTACCATGACAAATATGGTAGCTTATTTATTTTAAAAATGTACACACACTAGACTTAGCCCAGATTTTACAATTCATTAAAATTTTGGTCATTTTAGTTTGTTCCTTATAACTTAAAGTAGCATTTTTACTGATAACTTGGGTATTATTCAAAACTAGGATATACTTGTATTTTCTATAGTGTAGCTTAGCAAAATGGATTATTTCTGAAATTTGTTGTGCCTTTATTTTAATACATATATTTTTGATGACTACTTAATAATCAGTGTTGAACATTAGCAGGTAATTGTTTCGGATACTTTAAGGTGTGTTTTAAAACACTGTTCTTTTTTGAAATTTTAATTTTGAGTCTTTGGGGAGTTTGAAATTGAAAGGCTGTTATATGAATTAATAGAGACCAAGCACATTTAATTTGAAACTATAGTATAAGTGTGTGCATGTTTCTCATTAAAATCTGTATCTAAAAAAGCTAAGATAAATATGTTTTGGTGCATTGGTTTCTTTCCGAATAAGATAATGAGTGCAAATTTGGGCTTTGGTTAGTCAAGTATTAACCCAAGAAAATGTTCATCATTCCTTTTTCTTAACATGAAAAACTGTCCATCTGCATAAGCTTCATTATGGATCCAGTTCTAAACCATGTGACTACAGATGTTATCCTAACTTCAAATTGCGAAGTACTGTTAAGGAAACAAGCAGTAAAATGGATAAAATACTGCTTGTAAAATACTGCTTCACTTAATGGAAGTGGCTAGTGTTAAAATGATACTAAGACTTACAGGAAATTTTGGTTAAGTTCTTGAATATCAAAAGCTCAAATTATTGACTAAAATTTTTTTTAATAAAAATGGCAGATACTTTTTAAGTTGTCAGAGGTTGTTGAGACCAAGAATTTTGGTCCACTTTGAAAGTTACTTCATTATTTTACTGTTGCCCGTGACGAATTTAAGCCTTAGAATTAAGGTTAAAATTTTAGCAACACACAGGAGAGACATAATGACACCCTCTAACATGCATTTCTTTCAGTAAACGAACTTCCTGCTCTGTTTTTTTTTTTTTTGTATTTTTCTGAAGCCAAAAACGGGAGAGACAGAGCCCCAGGGGCGAAGCTCTGCCCACCAGGGGGCGATGCTCTGGCCCTCCGGGCGTTGCTCTTCCGGACCAGAGCCACTCTAGCGCTTGGGGCAGAGGCCAAGGAGCCATCCCCAGCACCCGGGCCATTCTTTGCTCCAATGGAGCCTTGGCTGCCAGAGGGGAAGAGAGAGACAGAGAGGAAGGAGGGGGGGGGGATGGAGAAACAAATGGGCGCTTCTCCTATGTGCCCTGGCCGGGAATCGAACCCGGGTCCCCCACACGCCAGGCCGACGCTCTACCGCTGAGCCAACCGGTCAGGGCCCCTGCTCTGTTTTTGACAGTAGCAATTTTGAGAAGTCACTCTAGAAAATGTTACTTTAATAGCTTTTAAGTGCTCAATTTTAGTTTAACAGGGGTAGTCAACCTTTTTATACCTACCGCCCACTTTTGTATCTCTGTTCATAGTGAAATTTTCTAACCAACCACCGGTTCCACAGTAATGATGATTTATAAAGTAGGGAAATAACTTTACTTTATAAAATTTATAAAGCAGAGTTACAGCAAGTTAAAGCATATAATAATAATTACTTACCAAGTGCTTTATGTCAGATTTTTGCTAAGTTTGTCGGAATAAATCTTTATAAAACAACTTACTATAGAAATCTATCTTTTTATTTATACTTTGGTTGCTCCGCTACCGCCCACCATGAAAGCTGGAATGCCCACTAGTGGGCGGTAGGGACCAGGTTGACTACCACTGGTTCAGCACACACAAAGATACTTTTTCCACTGATGAGGTTCTTTGTTCTTTTTTTTGTAATTTTTTTCTGAAGTGAGAAGCAAGGAGGCAGAAAGACAGACTCCTACATGCACTGGACTGGGATCTACCCGGAATGCCCCCCAGGGGGTGATGCTCTGCCCATCTGGGGCATCCCTCTGTTCCGTTGCAATCTGAGCTATTCCAGCACCTGAGGCAGAGGCCATGGAGCCATCCTCAGTGCCCTTGGCCAACTTTGCTCCAATGGAGCCTTGGTTGCTAGAGGGAAAGCGAGAGAAAGAGAGAGAAAGAAAAAGGAGAGGGGAGGAAGGGTGGATAAGCAGATGGGCGCTTCTCCTGTGTGCTCTGGCTGGGAATTGAACCCAGGACTTCCACATGCCAGTCTGACACTTTACGACTGAGACAGCCGGCCAGGACCGTATTATTCTTTTTGTTTTTGAAAATTTGTTTTGGATAATCTCAGACAGTAAAGATATTTAGTGGTTACAGATGTGGAAATTCCACTCTATTCTTTTGTCATCTGTTACCTTTTCATCATTTATTTTATAGTTTGAGAAAGAATTGTTATGTGATAGTGATTTCCCGTCATTGTTTTATTATACAAAATTCTGCTTAATTGTGTAATTCTGAATCACAATATTTCTTAAAGTAATTTTTCTTGGAGGATTTTGCTTTCTGTTCACAGCATACAATCTCTGTTTGGCTTCTTTCATTGAATTAATTCTTGCTGTTTTCTTTTGTATTACTTGTAATTAAAATAGAAATCTTTTGGTTTCTTTTCTTTTTTCTTTTTTGGGAAGCAAAATCGTGTTTGGCAAAAGACTCCAATATTCTAGATGTTACTGTTTTTTTCATTTTGTATTTAACGTAATTTAATTAATAAATTAATTTTGTGACAAACAGAGAGAGGGACAGGTAGGGACAGATAGGCAGGAAGGGAGAGGGATGAGAAGCATCAATTCTTCATTATGGCACCGTAGTAGTTCATTATGGCACCGTAGTAGTTCGTTGATTTCCCATATGTGCCTTGATGGAGGGGGCTACAGCAGAGCGAGTGATTTCTTGCTCAAGCCAGCGACCTTTGTTTTAAGCCAGTGACCTTGGGTTCAAGCCAGCGACCGTGGGGCTTGATTCCATGCTCAAGCCAGCAGCCCCGTGCTGAACTGATCAGCCCACGCTCAAGCTGGTGACCTCGGAGTTTCAAAGCTGAGTCCTCTGCATCTAATCTGACACTCAATCCACCGCACCACCGCCTTTTCAGGCTGCTATTGATTTTAAAGGATAATGAACTCTTAATTTTTTTTACTCAGTGTTCAATGATGAAGTTTTAGTAAGGTGATGCATTTTGTTTGAGTTGAATGTCAGTATTCTATACATTAAACACATTTTTATTTCTATCTTAACAAACCAATAAATCTTTGTGTAATATATACTGTTACAGTATTACATGCTGTACTGATGTGAGAGATGAAAGCATTTTGTTACACTGTAGCAATTTGTTTGATTTTAAATTTTATTTAGAAAATTAACTTGAACAGTGTGACATCAATAAGAGTATATATACTGCTCACAAAAATTAGGACATATATAAAAATGAATATGAAGTGATAAAAATATTTGATTTTTTTATTAAAGATGAACATCAGAAAAGCAAACGACAAGTCAAAGAAAGTTGTTTGATTATGCAAATGAGATGCAAAACCAAGTTTTATTTCATTGGTGAAAATACACTATACAAAAGGCTGAAAGTACTGGAGTATCTGCACATTCCCTGATCTTGAAAGTGCACATCCTGCAATTTCCCAGCCCTTGCAATGCCCTGCAACACAATTTACCCAAATGCAGAGCCTGGAGAGTCATAGGACATCTTGAAGCTGGTCAAACACAGAAGACAATGGCAACAGCTCTTGGAACATCCCAAAACCTGATTAGCCAACTGTAGAATCTCTTCCTAGAGCTTGGCACAGTACAAAGAAGACGAGGTCAGTGTTGCCCATCTGCCACAACCACAAGAGATGACCACTACTTGACCTTATTGGCAAAAGGGAAGAGGTGCAGCAATGAAACAGAGCTGCGGGGACATTTTCTTGCTGCTACTAGACGATGGACATGCTCCCAGACCATACAAAATCAGCTCCATTGTTTGGACTGCATTTCTGGTGCCTGGTGACTAATGGTATGCGTTCCGTTATCTGCTGAACACCGTAGAACCCATAGAAGGTGGGCTGATGAGCATCGTCATCGGACCCATGATGAGTGGTCAACTGTCCTCTTCTCTGATGAGTCGTGGTTCAGTCTGCAGCCTGATAATCATCGTGTCTTGATCTGGCATGAATGAGGAGCAGGGGAGAATCCACATTTCATTCGATAAAGGGACTCCTTCAGTGGTGGTAGAATCATCATGGTGAGGGCTGCTATCAGGTTGTACTGACCTCCACGTCGTCCGAAATGGATTGCTGACTGCTATCAGATATTGAGATGAGGTTCTGCACCCTATTGTGATACCCTATGCTGGAGCAGTTGGAAACAACTTTCTTTTCATGTACGATAGTGCAAGGCCCCTCTGTGCGCATCAACAACATGCTTCAGGAGGCAGGAATCAAGCGCTTGGACTGGCCTTCAGATTCTCCAGGCCGGAATCCCATTGAACATGCTTGGGATGCACTGGGAAGATGTCTGGCAAACCATCCAGTGCCTCCCAAAACACTTCCTGAGCTCGAAGTTGTCCTGGAGCAAGAGTGGTGGAGGATCCCACAGGAACTGCTGGACAATCTGATCCTGTCCATGCCCATCACCGTCAGTGTGTTTTGGCAGTCTTGGGTGACCATACATCCTACTGAACGGTCAATGTGTGGCACTGTCATCCAGTTTGACATGCTTCTGTTCATCCCCACCAATATGTCATTTGCTACTCAATCTTGATAATTGAGTTTGCATCTCATTTGCATAATTCAACTTTCTTTAACTTGTCATTTGCTTTTCTGATGTTCTTGTTTAATAAAAAAAATCAAATGCTTTTTTTTAATTGCTTCATATTCATTTTGAAATATCCCCTAATTTTTGTGAGCAGGTTTCAGGTAAACATTTCTATTGCATTTGAACTGTTGATCATGTATACCCATCACCTAAAGTCAAATTATTTTCTACCACCTTATATTTGTCCCTCTTTACACCCTTTCTCTCACCTCCTCACCCCCCTCCCCCACATCTCTGTATCCCTGGTAACTTCACTTTTATCTATGTTCATGAGTCTCAGTTTTATATCCCACCTATGTGTGAAATCATAAAGTTCTTAGCTTTTTCTGATTTACTTACTCAGTATAATACTCTCAAGGTCCATCCATGTTGTCGTAAATGGCAGTATGTCATCATTTCTTATGGCTGAGTAGTATTCCTTTGTATATGTACCACATCTTTATCCAATTCTCTATTGAGGGACACTGGTTGTTTCACATGGTAGCAATTTGTTAAGCAAGCAACTGTGATGGTTTTTCTGTACGATCAATAGGAATACAACCTTGGAAATGAAAAAGTAGTTGCTCCTGCTGCTTCATCATTAGCCTCTCTGGAGGCAGGCAGTACAGTAATCAAAGAATAGCTTTCTGTGTGCTTCCTATTTGAGTCAGATTGTTTTTTCCTTGACCTCTCTTCAGTCCCTTCTCGGCACTGCTAGCATATCATCCTGAAGATGTGGTTAAATGAGTCCCAAATTATAATTACTTTTAACTGTCTTTTCCCCCACATTTTTAAATATAAGAACTCAAAAATTTAGCTTTTAGGTTATTATTAGTGTGACCCTTACTAGTCAACCCAGCTTTTATTAGAAAAAGGTCACCCCTAAAAAAATGCCTCATTAAGGAAAACAGTGGCTACCCAATCCAGTTGTCACCTCACATTTATTCACAAGCATTTGCTGCCTAAATAGGAACACATGTTGAATTTTTACTTTCTATTATCTTTGTGTTTCAGTTTGAGAGACTACCTAGAATATAAATAACTACGTTTTTGTTGATTTTAATTTAAGTATTTAATATATATACTTTCGAAATTTCTGCTCTCTTCCTTTGGTAACAAGACATATTAAGTGATCTGTGTTTTCTGGCTTATGTAATGGTTTGTTTTGGGGGTAAAGTAATGGTTTATTGCGTACTGTCTCTTCTAGATTGGACAATATTTTTTGAAATCATTCAACCAAAAAATGCAGAGAATAGACTGTTTTTTCTCTCAGATTATTCTTTAGAAGGAAGTAGATTTTACTTTTTCTCAAAGTACCTGTTTCCAGGCATAATTTGAAACCAGGTGGGAAGGGATAGTTCTTTTGATCTGTGTAAGTTTACAGTTATTGGAAAAAAGGAACCTAGTATTGTAATTGAATAAAAGCTAGATGTTTGATATGTAGTGAAGATAATTCAGAAACCCCTGTTTTCTAAAAAGACTACACAGCATTTCATAATAGAATTTATAAGCTCCTCTCACACTTTATTTCTTAAAATTACAGGGCTTTTTTTTTTGCATGGATATTGCTTTGTTTTATAAACTAGTGAGTGGAAACAATATTAAATTCTTGTTGCATAGGTCCTGTAATGGTTTAACAAGTTATGGGTTTTAATCAAATCAATAGCTAATGTTTTAATAAGTCTTAATTATAAAAGGATAACTAAATGAGAAGTATTAGGTTTTCAAGTTTTGGTTGTTTTTTTTTTTTGTATTTTTCTGAAGCTGGAATCCGGGAGAGACAGTCAGACAGACTCCCACATGCGCCTGACCGGGATCCACCCGGCACACCCACCAGGGGCGATGCTCTGCCCATCAGGGGGCGATGCTCTGCCCCTCCGGGGCATCGCTCTGTCGCGACCAGAGCCACTCTAGCGCCTGGGGCAGAGGCAAAGGAGCCATCCCCAGCGCCCGGGCCATCTTTGCTCCAATGGAGCCTTGGCTGCGGGAGGGGAAGAGAGAGACAGAGAGGAAGGGGGGAGTGGAGAAGCAAATGGGCGCTTCTCCTATGTGCCCTGGCCAGGAATCGAACCCGGGTCCCCCGCACACCAGACGCTCTACCGCTGAGCCAACCGGCCAGGACCTCGTTTTTTTTTATACAAAGACACAGAGAGGGATAGACAGGGACAGACAGGAACAGAGAGATGAGAAGCATCAATCATTAGTTTTCGTTGCGCATTGCAACACTGTAATTGTTCATTGATTGCCTTCTCATACGTGCCTTGACCGCAGGCCTTCAGCAGACCAAGTAACCCTTTGCTCGAGCCAGCGACTTTGGGCTCAAGCTGGTGAGCTTTTGCTCAAACCAGATGAGTCCTCGCTCAAGTTGGCGACCTTGGGGTCTCGAATCTGGGTCTTCTGCATCCCAGTCCGATGCTCTATCCACTGTGTCACCGCCCGCCTGGTCAGGCAAGTTTTTGCTTTTTGTAGTCTAAACTGCTAGAAGTAATGGTTTTTTAAGAAAAATTCTTTGTTCTAAAATTAATTTTAGAAAAGGAATATCTAATATTCCTGCTTTAATATTGTGCTTTTTTGGGTAAATGACTTAATTTCTACCTGTTAATGCTTTGCATAGTAACCAATTACCTACTCTTATCACTGCATTCAAAAAAATCAGTCACTTGTATTTTTAGAAAGATAAATTGGCGACTCATAATTTTTTTTAAATGATTGTAAAATCCCCTATTTCATTTATGTTCATGGTTTTCATCCCCTGTACCCCTGCAAAACTAGGTCTGATTGGTGAAAGGCAGAAACCACGGGCTGAACCAAAAACACAGGGCTAGTGAGTTCTAAAAGAAAAATTTATTTTAAAAATGCCTGGGTGTAGGCGGGCTGAGACCAGCAAAAGGTGTCAGCCCTGAGGGAGGGGTGGGACAGGGATTATATGAATTCCTCAAAAGGACCTTGGGCAAAGGCAGCTGCAAGATAACTTCTGTTTGTGGTTGGGAGTGGCACCACATTCCTCAAAATTGCTTGTGCTCTAATCCAATTGTCCCTTATCAGCATCCAGCTATGGGGGAGGTCTGAGCTGGATTACTGAATAGGCAAATCCTCCCTCCTTCAGGCCTGCATTCTTTTTAAGAAAGATGGTGGCTGAATAGCCATTTTTATCTTATCAATTAGTGTAATGGGGAACTGTGGGTATATACAGTATATCAACCAAAAACCAGAAGTTGAAACTGTTGAATAAATGTAAGGTATTACATCAGTATAGGGTGAATGACCTTTTGTCAATTACTGAAGAGATTCCTGTAGTAGCTGAGAGGTTGGATTAAGGCAGAGATCCCCAAACTTTTTACACAGGAGGCCAGTTCACTGTCCCTCAGACCATTGAAGGGCCGGACTATAAACTATGAACAGATCCCTATGCACACTGCACATATCTTATTTTAAAGTAAAAAAACAAAAGGAACAAATACAATATTTCAAATAAAGAACAAGTAAATTTAAACCAACAAACTGAACAGTATTTCAATGGGAACTATGCTCCTCTCACCACCAGTGAAAGAGGTGCCCCTTCCGGAAGTGTGGTGGGGGCTGGATAAATGGCCTCAGGGGCTGCAGTTTGGGGACCTCTGGATTAAGGTTTTTGAATTAAGAATTTAGTTAGTACCTGCATATTATTTAGATTGTTTAAAACAGTGACCGTTCCCCCCTCCCATACTGCTCACAAAAATTAGGGGATATTTCAAAATAAATATGAAGCGATAAAATATCCCCTAATTTTTATGAGCAGTATAGTATATATCTAGTCCCTGATTTTTCACAGTGACAGGAAAACCACTAAGTAGATAAAATGCTTTTTTTTTTTTTTTTAAAGATTTTATTGATTGATTTTAGAGGGAGGATAGAGCGAAAGGCAAGGGTAAGAGGACCGGCAAGCATCAATTTATACTAATTGCGTCTCATATATACCTTGACCTGGCCAGCCCAGGGTTTCGAACCAGCGACCTCAGCATAGATATAATACTTTATAAAAAGTATTTTTTATTCTTTGTTGGCATACTTCTTCAAAAGAAATATTAAACAATGAAATGATACTTAAAATTAGAAACATACATTATAAATCGATATGAGTTTTGTTTAATTGATCTTTAGAGAGGGAAGGAAAAAGAAAAATCAATTTGTTGTTCCACTTATTTATGCATTCATGGATTCTTGTATCTGCCCTGTCCAGGGATCAAACTTGCAACCTTGGCATATAAGAATGGCACTCTGACTAACTGAGCTTCCTGGGCAGGGCCAAAAAAAATATTTTTTAAACCAGAGAAAGAAGTCACACTTTATTTAGTTTTTGTGCTATAGAAATGTTAATAAGCTTTTCTAAGAGTTGGAGAGGTGTTGGTTTTGGTAAGGAATAGTCAATGATGTTTGCAACTTACCCATCCTATTTTTAGCTCAATTTCAAACAGTTTACCTGAAGCTTGATGAGTGAGAGAAAAAGAAAAAAACAAAAACAAAAAAGAGGATTTTTGGTTATGGCCTTAAAGTTGGAATTAGTATTGAGTTCTATTATTATTTTATCTTGAAAAAACTTATACCTGTTTTGTGTCCAATTGCAAATTGGTATTGTAAAGCCAGTAATCAGGGCCAGGGCCACTATCACAGCAGCCCGGCCCATGCAGGTTCGCATTGGATTCGGACAGTCGGTAAAGAAACAGCGGAGCCAAAAACTGATGGGCCATAGCCTTTAATCCTACCTTGCACCCGGCGGGCAAGTAAAAACATACACTGGGCTCCAAAACCCAGTCACACTCAGTGCTCACAAAGCCACTGACTTATCCGAGTTTCCTAGAATCAAAGGTTTCTAGCTCACCAGCCTTCTTCTCCTCAGTTCCCCATCTCCTTCCTTATCCCAGATACAAACTCTACACAAACTGGCATCTCACTCAGCACTCCGCCATCTTGGCTGCTTCTCCTGGCCTCCTCCACGTGGCCTCCTTTAGCTGCTGGCTCTACTCTCTCCGCTCTCTCATGCTAACCTCAGGAACCAAGAGCCCAAACTCTCGTTCCGTCCCCATTTTATAGTGTAGAAATCCAAACCCTTAATCCAATATACATAACAGGGAAGTCTCTAGTACAAAGTCACTTCTCTGAGGCATGATAGGATTGTACCACCTCACACCAAAAAGGGTAGGAAAGGCTTAATCCCAAAACCAAGCCCCAGGCTACAAGGATTCTGCCTGCCTTTAGCCCACCCCAACACACATTAATATCACCTGGTCAACGGCCTCTTTAACAAAGTGAGCATAATACATTTTATCTGCCCAACAGGTATTAATCTTGCTGCTTTTTTCTTCAGATAGAGAAATCATCTAAATTTGTTTTGAACCTTCTGGAATAAAGGGGCTTCAATATTCTTACTATAAAATTCAAATGTTTATGATTACCAAAATAATGAAGTGATTTAATTTTTCAGATTATTTGGGTGGGGTGTTCTTGGTTTTATGCCCCTGGCCTTCTAAGTTATTGTGTAAATAGAAATATTATAGACAGTACCAAGAATCAGCTAAGTATGTGGAGTGATTTGAATAAGTTTTATACAAATTGATTTGGGTTTTATATGTTACATTGAGAACCTTCTTGCACCATTTTACTTAGTAGGATTTTGATTATCTGGTTATTCATGTTAACTCATTTTGTCTTTCCATTGTCTTTTTTTTTTTTAATTAAAAAAAAATTTTTTTTTTTACCAGGGACAGAGAGAGTCAGATAGAGGGATAAATAGGGACAGACAGACAGGAACGGAGATAGATGAGAAGCATCAATCATCAGTTTTTCATTGCGACACCGTAGTTCATTGATTGCTTTCTCATATGTGCCATGACGGCGGGCCTTCAGCAGACTAAGTAACCCCCGCTCCAGCCAGT
Source organism: Saccopteryx leptura (assembly GCF_036850995.1). NCBI lineage: Eukaryota > Metazoa > Chordata > Mammalia > Chiroptera > Emballonuridae > Saccopteryx > Saccopteryx leptura. The sequence goes on from NC_089504.1 coordinate 159,038,155, forward strand.
GACCTTGGGTCCATGCTAGTGAGCTTTTTTGCTCAAGCCAGATGAGCCCACGCTCAAGCTGGCTATTCTGGGGTCTCGAACCTGGGTTCTCCGCATCTCAGTCTGACGCTCTATCCACTGCGCCACCGCCTGGTCAGGCCATTGTCTTTATAGCTTGGTGGATTGTCGGCTTTGAGTCCTGTCTCTACATTTTTAATTGACCATAGACAAGTTACTTCTATTTGAACTGTAGTTTCCATTACTGTTGTGAGGATTAGAGAGAGTATTTAACATACTGGCTTTTTATTTTTAAGGTTCATGAATGAGGTAGCCTGCTACCACTTAACTTTTGTCATGTTCTTGTATGTTTAGATTCAACAAATAGAATATTAAGCTTTTAATTCCTTCCTTTGTCTTTTCTTTTAGTATAAAGTATAAAAAGGGTAGAAAAAATGAAGTTTGGAACACTTGAATGGTTATTTTAAAGAACAGTCTTTGGCTGGTGAGAATTTTACATAGGGACTTTTTTCATTATTGAGTAAAAGATGACCTGGTTGATATAAACTGTTAACATTATTGAGATTGCCACATAATATTACCAGCATTATAAAATTTGAGCTCACAAGTTTTTGTACAAGAGATGTGATATTGGCATCACTTAATAGTCATAATTTATACTACAAATCTTCATTTAACATTTATTCAGCACGAGAAATACCTGACCTGGAGAAATAAAAGAGCTGTGTTCTAACTTTGGGGTATGTGTGTTTCATAAGATCTGTTGAACAACCTAATCATTTGTTATATTCCTGACTAGGAATGTTGACATAGTAATTATTGATAGAACTATTGAGACATAAAGTGAGAAATTTCAAAACCTGCAGTGTAAAACTGTAGATAACTTAGAGTAATGAGGAAAAGCTACAGCCATGATTATTATGAACTAAAGGTTACTTAATATTTCTTATCAAAACTTCTATGTAGTTAGTTTAAACCAAAAGGTAATTTTTAAAATTAAATAACTTATTTCTATTCTAACTAGATCAAAACTGATGAAATTTCTTAATTATGAAAATAACTATTTGAAGTTAATCATTTTTATCTTTTGGTCCACTCGTTGACCAAGATTTAAGAAAAAGTGAAAATGGGCAAAATCTATGTAAAAATCTGGAATCTATCCCTAGATTTTTGATTCATCATCATAAAACAGAACTTTTTATGTATGAATTTTCGTTGGTTTTATTTTGAATATTACATTGTAGTTGAGTTAGGGGTGATTGTTTTCCTATATGTAGGTCAAATTAGTTGTCTTAAAATATAATTGTTTTTTAATAAATTAAACACAGTTTTAAAACAAACTTGAAGTTCTTGTTAGTAAATTAAATCAGTGTACTTATTTTTTTTTTTTTTTTGTTTTTTGTTTTGTTTTTTTTTTTCATTTTTCTGAAGCTGGAAACCGGGAGAGACAGTCAGACAGACTCCCGCATGCGCCCGACCGGGATCCACCCGGCACGCCCACCATGGGGCGACGCTCTGCCCACCAGGGGGCGATGCTCTGCCCATCCTGGGCGTCGCCATATTGCGACCAGAGCCACTCTAGCGCCTGGGGCAGAGGCCACAGAGCCATCCCCAGCGCCCGGGCCATCTTTGCTCCAATGGAGCCTTGGCTGCGGGAGGGGAAGAGAGAGACAGAGAGGAAAGTGCGGCGGAGGGGTGGAGAAGCAAATGGGCGCTTCTCCCGTGTGCCCTGGCCGGGAATCGAACCCGGGTCCTCCGCACGCTAGGCCGACGCTCTACCGCTGAGCCAACCGGCCAGGGCCAGTGTACTTATTAAAGCTCTTCAAATTGATCACATTAAAACTGTTGAAAAATAAAGATAATTCAATTAAACATCCATGTATTTTCACTGGAAGAGCTTGCTTCAAAATTCTGGTTTTGTACTTCTTTAAATTGACTTACAAACTATTAGATGAGCCTGGGATATCTGTTCATTAATCAGAGATGTGCGGATTTTACTGTTTGTTTATATTATAATTTTTAAAAAAAATCAGACATTGTTTTATCACATTTGGCAGTAATAGCTGACAAAATTATTGAAAATCTTGTAATTCATATCTCTGGTACTTCTTTTTGTGTTTTTAATTAAGGCTGCAAGATGTGACTGTTGTAAATCTCAAGGAACTCTTAAAGAGCGTGTGCAGTGGCGAGGAGAAATGAAGCATTTCTGTGACCAGCATTGCCTATTGCGCTTCTACTGCCAGCAGAATGAGCCCAACATGACGACTCAAAAAGGACCGGAAAACTTACATTACGGTATGTAACTTAGGGAGCAGCTTTAAAAACTTGTACAGCAGTCTTGAGTTTCTTAGATCTGAATTCCAAGTAATGATAACAATTAGTTGATTTTGGAGATGGTTTAACAGCAACTTCCATAGTTTCTTGTGGTGGAAGTGCCCTGTATATTGTTTCTATAGATACATTGATTCTTATTTTATTCTCTTTTAAAAATTTAATGCTGGTTGAAGAAGTATAGTTTAGTTAGGGTTGCAGAGAAACTAAACAGAGTTATAACATACTAAAAAAATTCACCTACCTATTATGTGTCCTGTGCAATTTTAAATGAAAACCATTTTTAGCAAATTTTATGTGCCTGGGAATAGGAGCAACAAAAGCCCTTTAGGAGCTGTGACTCACTTAAGAATTAACTGTGTATGTTAACTCTAAAGAGTTAACCTCCAAAGTTGTGTGTGTTTTCTGAGGGGACAAAATGGGGAAATGAGTTAACTCTACCTATTGAGCTTTGCATTTCAGCTCTCAAATTCGATATTCTTTAGTTAAAATAGCTTAAAATACTTTAGTAATTATTTTAAAACATTAAAATTTAATGACAAATACAGATTTAAGAAATTCTGAAGAAAGTGATATTTGTCTCATTTAAAATTTGTTTTTATTTTTATTTTTTTAGATCAGGGTTGTCAGATGTCCAGAACCAAAATGACGGTAAGTATTGCTTAGGTAAAGTATTAAATATTTATTTTCATAATGTGAGGATATAAAAAAAATAATCAGTTTAATTTAATCTGGTTGTAATTATAAAAGATTTTTTACTTCCTCTGTTGAGATGTTGAAGGATTTAGTTGAATTACCTGTTACTAAAACAGGTACTTTCATACATGTGAGGGAATATAAAGGTGTTTTTATAGTATTCTCTTCATGATGTTAATAGTTGGCAGATTTCTAGAAAAATGAGTGCCTTTTCCTGTGGAGGTATATATTTTAAGTTAGTTAATTCAGAAATGCAAAGAAGTATTTAGCTGGATCATTTGATTTTAATTTATGCCAAGGTACATAAAGATGATCACTCCCTGTTGTTATCTTTGTGCAACTATCTGGCAGCTTTCCAACCTTGTTTCAAATATGTAAGCTTTTAAATAAGGATTTAGGAAACCCTTTCTGCTAGCACTTAACCCTGTATGTAACAGTCAGAGGAGAATTACTAGCGGAGGAGGAGAAGTCAGTGTGCCAGCCACAGCTGTTCAAGTCCTCTCTCATCTTTTCCTTGTAAGCTTTTGGAATCTTTTACTTCCCTACCTATAAAAACTTCAAAATATGTGAGCTTAATTATATAGTTTTCAGTAGGTGAGTTCACTGTTCTTTGTGTGAATTTCCTTATTTGTAAAATGAGAATGAAGATAGTACTTGCCTGGAGGTTATCACAAAGATAGCATGTCTGGTAGTTAAGAACAAAGGCTTTTTCTTAACTTCTGATCTCCTTCACAAGGGCATTTATCCCATTCATGAGGGCTCTGCTCTTATGACCAAATTACCACCTAGAGGCCACATCTTCTAATCTTGGGGATTAGATTTTAACATGAATTTTAGGGGGACATTGTCTATAGCAGTGATTTTCAACTGTTTTTACACTGGGGACTGGTAAAAATAGAATTATTTCAGGGATCACTAAGGCAGAAATCACTCTAAGTGAATTTAAGATCATTGGGTCTGTAATCTTCATACAACATCAAGGTAATTAACTCTTTTGTGGATTCTGGCAAAATTTATGGCATTTGAAAAACACTGGTGTATATAGCACATAGTCCCTCTCTTATAGCAAATACTCAACAGATGGTAACTTTTATTATTATAATTTTCATATTGGGTTTTTCAATATTCATTATAAATGGGTATAGATCTGCCTATTGACTAGCAGAAGTGTAAGTGGCATTACCAAGTATAGGCTTTCACCAGGTGGCATAATTTTATCAACATGATATAACATTTGTAGAATGATAGAAGGTAAACCGTTGAGTGATCTAGAACATTGGTGATTTTGTACTCCTGATTCTTAAGTGGGGATGTTAAAGTATTCCCAGTTCAGTCCAGTTATCCAGTGCTTGGGGTATAGTAGATATTCAATAACTGTTTGCTAAATTATTCTCCCCAGTTTACAGTTAAGGAAGTTGAGGCATAGGAGATTAAGTGACTTATCTGATGCTACACAGCAGTAGTTAGAACTAAGTTCCCTAGCTCCTTGTTAACAACTATCTTATAGCTGATTAATTATGTGGTGTGAAATCCTGATGAATCTAGAGTAAGCTCATACTGGTACCAGTCCCCTTGCCATATATATGTTTTATTTGTAACTTGTGAGATATCCATCATAAACGGTGTTTTTATTTATACTTTTCCAGACCTTTAAATATACACAAGTAAACATTTTTTTTTAAACAAGAGTGGGAGGCAGAAAGGGATAGACAGGGGCAGACACAAAGGGAGAGAAATGAGAAGCATCACTTATAGTTGCAGCACCTTAGTTGTTTATTGATTGCTGTCTCATGTGCCTTGATCAGGGGGCTCCAGCTGAGCCATTGAACCCTTGTTAAGCTAGTGACGGATGTTTAGGCTCAAGCCAGTGACCATGGTTGTTATGTCTGTGATTCCACTCTCAAGCTGGAGGAGTCCGTGCTCAAGCTGGCAACCTTAGAGTTTCAAACCTGGGTGCTCCCAGGCCAGTGGTCTGTATCTACTGTGCCACTGCTTGGTCAGGTGCATAAGTGAACTTAAAATAGTAAGTGCTTTAAGTACACTTGATTCTCATTATTCCTGTTTGCAAATTTTTTTATTCTCTAAAATTTATTTGTAACCCTACATCAGTACTAATGGAGTTTTGAGTTGCCTATAGATTGGTGAAGTGGTGAAAACTGTGAATCATGAGAGGCTCATCCTTTGCCAGGTTGAATAAGGCAAGCCTTATTTTTTTTGGTCTCGCTCATCTCACATACACAAGTGTCCTTTTTGCCGTCTTCTGAGTGTACATTTTTGCCTTTTGGGGGGGCACTTTTGCTGTTTAAAAGGTCCTCTGAGCATAGTACTAAAGTGCTGTCTATTGGTCCTGTGTACCAGAAGGCTGTGATGGGCCTTATGGAGGAGATACATGTTGTTGGTTGAGCACTATTCAGTTTGCTGTGAGTTCATTGTTCATGAATAAAGCATATGGTAACTCCCAGAGAAAGTAACAAGAAATTCACCAGTCTATATAGGATATAACTCCCAAGTGCTTAAGTCAAGCTTATAGAATGTGATGAATCTGTAGAAGGGGTGGAATAATGATAACTTCTTGGTTTCTGAGCTTACACCTCATTTCAAAAGCATAGTGAACAGCCCTATTGTGATACTTTAGCTTACATGTTACCCAGGGCATGGGTAACTTTGTCCTGTCTAAAGCTGCCTGCCACACATTTTAAGGTGATATGGTGTGAAAAGTGTTAAACTGGCAGATGAGGCAGGTTCTACTGGTCAGTATGCTGTGAGAGAAGCCCTGCTATGTGTTATGGCAGAAGAGGGTTATATGGACAAGCAGGTTTTCAGTGCTGATAAGACTGGCTTGTGTTTACAAGGTCGTTGGCAAACAAACCTATATAATACAAGTGGTCTCCAAAGCCCCTGACTTTAAATCATTCAGGGATGGTGCAACCAAGATGTTGTGTCAAGGATAATTTTAGGCACAAATCCTTCATAGTGTACAGAGATCTTAGAGTCTATGAACACTTAAAGGTGAAAAGCTGAATTGTCTGTCATTTACTGATGGACAAAAAGCATGAAATATGATCTGGCTGTCTGGAATTGATTCTGCACTTGCTTTATTCTAGAAGTTAAACACTATCTCCAAATTAAAAACCTTGCTTTCAAGGTTTTATTATTGGTTAATATCTGTTGCCATGAAGAACTCAAAAAACGCCCATCTCAAAACTGTCTCATCCAGCCCCTTGATCATGGCATAATGAAAGCTTTCAAGGCCCACTTCATGAGAGCTTGCAAAGGCTCTCAACAAGGAAAACGCCATGATCATCTTCTGGAAATCTGTCACTGTATGCGACGTTATCGATTATGTTGATACAGCCCAGGACAGCAGCAGCAGGCTTTTGTGAGTAACTGTTGGGTAATGTTTGACCAGACTGTGTAAAAAATTTCAGTCTTTGAAGGAGTTATAGAAAATAAAAACTACGCTTATCATACACGAGTAAGTGGAGAACGCTTTGTGGATATGAAGGAAGAAGACGTGGAGGAAGTTTTGGCAGCAAAGGCAGTAGAGGCCACTAATGAAGACCTGGACAAGATGGCATAACAAGGCAGCAGAGTCAGTGATGAAAGTCAGCGTATGGCTCCCAAGAATTGTTCCTTTAACAGCAGCCAAAATACTGGAATGGAATTCTGCATTGGGAAAAATTGTTGATGACATGGAAGCATGTGACCCTATGCCTGAGCAGAGCTTTCGGTTGAAGCACCACTGTGTTTGCGCCTTACATCAAAATGCTCAGAAGCTGTGAGGGGGAAAGCCCAGCGGACACTGGGCTTTAATTTTTGAAGCCAGTTTGGGAGGGAAAATGGCTGACAGCAATTGCGAGAGTCCAACTTCTGCAGTAGAACTGCCGGATGTCACCATGCACCCTCATTGATGTCTTTCTTGTCTGCAGAATAAACTTCATCACCTCTCCCTTGGTGTCCATGGGGTGTGCCAAGGTCAAGAGGTCTCACCTTACAATGTGCTTCCCAGCATACATCCTGCAGCTCTGCCAACAGTAAGGAGCTACTATTCTTACAAAAGTTTGAATGCTAAGTCTGTTTTCTTTTTCTTTTCATTTTTTAGAGAAGTGGTGGGAGGGGAGGAGAGAGAGATGAGAAGCATCAACTCTTAGTTCCTTCACTTTTTAGTTGTTTATTGATTGCTTCTCAAAGTAGGGCTTAAGCCAAGCCAGTGACCCCTTGCTCAAGCCATCAACTTTGATCTTCAAGCCAGCAACCTTTGGCCTCAAGCCAGCAATCTTGGGATCATGTTGATGAGCCCGCACTCAAGCTGGCGACCTTGGGGTTTCAAACTGGAGCCCTCAGTGTCCTTGGCTGATGCTGAGTCCACTGCGCCACTACCGGTCAGGCCTGAGTGGTTCAGGGACCTGATTTGCGTCACTATACAGTGTATATATGTGCTCACAGTACTGAGTATGAGTACTGCACAGTATGTGTGCTGTGTACATCCATGTCTGAGTGAGAGTTGATAATCACGGAGCACATTACACAACAATGCTGTAATCATACTGTTACAAAGAAATACTACATATCATTATTTATAAAAAATATGTATTAAATAAAGTTTTGCAAAAGAAACGAGATTATGTATTGATCTGTTGATGAAAAATGTGACCGGAGGCTGGCAGGAGCCTACCCTTGTATTTCTAGGACAACGGTTCAGTGCTCACAGTTGTAGAACGGAACTACCCCAGCAGTGGGAATGGAATATGTTAGTATTCTGTATATTTTCCCGGTATCAGTAGGTGGTATGGAGAACATCTTATCTTGAGTCCCCTTTGCACAGAGCTTCAGCTTGGTTTAGATTTTGTGTGTGTGTTTTCCAATTGCAAATGATGCTACAGTGAACATAGTGAAAACATTTGAGATACTGTATAAATGTCTAAAATTATAATTGCTGGGATATGGCAAATGCACAAGTTCAAGTTTGATAATATTTTTGGTAATATTTTAATGTTATTTTTTCAAAGTTTGTATCATATATAGAAGCTATTTATCCAGCAGAGGGAGCTAGAGTATCACATAGTCATGCTGACTTCAGGAATTCTTTTTCTTCTTCAAACAAACTTTAGAAAAGTCCAGTTATTTTCAAAATTCAGTTTTATAACATTGCTTTTTGTATTTAAGAGTGAGAATTGTGTTGTTTTTAAAATTCAATCTGATGACATCCTTTGAAGGTAGCACAGATCTGTGGAATGACCAGTTACTACTGCTTTGCTAGTAGTGAGGATAGATTTGTTTTATCCTGATTCTACCAGATTAAGACTAGTAAACATGATATTAAAGCATAATTTGATTATACTGTGTTCCCCCCAAAGTTCTTAGAAACCATATATTCATTCCTACCAGGAAGTAGTAAAAATTAGGGTAAAAAAATGTTTCTCTTTGCCTCTCTCTAGGGTTCAGCACCACCCCCTTCTCCAACACCTAACAAAGAGATGAAGAACAAAGCGGTTCTTTGCAAACCTTTAACAATGACAAAAGCTACTTACTGTAAACCTCACATGCAGACCAAATCTTGTCAGACAGGTAACATTGAGGATTTGACTTCCTTATCTTTATACCTCACTTAATGAAATCATGGTTTTCTCAAATAATAGGCTACAGAATAGATTTCTTAGTCACTTTGTCATTTTCTATTGATTTTGCCTATCTAGTTTGAGACTTTACCTTGAGAATACAGAATAATATTTTAAATTATTAGTGAAAATCAACCTTTGGTAAAGGCCTGGGATACAAATGAATGTTACCAGTGAAATACTGCCATAGCTAATATTTTCTTGGGGCTGAGACATACTAAAGTTATAGTGCTCTCTCTGAACATCATCTCTATGTGTGGTCTGTTATAATAGCAATGCTATTTCCTTCTCAAAATGAGATGAAATAATTTAAATACATATTTTTTATCAAATTTAATTTAGCTATGTTCTAATTGTTAGATTAAATAAGCCTTTTTGTGGGTAGGTGAGAGGGGAATTTATAATGTCAGGAACTATATAATGTTTTTAAATGTTGTTTTCTCTTAATTAAAAAACACTTAAATTCTATTTGTGTTTTATAAGTTAGAAAAACTACTTTATTCAGTTTGGTGGCTTTTAAGTTACCTAACTTTGTGGAAACTAGACACTTATTTTAAATGTATACTGAGACACTTTTTTTTTGGTAACCACATTATTTTAACATTGTGCTTTTTGCCAGTGCTAGTTAATGAGCTCTCTTATCACGTGTTGCACTTGCAGATGACAGTTGGAAGACAGAGTATGTCCCAGTGCCTATCCCTGTGCCTGTCTATGTCCCCGTACCTATGCATATGTACAGCCAGAATATTCCCGTTCCCACCACAGTTCCTGTTCCTGTAAGTTGGATGTTATCTGCTTTTCCACTGTGAGATTTGTAAGGCATGGGCGGGAGGGCATGTTGTGGCAGGTGCTGCTTCAGTAAAAGCTAGCAGAGTTGAGTCAACATTTCTTCACCAGTTCACTTCAGTGTGCTTGAATCTCTGCTGGTGACGGCTTTGTGTTGAATTGGGTATATATTCATCCTTGAGAGTGAAGATCAGCAGATGTCTGTGTCTGCTTTATGTAATTACATTTTATATTTAAGTTCATTGTAGAAAGAAATATTTGTGAAGCTGTTTAAGGTTTAGAGCTGAAACATGGGATAGAGTTGCATGTCAAGTATCATTATATTTCATTCAACATCACTTATAGTAGTACTTATACTATGTCAGGGCTTGACTATTGTAGTCCCCTGGGGGACAGCTGTTGGTTTCTTTAGCATTAAAATTAAGATGGAGAAGTAAATTATTGTCATTTTATTCCAGCTCTAAAAGAGTTGGTAGTTTTTAAAAATAATATGTCAGTTTGCCAGAATAGATTATTAACCTGTACGCTAAGCATCAATACTGATGGAGATTTTTCTAGGATATATATGTTTCATATAATATATATACATACACATAGTGAAAGGAGCAGAGATGCCTCCATCTTGCCCCGTCAATGTGTGCATCACGCGGTGCTTTGTGCTTAATAAGTTTTCCATATTTTTCTTATCGTTATTCCCTTAGCAAAGTACATGATTTTTTTAGCTTCTGGACTCCCATAGTACTTTACATACATATATTACTACTATAACATTGGTCATATTGTATCTCTCTAGCTGGTTTATATCTGCCTTCCCAACTGTACTCTGAATTTTTTTTTTTTCAAAGATAAACTGTTTATTTTTTTTATTATTTATTTTTACATTTTTTTTTATTTATTCATTTTTTTTTAGAGAGAGGAGACACAAAGAAAGAAAGAGACAGAGAGAGGAAAGAGATAGAAAGAACAGAGGGAGGAGCAGGAAGCATCAACTCCCATATGTGCCTTGACCAGGCAAGCCTAGGGTTTTGAACTGGCGACCTCAGCGTTCCAGGTCGACGCTTTTACCCACTGTGCCACCATAGGTCAGGCTGTACTCTGAATTTTTTGACAGGAGAGTGCTTCCTCTTCATCTGTATATCTTCAGATTTTAACGCAGAACTTGGCAGAAAAGCAGGCCACAGATAGGAAATATATTTCATCTCTCTTGCCCACTCTGGTTGACAATCCTTGCATGGAATGTTGTGTTGGTGATAACTCAAAAAAATTTCTTTTTTTTTTTTTTAATTTTTATTTCAATTAGTAACTGCTTGTATTTTGGGCTTTCTGCGTCACAGTTGACATCTTAGTATTCATATGTGTTTTTCCACAGCTTTTTTCTAATATGGAATGATAAAGTAGACCATGTGTCAGAGTAGTCTTTACTTTAGAAAAATACCTTTCAATGTTAACAGTAAATACTTTGGTGAATTAGGTGCCAGTCCCTGTTTTTCTGCCGGCCCGGGTGGATAGCTGTGAGAAAAGCCCTATAGCCGCTGAGGAGCTAAAAAGTAAAGCTTCTTCAGATCCTCTTGATACCGAGATGCTTACAATGGCAGACATGATGACTGAAGATGAGGGGAAAACAGATGCTGCTAACATCAACAGTGAGCAACACTAAATTATACCTTGTGGATGAGTGTGTTGTGGTTTTTACAAAGTGCTGTAATTGTTTTAGTATGTTTCAGGATATTTTAATCTTTGATACAAGAGTGAAGGAAGCATTGTAACAAAAATGTATTTTATGTTAAGAGAGCCAGGCTATATCTAGCAGGTGCTCTGTTATGTGAAGCCAAATTCAAGAAGAAATGTTTACATTGTAACAGGATTTGACTTGTATAATCAACTCAATTATTCTTGTTTTATTAGACTAGGTCAGACATAAAACTAATTTGTAATAGGCTTTAATAATAATCCAGATTCTTATTTTATAGTAGTTACCAGTTTTGTTTTATTGATTATACTGATGTCATTTGCAGCATCTAAACCAGGGGTCTCAAACTCAACTCAGCATGTGGGCCGCAGAGCAAGATCACAGCCGTTTGGCGGGCCGCACTAGGTCTACAAAAGGCAACTGTTACGCAACACTTTTCTCACTGCAGTTGAAAACAAAAAAAAATCAGTACACCAAGCACAATCGTACATGCAGTTTACTCAGTGTCACAAAATGACCAGAAACTGTAGTTTGCATCACAACTGCTGTTAACTAAGGTAATATCTAGCTAGGATGCTAGAGAAATGAAAAATACAAGTAGGCCCCTAGGCTTACTTAATTTTATCCAAAATATTTTGAACTTCGTGAATTAGTCTGCGGGCCGCACAAAATTGTTCGGCGGGCCGCGAGTTTGAGACCCCTGATCTAAACTAAGGTTTAACTTCTGTTAGAGCAATGCCATCCAAATGGTACAGCATGTGAGTGTGTTGTGGATGATTCTGTCTTAGAATATTTATTCCTCTCCTCAGTCCCCTGGTGACGACAATCCTGTTTCAACCATGAGCTAATTTCCTTTAGAGTACAGTGAAAACACTATATAAAATTCTGTGTATTCATAATGTCAGTATTTTTGAAGGACTTCGTTAGGGAGTTGTAAAATTAATTTAGTGGGTTAAAATCAGTTTTGTTTTGTTTTTTTTTAAATGAAGTAGAACACAAAAAGTTGCATGAATTGCTTCATAGAAAGGTTAATGTTTTGTGAAACCTTTGTGCGCTGTGTGTGTGCATGCATGTATGCTTATTTCTCTTTCTGTCTGCCACCACCATCCTGAACCAGATAAAATGCTTTTCTTACTGCGGGTTGCAATATAATGGTGTTTCAAAGCAACTGATCAACATTAGAAGACCATAAGCAAATATGGAATGATGTAGAAAACTTTGGTCATGGTTTAAAAAGAATATTGAAAATTGCAAAATCGTTTACTTTTGAGAAGAGATTACTTTCAGAAATACTCTGATATCAGTTGTTTTACTAGCAAAGCATGCCTATTAATTTTTGAAGAGCAGCAGTCAAAAACTTTTACAAGATAAAAAATTTTTGTGTACCCATGATTATCTAATTACAAAATTTATAGTAGTTAATTTTAAGATAGCTATATACCTTTTCCTTTTGTGACATATAAGTATTTTTGTTTTGAAATGACAATCAACTGACTTTCTTTTGCTAGGTAAGGATACTGTTGAGGTCTTTGTTTTGATTTCTAATGTCAGTATGGATTGATTACAGGTGTAATTATTGAGACAGACATAACTGGTTCAGATCTCTTGAAGAACTCTGACCCAGAGACACAGTCCAGCATGCCTGATGTACCATATGAACCCGACTTGGATATTGAAATAGATTTTCCCAGAGGTACTCAAAATTCTGTTTTATTTTTTAAATATGAACTGTGGTTATGGAATTTAGTTATAGAGTTGTAACTCTCATTATCAGCATTAGCCATTTAATGTTTGTATCATTGCCTTAACTGTTCATATTTGTCTTTTCTGTTTCTGAAATAAAACTCAATTGAAGTGAGGCATACAATTGAATCGTAGGAACTATTTAGAGCCTTAGAAAGAAACATTCTCAGAGTAATTTATTATACAACATTTTGAAGATAGAGAAAAGGATAAAGTAGTGTTTATATAATTTTATAAAAAAATTATAAAAATATGTATTTTTTTATTTCAAATTTTTATTCATTTTAGCCTGACCTGTGGTGGCACAGTGGATAAAGCGTGAACCTGGAACGCCTAGGTGGCCGGTTCGAGACCCTGGGCTTGCCTGGTCAAGGCACATATGGGAGTTGATGCTTCCTGCTCCTCCCTCCTTCTCTCTCTCTCTGTCTCTTCTCTCTAAAAAATAAATAAATAAAAAAATCTTTAAAAAAAAAGAATAAAAAATTTTTTATTCATTTTAGAGAGCCAGGGATGGGAGAGAGGAGGGGAGAGAAAGAGAAAAAGAGAGAGAGAGAGAAAGGCAAGGGGAGGAACAGGAAGCATCATTTCCCATATGTGCCTTGACCAGGCAAACTGGATGTTTCAAACTGGTGACCTCAATGTCAGCATTTTATTCACTGTGTACCATAGGTCAGGCTTAAATAAAGTATTGATACTATTTTTCTTAAAATCTTTTTGAAAATTAACTTGACCTTCAAAGGAAAAAGTATTTTCAGGTCTTTTGTTGTAAAAGAAATGTGTTCTTTTTTATAAGATGTAAAGCATTTTATTTTAGAAAAAATTTAATAGATTGAAACATCTGTAGTGAGACTGCTTTAGATCTTACAATTGAATTTCAGATTGTAATAATTTTTCTGATGTACATTTACTTGAACATTTCATGTTGATATTCATTATACATGATTTTTAAGAGTCTGAACAGCCTGACCAGGTGGTGGCGCAGTGGATAGACTGTCTGACTGGGATGCAGAGGACCCAGGTTCGAGACCCCGAGGTCGCCAGCTTGAGCGCAGGCTCATCTGGTTTGAGCAAAGCTCACCAGCTTGGACCCAAGGTCGCTGGCTCGAGCAAGAGGTCACTCAGTCTGCTGAAGGCCCCCGGTCAAGGCACATATGAGAACGCAATCAATGAACAGTAAGGTGTCGCAACACTCAATGAAAAACTAATGATTGATGCTTCTCATCTCTCCATTCCTGTCTGTCTGTCCCTGTCTATCCCTGTCTCTGACTCTCTCTGTCTCTAGAGGAAAAAAAAAAAGAGTCTGAACAGTTTATCAGAACTCATAGGCCATGTTAGGTACAAAAACTCATTTACTCTTCACCCAGTACAGGTTGTTCCTATATGAATACCTGTTTCCATTCTGTGGTTGTTGTTTTTTATATATTATTTTAAAATTAAAAAAAAAAAATTTAGATTGATTTTAGAGAGAGGGGAGGGAGTGAGTTGGAGAAGTATCAACTTATAGTTGCCTCACTTTAGTTGTTCATTGATTGCTTGCTGTATGTGCCTTGACTGAGCTTTCCCAGTCAAGGCATATACAGCAAGCAATCAATGAGCAACTCCCCCTACAGTTACAGTGACTTTCAGTGTTCTAGGTCGATGCTCTATCCATTGGGCCACCACAGGCCAGGCCTGTGGTTATTTCTTTGTTGACCGTGTTTATGTAACATAAGTCTCTGCTATTACCTTTGGAATATAAGTTCTTCTAATTTGATTGCCAGCTGCTGAGGAGCTTGATATGGAAAATGAATTTTTATTGCCACCTGTTTTTGGAGAAGAATATGAGGAACAGCCTAGACCTAGATCTAAAAAAAAGGTATAAAATTGATAGTATTTTTGCATTTGGTTAATATTCTATGTATAGTAATATCTGTATCCGGGTATAGAGTAAGAATACAATGGTCTTCAGTTGTGCCTGTGAATATGGAAAGATATTTTGTGTTCTAGATTTAAAAAGACTTTAAGAGTTAAAATCTTTATTACTTCATTTCTAAGTAATAAAAATGTCTCATTTAATTTTAACTTCTTGTTAAATCTGAATAGACTGAGTATTACTGCCACTTAGTTTTTTTTTATTTTTCTTATTTTTTTTTTCTTTTATACTTAGAGTCGGGGAGGCAGAGAGACAGACTCCTGCATGTGCCCTGACAAGGATCCACCTGGCAAGCCCTTTACTGGGCGATGCTCTGCCCATTTGGGGCTGCTGCTCCGCTGCTCAGCAACTGAGCCATTTCAGTGCCTGAGGCAGAACCATGGAGCCATTCTCAGCGCCCAGGGCCAACTTACTCAAATCAAGCCATGACTACATGAGGGGAGGAGAGAGAGAGAGACAGACAGACAGAGTGTGAGAAGAGGGAGGGGTGGAGAAGCAGATGGTTGCTGCTTCTGTGTGCCCTGACCGGAAATCAAACCCTTCCACATGCTGGGCCAAGGCTAGTTGCATGTAAATTCCATTCTTTGACAAATATTGAGACAGTTTCATAAAGAGCTGTTTTTTCCATCATTATTTCTTAATAGACTGTTCGATGAGGTTGGAGTGCACAGCAAATTATGTCTGGTTTCTTTTAAGCATGCCAACACATAGGAAGACATCTGAGACACTTTAATAGTCATTCAGGTAGATCAAATCTAAATGTATTAACAGGTGCAATTTTGAATATTTTTATTAATAACTTTCTCTATTTCTGATGTCTAACATAAAGTAACATCAAAAGAAAAAAAAGAATGATGACTTTCACAAATTTCACCCAAAAGAAAGAAACTAAAAAAGGAGTGAGTATCCTGTAGTACAGGGATTGGGAACCTATGGCTTGCAAGCCAGATGTGGCTCTTTTGATGGCTGCATCTGGCTCTCAGACAAATCTTTAATAAAAAAAATAATGTTAAAAATATAAAACATTCTCATGTATTACAATCCACTCATTTCCTACCGCTCATGTTCATGGTTGTGGGTGGCTGGAGCCAATCACAGCTGTCCTCTGGGACAACACCAAATTTTTATTCAATAATGCACAATGTACACGGGTCGTTGTATGGCTCTCACGGAATTACATTTTAAAATATGTGGCGTTCATGGCTCTCTCAGCCAAAAAGGTTCCCGACCTCTGCTGTAGTAAAATGAAGTTGGACTCATAATTGACACCACAAAAATCAACTCAAAATGGGTCAGAGACCTAAATGTAAGAACTAAAATGATAAAACTTAGAAGGAAACATAGGCCTCAATCTTCATTACATTGGGTTAGGTATAATATGTTAACTTTAACACCAAAAGCATAAGGAACAAAAGGAAAAAGTAGATAAACTGGAATTTAAAACTTTTGTATAATGAACACTGCCATCAAGAAAGTGAGTTGAGTGATCATTCCCTATATAGTGGAATTATTGAAAAGTTCTTCAATTTTCCTCTTACATTAATATTTACAATCCTTTTATTTCAGCTTACTAGTTTATTATGTCTTTTTTTTTTTCAGTGACTCAGTTGAAGTTAGTAAAATTTTATTGTACATAGTGGTTTATGTAGAAATATGGCATTCCTGGAGATATATTTTAAGTCATGTCATAGGTAAATATTCTCAGATTCAGGAATACCAGTCAGTTCTAAGAATATAAGTATATTTCTCTTTCATTTGCATATTTGGATTGATGGCTTATATAAAGTCATGAATTAATATAATAAGACAGGCTTAAAAAAAAAGATTTACAGTGGTGTTTTACTAATAGGGAGCCAAGAGAAAAGCTGTATCAGGATACCAGTCTCATGATGATAGTTCTGACAATTCAGAATGCAGCTTTCCTTTCAAATACACGTATGGTGTAAACGCATGGAAACACTGGGTCAAAACTAGGCAACTTGATGAAGATCTTCTGGTATTAGATGAGCCAAAATCTCGTAAGTGTTCTGATTTTGTTTCCCCTATGTCTTATTTAAAAGCAAGATTTTTGTTATTATCTATCTTTCCTTGTTAAAAAATAAATGTAGTTTTTATTTTACTTTTATGTTTTTACATAGAATAATTTCAGGGAGTTTCTTAACCTTAAGACAGTAAATAATAGCAATTACTATTTTTAAATTTTACTTTGTTTTAGCTAAATCAGTAAAGTTAAAAGAAGATCTGCTGTCTCACACCACGGCTGAGCTTAACTATGGGCTAGCCCATTTTGTCAATGAGATCCGCCGGCCAAATGGAGAGAACTATGCACCTGACAGCATCTATTATCTTTGCCTTGGGATACAGGAGGTTAGTAATTTGTCGGCTACTTTTCAGTATAATGTGTTAATAAGAAAGGTTGTTGTGGTGGTTCTTGGGCAGAAAAATGTCAAGTTCTCCGAAACTGTGTCAAAACCAAAAACAATTTATGTGAAAAATAGTTAGGGACAGGCCACTCGAAATTCATGTATCTCCTGTAATAGACCTAACAAACTTGTCTGTTTACCATGTGTATGATAATCAAGATGACATCATTCCCTTTCTTACAGTCCCAAGTAAGTAAACTAACACTCTGAGGCATGATATGTATATGCATAGATCAGTGCTGATAGACATGTGAACAGAAAATATCTGCCTTCTGCACATTGTCAGTCTGTTTCAGTATACACTTATCATGTGTTTGTAACATGTTAAATAGAGTAACTACTCATTAGTTCTTTGGGATCATCTTAGAAAAGGAGGAGATCATTCTTTAGGGGTTTTAGGTAAACTTCAACAATGTTTCTGTGAATCTGGGGCTAGTCTGTTTTCCATAGTAAACATGAAGATCAGATGTAGGCAATAACTTCTGGTTTTGTTAAACAGGTTTGAGCCCAGAAGTCATAAAGGATCCTTTCTTCACATCCTGTGTGTTTTTAAATGTGATAAATAATGGAAGGATATCTTTTTCAGCAGGGTTTTGTTACTGAAGAAAACTAGAATTGTCTTAATTTGTATTTTACTTCCATTCTTTTCAGGATAAAAATTTGCCCGAGATGTAAGTGGTGTGGTCAAGTAGCACATGGCTGTACATAACTGTGTGTTCAAAGCTATCACATATTTTCCTGTAGCAACCTAAAAGAAATATAGTCTGTTTTGTTTCTTCTTATTCTTCTTTGATTTTGCATATACTTTGAATCTTGTTTCAATAGCAATTCACTATTCCAAAATCCCAAGATCCGAGAACCAAGATTGTCATAGAAACTTCTTGATAGTAAAACCTGACTCAACAGTTATGATGATGCTCTTATTTTTATAATACTTTTTAAAAAATGTTTCTTTTTGCCTGGCCAGGCAGTGGCGCAGTGGATAGAGCATCGGACTGGGATGTGGAGGACCCAAGTTCGAAACCCCGAGGTCACCAGCTTGAGCATGGGCTTATCTGGTTTGAGCAAGGTTCACGAGCTTGAGCCCAAGGTCGCTGGCTTGAGCAAGGGGTTACTCGGTCTACTGTAGCCCCTCCCCCAGGTCAGGGCACATATGAGAAAGCAATCAATGAGAAACTAAGGTGCCACAATTAATACTTCTTATCTCTATCCTTTCCTGTCTTTCTGCCCCTATCTGTCCGTCTCTCTGTCTCTGTCACACACACAAAAAAATGTATTCCTTTTTAGAATATTAACTGTAGATTCACTGTAGATTTGTTAACATTTCTAAAAAGTATAGGGTGCTTCCCAAGACCACTCTGGGAATACTGTGTAATTATGTACACACCCTGTGTTTCATCTGTAAAAATCCAAAAAGTCATGAATTCTAAAAGATATGTGGCCTCATTGGCTTTGTCACAGGATTTTTAGACCTGTCCATGTGTTTTCGCTCTTTCATTTTACCTCATAGTACAAAAGAGTAGAAAGAGAATATATAAGTATGGTACCAGGTATAGGTGCTAGCATCTCAGTCAGAACAAGTTATTTATTATATACAGTTCCCCTTGGGAGCAAATAGGAGATGGGAATTACTCCTTTGTGTCTGTGTTATGCTGTCCACATGTCTGTATTCCCTGACCTCAACGAGTGCCATGACTGTTACACATTAGACCTATATATTCAGTTTTCTGCTGCCTTTTATTGTGTGTGTATACTTAAGATAATTTTTCAAAGAGAACATTTATATCTTAAAAATAGTTCAACAATTTTTATTTTCTTTTTTATAATTTCAATAACAGTTGACATACTTTGGTTTTATATGTATATAACACAGTGATTAGGCAGTTATATAACTTAAAAAGTGATTACTCTGATAAATCTAGTACTCACACATAGTTATTACAATATTATTGACTATTCCCTATGCCCGTGATGGCGAACCTATGACGTGTGTCAGCACTGACACGCGTAGCCATTTTCGGCGACACGTGGCCGCATGCCAAGAAGGACGTTCCATCCTCGGCTCCTACACAGCCAGGTGCAGTAGCCGAGGATAAAACATTTACTATAGTGTAGACACTGTGC
This sequence comes from Saccopteryx leptura, assembly GCF_036850995.1. Lineage (NCBI taxonomy): Eukaryota > Metazoa > Chordata > Mammalia > Chiroptera > Emballonuridae > Saccopteryx > Saccopteryx leptura. Next base: position 159,057,475 of record NC_089504.1, read on the forward strand.
TGGAGGTCTGTAGGCTGAAACAACAGAACTCCAGCATAGAGCTTCTAGTTCTGGGACTTCCGGTTGGGCCGTTAGGGGATCTTTGACCTCACTTCCGGAGGCAGCGGAGCAGGGAGCAGTGGAATGCCGCGGGGGACGCATCTCTGGGGAGCCTGTGATCGCCATTACCAGCAACCACATAACCACAGCAGCCATCATCCAATCTACTGTTCTGGGGTGTCGTGGATTTCTAATTGACCATCATTACTGAGATAAGTGACGGGGAGGCTGGGAGAGGTGAGGGCCTGTGCTATGGGTGCTGTTTCCCGCCATTAGAAATAACGACAGCCATCTTAATTTACATAAGATGCAACTTGCAGAATTTCAAGAGAACATCTGGACTCAGGTGTTTGTTGACTTGAGGTCAAAGCTTGAGCATCTGAAAAGGTGCCACTTGGAGAATCAAGAAGAGTGCCACTACGAACAGGAAATTTGGAGTGCCTGGAATCGATTACCAGACATTTAGAACCCTGAAAAATATAGCAATGGCTTTACTCACAATTTTTCCCTCTACGTACTTTTTTGAGACCTTATTCTCAGTATTAAATAATATCAAAACCAACAAAAGAAACAGATTGACAGATGAAGTTAGTAGCACTTGCTTGGGCTTGAAGTGTACAAAATACCAACCTTCAATTGAAGATTTAGCCAATGAAATTCAGCAACAAAATAGTCACTAATAGGTTAGGTTAGTTAAAGAATCCCCCCCCCCTCACTTATAGGCAGGTTAGTTAAAAGAATTCCCCCTCCTCCTCACTTATCTTAGTTCATGGCACCCCACACAAGTTAAATAATATCAAGACCAACAAAAGAAACCAACTGACAAATGAACAAAGAAATCACTAGGCAGGTTAGTTAAAGAATTCCCCCTCTCCTTCACTTATCTTAGTTCATGGCACCCCACACAAGTTAAATAATATCAAGACCAACAAAAGAAACCAACTGACAGATGAACAAAGACGTCACTAAGCAGGTAAGTTAAATAATTAGTTTTTGGTTCATTAAATACAGTTATATATTACAATTATACATTTTTGTTATTTAAACTATAAATATCGCAAAATTATGGTTTTTTTCTTGAAGTGACAACACCACCCGAGTTATGCTTGGTATTTTGGCGAATTTTGCCACACCAAGCTCAAAAGATTACCCATCACTGCCCTGTGCTATACTTTACAACCCCATGACTGTTTTGTGGTTACCAATTCATACTTCTTAATCCCTTCACCTTTTTTTACCTGTCCCCCTGACCTCTTCCCATCAGGTAAATGTCAAAATGTTGCCTGTATTTGACTCTGTTTCTTTTCTGCCTGTTTATTTTGTTTTATAGATTCCACATATAAGTGAAATAATCTTAAATTTGTCTTTCTCTAACTTACTTTATTTAATATAATGCCCTGTAGGTCCATCCATGTTGATCAGGGCAAGATTTTGTTTGTGTGTGTGTGTGTGTGTGTGTGTGTGTGTGTGTGAGAGAGAGAGAGAGAGAGAGACAGACAGACAGACAGAGGGACAGGCAGACAAGAAGGAAGAGAGATGAGAAGCATCAGTTCTTTGTTGTGGCTCCTTAGTTATTCATTGATTGCTTTCTCATGTGCCTTGACTGGGGGGCTACAGCAGACTGAGGGACCCCTTGTTCAAGCCAGTGACCTCGCGCTCAGGCCAATGACCTCGGGATCTTGAACCTGGGTCCTCTGCATCCAGTCCAACGCTCTATCCACTGCACCACTGCCTGCTCAGGCTATGTACCACTTCTTTATCTTGGCTATTGTAAATAATGCTGCAATGAGTATATGGGTTGTGATGTCTTTTCAATTTATTGTTTTGGGTTTCTTCAGATAAATACCCAAATGTGAAATTGTTGGGTCCTTCTTTTTCTCTTGTTACAGCCTTTGTTTAAAAGTCTATTTTAGCCTGACCAGGTGGTGTCGCAGTGGATAGAACATTGGACTGGGTTGCAGAGGACCCAAGTTCAAGACCCCGAGGTCGTCAGCCTGAGCTTGGGCTCATCTGGTTTGAGCAAAGCTCAGCAGCTTGGACTCAAGGTCGCTGGCTCTAGCAAGGCTCTGTCTGCTGAAGGCCTGCGGTCAAGGCATGTATGAGAAAGCAATCAGTGAACAGCTAAGGTGTCTCAGTGTGCAATGAAAAACTAATGACTGATGCTTCTCATCTCTTCATTCCTGTCTGTCCCTATCTCTCTCTCTGACTCTTTCTCAAATGTTTCTGGGGGAAAAAAAGTCTTTTATTTGGTATAAGTATTGCTACCACAGCTTTCTTGTTTGCTTGTGTTCATTTTTATGAAATTTCTTTTTCCACTGTTTTACTTTCGGTCTGTATGTGTCTTTTGATCTGAATTGAGTGTCTTGTAGAGTGCATGTGTGTTTTGTTTTGTTTTGTTATCCATTTACCTATCCTATATCTTTTTATTGGGGCATTTAAAGCATTTGCATTTAAAGTAATTGTTGATAGCTAAGGATTTATTGCCATTTACTTTTTTTCTTCTTCTTTTTTTTTTTTTTTGTATTTTTCTGAAGCTAGAAACGGGGAGAGACAGTCAGACAGACTCCCGCATGCGCCCGACGGGGATCCACCCGGCACGCCCACCAGGGGGCGTCGCTCTGTCGCGACCTGAGCCACTCTAGCGCCTGGGGCAGAGGCCAAGGAGCCATCCCCAGCGCCCGGGCCATCTTTGCTCCCATGGAGCCTCGGCTGCGGGAGGGGAAGAGAGAGACAGAGAGGAAGGAGAGGGGGAGGGGTGGAGAAGCAGATGGGTCCTTCTGTGTGCCCTGGCCGGGAATTGAACCCGGGACTTCTGCATGCCAGGCCGACGCTCTACCACTGAACCAACCGGCCAGGGCCTACCTTTTTTCTTCTTAAGACCCTTTAACATTTTTACTTATTGATTTTAGAGAGAGAAGAAAGGGGTGGAGAGAGAGAAAAAGAAAATCAATTTTGTTCTACTTATCTTGTAGAAATATGTGCCTGTTGGGGACCAAAAAACCAACAGGGTTTTTGGAGTTTAGATTTTTGGGGGTCAGAGGTGTGAGGAATTGGCTGTAAGCAGACAGTCTGTCCATCTCCCCACCTCACTTGCCTGATTGGGTTGCAAAAGGCTGTTAAGCTGTGGTGCTGGATTGTTTACACTAACCTCCATATTCCCCGGAAAGACTGGAGGCAAGTTTCTTCTATTCTTTGTTTGTTGTCAAGTTTAGATGATATGTATGATGGGGGTTTTCTGCACTCAACACTATTAAGAGTAAAAAGAGGCCCTGGCCGGTTGGCTCAGCGGTAGAGCGTCGGCCTGGCGTGCGGGGGACCCGGGTTCGATTCCCGGCCAGGGCACATAAGGAGAAGCGCCCATTTGCTTCTCCACCCCCACCCCCTCCTTCCTCTCTGTCTCTCTCTTCCCCTCCCGCAGCCAAGGCTCCATTGGAGCAAAGATGGCCCGGGCGCTGGGGATGGCTCCTTGGCCTCTGCCCCAGGCGCTAGAGTGGCTCTGGTCGTGGCAGAGCGACACCCCGGAGGGGCAGAGCATCGCCCCCTGGTGGGCAGAGCATCGCCCCTGGTGGGCGTGCCGGGTGGATCCCAGTCGGGTGCATGCGGGAGTCTGTCTGACTGTCTCTCCCCGTTTCCAGCTTCAGAAAAATACAAAAAAAAAAAAAAAAAAAGAGTAAAAAGAGAGGAATTCTTCAATGTATTGATGAGGAAATGAGAGTTTGCCTTTCAATTACATGCCCAAACATTGAAGAAATCTCTAGGACACATCAAGCTCATGTTTCTCATAAGCACAAGAATGAAAAAACTTAATGCATTCAATGCCAGGACCTGCTGAATTAACTAAATCTTACTAATAATGTATCTATTGATATATATATATATATATATGGCTTTTTTTGTTTTTTTTATTTTTAACCCCTTTTTTACGAATTCTAAAAAGCATAACAAATGTAACAAAAATGTTTTCAATGTCAGAATTTAATTTTGTTGTATTTATTTTGTTTAATTACCATAAAAGCATGCTTGGACTTTATATTTTTTCTTTAATATTTGACTTAATTATTATAACATATTTCTCAGAAATTTGTATATAGTGTGCCTACAATTATTTGTAGGATTTTAAATTCGCCCCGACTTCAAAAAGTTGAGGAACCACTTATCTTACCAATTGAGCTATCCGACCGGGGCCAACATTTCTTGTAATACTGGTTTGGTGATGATGAACTTCTTTAGCTTTCAAACGCCCATTCTTGGACTGGTGCTGATCTGCCTGAAATTTTGTGCTTGTCTTTGAAAGAGATAACTACCCTGATGTTGTATGAAGATCATAGAGTTGAACATCATACTGGTCAACTCTTTCGCATCCTGGCACTGGTCTGCAGACCAGCAATTGAAAACCTCTCCTCTGTCTGACCTTTGATTCTAAATGATAGCTTTGCTGGATAGAGTAGTGTTGGTTGTAGGTCCTTACTTTTCTTCACTTGAGGTATTTTGTGCCAGTCCCTTCTGGCTTGCAAAGTTTATGTTGAGAAATCGGCTGTTTTATGGGAGCACCCTTGTAGGTAACTAACTGCTTTTCTTTTTCTGCTTTTAAGAGTCTATCTTTAAACTTTTGGCATTTTGATATTGATATGTCTTGGCATGGGCCTCTTCGGGTTCATCTTGTTTGGGACTCTGCACTTCCTGGAATTGTGTTTATTTCTTTCACCAGGTTATAGAAGTTTTTTTTGTTTTTGTTGTTGTTTTGTATTTTTCTGAAGTGAGGAGCAAGAATGCAGAAAGACTTCTACATGTGCCCGACCAGGATCCACCTGGCATGCCCACTAGGGGGCGATGCTCTGCTCCTCTGGGGTGTTACTCTGCTGCAGCTGGAGCCATTCTAGCACCTGAGGCAGAGGCCATGCAGCCATCCTCAGCACCTGGGGGAACTTTGCTCTGATCGAGCCATGGCTGCAGGAGGGGAAGATAGAGAAAGGAGAGAGGGAAGGGTGGAGAAGCAAATGGGCATTTCTCCTATGTGTCCTGGCTTAGAATCGAACCTAGGACTTCCACACGGTGGACTGATGCTCTGCTGCTGAGCCAGCTGGCCAGGGCTTATGGAAGTTTTTAATTTCTTTCTCTTTTCTCCTTCCAGCACTCCCATAATGTAAATGTTGGTATGCTTTCAGTTGTCCCAGAGGCTCCTTACACTGCCCACTCTTTTTGCCGAACAGATTGGGTGCTTTATGCTTCCTTTTATTCCACATAGCTGATTTGATTCTCTGCTGCTTCTACTCTGTTGATTTCCTATAATTTATTCTTCATTTCAGTTAGTATACCCTTCATTTTTGGCTGGGTCCTTATGTTTCTATTTCATTTTGGTATTTCCTATTTTTTTTTGTTGAAGTTCTTACTGAGATCATTGAGCAACCTTATAACCAGTGTTTTGAGCTCTGCATCTGGTAGATTGCTTGCCTCCGTCACACTTAGTTTTTTGGTTTTTTTTAGAGTTTTGTTCTTTATTTGGGACATGTTTGTCTCCTCATTTGGGCTGTCCCTTGTTTTTTGTTTCTTTGAATGAGGTAGAGTTTCTACATCTCTTGGTCTTGGTAGAATGGCTTTATATAGTAGGTGCCTTAGGGGGCCCAGTGGCATAGCCTCTCCAGTCACCTGATCTGGGCAATCCAGGTGCCACCGGTGTGGATTGTGTGCACCCTTCTATTGTAGTTGAGCCTTAATTGCTATTGGCACATCAGTAGGAGGTATTGATCCCCCCCCCCCCATGCTGATCGGGTTAGGGCGACTGTGACCACAGTGGAGGTGCTGCTGTGCAAAGGCTTACCCCATGCAGCACTTAAGCAGGCCTGTGGTACCCAATGAGTCCACCCCTTGAGTGTGTTGCTAGTGGCTTGGTTGTGTGGTACTGTAGTGTGATCTGAAGCTGGCCACCCAGAGGACTTTTTGGGAGGTGCAGGTGAAAATCAGCTGTGACCTGTATGTACCCTGCGTGGAGCCACCAGTCATGAACTATAAAGCGGTCTATAGATGACTACTACTTGTGATGGGCTAGGATGTGCTCAGGAGAGGCCAAGCTGTGAACTGAGTCCAGCTACCACTAGTACTGGGCCTGAGAGTACTTCGCAAGAGGTATTGGGGCATGCTGAGGACAGATGCTACTTGTTGGGGATCTGTGAACCTTTGAGAGAATTTACGAAAGTTTGCAACATGAGCTAAGAAAGGAGTTTGTATGGAAAAGCTACTGGAAACAGCTTGGGTTGGTCTGAAAGTTGAATGGGTTTGGGTCTTGGAATCAGTAGGGTGTGGTGAGGTTCACAAAGACTCATATATGGCACCACCTGCTGTTTCAGTGCGAATAAGGCTCAGCAAAGGAAAAAGGGTCTCTACTAGCACTTCTGTCTGGGAGAAAGCTGGCTGATCAGCCTGAAGCCAGACAATTCAATTCCTCCCCATATGTCCCTGACACGCCTTTTCAGCTTCTGCCATAGTGTTGGTGCACTCAGAGCCAGTGAGTTTAAATAAGTCCTTGTGTGGGCCCTTTTAAGAGGAGTGCCTGGGACTGGGATTTACCTGCCTCTGACTCACTCAGCCACAATCCCTGCTGGATTTTACAGCCAAAGTTATGGGTACTTCTCTTTCTGGCTCTGAACTCTGGGCTGGGGGCCCTGGTGTGGAGCTAGGACCCCTTGCTCCCTTTGGGTTTTTAACCGCCACACGTAGCTGTGGTATGAACCTGTTTTGAGTCTGCCCCTTCTTTCAATCTCAGTGTGGCTTCTTTATATCCTCAGTAATAGGACTTCTGTTTATCTAGATTTCAGGCACTTCTCAAAGATGATTTTGAAGTTCAATTGTAATTTTGTTTTAGATGTGGGAAGATGACAATACCAAGTTTACTTACCTACCCTTGTGACTGGAATCCTAGTTCCACCCATTTTAGAAGTGTTAAAAAAAATAGAGTTCTGCCACATTAACTTGGAAGGAGAGAGAAGAAGGAAGGAGACAGATTGAATTCCAAGCTCTTACTGTTTTAATACAGCTCTAATTTATGCTGTTTTGTTTTTTTTGTATAAAATTTTACTTTAAAACTGCTTCTACTTGTAATTAAGCTTAAAAACTAATATCTACATATTGTAACTTTAAATCAAAGAGTAATAAAAGACAACAAAATGGGGGATCTCTACCCTACCCATTCTGGTCTACCTGGCTTCTCTCACTAGTCAAACATTTGCTCTGTTACTGCTTTGCTATTACAGCTAGTGCTCGACTTACGACCACGATTGGTTCCGACAGACCGGTCGTAACACGATTTGGTTGTAAGTTGAGTAGGCTATATGTACATTACTGTGAAATGATGTTATAAAAATCTTTAAGTCATATTTTATCATAATTTTCTTTCATTATTGTACTGAGTCTGGGTTAACGGTTGAAATGGTGCATGCAGAGATGCTAGTGCTGCTGGAAGCTGGTCCACACTGTCATACACACAGCTGGGCAACGCTTGCTCTGCCAGATGCAGAGCAGTCATGGCTAGTGATTGTGGTTGTAAAGTTGAATGGTCGTAAGTTGCATAGGTTGTAAGTCGATCAATACCTGTATTTGCATATAGGAATACGATTAATTTTTGTATATTCATCTGTATGTACCAATTTAGTATTAGTTTTAGTAGGTGGATTTTTTCATAGAAGTTTCTACATACAAAATTTTGCCATTTATGGTACAGTTTACTTTTTTCTTTCCAACTTGCATGTCTTTTCTTTCTTTTTCTTGCCTTATTAAAATAGGTTATTTTGGTACCACAAAAAGATTAGAGGAAGTGGTGAGAATAGAAACCCTTGCCTTGTATCCAATCCTTGGAAGAATGTTCTTCTCCATTAAGTAGGATGTTTTCTATAGATTTTTTTGTAGCTTCCTGGTACCTAGTCAAGGAAGTTTTCTTCTATTCCTTAGTTCAGTGATTTTCAAAGGGTATGCCACAAGAATTTTTAAAACATGAAATACATGACTATTTAGTCAGGGCCGCTTGACCTCTTTTCCCCAAGGTTGTCAAATTAAAAAATGACAACAGCCAATATAACTATAGCTGTCTAGTGTGAATACCCTGTCTTGAACCATAAATATATATATAGGTCGTATAATAGAGTTGCATATTATTGGTTACTACACATAATAAGGTTATATCTGATTGGTTAATTCTTGGTACCAGAAATCTTTATATAGGCAGCTGAGTTTTTAAAAAGTCAGTTTGGAGCAAAAGGGTAGATAATTGCTATTCTTCCTTTTTTTTATAAGTGAGAAGAGGGGAGATTGTGAGACCAGCTCTCACATATACTCTGACCAGGATCTACCTGACAACCCTCTCTTGGGCTGATACCCGAGTCAACCAAGCTATATTTAGCGCCTGAGGCCAACACTGGGACCAACCAAGCTATCCTCAACACCCAAGGCTGACACTCAAACTAATTAAGCCACTGGCTGCAGGACAGGAAGAAAGAGAGAAGAGAGAGGGGGAGAGAAGCAGGTGGCTGTTTCTCCTGTGTGTCCTAACTAGGAATTGAACTCAGGACATCCATCCATACACCAGGCTGATGCTCTATCCACTGAGCCACTGGTCAGGGCTGCTATTACTATTTTCTAAATCAGGGGTAGTCAACCTTTTTATACCTACGGCCCACTTTTGTATCTCTGTTAGTAGTAAAATTTTCTAACCGCCCACCGGTTCTACAGTAATGGTGATTTATAAAGTAGGGAAGTAACTTAACTTTATAAAATTTATAAAGCAGAGTTACAGCAAGTTAAAGCATATAATAATAATTACTTACCAAGTACTTTATGTCGGATTTTCGTTAAGTTTGGCAAAATAAATCTTTATAAAACTTACTATAGTTTAATCTATCTTTTTATTTATACTTTGCATACATTAGTTAATTGAATTATTAGTGGGATCCCTAAAGCTGATGCTGGGAAACTAAATATTGAATATCCGGTTCAATTTTTGTGAGGAACAAATGAAGGTCTCCCCTTTCGGAAATATTCAGGCGGTTTCTTTCTTTCATCATAATATGATTAACAGCACTAAATCCTGATTTCACAAGATATGAGGTAGGGAAGGGTATCAATAAACTGAATACCATTTTCCACATATTTGGATATAAGACCGGCATTTTTTTATTTCGCCGTAGGTTTTCATATCTGTCAAATTTATGTGTACTTTCTTCATCATATCTGATTTCTAACAGTTCTTCTTGGCAAGTTGTATCAGCCTCTTCAATATTTGCAGTAAAAGCATTTTTTATCCAGTCATATACCTTCAATTTCAAAATACCTTCAAATTGTTTTTCCATGTCCAATTTAAGTTCGTTGAGGTGGCTACTGAATCTGTCAATATCCTCTGAAGTTACATAATCTTTTATAGATGATTATTGAGGAAACTGATGAAATTTTCTCTTCAATAGATTATGACGAAGTATTTCAAGTTTGTCAATAAATAATAGCACAATACTTTGGCAACCTATAAGAGTTTTATTATCTCCTTGAAGCTGCAAATTGACATCGTTAAATCTCTTGAAAATCTCAAGTAAAAGGCATCATTCTTTACAGTTTTTAACTGTTGACACAGATTGGTCTCATTATTACTTTCAAAAAATTGTATGACACTATCATATAATGCTGCAAATCTAGCCAAAGATGTACCATTTGACAGCCACCGAACTTCTGTATGCAAAAGTAACTTAATAAAATTTTCGTTATTGTCCTGGCAAAGGTGCCGAAACATTCTATCATTCTTTGCATTGGATTTGATCTTGTTTAGCTTGAATTATTATAGTTAATGATGAATGGAGACTTGTACTTAGATGTTTTCCTACAAGATGTCTATGCACCAATGAATACATAAAACATTTGGCACTTCCTGCTTCAAATAAGCAACAAATCCATGATAACGACCTACCATTGATGGTGCTCCATCAGTAGCGCATGCAACAATATTATTCAAAGGAATATTATTTTTTGTAAAGTATGTTCTCACAGTATTAAATGTAGATAATCCTTTTGTATCTGTGATGAGATTTATTGCAAATAGCATTTCTTCTCGTCATATATTGTTTTCATCAAAATAGCGTACATATGCCATCAATAAAGCATCATTATCTGCAATGGTAGATTTGTCCAATTGCATGGAAAATGAAGAGTTTTGGAGAATATTTATAAGTTTGTTTTCAACATTAACTGCCATTTCATCAATTCGTCGCTTTACTGTGCTGTCGCTTAGGGGCAACATTTTTAAAATTTGAGGTATATCCTGATACATTACTGTTGAGATAAATTCTTTTATAGAGGGTATTATTACAATTTCTCCAATATTATAGCTTTTACCACTCTTTGCAATTATTTGTGAAATGTGATAAGTGGCAATTAATCCATCTTTGTTCATTGTATGTTGTTTCTTAAGTGATGCAACGATTGTTGAACGATTTTTAAATTTTTTATATATTTCCTGAAAATATTCACTGGCCTTGTCCTTGTCATTTGGATGCTTTGTAGAAAGATGTTCTCGCAATCAACTTGGCTTCATTGCCTAATTGGATAATGTTTTATGGCACAATAAACACATTGGATGTTGTTTATTAGCAACAGTCTATGAAACCCATCTTCAGATACTCTGGCAAATAGCCGTGTGCGTTTTTGTTTTTGTTTTTTTTTTTGAGATAAGCTCACAGTTTTTCCACAATATTTTGTTTGAAGCTGTAAGCATGTGCTTGCTCTCAGAAATCAACGTACTGACTTTAGTTTCGATTATTAATGATTTAGCTTCACTTACATAATGTGAACAAAACTTATGTGCTTGAAGTCTGTTGTGTGGTCACAACATTACAAGTGTTGTAGTTGAGCAAGAGTTTGTCGAGGCGAGACTAAATTAGTGAGTATCCGTGGTTGTGCATTTTATAAATTTTATGTAGCAGGTCTTGGCCAATGGCATCACTTCTTTGCGATTGGGGCGAAGTAGCGAGACATCGGCTAGTTTTGGCAATCCAAGGGGGGGTTCCTAGAATGTTACCCTATTACCTTAAAATCTGGGAATCGAGATGAAAATATGAGTTTATTGGTGTCTCCATTGTCTGGTAGTTTCTGTCATAGAAAGAGGTATCGTACCATGGAGTTCTTTGTCTACAGGGTAATAAAATGACGAACTGCTAGTTTTTGGACGACAGTAGCGGTCATAAACTGCCTGCCGGATCGGGTGGTGGATGTGGACCCGGGGTCAGGTACCTGGCTGCTCGTAGATGCGGGCCAAGTGGTTGCGAAAGAGGTCAGATGCAGGCCCAATACAAATGCCCTGTAACAGAGTCTGACCACTGTCCTGATCTTGACTGGTCAACAGTTGATTAGTATGTAATCGCAGTGCCGTTTAGTTGCTCTGCTACCGTCCACTATGAAAGCTGGAACACCCACTAGTGGGCAGTAGGGACCAGGTTGACTACCATTGTTCTAAATCAGTTAAAATTATACCTATATTTTGTCAAATTGGCAAAAAATATATTTTTTGGTGTGCTGTAGAATTTTAGTAGTTTATATGTGCCATGAAATACTAAAAATTGCTGTCTTTGTTGATTTTTCTTAACTTTTTATTTTGTTGAGCGTTTTTATTGTAAATGGTTATTGAACTTTGTTAACTGCTTTTAGTTGTTCGTCAATTACTTTTTCATACGCGCCTTGATGGGGGTGGGGCTCCAGCTAAATCAGTGACCCCTTGCTCAAGCCAGTGACCTTGGGCTTCAAACCAGTGACCATAGGTCATCTCTATGATCCCATGCTCAAGCCGGTGGGCCCGTGCTCAAGCCCGATGAGCCTTCACTCAAGCTGGCGACCTTGGGGTTTCAAACCAGGGTCCTGAGCATCCCAAGTCAATGCTTTATTCACTGCGCCACCACCTGGTCAGGCCCTTCACTAATTTTTTAAATTGTATTTTTATTGTTTTTTTTGTGTGTGTTGAGTTCTATAACTTCTTTATGTATTTTGGATATTAACACCTTTATATATATATATCACTGACAAATATGTCTTCCTTGTCAGTTGTCAGTGTGTTGTCTTTTTATTTTATTATTTCCTTTGCTGTGAAAAAAACTTTCAAATTTGATGTGGTACCTTTTGGTGTTTGTTTGTTTCCCTTGCTCTGAGGAGATATGGCAGAAAAAATACTGTTTTGAGAAATGTCACAGGTTTTGCTGTCTGTGTTTTTGTCCTCAAAACTATGTTTATGGTTTTGAGTCTTACATTTAATACCTTTTTTAGTTTATCTTTGTGTGTTGTATAAGAAGGTGGTCTAATTTAATTGTTTTGTACATACCTGTCCAGTTTTTCCACCATCATTTATTGAATAGACTGTCTTGACTCCATTGTATGTTGTTTTGTCCTTTAAAAATATTAATTGACCATATAAGTCTGGGTCTGTTTCTGGGCTCTCTATTCTGTTTTATTGACCCATGTGTCTTGTTTTTATGCCAGTACTGTGGTTATCATGGCTTTGTAGTATAGTTTGATATCAGGTCCTGTGATTCCTCCAATTTTGTTCTTCTTTCTCAACATCTCTGTTGCTACCTTGTTTCACCCAAAATAAGACAGTGTCTTTTAATATTTTTGCTCCTAAAGACGCACTAGGTCTTATTTTCAGGGGATGTTGTATTTTTCCATGAAGAAAAATTCACATTTATTTTTGAACAAAAAAATCAACATTTATTTATTTATTTATTTATTTATTTATTTATTTTTCTGAAGCTGGAAATGGGGAGAGACAGTCAGACAGACTCCCGCATGCGCCCGACCGGGATCCACCCGGCACGCCCACCAGGGGCGATGCTCTGCCCCTCCGGGGTGTCGCTCTGCCACGACCAGAGCCACTCTAGCGCCTGGGGCAGAGGCCAAGGAGCCATCCCCAGCGCCCGGGCCATCTTTGCTCCAATGGAGCCTTGGCTGCGGGAGGGGAAGAGAGAGACAGAGAGGAAGGAGGGGGGGTGGAGAAGCAAATGGGCGCTTCTCCTATGTGCCCTGGCTGGGAGTCAAACCCGGGTCCCCCGCACGCCAGGCCGATGCTCTACCGCTGAGCCAACCGGCCAGGGCCTCAACATTTATTAATATACTGTACCCATGTCATCACAAACATCAGCATAACCAGCCAAACTCTGAATTCTATCAAGAATTTCTTGTGACTCAAAATTAACAAAGAAACAGCAGACTTAAAGTACACATTAGATCAACTGGATTTAATAGATATCTTCAGAACCTTTCACCCTAAAGTAGCAGAACATACATTCTTTTCAAGTGCTCATGGTACATTCTCTAGGATAGACCACATGTCAGGACACAAAACAAGTCTCAATAAATTTAAGAAGATTGAAATCGTATCAAGCATCTTCTCTGATCACAATGGCATGAAACTAGAAATCAACCACCACAACAGAAAAACTGAAAAATAGTCAAACATTTAGAAACTAAATAGCATGTTATTAAGTAATGAATGGATTAACAATGAATTCAAAGAAGAAATCACAAATTTCCTAGAAATGAATGAGAATGAGCATAAAACAACTCAAATTTTATGGGAAACAGCAAAAGCATTTCTGAGAGGGAAGTTCCTAGCATTACAGGCATACCTTAAGAAGCTAGAGAAAGCTCAAATAAACAACTTAACCCTGCATCTAAAAGAACTGGAAAAATAACAAGTAAAGCCCAGAGGAAGGAAATAATAAAGATCAGAGCGGAAATAAATGGCATAGAGCCGTGATGGTGAACCTTTTTATAAAAACTGCACACTTTAGCAGTGCTGGTCAACCTGGTCCATCCTGCCTACTAGTGGGCTTTCCAGCTTTTATGGTGGGCCAATTGCGGTGCAGGATATAAAATTAATACTCAGAAATCAGAGGCATTTTTATACACCAACCATGAACTGTGTGAAAAAGAAATTAAGGAAACAATCCCCTTCACTATTGCAACAACAAAAAATAAAGTACCTAGAAGTAAATTTAACCAAGGAGGTTAAAGACTTGTACTCAGAAAATTATAAGACATTGATAAAAGAAATCAAGGAAGATACAAACAAGTGGAAACGTATACCGTGATCTTGGTTAGGAAGAATAAACATCAGTAAATGTCTATATTACCCAAAGCAATTTACAAATTCAGTGCAATATCAATTAAAATGCCAATGACACACTTTAAAGATATAGAACACATATTCCAAAAATTTATATGGAACTAAAAAAACACAAATATAGCCTCAGCAATCTTGAAAAAGATGAATAAAGTGGGTGGTATCACACTTCCTGATATCAAGTTATACTACAAGGCCATTGTACTCAAAACAGCTTGATACTGGCATAAGAACAGGCATATAGATCAATAGAACAGAATGGAGAACCCAGAAATAAACCTACACCTTTATGGACAATTGATATTTGACAAAGGAGGTAAGAGCATACAATGGAGTAAAGACAGCCTCTGTAACAAATAGTGTTGGGAAAATTGGACAGCTATCTGCAAAAAAATGAAACTAGACCACCAACTTACACCATTTTCAAAAATAAACTCAAAATGGGTAAAAGACTTAAATGTAAGTCGTGAAACCAGAAGCATCTTGGAAGAAAACATAGGCAGTAAGCTCTCTGACATCTCTTGCAGCAATATATTTGCTGATTTATCTCCACTGGTAAGTAAAATAAAGGACAGGATGAACAAATGGGACTATATCAAACTGAAAAGCTTTTGCACAGCTAAAGACAATATGAACAGACTAAAAAGACAAACCAGACAATGGGAGAAAGTATTTGACAATACGTCTGATAAGGGGTTAATAACCAAAATTTATAAAGAACTTGTAAAACTCAACGCCAGGAAGACACAATCCAATCAAAAAATGAGCCAAAAAGATGAATAAACACTTCTCCAGAGAGGACATGCAGATGGCCAATAGGCAGATGAAAAAATATTCAACATCAGTAATCATTAGAGAAATGCAAATTAAAACTACAATGAGATATCACCTCACACCAGTCAGAATGGCGCTCATTAACAGAATATCACACAATAAGGTGGATATGGAGAAAAGGGAACCCTTCTGCATTGCTGGTGGGAATGCAGTCTGGTGCAGCCACTGTGGAAAACAGTATGGAGATTCCTCAAAAAATTAAAAATGAAACTGCCTTTGACCCAGCCATCCCACTTGTAGGAATATATCCCAAGAACACCATAGCACTTGATTCAAAAGAAGAAATGCACCCCCATGTTTATGGCAGCATTGTTTATTATGATAGCCAAGATCTGGAAACAGCCCAAGTGTCTGTCAGTGGACGAGTGGATTAAAAAGCTATGATACATATATACAATGGAATACTATGGGGCCATGACAAAGAAGGAAATCTTATCTTTTGTGACAACATGGATGGACCTGGAAAATATTATGTTAAGTGTAATAAGGCAGAGAAAGAGAAATATATGACCTCACTCATTTGAGTAATCCAGTGAACAAGTTGAACTGAGGAACAGAATTGAGACAGGAGGGATCAAAGGGACCAGAGGAAAAGAGGACAGAGGGAAAGGGGATGATAGCATTGGATAAACCTGAAGGGAAGGGGGGGGAGGGAGATGTTTAGGTGAATACGGTGGAGGGGGGATGCATTTGGGGTGACACTAGAATCTATGTAAACAATAAATTAAAATAAATAAAAATAAGTAATAAAAAAATAATTTCTTTTGAATCTATTTTCATGTATAACAATCTACTCTTGTTTCCCCGAAAATAAGACCGAATCTTGTATTAATTTTTGCTCCTAAAGACGCGCCAGGTCTTATTTTTAGGGGAGGCCTTATATTTCTAAGCTTGAAAAAAATTGCACTAGGTCTTATTTTCAGGGGCTGTCTTATTTTTGGGTAAAGGGTATTTGGGGTATTTTGTGGTTCCATGTAAATTTTTTTTTTTTTTTGTATTTTTCTGAAGCCGGAAACGAGGACAGACAGTCAGACAGACTCCCGCATGCGCCCGACCAGGATACACCCAGCACGCCCACCAGGGGGCGACGCTCTGCCCCTCCTGGGTGTCGCTCTGTTGCGACCAGAGCCACTCTAGTGCCTGGGGCAGAGGCCAAAGAGCCATCCCCAGCGCCCGGACCATCTCTGCTCCAATGGAGCCTCCCTGCGGGCGGGGAAGAGAGAGACAGAGAGGAAGGAGAGGGGGAGGGGTGGAGAAGCAGATGGGCACTTCTCCTGTGTGCCCTGGCCGGGAATTGAACCCGGGACCTCCGCACACCAGGCCAACGCTCTACCACTGAGCTAACCGGCCAGGGCCTCCATGTAAATTTTTGATATATTTGTTCTAGTCGTGTGAAATCCACCATTGGTATTTTAGTAGGAATTGCATTGAATCTAGGTATTGCTTTGGGTAATTTGGACACTTTAATGATGTTAATTTTTTCTATCCATGAACATGGTACAAGTTTCCACTAATTTGTTTCTTTTTTTTATTTTTTATTTATTTTAGAAAGAGGAAGAGAGACAGAGGGAAGCTTTCATTTGCTGTTGCAATTAGTTGTGCATTTATTGGTCGTTTACTGCGTGTGCCCTGGCCAGGGATCAACCCTCGTAACCTTGGTGTTTTGGGATGACGTTCTAACTGACTGAGCTAACTGGCCAGGACTATTTGTATCTTATTCAGTCTCTTCATTGTCTTGTAATTTTGCAAGTACAGGTCTTTTATATTCTTGGTACAATTTATTTTTCGGTTTTTGTTGTTTTGAGAAAGAGAGAGGGAGGGAGGGAGGGAGGGAGAGAAAAGCATCAACTTGTTGCTCCACTTAGTTGTACATTGTTTCTCATATGTGCCTTGACCAGGGATCAGACTAGCAATCTTTCGCTCAAGCCAAGTCAGTTACCTCTTATTCAAGCCAGCAACTTCTGAATTGTGTCAGTGACCCTCTCACCTGTGCTCAAACCGGTGACCTTGAGTTTTGATCTGGCACCCTTAGTGTTCCAGGTCAATGCTTTATCTATTGTGCCACTACCGGTCAGGCGTTGTTGTTTTTTAAGAAATTATTTATTGAGTTTAGTGAGAGAAGAGAGAAAAAGCAGGGGGTAGAGTGGGAAGCATAACTCAATATTTGCTTTTTGTATATGCCTTAACAAGGCAAGCCCAGAGTTTAAAACCTGTGACCTTAGCATTCCATATTGACCTTTTATCCACTAAGTCATCACAGGTCAGGCTCTTGCTTTTGATGCAAATGTAAATGGCATTGTTTTATTAGTTTTTCTATTTTGTAACTTATTTCACTGAATTTAATTATCAGTTCTAGTTTTTTTTTTGGTGGATTCTTTAGGGTTCTGTATTTAAGTATCATGTCATCTGTAAATAATGACAGTTTTACTTATCCCTTTCCATTGTTACCAGTTCATTGTTTAGTAAGATGTTTTTTTCTCTAGTTTTACACTATCATGATCAGAGAAGATGGTCAATATTTCCCTCAGCAGGGTCTGGTGCCTGCCCCAATTTTCCTTGGGATATGCTACTTGTAAAGCTAATTGGATCCTGCTCTTTTATTCTCTGAAGTTGGCCACTGGAGTTTTGTTTCTGAGGCCTCTTGGGAGGGAACCTGGTGCAGGCCACTGGCAGGCACTGCCTGTGACTGGCCCTGGGCAACCTGTTTGGAGCTACAAAGTGATTCACAGTTTGTGCCTGCCTCTGCTGGGCCTGAGTGTACACAGGTAGGCCCAAGGTACACACCAAGGGCAGCTTTTGTTAGTACCAGGCCCAGGGCAGGTCAGCAAAAGTTCCAAGGCACCCCAAGATCTGCCTCTTGTTGTACTCCAATTGCATTAGGTAGTTTCTCAGGGAGTCACCAGGGTGGGGCAAGTGGTGGTCACCAGATTGATACAGATTTAAACTCAGTGCCAGTGCTGGGTCTAAGGCTATTCAGCAAATGCCCTAGGGTATTACCAAGTCTAGCTGCCACCACCAGGTGCCCACAGTTTTTTGTTGTGGGTCAGAGCCTCAGAGAGTTATTAGAGTGAAGCCAGCAGAGTTTATTAGGCCCCAACGGACCAAGATTTGACCATGGTAAGGGATGGCTCTGTACCAGTCAGGCATGTGAGGAAAAAGTGTCCTTTGTTCTAGACACACATGACTCACTCTGTTCAATGTTCTGCCAGGATCCCGAGCTCAACAGGGCAGGGGAGCCAGGAGGTTGGTGCCAGCGGATTTCCTTTGAGAGAGAGTTGCTGGTCAGATTTGGTTAATGGTGGGAGGAGTGGCCAAAGTATAACCATTTTTTACCCAATTTGGGTAGCTCAGTTTGTTAGAGCATCATCTCCAAATGCCAAAGTTGCAGGTTCGATCCCTGATCAAGGTCCTTACAAAAATCGACTAATGAATGTATAAATGAGCGGGACAACAAATCGATGTTTCTTCTCTTTCTCTCTTCAAATCAGTCAATAAATAGAACATATTTTTTAAAAGGTAACCATTTTAAAAGTTAAAAACCAGTTTCAGTTTCCAGGCTGTTAGAAGTAGATGGCTGGTGGATTGAGTCCAGTAGGAGTAGGATTGTGGTTTGCTTATCTAGCTAAAGGATTATCAGTTATTTTATTGTTCTAGTTAGAGAAACAGCTTTTGGTATCACTGAATTTGTTTTGTTTTTCTTTTTTCTTTTTTTATTGAGTCTCTCTGATCTCTTATTTTCTTAAATCCCCCCCCCCCCCAGCTTTTTTTTTTTTTTTAATTATTATTTTTCTGAAGTTGGAAACAGGGAGGCAGTCAGACAGACTCCTGCATGCGCCCGACCGGGATCCACCTGGCATGCCCACCAGGGGCAATGCTCTGCCCATCTGGGGCGTCGCTCGATTGCAACCAGAGCCATTCTAGCGCCTGAGGCAGAAGCCATAGAGCCATTCTCAGCGCCTGGGCCAGCTTTATTCCAATGGAGCCTTGGCTGTGGGAGGGGAAGAGAGAGACAGAGAGGAAGGAGAGGGGGAGGTGTGCAGAAGCATATGGGTGCTTCTCCTGTGTGCCCTGGTTGGAAATTGAACCCGGGACTCCGGCACGCTAGGCCGACGCTCCACCACTGAGCCAACTGGCCAGGGCCTCCCCTAGCTTCTTAATAATGATTTTAAGCCATCTTTTCTAGTAAAGAATTTAAAGTTAATGACTTTTTCTCTATGAACTAGTTTACCTGCTTTCCACAAGTTTTTATGTGTTGTATTTTCATTTTCCTTAAGTAGAGGGAATTGGCTGACCTCATAATTCTGTTACAGGAAATTGAATCTCTCTCTGGATTGCTTTTTATTTAATTGGTTATTTAAATATTATATCTCCAAGTATTATTAGAGGTTTGAGAGCTAAACTTTGGGCTCAAGCCAGCGACCATGGAATCCTGTCAGTGATGGCATGCCCAAGCTCTAGCAACCTCAGGGTTTCGAATCTGAGACTTCACCGTCTCAGGTTGACATTCTATCCACTGTGCCACCACCGTTCAGTCATGGCTATTTTCTTTTGTCTAGTTATTGCTTTCCATGTACTTTGCTAAGTGCTTGACATGTCATTTAATTCTTCTCAACAATTGTACTCTTATTATCTTAATTTTTTGATGAGGAAGTGTAGAGGTAAGCAGCTCACCCGAGGTTATACTGCTTATACATATTGAATGTAATTTGATAAGCAGTTTAACATGTCACTGTAATATGCTCCCTCTCAAGGATTTGAAATACACAAATATGTAATAAAGAGTGCTGTGCTCACCATATGGTGTGGTGGCACAGACCTGAGACTACTTCATTCTACCTAAGGATGTAATCAGAGAAAATACGACAGTTGAGAAAACCTTGAAACTGAGTTTTGAAGATTACATAGAAATTCTCTAGGCAGACAGGATTAGGGAAGAGCACTTGGTGATCCAAGGAGAGAGAGATGCATAAAAGGGCACCGTTTTCCAGGAGCAGCTTGGCATAGCTGGAATGCAGAAGTGTGGAGGGTTCTGGGTGGTTTGAATACAAAGTGGGTAAGAGTCGTGTCACAAAGAGCCTGTATTCCTTGGTAAAATGTATAGACTTCGTCTTTTGTCCAGGGTGAAAAATGAAAAGCTTTTGAGCACTTTTTAAAGATCTCACTTGATTTTTTTTTTTCTCTTGGAAGTGGACAGCTGAAAGCTGGAATATTATCATTAAAACGTAAATTGCTATGCAGACCTGATTTGTAGCTAAATTAATACTTTACATTCTTAATGAAACAATGCTGTTTTCATTTAATAAGACAACCAATTTTAGAGACATGTAAGTAGAATCTCTTTAATATATCTAATATCTCTCAAATTGAGTTTCTTTCCCTCTTAACATTTTATAAACTATTAATGCATATTGTTACACATAATAGGTTTCTTGCTTTTCGAAATATTTTTTAACAATACGTAATACCTATATTATTGGCAATACATGTCTAAACAAATGTGTTAATGTTCTGAACATAATCTCCAAAATACATGCTTTTTCAATTGCCTATTAATTATGTTATATATCATTCTACTTCTCAAATACCAGCCTGAATTTCTACTTAAGTAGATAGCTATCCACCAATGTTAATCTATAAGAAAAAAGGTCCTTGAAATGTAGCTGGTCTGAAAATAAGAAGTGCTTTGAATATAAAATAAACACGATTTCTAAAAATTTATTTTTAAAACTGAAATATCTTACTAATTTTTATATTATTAGATGTTGAAATTACATGTTTTAGACATTTGGATAAGTAAAATATTTAATTATACCAGTTTTTTAATGTGCCTACTATAAAATTTAAAATTACATGTGTGGATAACACTGTATTTTTATTTTTTTTTAATTTTTTTAAAATTTATTTTATTTTTTTTGTATTTTTCTGAAGTTGGAAACAGGGAGGCAGTCAGACAGACTCCCACATGCTCCCGACCGGGATCCACCCGGCATGCCCACCAAGGGGCGATGCTCTGCCCATCTGGGGTGTTGCTCTGTTGCAACCAGGGCCATTCTAGCACCTGAGGCAGAAGCCATGGAGCCATCCTCAGCACCCGGGCCAACATTGCTCCAATGGAGCCTTGGCTGCGGGAGGGAAGAGAGAGAGACAGAGAGGAAGGAGAAGGGGGAGGTGTGGAGAAGCAGATGGTCGCTTCTTCTGTGTGCCCTGGCCGGGAATCGAACCCGGGACTCCTGCATGCCAAGCCGACGCTCTACCACTGGCCAACTGGCCAGGGCTATATATATATATTTTAAATGCCGCTCTATACAGTGATTCTAAAATTGTCTTTGATTTTTAGTTCTGTCAAATATTGTTCCAAAGCAATCTAAGAAGAGAAACCAAATCTTCATAAAATAACATATTTTGAAAAGAGGATACTTATGAATTCAAATAATTCTATGATTAAAAACTTTCTGTAAAGATTATTTTTTAATTAAGCTTTCTGCTAATTTGGCAGGCCTGTGCTGTCAGGGTGTTTTTTCTGGGGCTTCTTCTCAGAAGATGCTGCTGTCTTGATAGTTTCTCTTTGCTTTACTTCTGGAACCACAGGGCTCTGGTGATGAGGCAGATGAGGTGGTTGTAAGTTGACACTGTCTTTAATGGGAATTATCAACAATAATAAAAATAGTATTCTTTCCATATACAGCAATGCCTAATGAAGTATGTTGTCATCATTCTAGCATTAAGGGAAGTATATTTTTAAATTTATTATGGACTGCCTGAAGAAGCCTTTTCAGAGCTGAATTGGGGAGCTTAGTTTTTGCTTTTGGTTTATTGTTGTCAATTCATTGATTGCCAGACTATTAATTGGGCTGTCGTTGTACCTCACTTTTTTTTCTTTAATTCAGTCTGACAGTATTTGTCTTGATATGTTTAGACCAACAAACTTCTTTTTGAAAGATTCTTTGATATTACAGAGGGTGGGAGAATGAGAAGTATCAACTCATAGTTGCTTCACTTTAGTTGTTCATTGATTGCTTGTCATATGTGCCTTGACCAGGTAAGCTCAGGGTTTCAAACTGTTGACCTCAGCATTCCAGGTCAGCACTTGATCCACTGCGCCACCACAGGCCAGGCCCAACAAACTTTTTTTGAATGAAGGACTAGATATAAATGTTTGAGGCTTTGTAGGCCATATTTGTCAGTCTCATGCAACCTGTTGTCTCTGCTGTTGAATATGAGAGCAGACTTAGACAATATGCAGATGATGAGTGTGTTTGTGTGAATTTCAAGGGAATATTATCTACAAAAATAGTGAACCAAATTTGGCTCAGTAACTCTGGTTTGCTGATCCTAGTTTAGACCTTTTTCATTTAGTGTAATTACTACTGTCTTTGGATTAAAATCTGTCATCCTGCTGTTTGTTTGTTTGTTTTTTAAGTGAGAGGAGGGAAGATACAGAGACAATCTCCTGCATGTGCCCTAACCAGGATCCACCCAGCACCCTGTGTCTTGGGCAGAGGCTGTGCAGAAGCTCCACGGAGCTGTCCTCAGCGCCGGGAATGATGCGCTCAAACCAGTCGTGGCTGCGGGAGGGGAAGAGAGAGAGAGAGAAAAGGGAGAAAGGGAGGAGTAGAGAAGCAGATGGTCATTTTTCCTGTCTGCCCTCGTCAGGAATTGAATCTGGGGCTTCCACACGCTGGGCAGATACTCTTTACCACTGAGACAACTGTCTAGGGCCCTTCTGGTTGTTTTGTATTTGTTATATCTGTTCTTTGTTTTTTGTTTCCTTCCTCTTTCTTTTGCATTAGTTAATATTTTTGTGAATCCATTTTGTCTCCACTCTTAGTTTATTATTTATGTCTATTAAATTTGTTTTTAGTGGTGTCCTAAGATTTATAATATTCATCCTCAGTTAATCATTCTTTACCTTCAAATATAGTACCACCTCATGTAATATAAGAGCCTTACAACAGTGTGGTCCTAATTTCAGCGTCCCATTCTTCATGCTGCTGTTGTCATACATTTTACTTTGACATGATTGTATCTTTACACCCCATAGGAGATGTATTTGGCAAACTTTTGTGTTTAAGTCATCCTTTAACAGTCATTGGTGTTAAGGTTTTTATAGTAAATGATAAGATTCATGGATTTGTTCTAACTCATAGGAGAGTGAAGCATAGAGAGGCAATCAGAAGAAGTGCATTAATTAGCCTAACAATCAGTGTTGGAGGAGACTCACACACAGCTACAGAATAGCATTTCAGCCCACCCTCACCATACAGGAGTTTTCTGTAATCACTGGTAATTTAATTACTTTTACTTTCAAATTTAATTTAATTTTCTGTATGTGCTATGTAATGAACACTGGAGCCAAAAATTCTGTTTTTTATCTGACAGACTGTAGGTTCTTATTCAGTTCTTACATTCTGGATTCTTGGGTGTATATTTCAGCTTTGAGTTTTTTATGTAACAGAGTAATTGGTAACTTACTATTTTTTATGATTTCTAGATATGTAGAGAAAACCAGTGTCTCATTTTATTAATGTGCCTGTTTCTCTTAGACATAATCTTCGTTTATTTTTTCCTAAGTATTATAGAATATAAGTACTATATTCACTATTTATAATTAGCTGATTTTCGTTCAAGAAATTTTCCTTTTTTTTTTTTTTTTTGGTAGTACTTGTGTGGTAGTAATCGAAAAGACAACATATTCATTGATCCAGGATACCAGACTTTTGAACAAGAATTGAATAAAATCCTCCGAAGTTGGCAACCAAGCATCCTTCCAGATGGTAATGCTCTTTTTTTTTTCTGAAGTTGTAAACTGGGAGGCAGTCAGACAGACTCCCGCATGTGCCCGACCGGGATCCACCCGGCATGCCCACCAGGGGGCGATGCTCTGCCCATCTTGGGGCATCGCTGTGCCACAATCAGAGCCATTCTAGTGCCTGAGGCAGAGGCCACAGAGCCATCCTCAGCGCCCAGGCAAACTTTTCTCCAATGGAGCCTCGGCTGCGGGAGGGGAAGAGAGAGACAGAGAGGAAGTAGAGGGGGAGGGGTGGAGAAGCAGGTGGGCACTTCTTCTGTGTGCCCTGGCCGGGAATTGAACCCGGGACTCCTGCACACCAGGCCGATGCTCTACCACTGAGCCAACCAGCCAGGGCCGGTAATGCTCTTTTAAAGTAAAGCTGTTACAACTTGCTGCTGGGATTTTTATTTTTACAAACATACATTAAAAATAATTAGAAATAATTTGAATGAGTATATTTTCCAGAGTTATTTGTGAACTCAATGGTTTGTCTTTTGTTGAATTAGAAATGAATATGGTTGATAGCTAATGTTTATGAAGAGCTTTGTAATAAATGTGACCTTTCTCTGGAGTAAGAAGCTGGATGTTAACTTTTTAAGCTTCTAGTGGAGATTCTGATGCAAATTTAAGAGTAAATCTCTGTTTTAGATGTGTGAAGTAGAAATGTTGATGAATGGAAATCACCTATTTTTTTTTCCAGGAATTCTACAGATTTAAAATCCTTTTTGACCAATGTCAGCTTGTCCTATGAAATAGAACCAAACATCCAGTCCCTTACAGCAATGGTCCCCAACCTTTTTTGGGCCACGGACTGGTTTAATGTCAGAAAATATTTTCACAGACTGGCCTTTAGGGTGGGACAGATAAATGCACAAAATAAAATTATGCGACCGGCGTTAAAACTGTGGTATTTTTTAATATAATTGTCGAACTTACGAGACAAGCGTCAAGAGTGAGTCTTAGACGGATGTAACAGAGGGAATCTGGTCATTTTTAAAAATAAAACATTGTTCAGACTTAAATATAAATAAAACGGAAATAATGTAAGTTATTTATTCTTTCTCTGTGGACCGGTACCAAATGGCCCACGGTGGGGGTTAGGGACCACTGCCTTACAGCGTAGATACTAGTTCCATAGCCTCTTGGTTCTAGCCTTTGAATTGCTAATGAGCTATGTAGGTGATTCTGAAATTCATTCCAGTTAACCTGGTTTGAATGGAAGATGGTAATAGGGTTGATGATAAATGAAAATTGTTTTATTATAATTCTTTTAAAATATTTTTCTCTGTTTAAGGATCAATTTTTTCTCGAGTTGAAGAAGATTATCTCTGGAGGATAAAACAACTAGGCTCACACTCTCCAGTAGCTCTTCTGAATACCCTGTTCTACTTTAACACTAAATATTTTGGTTTGAAAACAGTGGAACAACACTTAAGACTTTCCTTTGGCACTGTGTTTAGGCATTGGAAAAAAAATCCTTTAACAATGGAAAACAAAGCATGTCTCCGATACCAAGTGTCTTCCTTATGTGGAACAGATAATGAAGGTAGTATAACATTTTTATTTGGGGATTGTCTGTGGCAGAGATTGCTAGTCCTTGCCTTACTGAAGATCACGTAGGCCAGTTCTTTAGAACCTGATGACTGTCATTTTTAGAAAATAAAACATTCTATGTCTTCTAAAATAAATCTCAGTTAATTTTTTTTGGAAAATTATGAATTACCAGAAGCTACACTTAGAATTCTGAGGCGTTGCTATGTTGCGACCAGAGCCACTCTAGCGCCTGAGGCAGAGGCCACAGAGCCATCCCCAGCGCCCGGGCCATCTTTGCTCCAATGGAGCCTTGGCTGCGGAAGGGGAAGAGAGAGACAGAGAGGAAGGAGAGGGGGAGGGGTGGAGAAGCAGATGGGCTTTTCTGTGTGCCCTGGCCGGGAATCGAACCCGGGACTTCTGCACGCCAGGCCGACGCTCTACCACTGAGCCAACCGGCCAGGGCCCCATTCTTTAATATAACAGATACTGGGACCGAATAGAGTAGATAGTACTGTCTTGCATCAAGATTAGGCTTGAGAAGTTTATTTAATTTTTTTTTTTAAGATAAAATTACTACTGGAAAAAGAAAACATGAAGATGATGAGCCAGTATTTGAACAAATTGAAAATACAGCCAATCCTTCTAGATGTCCTGTGAAAATGTTTGAGTGCTACTTATCTAAAAGGTAAGTGTTAATGATAT
Organism: Saccopteryx leptura; assembly: GCF_036850995.1. Lineage (NCBI taxonomy): Eukaryota > Metazoa > Chordata > Mammalia > Chiroptera > Emballonuridae > Saccopteryx > Saccopteryx leptura. The sequence goes on from NC_089504.1 coordinate 159,083,511, forward strand.
TTAATTTTTAATTGTATAACTTAGTTGCCTTAAATAGAACATTACCAGGAGGTGAAATTTTCCAATGATCCTTCTTTAGATTTCTCACCTAGATCATTTAGTCCCATTAACACCAGTTTATATTTTAGGATTTAATCATATGTTAAGAAATTGCTCTCTACTAATGAAATTATTAATATTGTCATCTTTTAAATTATAGCAGTTCTAATGACTGTGTAGAGCATGGGACATAAATCCTTTATGTAAAGGGTCAGGTAGTAAATATTTTAGGCTTTTTGGGCTGGAGGATCTTTATTGCAACTTTTCTATTTGGCTTTTATAGCCAGAAAGCAACCATATACTATACATAAATAACAGTCATGCCTGTGTTACAACAAAACTTTATACAAATAAGTGACAGGCTATAGTTTGCCATGCCATGGTGAAAAGGTAAGGTCAAAGGTAGGATAGATAGGTGGAGAGGAAAATGAAGTTCTTATATTTAAGAGAAAGTTGCCGTTTAGGAAGGTCTGAAGATAAAAGTATCCAGAAAGCACTATACTTTTCAGCTATACCACTGCTTTCCAACGCCTAATCTAATGCCAACAGACATTTAAAAAAATTTAAACCAGTGAAATGTTTAGGTACCATAAATTATTTTTTGCTTGTCCATTATTTTAAGTATGCACTCTCTACTTTTTAAAAGGTTAGAATTCAGAATGTATTTTCTTATATAAACAGCCTTATAAATTCTTGTTATGTCCCCAGGTTAGCTCTCAAGAACCAATAAAAACAGTTATGTTACCTATGGGATGATGGTGATATTTTTGATGATGGTTTTGGAGTGCCCTTATTTGCTACAGCAGAGTCAGGATCTTCCAGAGGCAGTACCTGTTAATTGGGAATCCCTATCTCAGTGTTACCTTGTTGGTATTTTAAAAATTAAGCTCTATTGTATAATGCTGTTAAGTATTTTTATTTTATGTGCTACCCTATTTCATTGATGCTAAGAAACATTTTTCACATTTTGTAATCTCTGAAACTGAGATGCATGTCATAATTGATGCATCTCAAAATTATAATTGTCAGTGTTTTACTTGTTTAGTGGAAATATTAAAAATTAAAAATAATATTTTGATTAATGGTGTCTTGGATTCAGTGAAAAACATGATTTAAATTATGTTGAGAAGATAATCTTTTATCATGGACATTAACTTTCATAATATCAGAATGGTAGAATATTTCAAATCGGTAATGAGGCGCATATGGTCTGACCACATAATGTGATTAGTAGTCATGGAATTATTTTTGAAAGAACAGACAGTTGTGGGGAATTTTGTATATATACTGTGAAATTGACTTTCTCCTTTCTCCCAAAGTCCACAGAATCTTAATCAGAGAATGGATGTTTTTTATTTGCAACCAGAATGCTCTAGTTCTACAGATAGCCCTGTCTGGTACACATCTACTTCACTGGACCGAAACACCTTGGAAAATATGCTTGTACGGGTTCTTTTAGTAAAAGATATTTATGATAAAGACTATTATGAACTGGATGAAGACACAGACTAAAAAGGAACGTTTCAGAAGCAGTCGGGATAAAACAGCATTAGATAGTCATGCTGCTAGATCTTTATTATGGAAAACATTTCAAGTTTACTCCTGTTTGAGTTTTGTAGCAATGTACCCACACTGGGTATTACCATGTAAATAATCTGTGAGTGAAAGTTGCCATTATTCTATGTAGTGGTTTTAGGATACTTAACAAATACATTCAAATTTTTTTATTATTATTTATTTGATTAGGTATGTTTGTAACTTTTTACCTTACAAAATATGAATGAGAATGTGCCATGTATAATTTTTTTCTTGTAGTAAGAAACATCCATATTGCACAATTCTACTGTTGCAACGCTTCCTTGGAAGGGGACTCTTTTACTGAGTTCTTGACCACACGGTTGTGTATGGGTAGCACTACTAAAAGTTTAGAACTTGCAGTTTTTCAGAATTAAAAAAATAAACTATAAACTAATAGGCTGGGTTTTTTGTTTTGTTTTTTTGAGAGGGAGTTTTGCTTTATGTTTTAGTTACTGAAGCCTTACAAGGTTATGTAGAAAGAAACCATCTTCTGTACCAAAAATAGACGAGAGAATGCTGTCAATATTGGTGTACTGTAATGTGAATCTATACTGGTGAAACAACTTTTGTTCTTATTAAAACCTTAGTGTCCTTTTCTCATTTGTGGCTTTCTGCATCACTCCAGTCAATAATGTAAGTGTGTGTGTGTGTGTGTGTGTGTGTGTGTGTGTGTGCGTGCGCGCGCACACATGAAAACATGAACATTGGGACATTTTCTTTATAAAAATGTCTGGTTGAAAGTATAAAATTCTGGTTTTTATGCCAAATACAAGAATCCAAAATCCTCGTCATTTATATAAATTTGGTTTTTCTGTTTTCTCCCATTAAGGGTACAAATAATGTTGCAATACCTCTGTAGCACTCTTAACACTTTACCAATTTTATTAGAATTCTTGTGCCTGCCCTCAAGTATGACTGATGCATATATTGGATAAAATTATTTCTAGAAATGCCACACCTGAAATAGCTGTTAAAGAAAGTCAGGCTAGTTTTAAAATAAGTATCACGTTACCATGACGATTACCAGTGTAGTGATTCAGATATTTCAGATGATTAATGTACAGAGAAAGAAACTGATGGTTAAAGTTTATCTCAGAGGAAATCACATTCCTTATTAGATTGTTTGGCTTTTAAATTATAATCACTTCTTATAGAAGATTGCATTTAAAAACTTTGTGTTTTTAATAGCAATTTATCCATGCAGAACATTTCTTTTAGAACAATGTTTACTAAAGGCCCACCTTTCTAGAGACTGAGCAAAGTGCAAGCAGCTGATTGTCATCAAGAAATCCTTTGACATGGCATGTTTTCTTGTTTTAGATTCCTCAGTCACCATGGTGACATTAGTTTTCTAAAATTGCTTAGGGCCTGAACTGTGGTGGCGCAGTGGATAAAGCGTTGACCTGGAAATGCTGAGGTCGCCGGTTCGAAACCCTGGGCTTGCCAGGTCAAGGCACATATGGGAGTTGATGCTTCCAGCTCCTCCCCCCTTCTCTCTCTCTTCTCTCTCTGTCTCTCTCTCTCTCCTCTAAAATGAGTAAATAAAAAAAATTTAAAAATAAATAAATAAATAAAATTGCTTAGGGTGGGGAAGTAAGTTAGTTTTTTTCCCACAGTGATTAGTCTATGTTGCATGTTTCATAGATACTGCTCTCTTCCGTAGGATAAATGTTAGCATTGAGAAGTTTTTTTAGCCACAATTTGAAAAATTTCACAAGTGTAATCGCTGTATATTTAAGCAATAATTATCAGAAATATTTTTGGCATAAAAATTACTTTATAATGTTCTAACTTGTTTTATAAATTTGAATAACATTTCTGTCCCTTAATTTTGTATTGTTGATTTAATAATCAGATAGTAACAAATCTGATAATACTTTACTGAAAAGGATTGCACATTTAATGAAGAAAAGCATATATTTTAACATATTTAAAATATATAATACAAAAGTTTCTTAACACCTACCTTTTTCCAGAACTACTTCTTTAAGAACTTTTCCAATAAATGCATCTTGTTGATAGAAGAGGAATAATCTAATCTTTTTTCTTGAAAGTGGTGTTAAAATCCATTAGAGCAATAACCTTTCTTCCAAATGTCACTTAATATGTATTTTACCAAATACCACACATTTCTGCCATGGTCCTACTGTTAAGCACCTTCTCTTGTTATTCACATTTTCATTATTATTTAGTGCATTTTACTTTTCTAAAAAGAACTGTCTACATAATTTTTATATTGACACAACTGAGGATTTAGAACTTCTGTCTTTGTCTTGATTGCAGTCCAAGGATTGAGTAACTTGACTCTCAAGTGAAAAGAAAAAACATACCATTTAATGAGAATTGTTTGTTCTGTCAAGCTTATTTCAGCTAGAATACATTTCATTGGTTTCTGGATATACTTTGTGTTGTCACAGCTGACTGCTGAGAATAGTGATTTCTTTTTATTTCTTAGTGATTTCTGATTATAGCAGCCTGTAAATATAATGATATTGCCTTTAGATGTGTATTGGAGATGCTGTATTTTTCTGTTCTGAAGAAGATTTTGCCATTTAAAATGAACTGATAAAAATTTTTATACATATTGAGAAAAGTGGATTTTGCATGCAAATTGAATCTTTATTAATACGTATTTAGGCTTTCAACTGTATTATGTAATATATTAAAGAATTTTTCTAGACAAGATGTATTTCTTTTTGGCCAAGAATACATTTTGTTCAAATAGTAGTTCATAGTTTTTCTTTTATTTCACAGAGTTGTACAAGTGTTAAACATATTCATAGGATGCATATTATACTATGCATTCAAACTTTTGTCACTTTTTCTCAAGGAATTTTCCTTTGTCCTGGCCAGTTGTGATTTTGGGAATAGCGTAACTTGTTTATGCATAGACTTTGATAGTAATGGAGAAGTCTTAAAACTACAGATTTTTGGTTTGTGCTACCTAATGTGGGTTCGTTTAATCTGAGATCTAAGTAACTTGCAGTCTTAAATAATACGAAATTTACACTTTTATTTTGCCAGTTATTTCTAAAATGTATTGTTATATATAATGTCATTTATGTTCTAATTTAACATTTACTGTAGGATAATCTTGTTCCTTTCAAGCAAAAATCATAGAAGTGTACATGAAAATACATATTAAAGAATAAATTTATTTAACTAAAATATAATAATTTCAGGTTTTCCCCCTTAGGCATATTTTAGAGTAGTTTTTTTTTTTTTAATTTCAGTTATTCTACTGTTTTCTTAGTAATAGACTAATTTTACTTTGTTTTTCAGTAATAAGTACTTTGTTGTATCTGAGTGTATATCATACTTGAAAATAATACTACTATAACAATGTTAATTTGGAAATTGGTGTTAAGAATAGCTTAACTGCATCAGTCTGGGTCTGAGAGTAGAAACACCTTGAGTGGTGCCTCCTTATGCTTTTTGCTTTATTTAGAAGTTAGGTTTTTTGTTTTTTTTTTTTTCCGTTACCTGGAAATGGGGAGAGACAGTCAGACTCCTGCATGCGCCCGACCGAGATCCACCCGGCACGCCCACCAGGGGGCGATGCTCTGTCCCTCCGGGGCGTCGCTCTGTCGCGACCAGAGCCACTCTAGCGCCTGGGGCAGAGGCCAAGGAGCTATCCCCAGCGCCCGGGCCATCTTTCCTCCAATGGAGCCTTGGCTGCGGGAGGGGAAGAGAGAGACAGAGAGGAAGGAGAGGAGGAGGGGTGGAGAAGCAGATGGGCGCTTTTCCTGTGTGCCCTGGCCAGGAATCGAACCCGGGACTTTTGCACGCCAGGCCGACGCTCTACCACTGAGTCAACTGGCCAGGGCTAGAAGGTAGATATTAGAGGGACACTACAAATAAGTCGCTGTGGTCCCCTGCCTTATAATGAACTGAAAAAGAGAAAGTTCTTTAAAACTAGGCAGATTAAATAAATGCATGAATTTAGACCTTTTGAAAAAAGGAGCAAAACAAATGAAGATTTAGTCTTTAAGAACAGAACAAGAAATGGCTACAGACCATATGTGTCTATCATGAAGGCCACTGTGTTGTGGAATGAGGACAGGTATAAATCCTAACAGCCTATTTTGTGTTGTAGCGCAGTGAAAAGAACAATAGGCTCTTTCTGGAACATAAACTAGTGCTTTATTCTGTCTGGGCTGTAAGTCAGTGAAATGAAGGCACTGCCTTGATTCCTGATTTTGGATTTTCAAATTGAGCATACTTGGCATTGTACTTAGAGACTTAATAGTAAATTTTTACAGATTTATGTTTGAAGCCTTATGATTTTTTTAATTAGGTGAGAGGAAGGGAGATAGCGAGGCAGATTCTTCTTTTTTTTTTTTGCATTCTTCTGAAGCTGGAAACAGGGAGAGACAGTCAGACAGACTCCCGCATGCGCCCAACCGGAATCCACCCGGCACGCCCACCAGGGGCTACGCTCTGCCCACCAGGGGGCGATGCTCTGCCCCTCCGGGGTGTCGCTCTGTCACAACCAGAGCCACTCTAGCGCCTGGGGCAGAGGCCAAGGAGCCATCCCCAGTGCCCAGGCCATCTTTGCTGCAATGGAGCCTTGGCTGCGGGAGGGGAAGAGAGAGACAGAGAGGAAGGAGGGGAGGGGGAGAGAGAGACAGAGAGGAAGGAGGGGAGGGGGATGGAGAAGCAAATGGGCGCTTCTCCTATGTGCCCTGGCCGGGAATCGAACCCGGGTCCCCCGCACACCAGGCCGACGCTTTACCGCTGAGCCAACCGGCCAGGGCCATGAGGCAGATTCTTGCATGTTCCCTGACCAGGATCCACCTGGCAACCCAGTCTGGGGACGATGCTTGAGTACTGAGCTATTTTTAGCACCGGAAGCTGTCATGTTCCCGTGGAGCTATTCTCAGCACCTGGGACCATGCTCAAACCAATCAAGTCACTGGATGCAGGAGGGGAAGAAGGAGAGAAGAGGAGGGCTGTGAGAAGCAGATGGTCACTTCTCCTTTGATTGCCCTAACGGGAATCAAACCTGGGATGTCCATATACTAGGCCAATGCTCTATCCACTGAGCCACTGGCCAGGACCACATCCTTATGATTTCTTTAGAAGTAAATTTTCTTGGAAAGGGAGATGATCTTCCCTAAAATAGCCTTATACTTTATGAGTGCTATTCAGATAACTCCTCAGAAGTAAAACTAATGCAAATTTATTAACATAAAACATAAGTCTTTGTTAAATTTTTACCTGTTTCACTACTGCCAGCCATGCTCGTTAGGGAGAAAGAGAATAAATGATTAAGAAGAGGGTGTGTTCCAAAGTTTATGAGTAGTAAACAAGATCCACTTGTATGAACATACAGAAAATATGTAATAGTTCATAACAAAAAAGATTATGCACACTTAAACACCCTAAAAAGCTGCTGTGTTCTAAAGCAGGTTTTGTATATTTACTACCACTTATGATTATATCAAACATTACATTTCAGCTCTGTTAGAAATAGTGGAACAGTTTCTGATTATTTTAAGGGTTCTGTTTTAATGATGTCAGCCCTTATCGTTGGGTTTCATACTACAAGAGTAGTTAAAAATAGTACCTGAAGGAATTAGAGGTAATTCCAAAATCAATATTTGGTAATTCCAAAATACATTGAATCAAGGTGAGTAATCACCTTTTAGGTTATGTTGTATATAGATGGAACATATAAGGCCCAGTATCATTTTGATAAATTTTTTAAAACTTGATCCACTGAGGATTTTTTAAAAAATAGCTATTGCTTTTGAAAATAGAAAGTCTCAAGTATTTTTAAGTGATGGCAGTGGTGCTCTTAACTCTCATAAGCAAGATTAAATCTTTCTGGCCTGACCTGTGGTGGCACAGTGGATAAAGCATCAACCTGGAATGCAGAGGTCACCGGTTCAAAAGCCTGGGCTTGCCTGGTCAAGTCACATATGGGAGTTGATGCTTCCTGCTCCTCCCCCTCTTTCTCTCTCTCTCTCTCTCTCTCTCTCTCTCTCTCTCTCTCCCCCCCCCCTCCTCCTCCTTCTCCTCCCCCTTCCCCTCCCCTTCCCCCTCCCCCTCCCTTCTCTCTTCTCTCCCTTCTCCTCTCTAAGATGATTAAATAAAATCTTTAAAAAATAAAAAGATTAAATCTTTCCATTACATATATATTTGTAATTCTAAATTGATGTCAACAGATGGCAGTAGTATACAGTACAATTGCTTTTTTCTTAAGCTATTAAAAGTATATACTATAATCTTTTTATCAGAAACCATTGGGGGTTTTAGAATTCAAAATTTTTCTCTTTTCAAAAATTACATAACACCCTCAATAGGACCTGGGGCGGCACTCCATAATTTGTATTTCTGTAGCAGTAAATCTCATGTTAATAACTGACTATATATAAACTGTGGCTATAGGTCAGTTTTTGTCATGGCAGATAAAAAAAAGATTTTCAATTGATGAGGAACTGCAGACCTGTAATTTAAAAATAAAAATCTAGTATTTTCCTTCTAATGCCTAAAATTTTTTTCATTGATTAGTTTTGTTAAAGGTAACTCAAGGCTCTGTAAAATTTGCATATTTGAAAGAACATTGCAAGGACTACTTAAAACATAAATATTAAATGGCAGATTTAGAGCATTGAATTCTGCTGAAACATAAGTGCTTTTTCCGTTTTTTCTCTATTGATAGCATAATTGGCCTATATAAATATGAGAACACCTTTATTACTAGCTGCAGTCATGACATGGAGCCAGTCATTTATTCCTTTAACAAATACTTGAGTGATTCTTCCAGGCACACTAAACCAGGTGCTGGTTATACAATAGGATAGATGGCCCAGCCCTCCTTAAAAAGATAGTTTGTCCAGGAGGAGGGACCTCAGAGTAAGGTAGGGATTAGACCTTGTTGCACTCAGTCTCTTGCATTATAAAGAAACTTACTCAGATAAAATAATTTATCAAGACCTACTTGTGAGCCCAACTCTGACCTGACTGCAGTTCCGGTCTCAACTACGCCTGTTCTGCTTTTTATTCTGGAGAGGAACAGGTGCTAACTATTTGAAGATGCAGAGATAGATGAAAATGGCAAATAGTAGTGGACATCTTTCACATTGAAGGCTCTCAAAGGTTATTAGTTCCAATTCATTTTTTAATCAGTCATGCTGCAAGGGCAGTGTAGTTCAAAAGAACGTAAGCTCAGCTTGTAGGGAGTATTTTTTTCCCTTCTCTGTCCCAGGCACCTAGAAAAGTTCCTGGTACATGCTGGGTGTTAAGAAATGTTGAAGAAATTAGTGATTATAAGTACTTTCAAGTTCAAGTATTTTGAGAATAAACTGTTGGAAATATGACCTATCAACCATGAAGTAACTACCTGATTTCTAGTGTGCCTTTGAACACTTGTGTTACTGTGTGTGTGTGTCTGATGTGTTCCTGTCACCTTTCCTTTATGAGGCTAAGGGGGTCAGGATAGAGTACTTGATGTACCAGTGTTCAAAATATAAGCACTTAAAAATCACTTGTGAAGTTTGTTAAAATGTGAATTTTTTACCTATTCCCTGGACATTGACTTAACAGGTCTGGGGGTGTGTTTCGGAGAGCTCCATTTTTAACACCTGGGTTAAAAACAGTTGAAAAAGCCCACAAACTTTTTTTTTTAACGAACTAGGATGGAATAGGATATAATAAAGGTATTTTCCTCGTGAAACTTGTTTTATACTCTTGTATTTGGTGGTAAATATAAAATATATTTTTTATACTTTGCAGTGGAAGTTTCAAAACTTTCCTTAGGGAACTAAGAAACAACATCTATGGAAGGATTTGTTGTTCATCTGAACCTCCCAGTTTGTTTTCAGATACCCCTTTCTTAAATTTATGTGTTGTGAGCTCCCAAGAGTTGTGAACTATGGAGACACGTTTTTTCATTTTTCCACAAGTAAGTGGCTACTCAACTAATGTGGATTTTTTGAAGATAGACCTCTTTCTCTGTTTTCTTTAAGTTTCAGGCTTAAAATTTCTTTTTTCAAGAGTAGTTGTGGGAATAAGATCAATAGTTACTGGACTGCTTTCTCTGTGAAAATCCATAAAGTATTGCTGTTATTGTCCCCAACTTAAAGGTTAATAAATGCCTAGTGTCACACAACTAGTAAATGGTGAGCATTGATTCAAATTCAGGTGTTTATTTGGGAGAGCTCACATGTGTTCCATAACACCTGTCTGTTTACTGTTTGTGACTTGAAATGGGTACTCCTTCCAGTCTACACTTCCTCCATTTGTGAACTGCTTTTCATGGATATAATACATGTTTAGTAAGCATATGCCAAGAAAAGAGTAACAAGTGAGGATGCAGCAAAATTTTGGAAGGCTGCCTGACCAGGTGGTGACTCAGTGGATGAAGCGTCGTACTGGAATGCAGAGGACCCAGGTTTGAAACCCCAAGGTTGCCAGCTTGAGCCCAAGTTCGCTGGCTTGAGCAAAGGGTCACTCGGTCTTTAGTGGCCCCCTAGTCAAGGCAAGTATGAGAACGCAATCAATGAACTAAGTTGCTGCAACAAAGAAGTGCTGCTTCTCATCTCCCTGTCTGTCCCGATTTGTCCCTCCCTCTGTCACACACACAAATTTGGAAGGCAAAAAACAGCTAAGTGGAGATGTATTTAGCAGGGCCAATAAGAGCCACATCAGAAGCCATTAATTCTGCCTGCCCCTCACCTGTACATCTGCTGTTGAATGTGCCAGAGATAGGGTCATGGCCAATGCTGTTTTAGCGCGTTCATTGTCTCACTCTTCTAGATTCCTATTCCATATCTTTAATTCTTTCCTCAAATCTCTTAACACTTCCTTCATCCCTAAGCTCCGCAAACCTTTTCTGTACAGAACCACTGAATCAGTTAGTTTTAGGAAACATAGAGGGTTCTATGGTACTTAACAAAAGAAGAGAAAACAAATTTCCACATTTTTATTGACAAAATTCAAAATACAATAATTAGGTACAAAGTTTTCTAATACAGGTCTACTAATAAAGATAGAATGCTTTTTGAAGGACTATCCAATGCTAAACTGGAATTCAAAGTTGGTTTATTATCATCAAAATTGATTACAATATTCATCTGTTAGATTTTATGTATTTTGTCTTTGAAAATGTCTCTTCAAACATAATTATTGCCAAGTAATGATATCAATCCATAGGCATATGATTTTAATCACACCATTACCAATTGGTTCTGTTAGCTTCCTCCTTTGATATTTGCCTTTCAGCATGCCATGGTACACATTAATCCCTTCCAATCGAGACAAGATGAATCGTCACTTGTACTGTTATATGAATTTCATAATATGGAAACTTCCTTCACACTTGCACTGACGTGGAAAACTGCTGGACAATAGTTTGAGTTTGGGAAATATGCTATAAACGCACGTATGTGTAGAGGTGCTGTTTTAACTTTAAACAGCAGAAGATGGGTGTGAGCAGCTCGAGGTTACTTGTGATTTGATCAACATTAATTGTTGTAAATTACTGAAATATGTTTTTCACATAAGCACTGCTTTGCCTTGTAATTTTAGGTTGACTTTATTAAGAAATGTGATGAAGCCTGCAACAAAAGCTAACTTTCAAAGTTATTCAGTGTTGAGTGATACACTGCTCACAGAAATTAGGGGATATTTCAAAATGAATATGAAGCGATGAAACATTTGATTTTTTTATTAAACGGGAACATCAGAAAAGCAAATGACAGTAAAGTTGCTTGACTATGCAAATGAGATGCAAAACCAACTTATTTCATTGGTGAAAATGCGCTATACAAAAGGCTGGAAGTACTGGAGTATCTGCATGGTTTCTGATCCCCTAATTTTTGTGAGCAGTGTAGTTGAGCATGGTTCTTATTCAGGAAAATGTCACATCTTGATTCTGAACTCAAAACATCACACTACTACCTTATTGCTGTGCTGTCAGATTGTCGTTTGATAGGGCAGCTCAGGATATGCTGCTGCTTATCTAACATTCATGGAACTGATAAGGTTAAGTCTATGAGTTGAAGTTCACCCTTGATACACATAATAGACTGAAAAATTGACTGCAAAGTACTCGCTGATAAACAACATCGTGAATATTACATTTCAGTGAAAACTGTATCCATGCATATATTTGCCAAACATCTTCACAGACATTTTAAGAGTCTACTGAAATATAGAAAAAAAAGGCTTTTAGCAATAGGTAACTTTAAAAAGGCTCTTAACATAAGTAACTTCATTTAGCTTCTTAAATTCTAAGTAACCCCAGAACTTACTTAGGTTGAAAACTCCCTACCCCCAACTTTTAAGTTAGTTTTGCCAAATTACAGAGGTGTTAGGGGTGGGTCGTAAATCCTAGAATGTTTAGAAACATTTATCATTACTGTGTTATCTTCAAAGCTTATGGTCTTAGTATGTAGAAATTATTTTTTTTAAATTGATCCTACAGATAACATTGTAACAAGACAGTAAGATTTAATGAGCTTATTAGCGAGATTAATGAGTATGTTTTATTGCTTTTGTACCATGCTTTGTTGAGCTCCCCCTCCTTCTTATACCCCACCCAGTATGTGATTTTATCTTTAAAAGCTGGCTCTAAACTGTGTTTGGGCCGCATGATTTGACTGACTTAGGTCTCCATGCGGTCTCCAGCTTTAAAATAAAGTCTCCTTAATTTGGCTACTTGTGTGGCAAAACGTCTGTTTCTTGCTGTTCTGATACAACATTTGGAGGCCCCAGCGAGATTGTCCTCTGGACACATTTGGTTCTGCCACACACACATGGGCAATCGACCTGATTGGGAACAGGAACCTATCAGGGGAGGCACCACCTGAGACGTTCCAGGGCCCTGCTATCCTTTTCTGTCTGGCTGACAGTCAGCCATATACAATTGGCATGCCAATCAACCCATTTGGAGTCATCGGGAAAGCCTCGGGAGGTGAGTAGAGCAAATTTGCAATTTACTCAATCTGTAATTTGTCTGTGGCTAGCCGTCTGTAACTATTGTGATTGAGGATTGGTTGCAATCGCACTTACACAATAGGCTCTCCAGGGCCAAGACTTTGGCAGAGAGTAATCTGAAGTCTGTTTTGGCAGAAGAGTCTCAGGACACGTTTGGACTTGCTTTCTCCTATGTTTACCTTCTGCTTCTTTTGACACTGGTAGAGAAGCTACAAGGTGAATGAAAAGTATATGTGTGCTCATAGCTATTCCTGTAGAGTAACCTGTGGATATTAGTCATGTATCTGATGGGCTACTTGGGGGAGGGGGGGTACACCTCCAAAAGGAAGTATATTTTGAAGGAGAATTGCTTGTTGCTAGCTTCAGTTGTCACTGAAGGTTGAGGTTTTAGAAATTAAGACTTCTGATGAATTGAAAAAGAATTATATAATTTTAATAATGAAAGGTATAGAATATAAAAATGCTTTTTTAAAAAAGGGAGAAAAGGCCTGACCTGTGGTGGTGCAGTGGATAAAGCATTGACCTGGAATGCTGGGGTCACCGGTTCAAAACCCTGGGATTACCTGGTCAAGGCACATATGGGAGTTGATGCTTCCTGCTTCTCCCCTCCTCTCTCTCTCTCTCTCTCCTCTCTCTCTTCTCTTTCTCTCCTCACTAAAATGAATAAATAAAGTCTTTTAAAAAAGGGAGAAAGTAAGTTGTTATAAAATCTAGTTATTTCTGAATAGTAAAGAGGGTTTATGTAAGTTGCAGAAGGTTTGTGCAGGTTGTAGAAGGTTTGTACAAAGGGAAAAAAAAACAGGTTTAGGGAACAGAATAAGCCTCTTGTGTATTTTAGTATATGTTATACCTTAAGTTTATTTATATAAAGGAAGACTTAATGCAACCACCTAGCATGTTGTCTCTTTGGAAACGAGTCCCAGTTCTTGTCCCCTTACTAGTAGGATTCAGATTAGCAGAAACAGCTGCAAATTGGGATTATGGCTTTAGTAAGAGGAGGAACACAAATAGGGCAGTTGAGTAACCTAATTAATAATGATTTAGAAAATTTAAAGCAATGTATCTCCAAGTTAGAAGCCCAAGTAGATTTCTTAGCTGAAATAGAAGAGGCTTAGACTTACTTTTCCTTCAACAAGGTGACTTAAGTGTGGCATTAAGGGAAACTTGTTTCTATGCTAATAATTCTAGTGTAATTAGAGAAAGCCTAACTTTAGTTAGGTCAAACATAGAAAAGAGAAAAAAAAAAGAATTTGAATAATCGGAGAATTAGTTTCAAAGGATATTTAATTGGTCATCATGGCTAACTACCCTATTGTCTGCTGCAATTGTTCCTCTTTAATTTTATCTTGTCTAATATTAGGACCATGTTTAATCAATTTTATAACAAAGTTTGAAGAGAGGATAAACTATCAAATTAATAGTAATCAGACATCAATATACACTTATACAGGAAGATAAATAAGAACAAATTAATGATTTGATTAAAATTTAATTAAAACCAGTAGAGAATGAAATATAGAAAAGAAAGGCTTTTAGCAATAGGTAACTTAAAAAAGGCTTTTAGTATAAGTAACTTCATTTAGCTTCTCTTCCATCTTTTTTTTTTTTTTTTGTATTTTTCTGAAGTTGGAAACGGGGAGGCAGTCAGACAGACTCCCGCATGCGCCTGACCGGGATCTACTCGGCATGCCCACCAGGGGGCGATGTCTGCCCATCTGGGGCGTCGCTCGGTTGCAACCAGAGCCATTCTAGCGCCTGAGGCAGAGGCCACAGAGCCATCCTCAGCGCCCAGGCCAACTTTGCTCCAATGGAGCCTTGGCTGCAGGAGGGGAAGAGAGAGACAGAGAGGAAGGAGAGGGGGAGGGGTGGAGAAGCAGATGGGCGCTTCTCCTGTGTGCCCTGGCTGGGAATTGAACCCGGGACTCCTGCACACCAGGCCAACGCTCTACCACTGAGCCAACCGACCAGGGCCTTCTCTTCCATTTTAAACTAAGTAACCTCAGAACTTATTTACGTCTAAAACTCCCTACCTCAGGCCTGGAAGTTTTCCCAAATTACAGATGCGTCAGGGGTGGGTCGTAAATCCTAGAATGTTTAGATACATTTATCACTACTGTGTTATCATCTTTAGAGCTTATGGTCTTAGTGTGGAAAAATATTTTTTTCTTTAAATTGCTCCTACAGATAAATATTGTAACAAGACAGTAAGGTTTAATGAGCTTGTTAGCGAGATTAATGAATACGTTTATTGCTTTTGTACCATGCTTTGCTAAGCTCCTCCTCCTTCTCATACCCCAGCCAGTATGTGATTTTATCTTTAAAAAGCTGGCTCTAAACTGTGATCAGGGTCGCATGATTTGACTGACTTAAGTCTCCATGCGGTCTCCGGCTTTAAAATAAAGACTCCTTAATTTGGCTACTTAATTGTGTGGCAAAAGGTCTGTTTCTTGCTGTTCCGATACAGAGGGAGAACTGTAAAGAGATTGAGAAAAGCAAAGCCAGTGGAAGAAGGGACCTGCGAGGCATGTGAGAGCTTCGAGTGGTCCACATTCTTTGAAGCACAGAGTTCACATGGGGTAATGGCTCTGTAACAGTGAGCAGTGTGTAGGTGGATTATGGAGGGCCCCGAAGCTTTGTTTAAATGGGAAACCACAGATGACTTTTAAATAGGTGAGTGACTCAAAATGGAGCTTTAAAATATTAATCTGAGTGGTTTTGTTCAAGACCTGCTGAATGGGGGCCAGTCTGCAGGCAGAGAACACAGTTCAATGGCTAGGATGGGTGGCAGAAATATAAAGTGAGGGTTGCCAGGCAGAGGAGCTGGGACAGAAGGGTGGGCACAATTTGGAACTGATGAAGAGGGAAATGTGAGTGGTTATTCTGAGGACCTGAGTTTGGGATGGTGAGAGATGCCACACAG
Source organism: Saccopteryx leptura (assembly GCF_036850995.1). Classification (NCBI taxonomy): domain Eukaryota; kingdom Metazoa; phylum Chordata; class Mammalia; order Chiroptera; family Emballonuridae; genus Saccopteryx; species Saccopteryx leptura. The sequence goes on from NC_089504.1 coordinate 159,098,992, forward strand.
GCAGAGGACACAGGTCCCCCAGAGGACAGGCAGTTTTAGACACACTCTCAGTCTACCTTTGGACATGTTGAATTTAGGATCCAGGTGTAATACTGAAGCTAAAGGGCAAGGTGGGGAGAAACTGGAGTCAGTCACAAAGAAATAGATCTAGAAATGGATGAGATCCCAGAGGGAGAGCTGTAAAGGGAAAAGAACAACAGAAATTGTGGGAATGACCACATTTTAAAAGAAGATACAAACAGGACACCAGTAGGAGCCAGATGGTCAGTAAATACAGTGGGGGGGGGGGGGACTGAAGAAAGGGACAGACCCAGGGTATTAAATGCACAGGCGCACATTTGGATGTTGGGTTAAAAACTTTTGAGAAAGTAACATTTCCCTCTTGAGAATTTTGCTGATGGAAGGGAGGAGAAAGCTAAGAGGCCCATTTCTCTTTCAAGGCTAGCCTGGAAGTAGGCACTTCAGCTGTCAGAAGGGCAATTCATTCTGATTTCAACTCCCTTGAAAAGAGTCCATGAAGCAGTGGGCCAGATGTCACCTACAGATTCTTTATCCTGAGGAGCTGGAAGTCCACTGGTTGCCTCTTGTCACAGTACAGTCTAGAAACAAGATTCAATACATCTGTTGAGCTGGAAGACTTACCCCGATTAAGGAAATTTAACAGAAACTGAGTTCAAAACAAAACTCAGAATTAACACCTACGCCAAAAGAGAAAGGAGAGCCCTGCATTTAGCCTTTTAGGACTAGTGGGTCTTACTGGCCAATGTCTTCAGTCTGATGGCCTCCAGAGGTTAGCAGAATTCCCTTCCCTCCACCCTTTTTCCAGACATCAGCCAGTGTTGGAGACCTAAATCCAAAATTCCACATGCCCCAAAGGCCCAAGCCTAGTGACCAATTTAAAGAATTTCAGAGTGGAAGGGACCTGAGAGGTCACTGTTAGATTATAAACAGGGATTGGCAGGGCTGCTGTGGGCCACATTCTGCCCTGGCATTTCTTTGGGTAAAGCTTTTACTAGCTCACACGTCACCCATGGCTGCT